>NC_090271.1:244112545-245312545 GCF_040414725.1 Anabrus simplex
TGGAAAGTGAAGAGAACCACTGCATATAATTTCCTTAATTTTCTCTTCTTGCAACTGTGCAGTATAAATGAATTTCAAATATGATTCAGCCTACTTTTTGTGGTGCTGTCCTCAAGAGACGACACACTTGTGCGCCAGAACAAGTTGCTTTAGGTCGAGAGCTTTGCCACTTTGCCATATGTGCTTCCAGTACCATGTCCTGGGGCTGTTAGCACACAACGTTGAAAGTCACTGTGATGATACGTGTTTTGACTTTGAGAGCGGCTCATTCGGGGCGCCCGTGGAAAGAAATAACTTACTTTTCTGCGCTCAATTCTCATTCTAAATTAGGAGAGTGCAAATAACAAGGAGACTTTCACAGTTCTGTGTATTCATGAGCTAATCTTTCCTTTTAGTTACCATTTAGGTTCGGAAGCTAATGCTTTCACGTGGCCAACATTTCAATGACAGTTTATGAAAACATCTAGCAGCGTTTTATTTCACGAGTGAGCATTTGCATAATTTAATCATTTAGTTGTGTAATATCATATCTACATTCAACCGTATTTCGCAGAGCATTAATAATAATATTGTCGGGCTGAGTGACTCAGACGGTTGAGGCGCTGGCCTTCTGACCCCAACTTCGCAGGTTCGATCCTGGCTCAATCCGGTGGTATTTGGAGATTTACTGGCACGTAAAAGAACTCCTGCGGGACTAAATTCCGGCACCTCGGCGTCTCCGAAAACCGTAAAAGTAGTTAGTGGGACGTAAATGAAATAAGAGTAACAGAGAATAATAATATTAACGGTTTTACGTCACACAAAAGGTATTTCTATAGTTTTCGAAGACACCCAGGTGCGGGATTCCTCCCCTCTGAAATTCTTTTACGTGGTGTTGAAACTACCGACTCGACGCTGAGGTATTAGAGCACCTTCAAATACCACCGGACTGAGCCAGGAATGAATCTACCAAGATGGCCTGAGGAGACTAGTGCTTTAAAGTCTGAGCTGAACAAAAAAAAATTCTCAAATATTTTTATTTTGGATATTTTAGGTTTTTATTTCATACAGAATCCGCGGCTCTAAACGATTTTTCCCTCTTGAGTTTTGCGAAACATCACAAACTCGTCGTCACAAACCTCGACCTTATGAGGTTAGACGAAATTTTCCAGGAGTTAATACAATCAACGCTGATTGAAAATAAAAACCTACAACCTGTTTTCCAGTCACTGACCTGGTCAGGAATGTAATGAATGAATCATATATAGGCTATTAGTAGGATGGGGTCGCCACTCCCGAAGTGACTTAGTAATGACTGGTAGATGCTATGAAATGAGAATGGAGAGTGTTGCTGGAATGAAAGATAACAGGGAAAACCGGAGTACCCGGAGAAAAAACTGCCCCGCCTCCTCTTTGTCGAGCACAAATCTCACATGGAGTGACCGGGATTTGAACCACGGTATCCAGCGGTGAGAGGGCGACGCGCTGCCGTCTGAGCCACGGAGGCTCTCAACGCTGATTAATGATTTAAAAAATACTCAGCTGTAATTATCAGCTACATATTATGTGACTTTTTATTTCAGTGCTAAGAGCAACACAAAATCGGCTACATCTTAGATGTAGGAGTGTAGTCCCGTGGATCATTTGTGTGCTAGAATGCGAGAGGGAGATAACCCACAAATTGTTAAAAAATGAGTTATTGACATATTTGGATATTGCTATTATATAATTATTATCCCACAATATACGAATAATTATTATCCAATTTTAATATACTACTGTTCAAAACAAGAAGATTTTGGAATATGCATGAATCGCAATCTTGCAGTGCGAGAGAGAGAGAGCTAAGCCACGCGGTAACATTACGTCATGTAGTAGTAGCCACTAACACACGCGTTTGCTGTCACATGTTTCAGCGTTGCCATCATGGCTGACGGTGACAGATGGCTGCTTAGAGTCGGTGTGACTTAAACCCCAGACACTATTAGTAAACCTTAAAAATAACAAGAAATTCATGTTGAAGTAAATCTGACCCTAAATACGCTTTAAAACAAGTAATTGATGGAAATGCGACTGTTGTAAAAGTAACCAATTTTTAAGAAGTCATTTTTCAGATTTGGCGATTTGCAGATAAATAATGAATATTAGAAGACGATTTTGATTTTCCTATATTTATTGCACAATAAATAATTGTTTGTGAATAAGAAATATGGATGTTATATGTGCTCAATTTCATGTAATAAAGACAAACGGACTGGAAACATACGGACTAGAAACGCTGGTAACTAATAAGAGACAAGATTGCAAGATCCCAGCAGTGAAATGAAATTTTTAAGAACATCGGTTAGAAAGACAAGAAGAGATAGAATTCAAAATAATAAAATTAGAGAAGAGCTAAATATATAGCCGTTAGTACAGAGCATACAGAAAGCAAGACTTAGATGGTTCGGAAATGTAAAAAGAATGGGAAAGTAACGGTTAGCAAGAAGGAAATTGGAAAGAGACCAGTTATAAGACCTATAAGAAGGTGGATGGGGAGATTTGGAAGGACATTAGAGAAGCTGGTTGGATATGGCGGAAGTAATGAGGCAGGAAAAGTGGAAGGACAAAAAGGAGTGAAGGAGGCCTGTTAATCTCACCCGGGCGTCTGGAGAGGGACATTGATGGTGATGATGAAAGAAAATCTCAAAACTCCGATTATCTCAGTTCCATGTCTGTGTGGGTTAGCCCCCTCTCACATTCTAGTACTCATCTGTTAGAATATTTTATACAATACAATGCTTACACGTATAGTTCGTGGATATATTAACACTTAGGCAGCTTAAGTCAAAAAAATGTTCACATTGCGTCAGTTTATTGCTGTTGCTTCATAGAAACCGTTACTGCTCAGTTTCCTTTCAACACAGTTCGTCATTCAATACGGTTAAACCTTCCGCAGGAGTTTTTCTAGGCAACAGTGAAAGCAACATTGAAATTTGTCCAGCGATTCACCAATAAGCGATCATTTCCTATTACTAATCTGTCTGAAATTACAAGAAGCCAGAAGGGTTCAAAATAATGCAGTGATTGCTACATGGGCTGAACAAAGGTGAAATACAATGATTTGTTATTCACATGACGATCAGTGCATTAACATGAAGATGCATGCAGTTGATGTCTCATTATCCTGATTGATTCCATTAGTAATGTGAGAGCGATGGTGTAGATGACATTTTTTGTTGATTTTCACTCTGCTGTAGAAGTCGCTGATGTAATCATGTTCCAACTCCGATCCTGATTTCCATCCCTTCGAAGATTTTAGGATATATTTATCAACACTGTACGGGGTTACAGGTATTGTACATATATTCCTTTCCGCTTTGTTCAATTCTATTGGTTGTGGCACAACTGTCTCGAATCTGATTGCCGCCTTTTGCATTTTCACTGAAGAGGACGATGTCTTGTCTATTTGGCAAGTGCTGCCAACTTATAGAATATACAGAGATAACTTGATTTTTATATGTAGCTATACTACTAAATTCAAATATCCTGACACGCTGTTCGATAAAATCAGCCTAGTATAAATGTTTACAGACATTTTGAAATATGATATAGACATAAACATTAATCAGAGAATCATGATACGCAAAATAAATTTAATAATAATAGTAACATTAATAGACCTATAACAATCCTTTTCATGTCTACAGTTTTTTAACTTATTATTTTACTAGCATATGTACCCGTTCTTCGCACGGTAATTGGTAATAGATTTCAGGATTTCTTCATGCATTTATGCGAAGTTACATCCTTGTATTCAAACGTCTAATACGGCATGTTAAACTTATATTATTCTACAAAAGCAAGTGGCAGTAGTCTAACGTGAAGTACGATAAAACTGAACAAAGTGGGGACGGAATAAGAAAGATCACAGAGTTTATTGAACGATACAGTTCCTGGTCTGAAGCTTTGTGTAATTCTCCTCACTTCTCGGTTATATATTGTTGTTCATCTGAAACTGAGAGTGGCCCTGTGGTTGAAACGTCATGAAACTTGTCGTTGACGATAACCTTCCTTATTGTCTGTTCTATAGAAAGAGTAAAATGGCTCTTCACTTAAACCCCACCTTGAAATGACGTGACAGCAGGTACATTTCCATTGATTTTGGGTGTGTATATTTTGTGGGAGTGCAAAGTCACGGTTTCGGTTTCGTAAAAAACTCCAGTAAATTCAGGGTTTTAGAAAAAAATATTGCCTTAAAACCTACCGAAGAACAGGCGGATCATAAAAATGAAATTTGAAAGAAATATATCCAGTAGTTTTCAACGTATAACAAACAAACATGCAAACATACAAACAGCAAAGCCAAAATATATGCAGATGGCCTTTATTACACCTGAAACGGATAACTGAACGAAAATTTCACCAAATGTACAGACACACGGTCGCTACTATTTTATTTATGTAGTTATAGAGTCCAAGATAACAACATACGTTGCCTACTATCACAATATTTCACACAGAACAAGTTGCTTGCAAACCAAGAAACTGAATGAATATTTAAATTTCACGACAGCATTGCATTCGAAATAATCTTTCAAAGCATTAGGTCGTTTTCATTACTTATAGTAGATATGTTAATTAGAGAACAAGAACGGCGAAACAAAGATCAGTGGCACGTGAACCCACGATTGTCCGATTTCGCGCCAGATGCTGTTATGCTCTTGAGCTATAGTGGCATAGGTCGGATTACACTGCTGTCCGGTTGACCAATTTTGATCAGTACTTGACGTATCTTCAACACCTAATTTATGTACTAAATACGATGTTGTATTTTGAACGTTTATTACGAGTACAATGCGGTAGTGAAAATTAAATGTGCAGTGAATTGGCCCACAACGGGCGACGAGTGCGCATTCTTCAGTTGTGTCAGACCTGTAGCTTATATCTTTCCACACAACAAATGGACATAGACAACCAAATATACCTCACTTGGTAAGAGCATCTGAAGGGAAATCGAAAGGCAGTAGGTTCGGATTCCGCTAATGTCAGGTTGGCCATTTTTTATTTTTTATTTTTTTCAATTGACTTAACGTCACACCGACACAGACAGGTTTTATGGCAACGATGGGATAGGAAAGGCCTAGGAGTGGGAAGGAAGCGGCCGTGGCCTTAACTAAGGTGCAACCATAAGCATTTACCTAGTGTGAAAATGGGAAAAGACGGAATACCATCTCCAGGGCTGCCGACAGTTGGGCTCGAACCTACTATCTCCTGGATGCAAGCTCATAGCCGCGCGCCTAACCGTATAGCGAATTCGTCCGGTGGTTGGCCATTTTTATTCTGTAATTAACATATATATTTCCTGAACACTACCAGTGTTGTTTGAGTCATTGGTCCATAGACTGGTTTGATGCACCACTCCATGTCATCCTATCCGGTGCTAATCTTTTCATTTCTACGTAAATACTACATCCTACATCTGCTTGTCACATTCATAGCATGGTCTACCTCTACTGTTCTTACCGTCTACACTTCCCTCAAAACCAACTGAACTGGGTGTCTTAAGGTGTGTCCTATCATTCTATCTCTTCTTTGCGTCAAATTTAGTCAAATTGATCTTCTCTCAACGACTCGGGTCATATCTTTTCTTTCGTGATTCTATCTATCCATTTCACCTTCAGCATTATTCTGCAACACCACATTCCAAAAGCTTCTATTCTCTTTCTTTCTGAACTAGTTATCATCGATGTTTCACTTCCATACAATGGTACGCTCAAGACGGAAGTCTTAAAAAACGTACTTCTAATTCCTATATCGATGTTCGAAATGACCAAATTTCTTTTATTTAGGAAGACCATCCTTGCTTCTGCTAGTCTGTAATTAAAGTACTCCTTACTTCTGCCATCGTCAGTTATTTTACTACCCAATAATCTACTTCCTTTAAGGCTTCATTTCTGAATCTAATATTTCCTGCATCACCTGACCTTGTTCGGCTGCACTCCATTAATTTTGTTTTGGACTTATTTATTTCTATCTTGTACTCCTTCTCCAAGTCTCTGTCCATACCATTCAGCAGTTCTTTCAGATCGTCTGCAGACTCAGATAAAATGACAATATAATTGGCAAATCTCAGGGGTTGATTTCCACTCCTTGGATTGTGTTTCCCTTTCCAAATTCCACTTTGATTCCCTTTACCACCTGTTCTATACAGGGTGGTCGGAAACAATGTGAGCCGAGTACATGAGCGTTAGAACGTTGGTCATACTGATACGTAATTTGGAAAAAAAACACGTCGATATCTTACGCCGCACAGTGGGGTAGGAGACAGTGAAACGTGATGAATATTCAAAAATCGAAATTCGGCTGTTTCATGTTTCTTGATCGTGGCTGCGTACAGGGAAGAGTGTTATATCTGAAAGGTGCACCGGCTTGGCCCCTGGTGTGTTCGGACAGAAGTGTTGCAACGTCAAATTTGGTTATTTGGTGAGCTCACGTAGTACGCGCTGGGTGTGTGCTAGTGTGTTTGATATTGTATTGTACAAAGCGACGAACCGTGGAAGGAAATGAACATGGAAGGTACAAGGAAAGTTGGGTAAAAGTATGCCATTATAATATTTCGAAAGTATTGCATCTGTAGTCGTACAAAGATGTATCAACTGTTGAAACAATTGCCATAAATTAATGAAATGATGAAGATTTACAAAAGTAATTTAATATAATGGAATCCACCTTTTCAATACATAATTGTTGCTCATAGATTATGTTACAACATTTTAATTACAATGGTACTGGTTTCGACACGTATACAATGTCATCATCAGCCATGTATAAAACCAAGCAACAAGACACACAGACTAAAGAAAATTCATATGATTTCACATTTAAAATAGTTCATATAAAGTGTCTAAAGATGGCTACGCGTTAGCGGCATATTACTCTTGTACATGAGCTGAGGCACTTTCTGTGATTTTTTGCTTTGATATGATAAAAAAAATGTGAACAAGTTAAAATCTCATTCACAATTTTTCTAAGTTCGTGCGTTCTTCTGTCTACTTTCAGAACATCAGGTAGAGAAGTTAGACATAACTAGAATGAACTTCATTAGTCTTATGAGGGTAACAGGGTACAAGAATATTAAAAAAAAAAAGTGTTTTTCGAAAGAACACATTAGAATATTAACTAATTGTCCCGAATCCTCTGAGAAAACTCAGTCACCTTATTTGTCAATTTGTATCCCAATATAAGCAGAAATGCTCCGAATCATCTAGAATGTACGATAGATTTATTAATATAAATGAAAGATGGCTTAAAACATCATTGTTTTTTCCTATTTCTATATATATAAAATAAGAGTTTTGTCTGTACATTGCTCAGAATTTGAAAAGGATGGTATTTCTGTATAGGTCATGTCCATAGTAACAAGAAAATGTACTTTTTACTTTTCCGTAATTTCTGTCTGTCTGTCTGTCTGTCTGTCTGTCTGTCTGTCTGTCTGTCTGTCTGTCTGTCTGTCTGTCTGTCTGTCTGTCTGTCTGTCTGTCTGTCTGTCTGTCTGTCTGTCTGTCTGTCTGTCTGTACACGCATCACGAGAAAACGGCTGAAGAGAATTTAATGAAAATCGGTATGTAAAGTCGGGGGATGAGCCGCTACAATCTAGGCTATAAATCATTTTATTCACGCCGAGTGAAATGGTAGTTTAGGGGAAGGCCTAAAATTTAATTATTGAATATTTATATTATTAGCAGTCTTATCGATAAATACTATATAACTAAAGTAATATAGAATTCAATTTCCAATAATTTATGTCTTATACATGTTTACCGTACCGGCTCTGATAACACAGATATTAATGAATTTGTAGCTTTGTTGCTAAGTCCAAATCAACGCCTAGCCACGAGAAAATGGGTTAACAGAAATGAATGAAAACCGCTATATAGAGTCGGAGAATAAGAAACTACAGTCTAAGCTGTAAATAATTTTATTTTCCCGAGATGAAATGGTAGTTTAGGGGAAGGCGCCTGAAATTTAATTTTTAAATACCGGTACCTATGTTATTGGTGCTATCGAAAAGTACGGTACTACATAACAAAAGTTGTAGACGATACAATTTCCGATCATTTATGTTTAATTCAGTTTTAGTGTACCGACTATGATAAGAGTGGTATTTCAGAAGGCCTACAATATCCAAAGCGCATAACACTGATCAACAATAACTTTACATTGACCATTGTTTGTTGTGATGTTCTTCGTGCTGCTCAACTCCGATAGATGCGATTACTACTGCGTACCGAGTATAACAGCCTGACTGAACATTGGCGGGAAATAACTAGGGAGTTGGAAAACTTTCTTCTTTAGCATGCCACTCCTCTGGTTTATACATTTTCTGATACTGCAGGTACGTAACACACTGGTTCATCATAACATTCGAGCTATTCAATCCCTACTCTGGGGCACTGATTGGAATGAGTAGTGTGCATATTTAATGGAATAATGACAGAGGAGTGAGTGTTGATGGCAGTCTGCGACCTGGTTGTTTCAGCTCTGGAACTTTGGACTGTTAGATCGGCACTGTAGTACAGTTCGTTGAAAGTGAGAAAGTGTGTGGTTTTTCATTTTTTTTTTTTTTGCTAGCTGCCTTACGTCGCACCGACACAGATAGGTCTTATGGCGACGATTGGACAGGGAAGGGCTAGGAGTGGGAAGGAAGCGGCCGTAGCCTTAATTAAGGTACAGCTCCAGCATTTGCCTGGTGTGAAAATGGGAAACCACGGAAAATCATTTTCAGGGCTGCCGACAGTGGGGTTCGAACCTACTATCTCCCGAATACTGGACACTGGCCGCACTTAAGCGACTGCAGCTATCGAGCTCGGTAGGTTTTTCATTTGATCGAGTATTTTATATGATAACATTGCTTTCAATCGCTACATTCCTACTGACGTTTTTGTAATGACCTATGTTGAATTCAGTTAGGAAAACCACCAAGTCAGTCTTTCTGAGAATCCCATAGCGAAGCACGGGTACATCAGCTAGTACTGTATAAAGGTAGTGGAGAAAGGAAAAGAGGTCACCCGTTAGTGCCTTTTTCAGAAACTTCAGACCGCACTAAACTTAAGAGGACCTAAGAACTGCTGCAGACGTGTTCATCAGAAGAAATAGCATATGCCGGAAGCCACAGACCACTTCCTGCAAAGACAATTAAAGAACTTCCGATAGAAGTTTTAAATATGATGTTACTTGAGCAAGCGCAGTGCGCATTATAAGAAAATGATGATACTGCCGCGTCTTCAGATTCATCATATTCATAAGAACTGAGTCATACAATGATGACGGAAAGATCGCAGAAAAAGAAAATCATTGACAAAAGTTGTACGTGCAATTTTTGCAACAACGTTGCTATAACGCATTGTAATTTGAAGATCAATAAACAAATAGGCCTATTGTTATATTTAGCGTTGATTATGTTATCTATCATCCTTTGTTATCAACTCAGTCCATTACTGTTGTTCAGTTCCCTTAAACTATTTAATATCAACTTTGGAGGCCTTCTGCCCCATTCTGTCATCTTATCAGCTGTTGAAGATAGGCAATCAGATCGCTTCGTGGGCGAATACAACTGGGCTTTACGAGGCGGTGTTGATAAATCCGCATGTGGCGCACTAACACACCGTGGGGTTTCAGCCAGTGCCACCCCTGCTCTCTGTGGGTCGAATCTATCATCAGGGAGGTCCTTGTTCAAGTCTCTCCCCTTGAGGAGTTTATCCCTTCTATTGGCGTTCTCAAGCCGGTCATAAGCTACGTGCTGATTTAACAATACTGCCTCGCAAAGCAAATCTGAATTCGCCCGCCAAGCGATCTGATTGGTTAATTTCAGCAGCTCATAAAATGACAACGACGCGAGATATCGACATATTTTTTTCTCTAATTACTTATCAGTATGACCATAGCTCTATCGTATACACGGTTCGCATTGTTTCCGACCACCCTGTATAAACAATGGAAAAGAATGGGTGATAAATTGCAGCTTTGCCTCACTCCTTTCTGGATTGCTGCTTCGTTTTCAAAGCCCTCGATTCTTATCACTACAGGCTGATTATTTTACACAGATGAACACTGCCTAACGCCCTAGAGAGTTTATTTTGACAGAAAAAAAAATAACATTTTACTAAGGTTCTGTTACACCATTAAGTTCCATAATTCATTAAAGAATGAGGCACAAATAAATAAAGTATTATTTCTTTGCATGAGGCTTTTTTGAACCAACATGGCGATTCCTCCTTTGACATCGTTTGGTTAACCAATAGTACATTATGAGTCATAGTATTCTTATGGAACGTACAGTACCAGTTCCTTTATGTCAGCTAACTTCTTTCATTTGATGCCTAATTCCCCTGTGAATAAGGAGTAATAATGGGCGAAATTGAAGGATTAAAACTAGTAATTAACCATTTAAAATAATTAATAAATAAAATAATTTGTCACAGAAATTATAATTTACTATAACACGACGCTCTTCAATGAATGTATGAAATCATTATATGAGCAGACACAATACTGCTCTGTGTATCTACCGTATTTGGAGCAGAAATCTCTCCAAAAGAAACTGAAATACATGATCTAACCTACATGTAGAGATGTGCTGTTGTTTGAAATGTTCTTTCCTCTGGTCTGTAATCGCGGAAGTATTCCATCAAATAGTGGAAAAGTGTTATTTTTGAAACAAAAATTAAGACTTGGATCTTGCTTAATCACGTCCTGACCTCTCTGTGTTCTGTCAGTTATCGCTTTCAATACGAGAAAACTTCAAAGCAGAGGTAGAACTCGGAAACACAGACCAATTTAAAAAAAAAAACTCAGAAAAAATAACCACATCCCCCTCTTCCGTCTCCGTCATATTTTACACCCACTTACCGATATTCCTCTTTCAACACAAATCCCAAGACGCCCGCGACTCTTGGCCAGAGCGAGGGCGCAATCCTCTTGGTGGCCCGTCTCACCCCCTCAGGGTGGGAAATGAGAACGGAAAAAAAATGTAGAATTTGGTTCAGTCGTATGCCAATAGATGACGCTGAAGTTATTAGGTACAGCAAAATAGCAGTCTCACTTCAGCAGATGGTGTTCTTTATCGTGTTTATCTACACCAGAATGGAAAATGAATTATTCATTCAGTTCACTGAGAGATAGTATTTTTCATAAAACAATTCATGTATATAGGTCATCATTGCATTGTTCTTGTATCCTATACAGTATCTGGTACCAGTTTCAATCTCTCGAACGTTCCCTTTTTTTTTTCTCTATCACTGTGGAAGGCAACAGAAGTCAGAAGTATGTAGTTTAAACTCATGCCGATAGATATAGCTGTGTACATTACATAGGCGAATATGAGACGTGCTTTTCTTTTAAAAAGTACAAATGTCGTGATCGAGGAAAGTTCATTGTATTTTTCTTGTAAAGGAGAGGTTGAGACCTTCGACTTTGTTAAGGATGCTTCACTCTGCAATACACTTAAAATCCCACAGGGAAAATGACAACCATGCATCACGTTATCTTTCGGCCCTTCGCCTTGCGTGTGGCTCGAGAAAGAGCGCCAAGTTAGCCTGGAGCCGCGAGACTTCATGTGAACTGACCCCGGTGTTCGGAGTCGATGTAGTCGACATTCTCGATTCTAGGATTCAGTTGCGAATATCCTTACTCTGTGGTGCTACTCCCTGAGTGTAGCAGGCATCATTGCACTCCGGGATAGAGGCGAGCGTATGTGACAACTACACGAGAAGTCCCCACTCTGTAAGAAGGTACCCGCATAGACTACACACGAGTGTCTTCCAGACACTTGCTCACAGAGGATCCCAGTGTACACAAGTATTTATGATGGTTTTTCTCGATTCTGATATTTTCAATCTACAAGTGGATGTGCATGAACCTTGCAGATACTTCCATGCAAATGAAAATCTGTCGTCAGATGGAATTTGTGCTGACATAAATATGTCTTTTAGCAGGGGTTTATCTGATTTATTCGGAGTATGGATTTACTGGTACAATACATACCTACATTATTTTGGAAAACAAATTATATCTTTATGTCCAGGTTGTTTATGTACTGAAAATTTTCATTACGGAAGTTAACGTGATGGTAGTGTAACCCTAGCAACTGTGCAGGCTGTGATTTATTTACTTACTCGAGTCAAAAGTAATAACATACACTGCTGTAGAGCAATGTCAAAAGCATAAATTGAAAAATAAATAAATAAATAAATAAATAAATAAATAAATAAATAAATAAATAAACTCAGATTAGATGATCTATACCCAGAAATGGGCCACTTTCATAGCTTCATCATAGTGTACCCGCTCAAAGCCTGAGTCCCAACCAGCATTTATCTCAGGGAGTGTTACGGTCCGAATCCATCGCAACTAATACTCAATAAAAAAAATATTTTGAGATATAAGATCTCAAACTAAATGTAAGGGCGCCATCCAATCAGTACTACAGGGTTGAACGGGACACTCTAATCTTTAACTTTAAGGCTCATCATAAAACACACAAATTATATATATTCAGATCAAAGGGAAATCATGAAGGCTCCGTCCTAGGAATGGGGACGGATATTTAAACGGTCACCAAGGGTTTACTATTCTACAAGAACAAGAACCTGGAACTGTTTCCTTGCAAATGCTAAAGGAGCATTTATTTAAGTAAACAAATGAAATTTTACACACAATCAAAATCTGTTGACCCTTGATTTGCCGGTAATTTGGCAAATTATTCCTGAAAATGATTACATAATATTTGTCACTTTTGACCACCCTTCCATTTTGGTGGTAGAACCGTTGATATCTGAAGGTATCAGATTTACCTTCGTTAACACCATGACCATATTTGATCATGGACCAAATACCTGTTGGCTAAGTAGGCGCGATCATATGGACCATGTTATCGCCTCCACTTTGATTGAGATGAGACCAACCCGGGAAACTACAAACTCTCCCCGGGTTCCTAACCAAGATATGCTAATCGTTATTTGAAGGAATACGACAAAGGGACTCTAACCTAATGGTCCAGATGTAGGGATTTGCCTTCATTGTACACATATTAACTTAACTTATTATTTAAAACCAATTGACATCATTACGTTAATTCGCCAGCTGACTTCCCTAGTATCATCCATCATCAACATCCGAAATAATAAGAAAAATAAATAAAATTAAAAAATATTTTATTAAATATTATTATTATTATTATTATTATTATTATTATTATCATTATTATTATTATTATTATTATTATGTTTTGTGGAGATCATGATTATCGTAACCCATAATCATCCTCGGACTAATATTTCAACTTTTCGCGATTTTATTTTATTTTCATCTAAAATAAATAAAAGTACCTTCTTTGATTATTCTTCTTCTCCTTCTTCAAAATATTCTTTTTTTTTTAATTATTATTAGTTAAAAATCTCAAATTTTTCATTTCAACTCCCAACATCATTATTATGTCCAAAATATAAAACAAAGTAAATTCTTCTTCTTCAAAAAAAGTAGTATTTTTTAAAATATTTATTATTATTATTATTAATTTTAAAAAATTTAATTTCGCCTGTTATACGGTAGTCCACTCTCAATATGTTTAACGCATAACCCCTTTTACATCTCCGATTTATTTTGGCACTAATCAATCCAGATATGATTTACTTGGATTATTATTATTATTATTATTATTATTCTTTCGAGAATCTTTATTTTTATTCCCCATCTTTATAATTTAGTCACATACGTTCTCTCCCAAACAGAAATCACCAAGATCCGAATTCACATCGCTCGGGACATAATAGTTTTCGAACCCGCAACCTTATTTTCGTACTGCCGTTAATTCATGGAGACCATATGCTCCTAAGACAATTCTCAAATCCCATAACACCTCGCAGTTGGGCAAATACCTCCAATCTCTGCAAGTGTTAAATTATTCCTTCCTTTTCCATTTTGAAGTCCATTTATCCATTGGAACTCTTCAAAACATTTTCACAAATTAACCCTCGGTGGGTGGACTCTATTCTGCCACTCAATACACCGGTATATAAATACAACCTCTATGTGGGCCTTAAGATCCATCTATTTCTTCATCAACATCAGTACAATTCACTTTAATTTCGGGCCGGATTTCTGTCCCACAAAACTCCAAATCTCAACTTTTGGCTCAAATCCCTCTGGACCTCAAACATAGCGTGACCATATAATAAAAGTGCCTATCTCGTTTCTACCAAAATTATTTATGATTATTATGGAGTCCAAAAACGTTAAATCAAAAATTAGTGTTAAAACCGGATTCACTGCACAAATTATACTTATTCACGGCACATGTGATCTCCACATTTAAATTACTTTAATTTGCAATCATACTATCCAACTAGGCCCGTGCCTTTATTCTCAAAGATTATTATTAAACACGCCTTTACACATTACCAAATTTTAATGTATTACTTCGACACTTGTACATATTATTATTATTTTGTCCACTGGCGAACTTCGCGATATTTACAAATAAATCAATGGACTTCATTCCGTCCCACAACAATTTAAATCACTTGGCAATCCTACCTCTGGATTATCTTAACAACATGCCTTAATATCTATAAAAATTCCGATAACGGAAAAACACTTTGGAAGCACTCCTAAATGAATATTTACATTACCTTTACGTGAAACGTGCTCCATATCATAGCAAACAACTCAAGCACTTGAATGAACAACTCAACCCTACTATACTCTATTTAATAATCAAAATTATGATGAGTGCTCGATCTAATATACATATTAATTTGTCCCTTTGTCTATCTATCTTTGAATTTATACGAGCCGTAACGGCTCGTTTCACAATCAAGTTACCATGATAAATTAATATGATTTCCTCCCCCTAACGATAGCAATCTATAAATATGTTAAAAGGTACTCAACTCTGCCATTGTAGTCTGCTAAAACCGGACGAGAAGCCATAGCCCCTCCGGTTTTTAGCAATGCATTCCACTGGTATTCATGCCAGCTTGAAGAATTAATCCTTGACCCTTTTCAACTTTACACATTTTGAATAAAAACAAATAAATTAGCTGTTGCACTTTGGAATAATTTCCACCCTAAATTCTATTCACAAATTTTACACTCTCGGCCTTGTATCTAGCCCACTTAATGTAGATATACATTCTTCATTCCTTTCCCGGACACTAGGAACATGGGATACCTCGGGTTTCCCTTTACAACGGCCCGTGCGCGCACTTGAATTTCCCGTCTCACGCTCGTGTAGCTGACCAGGTATCAGTTTAGAATGGACTGTTTACTAGGTGACATAAACACTCGTGACCGTTCTCATGTAACGCACTTCCTAATCTGTTGGTAGAATCTCACACTCCGTAAGTTAGGCTTTACTGAGTCCTGTCTATTTGAAACACTTCATACTAGTAGACTGCTCAAGACTGTAATATGAGCTACATCACGTCCTGAATCACTGTACTATGTAACAATATAATACTTCGAACTCTACTCCACGAGTAAGTACACACGCGCACCACTGGCGTAGTCACGGCGCGAACACAATATCAGAAGTACTTTCGCGCCACTGGCGTGGTGACTGCTCGAACACAATATCAGAAGTACTTGCGCACCCCTAGCGTGGTATCAGCTCGAACACACTGTCAAAAGTACTTGCGCGCCACTGGCGTGGTGACTGCTCGAACACAATATCAGAAGTACTTGCGAGTCCTAGTATACGACCTCATATTTATACTTGTATCCCCTCTCTTCCGAGTTCAACGGAGGTCATCTTGGAACGCACAGTCCCGATATCTTCATACGACAGTTTGCGGTTTGGCCTGTGGCTTAAATATATGATCCAATGATGTAATTATGTTCTCAAATACTCTATACCAATTCTCAACTATTATCGTTCGCTGGTAATGGATATATTCGCGAATTTAGCTGCCGTATCCCGGCTCGGGATTTCGCGCTCTATTGTGGCGTCCTTTGCCTTCAGCCAATCAACGAATAGCGTCCATGAATTCTCAGAATTTCACCATGCAATCTCCCGTAATTATTAACTTTTTATAAGTTTTATGATATAGTAAGGCTCCTAAATTCCACTTTATTCTGAATCGATATTTCACTTCTTTCTATCAGTTTAATCCACGGAGTTAGCCTCGCTAGTGCTTCTTACAATACGAAGTTGTCGCCTTGCTTTGGTCAAGTGAATTTTTTCATTGGTCCACCTTAACCACGTGACCGGGAAGGCTCATATTTTTTTCTTCCAGTGCCAACCCCTTTTTCCACTCCCGCTAGTTACATGGAGATACCTCGCCATCATTTCTCAGAAATTTGCACCCGGCTCCCTGCGCTGTTGCTACTACCAAGACTACCCGGGGCTATGAAAACTTTGGCAACACGTTCTCCTCTCTCTTTCCTTGTTGTTACAAATTCTGAGAAACCTAATTCTGTCCCTCATTGTGTTTGTTAATCTCACTGGAGACAACATTCTGTGGTATGGTGAAACCTGCCATCTCGGCCTGGCCTGTTCTTACTGTATGTACAGTAAGATACTATTTATTCTGAACATGAAATATATATTCCTCAATAATTCATCATAATTACAATTGCATGACGCTTATCACACCCCCACCAGGGTGCAATAGCCTATCATTAACTCTTGCGTTGTGGGAGAGTATGGGTACATTTCGCAGGTACGCAGGTGTAACATTGTTTATCTCTCCCCACCACTGCGAAGTCTGCTGAATAATCGCCATATTTCCCAGTTGGTGCAGTGACCTGCAGATAGTGATGTAAGGTATGGATGGCCAGAAAATTCTACCTAGCAACCATGGAGGCTGTGATGTAAGGTATGGATGGCCAGAAAATTCTACCTAGCAACCGTGCAGGCTGTGATGTAAGGTACGGATGGCCAGATAATTCTACCTAGCAACCGTGCAGGCTGTGATGTAAGGTACGGATGGCCAGATAATTCTACCTAGCAACCGTGCAATCTGTGATGTAAGGTACGAAATGGCCAGATAATTCTACCTAGCAACAGTGGAGGCTGTGATGTAAGGTATGGATGGTTGGCCAGACAATGTTACCTAGCAATCGTGCAGGCTGTGATGTAAGATATGATGGATGGCCTGAAAATTCTACCTAACAACCATGCAGGCTGTGATGTAAGGTATGGATGGCCAGAAAGTTCTACCTAGCAACCATGCAGGCTGTGATGTAAGGTACGGATGGCCAGAAAATTCTACCTAGCAACCGTGCAGGCTGTGATGTAAGGTATGGATGGTTGGCCAGATAATGTTACCTAGCAACCGTGCAGGCTGTGCTATAGGACATGATGGATGGCCAGAAAATTCTATCTAGCAACCATGCAGGCTGTGATGTAAGGTATGGATGGCCAGAAAATTATATCTAGCAACCATGCATTCTGTGATGTAAGGTATGGATGGCCAGAAAATCCTACCTAGCAACCGTGCAGGCTGTGATGTAAGGTATGGATGGTTGGCCAGACAATGTTACCTAGCAACCGTGCAGGCTGTGATGTAAGATATGATGGATGCCAGACAGTGTTATACCTAGCAACCGTGCAGGCTGTGGTGTAAGATATGATGGATGCCAGACAATGTTATACCTAGCAACCGTGCAGGCTGTGATGTAAGATATGATGGTTGGCCAGACAATGTTACCTAGCAACCGTGCAGGCTGTGTCTTATAGTTGGTGTTCTTCTGAAATTAGCATCCGTTGATGATGGTCATGACTGAGAGACATATTTATTTATTAACCTTAGATTTTCGAAAAGCGAAAAATTTTATTTTTCCTCCCCTCATATTCTTTCCAAATAAATTTGAAAACTTGAAACGGAATCATCAAATATCCTAAAATTTTGTAAAATATTTCAACTGTTCGTCTTAACTTGGTTCATTAGATTATAGAACTGTCCACTCGTCAAATGAATTAGTGGGTGCATCCAGAACGAGCGTTGCCATCGTTGGAGATGCCAGTGGGATAAGAATGACAGGAGTTTCCTCGTCTGAATCCGTGCCAGAGCTGAGAGTTCCACCGGTTTCCTTTCATTTCACTGTGGTATGTCTCCATAGCACAATATTTTTTTTCACACGCCATAAGGGCAGCGGCATTCAGTTGCTGGTACACGCCACTAAGTACAAAGTTACTGCCCTGAGTGTGTTCCAAGTACATGCTACCTAGCCCCCCCCCCTCCCCCAAAGAAACAAATGGTAAAAGAAAACAACACACAGCTGCTCGACTGAATATTGGAACTAACAGGGTGCTAACAGACATCCTGAAATGCAATTTGAAAAAATGACTCTGCACTTCCTATCAAACCCTAATGGCCACCTTATGGGAGAAGAAAGCTGTCCTGTGGATAATGTCACGTAGAGTAGAGAGATCACGAGAAGAATAACGCTTTGAATTGAATGAAGGAACATAAACCAATCATGTTAAGGAACGTGGAGTGATAGCCTACTTGAATCTGTGACATCTAGGACTCTGGTACTATTCGCACGCTTGTTAGAGTCTAAACACGGCATTAGGTTTCATTTTAACATTCTGTATACAATTATGGTGTTATAATAATAAAGTAAAAATAATATAAACTTAAATTTCAATGTATTTTGAGTATTCAGACCAAAGGATGGTTGGAAAATCAAGAGCTCAAGTGTCGGCGATGTAATAGGGAACTGAGGACTGAGTTACCCGTTTATTTCTTCACCGAGTCAGTTGGTATTACATATCAGTGTGCCAAGTTCACTGAAAGCACGCATCAAGTGACCCCCAAACCATTCGGGACTGACTGAATAAAGAATGGCATTACTAGCATAGCTAGAGTACAGCACATTTCTCGAACCCTGGTAAGCGGGCATTTTACGTCGTCTAAAAAATGTAGCTTTCCCTCTTGAACCATGTGAGTACAGAGTCAATTGTATATTTTCCTTTCCACTTCATTTAAAGCGCAAGAGATCATCGCTTATAGAAAAATTTGTTCCCTTTGTTGTGCAAAGTTTTCTAACTCCCCAGCTACTTTCGGTAATATTCAGGCATGCTATACCTCACACGCAACGCAGTAGTGATCACATCACAACAATGGTCAATGTAATGTTATTGGTGATCAAATTTATGAGCTTTCGATATAGTAAGCCTTGACATTTAGTTTTCTTCCCACTCTGTGATATTACAGCATCTGTCATTAGTCTTTCTTGTCTTATTCTTCAAGTGATCGTTCCTTCACGAGTTTTCTCAGCTTTTACATTTATCTTGACATATTTCGTAGTCGATACAAACCGATGACCATGCAGTTAGACAACTTAGCACAATCATGGCAAAAACCATCGCAAGTTAACACAATGAAACAATATTTCAGTTTTAGCGATACTCGGCGTTGACGTGGACTAAGCAACAAAAGTCTACATTCATGAATTCTATTATCTTAGTCGGTACGGTAAAAGCTGCATGAGACATAAATGATTGGAACTTATATTCTCTATAACTTCCCTTACGGTATGTAATACTTTTCGATAGGACGAATAACGTAGGTATTTAAAAAAATAGGTACCTAGCCATAAACTATCATTTCATACAAATGGGAATAAAAATTATTTTTTAACCTAGACTATAGCACTTTATTTTCAGAATTTACATACCGATTTTCATCACATTCTCTTCACCCTGTCCCCGTGGTTCGGCGCTGATATTGACTTAGCAACAAAAATCGAAATGATTATCTCTGTTATCATAGCCGGTACGGTAAAAAATGTATAACACATAACTGACCGGAAATTTAACTCTTTATAGCTTTAGTTATGTAGTATTTACGATAGGACGAATAATAACATAAGTGTTTGAGAATTAAATTTTAAACCTTCCCCTAAACTACCATTTCAATCAGCGTGAATAAAATTGTGTATAGCTTATATTGTAGTGCCTCACTCCGTGACGTTACATACCGATTTTCATTAAATTCTCTTCAGACATTTCCTCGTGATACCCGTACAGACGAACAGACGACAGACAGACAAAAATAACGGAAAATTTAAAAGTTTATTTCCTTGTTACTGTGGACACGGCCGATATATAAATACTATTCATTATATATATATACCACGTGAGAACTTACAACTTACTCGACCCACTACAATCTACTTTTCGTCAAGCACACAGTACTACAACGGCAATGCTGAAAGTCACAAAAGACATAAGAGAAGCATTGGATAATATGGAAGTGACAGTTTTAGTACGTTTAGAGTTGAGAAAAGCTTTTGACTCTGTTGACACTGACAATTTTTTATCTAATTTTATTCCCTCCATTCCTCGGACAGTGCCCTCCTTTAGTTGGATTCCTACCTGCATGGCCGTCGGCAATGTATTTCAGATAGGATAAACAAATCAACTTGGCGGGCTGTGCAGTGTGGTGTCCCTCAACGGTCGGCTTTATGAAACCTTCCTTTTTATATTGACATTGATGACTTCTCCTAAACATAACACACTGCAAATACCACATTTTCGCTGATGATCTACAAATTTGCATCCACCTATCTCCAGATAAAATATTTTAGGCCATTTAAAAAAATTCAATTAGGATCTAACATCGTTTAATTTCTGGTCTTCGAGATGTGGTCTAACGCTAAACCCAGCAAAAACGCAATCCATCTTACTTGGATATCCAAAGTTACTCGTGAAGATAAATTGAACAGAGAATCCCTATCTAAATACCATTCATTTCATCAGTAAAAGCCCAAGGTGGTACCTTCGATGATAACATGCCACGAACAACGCGTATTACGATCGTCACCCACAAAATATTCTCTGCATTACATATGCTGCACCGGTATTTCCTGAAAAACTTTAAAAATTCTGATAGAATTTCTAGTTTTCCATCATTTTGACTATTGTGATGCGATTTATAGATACGCTAGGTGCAAGTTATTGAGAAAATTGAAACGTGATTGAAATGCGTGCGTGAGATAAGTCTTTAACTACGGCACTATGACCATGTAACTCCTTCATGAAACCACCTGTCCTGGCCCAGACTAGAAATCCTTCGCACTATGCTGAAACTGTACAGTGTCCTGTACAGCTCATTGGCAGTATATGCACCTCCATCCCAATAAAATCATTTCAGAAGTCACGTTATTTGTACAATGTTGGGCAAAAGGAACATCCCCAGGACTTGATCGGCGTGTAGCCAGAGTCGGGCCCGCGAAAGAAATCCGGGCAGACGATGAAAAGGTGGGGGTGAAAGCAGCCTTCTCGGAAAAAGCACTCTCTCTCGGAAGAAGAAGTAAGAAATAAGACGCGACGTAACAAACAGTCTAACACGCCCAGAGGCGGGGTCTACTTACAGGGATTCACACTAACTGAAGAAACTTCCTGTTTTTCCTGCATGTTTCACGAGTCCCAACGTCGAATTTTGACTCGCAAAATTATGTAATATTCTGATTCAGACATAGGAAAAAAACGTAGGGCACATCAATGAATGTAGCTGAATTTTCTGTGTATTCCAGACTGAAAATAGGGAATACTTTATTAACTGGGCGAATTGAGATCATGAGCAGTCCAGCTATGATGAATGAGAAATACATGAGTATGCAGAGCTTCTAGAAGCACAGAATAGTGCCCAAAAGTTAAATCCACACACCAAGGGACGCGGGTGCTCTAATTAAAGGCGGGGGCTTGAATACATAAAACCTGCTGATTGATCTGCAGTAGCATTTAGCTTGTGTGAAAGAAGAAGTCAAGATCTAAAATATGTACCTTTTAAATATTTTGATTTACAATTATTATTAACGGAGCCGATTTCCTCAGTTAAGCGTGACAGAGTATCCAGAACCATGTGCTGGGCAATTGGAAATGAAAAAGAAGGCAGCTGGCCGACCCTACAGAGTCTCGCGACAGCTAACAAGGGACGAAGTTATTGTCCGTCGATCGTAAATGTTATAATCCGGGAGTGTATCTTGCGAACTGTGAATTATGAAACTCAAACAGTAGCCAATCAAACCTAGCCAAAAGTCTCAGATTCTGTGAATAATTAAGTAGGCTGCTAGAAAAATTTGATTAAAGAAATGTCGGGAGCTAGCTAGAACAATACCAGCACAAGGTACGGCCCGTTAGCTGTCATAAATTCTCGGCAGAAATTTCGGCGGAAGTTATCGCAGCGATCAGAACTATTCGGCGATTCTGAGCAAGGGTTTCTCCAGTCCATGAATGCCTTGATCGTTGTTTCAAAATGGAATACTCGCATCTAGGGTGACCCGTTTACATAAGGGAAACTCCTGTGTTAAATTCTATGTACCTATGTGTCAGTGTCCGCCTTTGCTGGCAGGACCTAGTGTTTACAGTGCACTATGTCTTCTGGTATAGGCTAGAGCAATATTGTTACTTTCATAGATCTGTCTCTGTCTTATCCTTGGCTTTGACAATATGAAAGTGACTGATGTATGAGCGATGCTAGTACTGCCAATCCTTATGCAGAAACTCCCTGGTATGAATGGTGTGAAAATGTTGCTCATGGGATCGGTTGGTGTATGCATTTAAGTGGGCTTGGCAGACTGATATGTAATAGCAACTCTGACTCGGTGAGGAAAGCAACGGGAAACTACCTCACTCCTCATTTCCCTAGTACGCCTCTTCAGTGATGCCTAGGTCATCTATGACTGCTGATGGCAGAACTGTTGAGGATCCTACCAGCGGCATCGCTGAAGGACTGAACATACATACATGTGTCATTGTAGCAATAAAGGAACGTGTGACGAGTGCTAGAGCTGAGACCCATTGGATTACTTCAAGATTGCAGTAGCTAGAAGACCGCACTCAACATGCCTGGCAGTTGGCGAGGGTCGGATGCTGATTCTTTCGTCAACAGTGCCGAGAGGATGAACGAGTAGAACTCGATCATGCGTTCTCCATGGAAAGAAAATGATCACCAAATAGCTGAGTAGGAATCGAGTTTGTACTTAGCATGTAGTATGCAACCGAGATCAATGATGTAGGGTTTTCTTCTTAATGACATAAACATTGTAAATAATGCATGCTCTAATATTGAATTTGAGTTTTCTTTTGTCATGTAAACGGAAAGTTAAGAGAGCTAAATTTTCGGGATGAAATACCATTTTCCTCCTGGTTAGCACTTCGTGAGGATTATTTTCGTTATTAATGATTAATATGTTAATGTATATGGGAGACAATGATAGGTTAGCATTTTGAGAATCCTAGGCGGGACGGAATCAGTAGTGAGCAGTGAATGTGAGTTACCATGTCCTAGAGTTGCTATTATTGTCAAATGTGGTTGTTATGGGGGAAATAGCGAACCGGTCGGTGTAAGGGTCCAATCAGTGCGTGATTAGCTGATACAAATAATAGTGGATAAGGGATGATATATTCAAAAATCAAGAATTGTGGCTGTTAGAGAGAGATACCAACGTTCGATATTTAGAGAAAGAGTGTTAAGAATAATATTTAAAGTTTCCCTTGATTTTGATGAGTTATTACTAGAACCGTACTTGGAGTTTTTCTTTGCTTTTCGTATGAAACAGTGTGAATTGCAGCGTGTGCCAGGAAGTTGGGTGAGTGATGAAATTGGCGGGAGGTTCAGGATGGCAAAATGAGATTTGAAATGAGAGATGGTGACAGCCATGAGGAACTATCAGAAGTAGCGAAAATGTTAAACTCCAAAAATAATCTTAGTTATGATAAATGAGGAATTAGAATGTTATAGCGCCTCAAGGTAATCTACGCGATTAATGAGAGAATAAATAATAAGTGAATAGTATTCCTTGGGAAATCTGCGACGATATAAATAAAAGAGCGAAAGAATTGAGTTGGACGATAAAAAGAAAATGATCACCAAATAGCTGAGTAGATATTGAGTTTGTACTTAGAAAGTAGTATGCCAGCGAGATCAATGATGTAGGGTTTCTTCTTAATGACATAAACATTTGAGAGGAGGGATGGTGACAGCCATGAGGAACTATCAGAAGTGGCGAAAATGTTAAACTCCAAAAGGAACATGCCTGGGAAGTGAACTAGTGGCTGTAATTAGACGGGCTTGACCCAGTGCTGTTAATCAATACAGGAGGAACTTTACTTGTTGGTCCGTCCCTTTGCACATTAAGGTCGGCCGTGCATTGTACTCAAGTCATGGGTCCGCTGCGATTTCACACTGTGCCTCCTTTCGAGAGCTCTGTTCAGAATGTGTGTGTCAACTGATAATATGCTAGCCGTAACTGATAGTAATGAATGGTAATTAAGTTATTTCCCACCACCCCTGGTGTAGTAGTACGAGGAAATAGGTAGAGAGGAATTTCCAAGTGTGTATCTCTCAGTCAAAAGGAGCCCGGTTTGAACCCCGGGGAACCGGCCTGCGCAAGCTTGTGTTAAGCTTGAGTTAACTTTTCGCCGGGGCAGAAGAATGTCAGGTTTTGTTCAGTGTCTGATTTTATTTCTTTGAGTTCAAACGGAACCGTCGTCATAGTTTGTCTTTGTGTCAGGGCATACGGGGAGTCGGGAGAATTTTCCTCATTGTTGTGTGTTTCATGTAAATATTTGTGCGTTCTAATAAGAGAGTGTATTATGGATGGGACATCTACTCCAGTGATAAAAAAAACTATAATCGACAGAAAGAAGATGTTAAATATCAAGTTTGTATTTTATTGCCAGACTTCAATTAGAGTAATTTGTCCGAGGAAGTCCGTGGTATACTTATTCAATCGAACGCCCCTCATTCAAGCCTATATTCGCCTATACTTTCTCTATTTGTGTGGAGATTTTTATTATGATAATGTTGTTTATTCTCATGTCGCAATTCAGTAATAAATTTATATTTCTGACCCCCATTACATGATTCTTGTTATATCTAGTAGTGCTAAGCAGTATTCAGGAAATAGTTGAACCAAAAATCCTACTCTCACATTAGGTATGACTACATATTAAATACTTTTCTTATTTTTTCTCGAATGTAACCACCCCTATTGTGCCCGAGCGATGCCTGAGCTCACCCAGAAAGCAGGAAGAAGGCGGTTAGAAGCCCGTGTTGGCGGCTCGGGTCGCTCATCGATATGGTCTCATCCGTGGTTGTCTATTAGGTTACACAGGCGCATTATTATGCTCGGGTCTACTAGTCAAGTGCAGCAAGGGTATAGCAGGATGTCTCCAAACTGGTATGTGCATATGGAATTCAACATCATTTTTTGAATCCTTTGCTTCTTGTTACGGTCGGCCTTTTCTATATTTGTGTTTGCTTTTTAGTAATATTTACTGCTGGCTGTCTATTTAGTATAAGATTAGTTTCTATAATTTGGGGGGAATATACCTAATTAGGATCATTTCGGCTGTGTCGTCCATTTATTCTTTCTGTTTTAATTGAGAGAATGGCCCTCGAATTCCCTTTCTTGTACGCTTATGTACTTGGTACTTTTTCCTGAGTTATATGCTAGGTAAATGGGGTTGTATGCCTATGCTCTCTGTACACTTCTGACTACTTGTTTGGAAGAGAATTTCACTGAGCCTTTTAGTTGTGATTTATCATCACTTATTTGCCTTCTTCCTTAAAATTATTATTATTATTATTATTATTATTATTATTATTATTATTATTATTATTATTATATACATACATTCGTTTAGCCCCTTAAGGAGCACGTGGAACCATTAAATTGCACTGCTATACTTCATCTTCTTGTTCTTCTTATCTTCCCAAAACTTCCTTATCCTTTCACTATGGGCCTGTCGTCTTTCTTGTGTCCATGAGTTTTTGAGTTTATTATTGCTATTTCCTCATACCTGTCAACTTTTAGAAGTCAAAAATTAGAAGACATTCTTGGATTTCATCACGTGCATTGTTCCACGGTCTCGGTGAAAAAAAACAAGATAAAAGGCATACATATCTACAGTTACAATGTGAATTGACTATTACATTTAAAATCTTAAATTAAGAAAGCATAAAAATTGTTACAAGAAAATTTAACAAACACGGAACAAAATGCACAATAGTTTCCTTTACTAGACTGTAAAATGAACGGAAATTCAATTTTACAGGTATCTCTGAACACTTGGAGATAACGTTTATAATGTTCTGTGGCCATAATATGAAGAGAAAATAGCAGAAACTGTCACCGACTCAAGTCATTAAAATGGTAAACTAAGAATGAAGACAAATACACTGAAATATGTGACAATACCACATACAAAACAGATCGATATATATATCATACTTTTTAACATATGACTTCGACTGAACCACAAGAAATATACGTGGCCTACAACTCCAACGAAACTACGAACTGAAACGATGTTAAGAGCTCGCGAACCACACAATAACAAAACTCATTCTTTCGTCCTGATTAACTGTGATTAACGGAGTCGATAGCGGGCGAATTCCCAGCTGTAAAGCACAAATGCTGCTGTAGTGAGCGGAAAACACGATACTCGAGGGTGACGGACGATATACTCGCCAAATAAATGCGCTTGAATATAAGGTTGGAGATCGATAGCTGCAGTCGCCTGAGTGCGGTCAGTCTCCAGTGAGCTCATATTCCACTGTCGGCAGCCCTGAAGATGGTTTCCCGTGGTTTCTCCTTTTCACACCAGACAAATGGTGGGGCTATACCTTAATTAAGGCACGACGGCCTCTTCCCACTCCTAGCCCTTTCCTTTCCCATCGTCGTCATAAGACCTATCTGTGTCGGTGTGACGTAAAGCAAATTGTAAAAAATTGAAAATGAGGTTGCGTAAATTACACAAGCACATAAGAATTAATCCTGGAGGAAGAGTATTTACCATAATGGAGGCTGTATTGGTCAAAAATAGGAAGAGGTGAAAATAAGTCGGAAAATTGGAAGACGAGTTAAAAAACGGAAAGTTTCCGGGTAAATCGTAAGGGTTGGCAGGTATTTATACCTACTAGGGACCACATGTCAATTACCATTCACCCTCCCTTTCTAGTATTCCTTCATCATTGCAATATGCTTTATTCTTCTCTCTTCAAACCACAAAAGACCGTGTTTCTTTTCATTCTTCCTTGGAATCCTTCCATTCTCAAAACTTTATTTTTTAAAATCTTTTTCTATAGTTTTCACTTCTTGTGTTACTTTCTAAATTTTTCTTAACTTCCTGTATCCAACTCGTTGTGCACATTTTCTCCTAAAGATATCTGTTTTGTCAATCTGTTATCACCCATTCTATGGATATGTCCAAAAGACAACAATCTTATTTTCTTATTAATTCTGATATATTTTCTATGTTCTGGTATATTTCATTATTATTTATATTTTCCATTGTTCTGTTGTTTCCATTGGTCCTAACTTCCAGTTTATCTAATAGTTCAAACTAGACATTCACTTGCGTAAATAAATTCTGGTTTCACCATTATAGAGTAGTGCCTTACTTTAAGATTTTGGGAAATTTCTTGTTGTAAAAATTGTTAGTGATGCTATACGCTCTTTCCATCTTGTGTAATCTTCCTTCTACACCAGATTTATCTAGACCATTTTGTCGAATTATCGGAATTTCTTTACTTTCTCTATGTGTTGTCAAAAATTTTGGAGCGTATTTTTAAATTTTTGTGATAAATTTGGTGTTTCCAATAAAGATTCTCAAACCCGTTTTCTTGCCCATTTTTCCAAGAGATTGATCTGTGTTGTTGCATCTGTCAGGCTCTCTGAAATTATTATTATTATTATTATTATTATTATTATTATTATTATTATTATTATTATTATTATTATTATTATTACCGTGCTTTTGTGGATCGCAGAGAGGTGAAAGAAGGAGCGGGCTTGAATGGGTCTATATACGATATCAAAATTCATATAAAGCTTTAAAGTAAAGGTTATATTTATTTTCAAATCTCAAACTTAGCAAACTTTTCACTAGGTGAAATAACTAGGTGACAGGTAAAAATACCAGTTTGGAAATTACAAGTTCTGAGCTTTCAGCTCTTAATTTACAAGTTTACAACATTGCAAATGTTGCGTTTAGTTGGACGAGGAGAGAAATCACCCAGTTCAAGAGCACTTTGCTCCAAAGGTTACAAATTCGACCTTCCAAAGGCACCTTTCAATATTACAGTAAAATTAGAAAAATCTCAGAAAAGAGCTTACATGCTCTGCAATTTTAACCAAGGAGACTGAGCTCCCAATTTCTTACAGCCTACTCAAGGCAACATTACACCCAAAAAGAATCTTACAAATTTCTGGCCCAACCTACAATTTACAATTTTAGTACACAGGGGCACCTATTACCCAAACTACTGGGCCTTCGTGGAAAGAAGAACAGGTTAAATCACTGGTCCGAACACAAAATGAATGGAGGCGTACACTTGCGCTCCTAGAAAATGAAATATTAAAACCCTAATTGGGCTCACGACCCGATGATGCAGAGGCTAATCCCAAGCTACTGAGGTGACTAGAATGAAGGTTAATTTAATGCTTTACAGAAAAGAGAAACAGTTACAAAATCGTAGTCACCTCAAAATAAATTGAAATTATTATTATTATTATTATTATTATTATTATTATTATTATTATTATTATTATTATTATTATTATTATTATTGTGCTCCCTCTTACTACTAGTTTCTTTCTTCTTCTTCATGATGAGGCCTGTTAGGGACCACATGGAAATTTCAGTTCAGTTCATCCTTCCTTGGTGTGTCCTCTTCCGTTCAGTATCCTTTCTTTATTAATATTTAAGTAAATCGTACGTTTGTATGGTTTCACTTTACTTGCTTATTTATTCTCTAATATAATAAGAAGCTAACATTAAAATATAGCTAACTCCCGATGCATGTTGTTACAATTTTCATTTACCTGATCCAAACCTGATACTCATTCACTTCCATATTACCAGGCCTTATCACATTATTAAACCGATGCAGCCATCTATGGCCCATCAGTACACAAGTTACCAGTCTTCCCAGGACCTTATACTCACACCCATTTGTTTACGTTCTTGCTAGAATCCTCCAACCCTTGGCTCCTCCTCTGCTGTTCTTCCACTGGTATACTCCACGGTTTAACCTATTATTCATCATTTCCCATAAAATTCGCAACTTTCTTTCTGAAGAGTGTTCAGTCGTGAATTTATCTGGTGTTATTGCTCCCTTCCGAAACTCTTCGCATTTTTCTCAGCCAATGAGGACGTGTTTTTCAACTCTCCTGAAGTACAAGTATATTAAATTCCGAACTCTTCACTCTCTTCAAATGTCCCTCAAAATTGTACTTCCTCTTGGTCACTGTCGTGATGCAGTAGGAAACGGATACCCGTAAACCCTTCTGTCACGACCTTAGGCCCAAAAATCCTCCTGAATATCTTCCTTTTCTATTTCTCGATCAGGGGACATATTTAGGCTAGGGTCTCGGTTGTGAATTATTATTATTACTAGCAAATGTACCCGTGCTTCGCTACGGTATTCTACATTGTATTCGAATATCGAAGTAAATACTGTACATACAGTAAATAAGATTGTTTTAAAATGGCATGTCTCTTAGCGTAATCCGAGAAACAGCATGGTGAAGTCCCCAAACGTTATTTCCAATGTAAAGTGTTTGTTACGGATTTGAGATATAACGGCAGGCTCACTTGCCTACTGCCATTAACAGTCGAGTTGGGAAGTTTATATTATAATTGCAGGCCCCATTGCCTACTGCACGGTCACAATCGATTTGGGGAGTTTCCGTTAACATGGCAGCCCCGTTTCCTACTTCCAGACAGATAACAGTTGAGGAGTTTTTATTATAATGGCAGGCAACTACCCTACTATCAGTCGAAATTGAGTTTTGCAGTTATCATTATAATGTTAGGCCCCTTTTCCTACTGTCAGCCAGCTTACTGCCAGTCACACCAAGTTGGTGAGAATCCATCAAAATAGCAGGCCACTATGCCTAATGCCAGTCACATTCTAAATGAGGACATTTGTTTATAATTGCGGGCACCCTTGCCTCCTGCAAAACACAATCGGGTAGGGGAGTTTTAAACAAAACTGCATGCTCCCTTGCCTTCTGCAAGTCAAATCGAGAAGTGAACTATTCATTACAAATGTAGGCCTTCCTTACTACTGCCAGTTACACGGGAGTGGAGATGGACCCCATTCCAACTGCCAGTCAAAGTCGGTGTGGGGAGTACTGATTACAATAGCAGACACACCCTTTCTCGATCGCTACAAATCGAAATCGAATATATATAGATCGACATACGAAGGTATATGCGTGTTTACAATATTGTAGACCTTCATTTACAGATTAACTGCTGCTAAACGTATGTCATATCGACAAAGGATTGTACCATAAGACACCGGATTTAGTGGCCTAAATGGCTGGTCCTATGATATCTCATCTATTCTTGAGTCAGATTGAGTTAGAAACGTTGAACAAGGTAACGTTTTTGTAAGATTATCTCACATTCCATTATTTTTCGAATAATTATGTGACAGCTATATTCATAGCATTTGGCTCATATGTGGCTACTGGGTGGGCCAATTGTCGTGAAGAGTTTGATGATTCTATATTTCCTATAAGTGATCGAAAGTATGAATTATGCATGTGAAAAGTCCAAATTTACTTAACATTTATTAATAGAGAAAAATCAAACGTAAAAGGGTTACAGATACGACAAAAAGACCGAGTTTGTAGATCATTCCAAATTGAACGGAGATTTGCATTCCGTTATGTGATAGGACTTCACGAAGGTCTGCACCATCATTAAACTTGCCTCCATATTTCGATATTCTTCGAGGATAAAAAGGGAAAAATTTAAAGATCTTGGAATTTTTCCGTCCGTTACAGGCTAAAACTTATAATTTTGTCAAAATTTAATTTTCTTTTTCGTCTGGCAGATTATTCCGCAATCTGGATTTTGGGCGAGGAGGGTAAAAATTAGGACTTGCAGGAAACTAAAGCAAAAAAATATGCAGATGATCATTATTACCCTTAAACGGGTAGCTGTGCGAAACTTTCGCCAAAATAGTCAATGTAGAGGCACACAGTCGTTACGATTTTATTTATATAGATAGAAAAGGAATCTGCTCCACGTACATCATCTTTTGGCCTATGTCCGCTGGAGCCTGAAAAACTGACCATCGATGATATCTACCTGATATCCCTGATATCCTGACGAGAAAATGCACATGAAAAAAAGTTTTAGAAATGGAATTCGATCACGTTTTGTCGATTTCCAGTCAGGTTGGTCTTGTACTGTATGTATTTTGGAAGTGGAAAATCACCATTTCGTCCCTATAAACCACCAGTCCATTCCGGCAACATGAAATGATATAGGCCTTTAAAACCTACCTTTGGACAAGTTGATGCTAAATATGAAGTTTGGTTCGAATATCTTCAGTAGTTTTCAAGTTGTAAGAAATACGCTTTTCTGCACCCGCTCTTGAGTTAAGTCCGATGGGACTTGTACCGAAAAACGGTCCGCTACGAAATGATGCACATGAGAACAAGGGTTTAGAAATTAATTTCCATTAAGAAAGGTGGATTTCCATTAAGTTTGGTTCTGTATATTTTGTGGGAGTTCAAAATCACGGTTTCGGTGTCGTATAAACCCCCAGTAAGTTCAGGGATTTAGAAACAATATTTGCCCTAAAACCTACCCAAGGACAGGTGAATTCTAAATATGAAGTTTGGTTGAAATATATCTAGTAGATTCTAGCACTCGCGCACATACGGAGTAATTAAGGGAGAAAATAATACAGTTAAGAAAGTTTGAAATTAATAGAAAATGGATTATAACTGAGGACAGCTGGATAACGACTAATATGTAAATGACAAGTGAATGTATTGGAAAATCAAATGCCCCTCAATAAATTATGCTGGTGAGAGTTATGGATATAATAAAGCGGTAACAGAGGAGAAATTTAGGCGCAGTGATTCTTAGGTAAACAGATAAGAAGATGATTAATGGTGTTATTACTTAATCTATTCGAGGGCGGTTATAAGCTCCAACGATATTCCGCTAATATCCCGCAGATAGGCCGATTGACGCCTCTCTTGCCTTCTACTCAAGGAACAACCACGAATTTAAAAGCATGATGAGGAAAATGGCAATACGTTACTTCCCTGTTGGCATGCAGAGACGTTGCCATGGTAGCCTATAGGTTCGTTGTCGGTCTGTCGGTCACTCAATACAGAGCATGATACCCGCAGAAAATAGTAAATTTCTCCGTCATGTGAAGAGTAAGGTAAATTATGAACATAACGAAAGTTGTTCATAATGAAGAGACGTGTCACGTACGGTCCACGGAGATTACAGAAAATGAATAGTATAAGAGAAAATGGAAGAAAACAATTCTGGTTTTCCTATAAACCCCCGTCTATTCAAAGATTTTAAAATGATATGCATATCGAAACCTTCCCCATGATGAGTATACTCTGAATATGAAGTTTGGTTGAGATCTATCCAGCCGTTTCGACGTGATAGTGGGACAGACAAACAGACAGACAAACAGACACGAAAAGTAAAAACCACCGATTCGGTCTTGAGTTGACCTAAAACGGATAAATATCTGAAAAATTGGCAAAGCAAAATAAATTACACACAGCGGACCCCCCTACAACTTTATTTATATAGATTATTATTATTATTATTATTATTATTATTATTATTATTATTATTATTATTATTATTTCATTCAGTATCGAACGCAATATTTATATCACACGCAGACCATTCATCTCTATGTTTTCGTGATAAGAAATCCTGACATTAATTTGATTACTCCGCCGAAGGCTTGCATAAATTTATTATTATCGCGTGGCATGGCATTCATTCTTCGAATCAGCTTTAGAGACCACCAGGACTTCAGAGTAGGTTCTATATGGAATGTCCTGCTTAAGGAACAGGTTCCAGGAACAAAGGACCGGACACTAACAAACTTTGTAGGCACTTAGCAGTCAAAGTTCGTGACCTCTGTTCCACTCTTGAGGATTTTAGACTGACCCCGTGAGGCCAAAGGACTGGAGAGATTAGTTACAGAGGAACATACTGCTTTACTCTATCATGACTAACTCGGGCATAAAGCGGTTTTCTGGTCAAAATTCAATTACGAAAGAATCCACTTCAAGAAATTAGGGAACACAGTCAATGAAACACACAGCTCCTTGATTATTATTATTATTATTATTATTATTATTATTATTATTATTATTATTATTATTATTATTATTATTATTGAGAATTTAGCGTGCCTGCCTATTACCCAGAAATCCCGGGTTTGATTGCCGGCCAGATCAGAGATTTTTACCTGGATTTGAGGGCTGGCTCGGGGTCCACTAGGCGTACGTGATTACATTAGAAAAGGTACCTGACGGTGGGATGACGGTTCCGGTCTAGAAACTCAAGAAAAACGGTCGTAGAGGATATATATATTCTTTTATTTTCTACATCTCAACTTTTACCAGTGCGGCTTCATCACGAGTTCACAAAATCATCCCACATAACACAAGCCAAGACTTAATTTTTACATCTTCAAATACAAAGGCTGCATTCTAATGTCAACAATAAATCTGTAAACAATAAGAACTTCCGTCAACGCTGTATCATATGACCTTCAGAAGTCATTTGCAACTGGCATGAACTTGTCACTTTAGCCTCAATATAGTTTTAGTTTTTGCTAAATGATATCTCTTGTTTTCAGTTTTAAATCTATTTCAAGGTATAGCTGATGATGTCCAATATTCTAGGACGAAACATGTACTGATCAACGTAAATAAATTGAAGAAACTTGTGTGGTATAGTTGGGAACTTTGTGACTCTCTTACAAGCCTATTAAGTGACAACACGGAGATAACATGAATTTTATATTATACCGACGCTGTGGATCCAATCCACCATCTCCAGAACCCTAATTACGTACATACCAGTCCCAGGTAGTAAATACACACGTTATGAGTTCATAATAGAGTAGGATATAGATAATAATAATAATTACGTGTGGCTATTTCTAGCCGAGTGCAGCCCTTGTAAGGCAGACCCTCCGATGAGTGTGGGCGGCATTTGCCATGTGTAGTTAACTGCGTGTTATTGTGGTGGAGGATAGTGTTATGTGTGGTGTGTGAGTTGCAGGGATGTTGGGGGCAGCACAAACACCCAGCCCCCGGGCCACTGGAATTAACCAATGAAGGTTAAAATCCCCGACCCGGCCGGGAATCGAACCCAGGACCCTCTGAACGGAAGGCCAGTACGCTGACCATTCAGCCAACGAGTCGGACAGGATATAGATGTACCGCTAGAAACAATGGAAATACTTTCATTACATGGAAAACTTGAACAAAAAATAATAGACTAATATGTGAGTTATTTTTATAAAGGTAATCCCACTGTCCGGGAGTTGTTGGTATGGAAAATACTTTTTATAACATTGATGGGACCAAGTTGTTTGACATACTGAAGGAGCTCGGGATCAAATTCCAAGAAAGAAAGAAAGAAAGAAAGAAAGATCATATGTACAGAAATCAAGTGCGCTAATAAAAATCAGGATATATGAGAGTGAAGCAATTATCAGGTTAAGGAGACAGGCTACGATTCAGCATATTTTCCGTTCTTTTAATGCCTGTGTAGAAGATGATGCAAGGGAAATCCAAGAGAATTGGAAAATGAATTTTAGTTCAAGGATAAGAATGAATAAATGAGTAAAAGTGAGCCATCTACTGCCCATGCGTCCCCTCACTTAAATGAGAGCTATAACACAATTGTTAAGTCAGGGGACTTCTCCTCGGAGTCAGGGGAACTTCGACTAAGGACACGAGTTCCTATAGCAAGAAGGATTCGTTGACAATATTAAATCACCATATTTTATTATTACATCCTTTTACGGCCATTTGAGACCACGTTAAGCTAAAATCACACATTACTGGAAGTCTGCTTTGCAGCCGAAAGTCTTTGCATTACTGATCTATAGGATGATTTCCCGATTTAATCCAGACTGCTCAAGATCCTTTCTTACCTTCCTGAACCATTTGTCGGAAACGTTAGCTCTACTTTTAAGTGGTTTAGAAATCTTTTTTATCAGCCTCTTCTCGTCCGTTCTAAACAGATGTTCATAAAATTTGAGTCTTCTTTTCTTCAGTGACTCAACAAATCGTTCATTTTCTTGGTATATGTCTCTCTTTCCTCGTAACCTATACTGGCGACCCACGATTTTTGGACCTATTATCTCACGGGGGATCTTCCTATCAAATTTCTTGGCTTCTCTTAGTCCAGACATTCCTGTCATTCGGAGGCATTCACCAGCATGCAGACACTCTGCTTTGATTACTGTGTTGTAATGTCTTAGTTTAACTCTCTTGTATAGAGAATGTGTATACTACCATACTGCCAACAGATGAGAATACCTTGTTACAGTAGTCATATTTGTTTTCGTTCTATCCCTTTTCTTAATAGCAATATTGAGATTTTTTGAGGTTTTGTTTTATATCTGAAAAGATATCACTGCATCATTGCCATTCGATTATTATTATTTACATTAATAGTGCCTTTTCCTTTGTTTGTTGTTAGTTATGTTTACTCTACGAGAGTTATTATATGTGTATGTCAGCTTATACTGCCTAGGTTAGACATTATTATTTTTCTCCCTTAATAGATCAATAAGGCGTCATTGCTGTAGATCTGGAAGAAAAATAAAGACATCTATCTATCTATCTATCTATAGAGAATGTGTGCCTCCAAAAGCAGCGGCCATCCTCTCTAGACTCGCTTAAGTCTAGTTAGTTTTCAGCTGTACGATTTCTCCGAGGTACTGGAAGCTCTTAAGTCTTTTTATCTCACCATGCTCTGTCTTCAAGTGATGAGGGGCTGGTCGTATATTTGATTTTGTCAAACGAAATATTAAGCCACCATTTATACTGTTGTCATTAGATAATAATGATTCAATATATTACATTTAATTTATATATTTTAAAAAAGTTTCATTGTATTCCGGACCTTGCAGTCACTCGCAATTGCAGCTGAATGTCTCTTTTGTTGAGAATAAATTAAAAGAATTGGGGCTTTCCAATACTTAATATCCAGTTCATTTATTGAAGTACAGTTCACACTAAACTGAGAGGTCATTCCACTTAAGACAGCTCTTATTCACGATCATGGTCGGAACGACGACCTCCTGCTCTTCGGCGTGACGTCTCACAGAGCAGTGTAGTTCCAGAACAGTGGCATGGCTGCTTCTGAGCAGTCTATTGACGGATGACTGAGCTGACCACAGCAACACGTGTTTACTGTATGACGTAATATGTAGACCACATTTCTAAATGCAGTATTAAATCTGGGGACAGGCTACCAGGTTGAACGATAAGCGTGGCGGGCTTGGTTTCAAGGGTCTCTGTTCGATTCTCGACCATATCTTGTATTTTAACCACATTTGATTAATTCCTGTGGCTTCAGGGCTGGAAATTTGTGTGTGTCATATTGCAGGACATTTTAATTACACACACCAAAGTACATACCGCCACAGAAACATATTCTAGAATATATCCTCTAGATAAAGTTTTCATCATGAAGGGAATCAGGCCTTAAAACTAGGCCAGGTCCACGTATGCAGCGAAGATCACACCTGTCACACAACCACGGTGTAGGAAAAAGCGATGAAACTAGATTAAATAATAAAGCTTAAACGATGCTGTAAACGAAAAAACAAATTTACAGGAAGTCGCTTTTTTCTTCTTCTTCATATTCTGGTCCCCATCCCTCCAGGACGTGCCTTTTCTATTGACGGCTGCTTTGAATAGCTCTGTGGTTATTGTCAATATCCAGCTTATTAGATTCTCACTTCCTGTTCCTGGCAACCTGATATAATGTGTTACAGAAGCTATCTCCTCTTTCTGTTCAGAGGTATTGGACGTTCCTTATCTTCAAAAAGGTCAATACAGGTCTTCTTCTTTCATGCTAGTAGAAATATTAACATTTATTAACATTTATTATTCGATAAAAGTGTTTATTTATACTTAGGAATATGATGTAGTGCCTCATGCCTTACGCAAAAATAGTCCAAATAATTAGACTAATTTCCATGTGTACTTCTTACTTAATTTTTCCCTATTTCCATTCCTTCCGTCTTTTAAGTCCCCTCCTCTTTTTTATACTTTGTTATCTCTTTATTTTCATCTTGATTCATTTCTGTCTTTCATTGATCTTAATTTCATTGTTCATATTTTTCAGCATGACGGTCGAGAAAAGGTCCGGCGTGTGCAAAAATGGTAACAACAATGCACTGCCCAGTCCAATACTCCCCTTTCTTCAATGAGTGCTGGAGGTACAGCTGCGAATAGGAAAAATGCAAAGAGCAGGATATCCAGCCATTTGATGTGACGAAAGTTAAGATTATTCAAGACGTTAAGGAGCACTATCACCACAAGTTGACCTTTGAATCTAAGAACTGGACTGATATCGCATCTAAGATCCAAGAGGAAGCTAACGCCACAATTCTGGCAGCTCCAAAACAAAAACATCGATGGTGGAACGAAACCTGTGATACTGCACTGGCTCGGAGAACTGATGCCTGGAGTAAATGGAATTAGACCAAGGATCAGGAAGATTCTGATACATACTGTGATGCGCGGAAAGCTGCAGCCAGAGTGCTTCGATATGCAAAGCGATCGTATGAGAAACAACAGATGGAACAGATCGATCAGGACTTCCGAAGGACCAACGTCAGGGATTTTTTTCAAACTTTCAAATCTTAACTTAAAGGTTATCAAGCCCCTAGTCTATGCTTTAGAGATGCTATTGGAAGACTAGGCTTGACCAACAGGGAAAATTCCAACATTTTGGCTCACTACTTCAACAAGTTGATCAACTGTAATGGCCCAACGCAAAGACTATCCATTTCCCCTTCTTTTCGAGGCCTGTCGAATTCTCAGCCATCTTGTAAGATGGAAATTAAGCAGATCATAGACAGTCTAAAAGATAATAAAGCAGTTGGGGAAGATTCCATAGGGGTGGGACTACTGAAGCTGGTGAATGAGGATACTCTGAACATACTAGTCTGTCTCTTTCACGAGATGTGGAAAACGGGTACTATACCAGTCGAATGGCAGTCATCACTAATCCATCCTCTCCATAAACATAGGAGACAAGAAGAACATTGGCAATTACAGATGTATATCGATAGTGCTTGTTCCTTACAAAATTCTTTCTAAAGCACACCTCAACAGAACTGAAGTTCATCTTGATAAGCAAATTGGCGAATACCAAGCTGTTTTCCGAAAGGGTCGTTCCTTTCCGGAACAAATTCTCAATCTGAAAACATCATCAGATACAAGGTAACTGGGAGGTTTGAATATGTGGTGGAATTTATGAACTTCAGAAAAGCCTACGACTCGATTGACCGAAAGTCATCATTGAATGTTCTGGAAGAGTTTGGGGTGGATACTAAATCCAGAAACATGATTAAGCAGACTCTCACCAACACAATATCAAAGGTAAAATTCAAGAATAAAACCTCAGAGCCCTTCGCGATAAAGACTGGGGTCAGATGAGGGGACAGATTTTGTCCACTTCCTTTCATTGTATCTTGGAAAAGGAAATCCGAGGATGGAGAAATTCGCTGAACAAAGAAGAAGGAAACGAAGATCGGTTTCGATTAGGCCCCAAACATAAAGGAGTGTATGTTGACTGTCTGGCTTTCGCGGACGACTTATCCAAATTTACCAACAACATCAGTTCAGCGATCAGGAAAATAAACCTTCTTAAAGAAACAGCAGAGAAAGTAGGACTACAAATCCCCTCTGAGAAGACGAAATACCTGTACATGACGAATATCAGTGGTGGTCCAGAATGGATGTTAACAGACTATGGAAAGATTAGCAGGGTCAAGAAGTTTAAGTACCTGGGTGAAACAATCAAAGAGAATGGGCTAGAACAAGAAGCGACCAATATCCGCATCCGGAAATTAGAACGAGAGTTCCAGTTAACTAAAAACATCTATAGTAAGAAGGTGCTGAGTTTCGGCGTCAAATTAAGACATTACAGCACTGTTCTTAGACCCAGAAGGCGTATATGCTTCGGAGACCCTGTACATGAATCGAAAAGGACTAGTCAATCAACTAATTAAAAGAGAACGCAGACTACTACGGAAGATCTTAGGCAACAGATGGACTGACGGGTAGGTTCAACTGAAATCCAATACAGAATTATACAACAAGATGGAATCTGTAACAACAGCAATTAGAAAGAGAAGATTGCTGTTTTATGGCCAAATCTTCCGTACGAATAATAACCGGCTCATAAAGAAAATCTGGAATTTTCTAAAACCAAAGGAATCTAAGTTGAGATTGTTCCAAGAGTGCGAGAAAGATCTGAGAGAGGTGGGCATTTCGGAGGATGAAATCAATGACAGGGTTAGTTTCGAAAGGATGGTGAAAAGCTGTCAAGGTTTTATGGTGGAGACAAAACAAAAAAAAAAATAATGGAAAGGCCCTTTACCAGAGGAGCGGAAGAAAGCGCTGATGGACGGGCTCAAGAAATACTGGCAGGAAGTCAAAGCCGTCAGACGAACCAGACACAGACACTGAAAATGAGATTGGTTGTTAACAGGCAGTCCATAGAAGCTCAATTCGAAAAAAAAAACACAGCGATTTGTTGGACAAATTCGTCTTCGTGCCGGTAGCCACTGAATCGAGTGGTAAGCCTACCTGGGATAGGCATATTCGGCTAGGACTATACAATCCACCGGTGGTCCATAACCCGTTAGAGGGGAGATCCTCAATTGGACTATGTGTAAGTAGGGTAGCATCCTGCTTCAGGCCAACGACTTGCTCGATTTTCCAGCGATACGCGATCAACTGCTTATCTTATTCAGCGCATGAGCATAGCTCTAATGCTTGGGAATGTAACATCCATTCTCGGGACACCAGCACTTAGTAAAGAGCTGGATGAAGTTTTTGGACAGGACTCTGTACTTTATGGAAATAATTTTTAATACTTAAAAAAGCCAAACATTGAAAAGAATAGCAAATACTGGTGACCAACATGGATACAATTTCATCAATAGTTCAAAAGCAAAATAAAATTTAAATTTTCAGCGTTATGAGAACAGTCGTGTTTGATAGAAGTTCACTCCTAAAGAAGTCCGACTCGTTGGATGAATGGTCAGCGTACTGGCTTTCGGTTCAGAGGGCCCCAGGTTCGATTCCCGGCAGGGTCGGCGATTTTAACCTTCATTGGTCAATTCCAATGGCTCGGGGGCTGGGTGTTTGTGCGGTTCCTAACATCCCTGCAACTCACACACCACGCATAACAATATCCTCCACCACAATGACATGCAGTTACCTACACATGACAGTTGCCGCTCACCCTCATCGGAAGGTCTGCTTTACAAGGGCTGCACTCGGCTAGAATTGCTACACGAAATTAAATTACTCCTAAAGAAGAAAAGGAACATTTCATGGGACGTAATAATTTCCTGTTCGGAACGACATAATGACATAAACAAGGTTGAAAGACACTCGCATATTTGGCTAGGGCTATACAATCCACCGGAGGTCCATAACCCGTTAGAGGAGAGATCCTCACTTGGACTATGTGTAAGTAGGGTAGCATCCTGCTTCATGAAATTACCGAGCTCAGAACATTTTAAACAAGCCTCGGACCTATGGGAGTAACGGTGTCCGACTCCCATTTGACAGGCGAGGGACTCCTTGGAAACAACTTAGCAAACGAAATGGAATTCGATGGGGAGCTATCAATATTACTGGGCCTTATGGAAGAAAGAAAGTAGAACTGACTGAGTCAGCTAAGAGGATGCACATCGATGTGCTAGAAGTAAGTGATATTCGGGTAAGGGGAGATAACGAGGAAGAGACAGGAGATTATACAGTGTACTTCACGGGTGTTAGAAAGGGAAGGGCAGAGTCTGGGGTAGGGCTGTTTATCAGGAATACCATTGCACGCAACATAGTTTCTGTTAGGCACGTAAATGAGCGAATGATGTGGGTAGATATGTCAGTTGGAGAAATTAGGACGAGAATTGACTCAGTGTATTCAACATGTGAGGGTGCAGATGAGGATGAAGTTGACAAGTTTTTATGAAGCATTGAGTGACATCGTGGTCAGGGTCAACAGCAAGAAAATAATAGTTCTAATGAGCGATTTCAATGCGAGAGTTGGAAATAGAACTGAAGGATACGAAAGAGTGATTGGTAAATGTGGGGAAGATATGGAAGCTAATGGGAATGGGAAGCGTTTGCTGGACTTCTGTGCTAATATGGGTTTAGCAGTTACGATTACATTCTTCAAGCATAAGGCTATTCACCGCTACACATGGGAGGCTAGGGGTACAAGATCCATAATAGAATATATCTTAACCGACTTCGATTTCAGGAAGTCTGTTTGGAATGTACACGTTTTGCGGGGATTTTTTACAGATACAGACCACTATCTGATCTGTAGTGAACGAAGTATCTCTAGGCCTAAGGTAGAGAAAGTGAAATATGTCTGCAAACGAATAAGGGTAGAAAATATCCAGGACGAGGAAATTATACAAAAGTACATGGATATGATTAGTGAGAAGTTTCGAACAGTAGACAGTAAGCAGGTTCAGGATATAGAAAGAGAATGGGTGGCATACAGAGATGCTGTAGTGGAGCGGTGATAAGGGAACAGGGAACTGGGAACTGGAAATCAAGTAGGGATGACATAAAATTTTTAGTGTTGAACTGTAGAAGTATTGTAAAGGAAGGAAGAGAATTAAGTAATTTAATAGATATGTATTTACCAGATATTGTAATAGGAGTTGAATCATGGCTGAGAAATGATATAATGGATGCAGAAATTTTCTCAAGGCACTGGAGTGTGTATCGTAGAGATAGGATAGGAATGGTGAGAGGGGGAGTGTTCATTCTGGTGAAAGAAGATTTGTAAGCTACGAAAAAGTTAAAGATGAGACACATGAAATTCTAGGTGTAAGGCTCACTTCTAAAGATAATAGGCAACTTGATATATTTGGAGTGTACAGATCGGGAAATGGTAGCACTGACGCGGATTCGGAATTATTTGATAGGATAGTCAGGTATGTGGGAAACGACATGGAAAGAAATGTGATTGTAGCGGGAGATCTGAATTTGCCAGATGTCAATTGGGAAGGAAATGCGAACGACAGGAAGCATGACCAACAAATGGCAAATAAGTTAATATGGGAAGGACAGCTGATTCAGAAAGTGATGGAACCAACCAGAGGGAAAATATCCTGGATGTGGTGCTGATAAAACCAGATGAGCTCTATAGGGAAACTGAAGTAATAGATGGTTTTAATAATCATGAAGCTGTTTTAGTCTTAGTTCAAAATAAATGTGATAGGAAGGAAGGTCTTAAAAGTTGGACTGTTACGGAGTACCATATGGCTGATAAAGCAGGCATGAGGCAGTTTCTAAAAAGTAACTATGATCGGTGGAAAACGGTAAATAAAAATGTAAAGAGACTCTGGGATGGGTTTAAAGAAATTTTTGAGGAATGCGAAAACAGGTTTGTACCTTTAAGGGTGGTAAGGAATGGTAAAGACCCACCTTATTATAATAGAGAAATAAAGAGACTAAGAAGGAGGTGCAGACTGGAAAGAAATAGAGTTAGAAATGGCTGTGGAAGTAAGGAGAAATTGAAGGAACTTACTAGAAAATTGAATCTAGCAAAGAAGGCAGCTAAGGATAACATGATGGCAAGCATCATTGGCAGTCATAAAAATTTTAGTGAAAAATGGAAGGGTATGTATAGGTATTTTAAGGCAGAAACAGGTTCCAAGAAGGACATTCCAGGAATAATTAATGAACAAGGGGAGTGTGTATGTGAGGATCTTCAAAAGGCAGAAGTATTCAGTCAGCAGTATGTAAAAATTGTTGGTTAAAAGGATGATGTCGAGATAGAGGAGGAGACTAAGGCCAAATAAGTAATAAAATTTACATATGATGACAATGACATTTACAATAAGATACATAAGTTGAAAACTAGAAAAGCGGCTGGAATTGATCAGATTTCTGGGGATATACTAAAGACAATGGGTTGGGATATAGTACCATATCTGAAGTACTTATTTGATTATTGTTTGGTCGGAGGAGTTATTCCAGATGAATGGAGAGTTGCTATAGTAGCCCCTGTGTATACAAGAAAGGGTGATAGACATAAAGCTGAAAATTACAGGCCAGTAAGTTTGACATGCATTGTATGTAAGCTTTGGGAAGGCTTTCTGATTATATTAGACATGTTTGTGAAATTAATAACTGGTTCGATAGAAGGCAGTTCGGTTTTAGGAAAGGTTATTCCACTGAAGCTCAACTTGTAGGATTCCAGCAAGATATAGCAGATATCTTGGATTCTGGAGGTCAAATGGACGGTATCGCGATTGACCTGTCTAAAGCATTTGATAGGGTGGATCATGGGAGACTACTGGCAAAAATGAGTGCAATTGGACTAGACAAATGAGTGACTGAATGGGTTGCTATATTTCTAGAAAATAGATCTCAGAGAATTCGAGTAGGTGAAGCTTTATCTGACCCTGTAATAATTAAGAAGGGAATTCCTCAAGGCAGTATTATTGGACCTTTATATTTTCTTATATATATAAATGATATGAGTAAAGGAGTGGAATCGGAGGTAAGGCTTTTTTCGGATGATATTATTCTGTATATAGTGATAAATAAGTTACAAGATTGTGAGCAATTGCAACTTGACCTCGAAAACGTTGTGAGATGGACAGCAGGCAATGGTATGTTGATAAACGGGGTTAAAAGTCAGGTTGTGAGTTTCACAAATAGGAAAAGTCCTCTCAGTTTTAATTACTGCGTTGATGGGGTGAAAGTTCCTTTTGGGGATCATTGTAAGTATCTAGGTCTTAATATAAGGAAAGATCTTCATTGGGGTAATCACATAAATGGGATTGTAAATAAAGGGTAAAGATCTCTGCACATGGTTATGAGGGTGTTTAGGGGTTGTAGTAAGGATGTAAAGGAGAGGGCATATAAGTCTCTGGTAAGACCCCAATTAGAGTATGGCTCCAGTGTATGGGACCCTCACCAGGATTACCTGATTCATGGAAAAAATCCAAAGAAAAGCAGCTCGATTTGCTCTGGGTGATTTCCGACAAAAGAGTAGCGTTACAAAAATGTTGCAATGTTTGGGTTGCGAAGAACTGAGAGAAAGAAGAAGAGCTGCTCGACTAAGTGGTATGTTCCGAGCTGTCAGCGGAGAGATGGCATGGAATGACATTAGTAGACGAATAAGTTTGAATGGCGTTTATAAAAGTAGGAAAGATCACAATATGAAGATAAAGTAGGAATTCAAGAGGACAAAGTGGGGCAAATATTCATTTAGAGGAAGGGGAGTTAGGGATTGGAATAACTTACCAAGGGAGATGTTCAATAAATTTCCAATTTCTTTGAAATCATTTAGGAAAAGGCTAGGAAAGCAACAGATAGGGAATCTGCCACCTGGGCGACTGCCTTAAATGCAGATCAGTATTGATTGATTGAAACAGCAAGGGAATGCCTAGAAACAACTGTGTGTAAAGATAGAAAAAGTCGAACATCTTGGTGGAATGATGAAGTGAGAGCAGCTTGTAAACGTAAAACGAAGGCTTATCAGAAATGTCTCCAAACAAGGGCCGAGGCAGACAGGGATTTGTACGTAGATGAAAGAAACAGAGCGAAACAAATAGTTGTTGAATCCAAAGTGAAGTCGTGGGAAGACTTAGGTAATAACCTGGAAAGGCTAGGTCAAGCAGCAGGGAAACCTCTCTGGACAGTAATAAAGAATCTCAGGAAGGGAGGGAAAAAGAAATGAAGAGTGATTTGAGTAATACAGGTGAACTCATAATAGATCCCAGGGAATCACTGGAGAGGTGGAGGGAATATTTTGAACATCTTCTCAACGTAAAAGGAAATCTTCCTAGTGGTGGTGGTGCGAACAGCCAAGCTCATGGGGAGGAGGAAAATGATGTTGGTGAAATTACGCTTGAGGAAGTGGAAAGGATGGTAAATAAAGTCCACTGTCATAAATCAGCAGGAATAGATGAAATTAGACCTGAAATGTTGATGTATAGTGGGAAGGCAGGGATGAAATGGCTTCATAGAGTAGTAAGATTAGCATGGATTGTTGGTAAGGTACCTTCAGATTGGACAAAAGCAGTAATTGCATCTATCTACAAGCAAGGGAACAGGAAGGATTGCAACAACTATCGAGGTATCTCATTGATTAGTATACCAGGCAAAGTATTCACTGGCATTCTGGAAGGGAGGGTGCGATCAGTCGTTGAGAGGAAGTTGGATGAAAACCAATGTTGTTTCAGACCAAAGAGGGGCTGTCAGGATCAGATTTTCAGTATGCGCCAGGTAATTGAAAAATGCTACGAGAGGAATAAGCAGTTGTGTTTATGTTTCGTAGATCTAGAGAAGTCCTAGGACGGGGTACCGAGGGAAAATATGTTCGCCATACTGGGGGATATTGAAGGTAAATTATTAAAATCAATCAAAGGCATGTATGTTGAAAAGTGGGCTGCAATGAGAATTGATGGCAGAATTAATTCTTGGTTCAGGGTACATGCAGCGGGTTAGCAAGGCAGTAATCTTTCACCTTTGTTGTTCGTAGTTTACATGGGTCATCTACTGAAAGGTGTAAAATGGCAGGGAGGGATTCAGTTAGGTGGAAATGTAGTAAGCAGTCTGGCCTATGCTGACGACTTGGTGTTAATGGCAGATTGTGCCGGAAGCCTGCAGTCTAATATCTTGGAACTTGAAAATAGGTGCAATGCGTATGGTATGAAAATTAGCCTTTCGAAGACAAAATTGATGTCAGTAAGTAAGAAATTCAACAGAATTGAATGCCAGATTGGTGATACAAACCTAGAACAGGTCGATAATTTCAAGTATTTAGGTTGTGTGTTCTCCCAGGATGGTAATTTAGTAAGTGAGATTGAATCAAGGTGTAGTAAAGCTAATGCAGTGAGATCGTAGTTGAGATGAACAGTATTCTGTAAGAAGGAAGTCAGCTCCCAGACGAAACTATCTTTACATCGGTCTGTTTTCAGACCAACTTTGCTTTACGGGACCGAAAGCTAGGTGGACTGAGGATATCTTATTCATAGGTTAGAAGTAACAGACATGAAAGTAGCGAGAATGATTGCTGGTACAAACAGGTGGGTACAATAGCAGGAGGGTACCCGGAATGAGGAGATAAAGGCTAATTTAGGAATGAACTCGATGGATGAAGCTGTACGCATGAACTGGCTTCGGTGGTGTGGTCATGTGCGGCGAATGGAGGAAGATAGCTTACCTAGGAGAATAATGGACTCTGTTATGTAGGGTAAGAGAAGTAGAGCTAGACCAAGACGACGATGGTTAGACTCAGTTTCTAACGATTGAAAGATAAGAGGTATAGAACTAAATGAAGCCACAGCACTATTTGCAAATAGAGGATTGTGGCGACGTTTAGTACATTCACAGAGGCTCGCAGACTGAACGCTGAAAGGCATTACAGTCTATAATGGTAATGTATGTATGTATGTATGTATGTATGTATGTATGTATGTATGTATGTATGTATGCATGTATGTATGTATTGTGACCGTAGGTAGGTTACAGCTGACTGTGTATGTGTATTGGTGTGCGGCCCGAGTTCACTTTTCGGCGAGGGTGAGCAAGCGGCCTTGACTCGGTGACAAAGAACTGATTTCTAACGTGAAGAGGGTGGCAGTTCGGCCAATAAAAAAAACAAAATGAAAAGTGGGCGAGGGATAAAAAGCAACCAGCGCGTGTCACATGTAATTACATGGAACGAAATGAATGAAATATTTATAATATCTCTGGTGGCGTAATGTGTATAACTATGGAATGCTCATGCATCAGATTATAATAAATTGGATTAGTAATTGCACATATATATTATATAAATTAAAAACTAAAATTTTTGAATTAATTTCCACGACATTTGGCTAAAATGATGATAAAATGATATAATCATACCGCTGAAGAATGCAGTACTTAAGCTGACTTCACTTCCCTTCACGAGCGCCGGACATGATATTTTAAGTCAAGTCATACGAGTACATGCACACATGTTGACGTGTTCTTGAACTATTATCATCAGTTACTTCGGAGACCTTGCCAGTGGATTTTCAACGCAGAACATCTTGGAATACAATCATCCGGGATAGTGGCTTCGTTCCTGTGCTCTACTCTTCTTAAAATTATGTTAACCTACGACTTGGAATCGTGCTGTGATCAGACGTCGAATGTGCAGATATTAATTCTTAATGTACGTGTTATTTCCAGCATATAATTACGTGTGTGTTAGGAATTTATTGTAACACGCTTTGTGTAAGTTTCAGCAATTTCACGAGTGAACGTGAAGGAGGACCTCAACGTAATAATCTCCAAGGAAAGATGGAATTTCATGCTATGGACTACAAGGGTGTCACCATTAAGTTTTAAACCATCGACCACCGTCAGCGGCGGCGGGATGCAGAGTCTTTCACCCTAGAATGGCAGATTGAGGATCCAGACCTCCTGACGTGAAGACATCTCCTAAGTTAAGTCGATTACGTCTTATTTATATCTGTTCTATGTAGCTTTATTCTATTCTTTCTTTCTTCTTAGATTTATCCTTCATTACCTAGTAATTTTTAAAGGCATTTTTCTGGTTGTCTCTTCCGATAGGATATGTCATAAAATTAGCGCACTTGGCTGATTAATGACCTTCTGGCAATGAGTTGACAGCGAGGGTTCTGATAGAGTTATCCATGTGTTATCGAAACCATCCTTGCTTATGGTGTGAATTTCGTTATGAATGTGAGCTAATCTATGTCTGGCGAATTCGATGAAGTAATATTTTGCTAATATTTTCGACATTTTTATGGAAACAGGACTTCTACTTGTACCTCACGTTTGAGATAACTTGTCATCGGGATATTAATTCTGGATTACATGTATGAATTTAATTGGAGTACGTGCATTGTAGCATGTGATAATTAATTGGATTAATTAATCATCGAGACGCATTTGAGGAGGATATGATGTATTTTAGGACGATGGTAGGTCCTTATGTTTCGTGACTACACATGTGTGATATTGGGATACGACAAGTTAGATTCCTCATTGTGATGTACTGTATGTGTAAATTGGGCGGAATAGTTGCGTAGGATATGAATCTTCGTGAAACTGAGTTTTTCACATGTTAAAGTTGTAATACTGTTGTGCCTGATGCCGATCAGGATGTAATGAAAATATGGAACCTTCCAGACGTTATGCAGTGTAGTTAAGATGATAGTGTCTTCAGATGATAAAATAAAGTCCATGTTTCTCGAAGTACTCCCCAAATTCGTGATAATATTCCAACCGTGTTCAGGAAATGTAATAATTTCGAGTTAAGGTACGGGTTGATGTTCATGAAGACCTTAGGTCTGCGAGAACAGATCTTCAATTAAATATTTGAATAGTATTCGGTTCGTAACCAGGCATGCTCATTCTTCAAAGTAGTATTTCGCACTCATGTGGTAACTCGATCTTGTTGGAACATATTGGAATGTGTTAACAGGAGAGTGATATGATTGATCGACACTCGACGACGTATAAATATTGTATATATTTTCTTCTTGATAATTTCACTAGTTAGCTGTAACTGTAGTGATTTTCTAGTTGTAGATAATTATTTTCTATGTGTTTGATGTGCTGATGTGTGACACTTTGACAGTATTGATGAATGATGGATAGGATTTCCACACTGATGATATTTCTCCATTTATTAATTTTTGCAAGCCCAGAAGTCGTGTTATTTTGTTCAATTTATAACCAAATGATCATAGGTTCTGTATTAGTTCTCACGAAAGGAGATGCGAGACGACATGAACAGATATATCCGACGTCTCGGATTAACTTAGAAAAAAACAAAGGCAAATTCAACTTTTCATATATTTTTATGTCAACTAAAATTTTGATAAAACGAATTTCAATCTTATATTGCCATGAAAGTAAAACTAATGAATCTTGGATATTTCTTTTTTATACACGTTATTAAAATTAATGAATTTTTCCAGATTGTTCGAGGAATGTTTGGTCAAGACCTCATTTTTTGAATCACAAATTTCAATTCGACTTTACTACTTTAATAACATTAAATCGAATAAATGGAAATAATGTAAAATACTCTGTTAGAATGGTAGGGAAAACAACTTACGTGTACCATCCCATTTGCTTGCATTTGATTTTGTTACATCAAGAGCCACCGTAAATTATATTAAGTAGTGATCATATCCATTATCAAAGACAGCAGGATGGCCAATATCTCATTTTATTCAATAAAAGTGTCATATTTGTTCTACATTTTGAACATGCTTATTTTCGAACCCTATGTTAATCCTGCCACATTCGTTTATTTTATAAGCCTACAGCCATCGAACTGAGCACCCCTGGGGTGTCTCGTGTTCGCTGACTGACTACGTCGGCGACAGTATGTATGTATGTATGTTTGTATGTATGTATGTATGTATGTATGTATGTATGTATGTATGTATGTATGTATGTATGTATGTATGTATGTACTTCCCAATATATTTAATTTGTACTGTGAACATCTATGGATGCGTTTCTTAAAAGCCATGAACTAAGTGTGGGTTCAAGGAATTATTTTTTTTAAGTTGCACACAGTTTTTTTATTCTCCTGTAAAATTGGCTTAATGGCACATGGAACGTTTTGCCATTTGCGCTCTTCATTTATCTCGACACCATCTGTTCTTCTCACGTGTAGGTCACTTCTTATAATCATAATTTGCCATCGAATTCCCGTTTAGGACATGCGATAGCTGAGACTAACAGGATTGTGCGCGTTCTGATGTGGAGATCTCACGTATCACATCTCATTCTGTCCAGAACATATAGCAATTTGTCTCACATTACGGTGGAACTTTGCGAAGAGAATTTAGTGACTTGAGAAATGAGTATAAAAGAAATTAATGTATCAGTATAAAATTACCATGAAATAAAGAAGTCCTCACTAGATATCTCCCAAAAATATTGAAGGTAGACAGGTTTGTTTGCGAGGGTGTGGACTATTTGGAATGATGAATCGGAACGTGAATTCTCACATTCAATAGCGCTATGTAACCTACATTGAATTGTCGATATTTTGGACACTTTACCAGAAGAACAGGTACATTGGAGAAGCTTGTGGTGGAGGGGAAGGGTTACTCAATGAGATGTGGGGACCATCTGCAGCCTCTGAAGGGTAAATCTGTAATAATAATAATAATAATAATAATAATAATAATAATAATAATAATAATAATAATAATAATAATAATAATAATAATCCGCCTGTTGCCATTTCTTGATGGATGCAGTATTTTTGTATCAGTCTCTTGGCACAGGCCAGAGCAAAGTGTAGCTTCCACCGAAGCCCTAGTCTCATCCATGGCTGTGACAATATGGAAGCTGCTGGGGTATGGGTGGTGCTTAGTAATGACATTTGAGGCACAACTAGTGTCCGGGTGTTAGGAAAGATGTTGCTCATAGGATCAGTCGTGCTGCAGTGGCACCTTCTGGTCCAGTGAGGAAAGCAATGGCAAACTACCTCACTCCTCATCTTGCCTAGTACGCCTCATTTGGTCTCTGCCATTGGTTTTTTGCATTTTCCCTATAGCTGCATAGCCTTTGGTGGTGATATTTGAGGATCCAACCAGCCTCTGGGCTGATGGTCTGACAGACAATAATAATAATAATAATAATAATAATAATAATAATAATAATAATAATAATAATAATAATAATAATAATAATAATAATGGTATTTCCTTTACGTTCAGCTTTTTGTACTAGCCAGTAAATCTACCGATACGCGGCTGACGTATTTGGGCACCTTCAAATACCACCGAACTGAGTGAGGATCGAATCTGCCCAACTGGGGTCAGTAGGCCAGCGCCTCAACTGTCTGAGCCACTCAGGCCGGCAGGTAAACCTTTCCACGAGGCTCCCCTTACAGTGACAGACCACCAAATAGCCGTCAGGGACAAAGGACTGACTAGGGTTAGTGTGCATAAGGATATACAGAGCTTCTCTGAATAATAAAGAGGTCATTAATTAGTATTATAATACGTTATTACTGTGCAATATACAGCCCGCCTGGTGGCGATGATCGTTAAGTTGTGAAGTCTAAACGCTCTGAGACCGTAGTTAGCCGGTTCGAGTCCCGTTGGCCAAAAAACGTTTCAGCGTTAGAATGTAGTCCGGCAGGGTAGGGGAGATGGTGGTATACAATTTCTAATCACTAGGTTGCGTGCCAAAAGCCTGGATTAAATTTAAAACCTCTCCGCAGTGCTCATAGGGAGTGAGGGGATATGACGCTTAGATAGTAATTCGTCCGTCGGATGGAGACGTGAAGCTTTGAGCAGACCCCTTGGTGCTATTCGACAGGAGTAGGCTATTACGTGGCGCCGCCGGGTTTCACCCTCTCCCTTCTTGCTATTATATATCACGTCATTCATTGCATCTCATTAACTCCTCTGATGAGGTTAACGTCAGGAGGGACATTCGGTCATAAAAACCCGCCACGAGAGATTCATCTCACCTCACACCCGACCTCGTAGAGAAACGGGGCAAGGGTTTGACAAGCAAACATTACTGTGTAATTAACAAAAATGTCTAAGTAACAGGGTAGTATCTTGAATCTTCTCCTAAAGATTCATTTAATTTCAACGGCGTACTGCTTTAAAAACTGGGTCGTCTCTACAGGGACTGTGAAAGTTTGAAGCGGGGGCCCTGGCAACTTATTCAGAAGAAAAAGGAACATGTTGCTTGATCTTTCCATCGGACATACAATAGTTATTCTCCAGTGCAGCGGCTCATTTCCATATTCTCTCTCCATCTCCTTTCCACTTTTGTCTCTAAGTGTCTATGTACTGAAGCACAGGCTTAATTATTAAAGGATTTTTTTTCGGTAAAATAATTTGAGTACTATTTAATGAATTAATTTAGTTCAACTTTTAATTAAACTTTTCTTCAGTTCAGCACGCCGATTTGCAGCAAATGACATTCCTGCTTCGACCACTCGAATTAGAACGACAGTATTTACTGTACTGTTGGGAATTTTCAAATAGTTGTACTTATTGTACAATATTCTCAAATATGTTTCTGAGTAAAATACATTTGTAATTACAGTACGACGGTGGGATGGCGATGGGGCATGGAATGTTCATGGCTTAAAAAGGGGATTCTACCTAGAAGAACTCGACAACAGAGCGTTCGTCCCTTCTCTCATGCCGTTTCCATTCACCTCCATTGATTTCTTACTCATTAGCTCCTCAACTGAGGTTGGCGACAGGAAGGGCATCCGGCCATATCATCTCACCTCATCCCCGACCCTGCATCAGTAAAGGGAAGTCCCCTAGACATAATATACTACTTCCTCAAAATCATTCCAATACGGTTCTGCTTCACAGTTTGGTAATGCAATCGGAACATCAGAAAAGGTAAACAGTTCTCATAAATGACAATCCTCACAATTATTATTATTATTATTATTATTATTATTATTATTATTGTTATTATTATTATTATTATTATTATTATTGTTATTATTATGCCATGACAAGACATAGAGGTGTTGTTACGTTTTAAAGAATTCATGTCAAGTATTAAACCCTATTGAACCGGAACACAACTTAGGCTGACCTTCGTGAAGTTCCAGGTAATACTAGTGGAATGAATGGAGCGTCCCTTTGGAGAAGATTTGCAGAGGAGAAAGAACTCCAAGTCAGTCCCTCGAGTGATGTCCGTTCGGTTCATCGCTTATCAATCAGAGACTCTATAAAGTAAAGCAGGTACTTACTCATTTGTTGAAAGTTAACGGATATGATACCAATGAGGAGGTCCATGCCTTAGATGTTACGGGAGCGATAGGATGTTGAAAGAACGAAGTAACATTCTAACACTGCCATCCTTCACCCGTCAATATGCCATGAGCGGAACACAATCGATCAAAGTGAAAATGTCGATAAAGAAAGATAAGTAACACATATGAAAACTACCCTCTGTTTATGAAGGAGAAAAATCTACTGAGAGGGGAACGATTTATCGATTGATGGCAAAGGTACTGCTTATGTTAAGGATCAATAAGATAATAATAATAATAATAATAATAATAATAATAATAATAATAATAATAATAATAATAATAACCGGGAACTTCCATGAAATGTCTACCAAGAAAATCATAAATATACACCACTAGCAGAATATGTTAAAAAACCATTGCACTATGAAGAGGTGATAATTGTACCAATCATCCTTTCGAGTACAGCTGTTGTACCTGAAACTCTGATGGAAGGACTGAAGAAGTTGAATGTCAACACCAACATCTAGAAGACCATGAAGGCAATGCATCTGTGAAAATCCTAAAATCTACTTTTTTCATCCTATCGTCATAGAATTTTGATCATTTAATGTCAGTATCAGTATGATACAACATACAACGTTTCAAGTTTCTATCAGTAACAGTTCTTGTGATATTCATAAATTTATCATTTTTTTAAACAATTTTCGTTGTATTTATAAAATGCTCCTCATGCCAAACGGCTCAACAGATCTGGCTTAAAATTTAATCTTGGTTTTAAAAGACCAATATAAAAGAAGTGATGTATGGGTTTTGACAAATTTTAATTACGCTGAAAGGAACACATTATTTCACATAGGCTTAACTTTCAAAATATATTTTATGATGATTGTACCGGGCGGTACACCTCCACGCCGCTTATTTAAAATTTGCGCCAGTTGAAACTCCTCTGCTGGAGGAAGTCTGAACTTTATCTACGGTATTAATTTTCTACTTTCTCAGAAGATGTCACTACCTGGAAATTTTGGAGTTTTTGAACTGTGTCATTTTCGACGTATTTTTGTTTTGATTGTTGTAAGAAGTGTGAACTTTCTCTTCTAGAGGACACTACTGAAGATCAACAATAGTGCACCCTAGTGCGGAGTGAAAGAACTGTTTTTTGGAGAAAATTTAATTTCAAAAGTTTGTTCTTTGCTAAATTTCCTTCAGTCATTATTTAAGTTGGCAATATTAACCCTTTCTTTCCCCTTGTTTTGAATTTAGCCAATCCCGAATTTCTTGAATTAATTTTCCACCAATGATGTGTTTCTTCTTCATCTTGTGTAGGGGTTTTCTTTAACCACCAATAAAAGATTGTGGGCGGGTGTTTTCCTTCCTAAAACGCCTCGAACTTTCCGCGAGAGTATATAAACTGCTGATTTTAGGGTCTCTGCGCCACTTCTGTTCCATCTTTTCGTGTGTAAAGTACATAGCAGGGGGCGGGAAGCGCCTCTTTCTTCGGCGGCAGTCAACAACTAGGTAATGGCCGATTAATTACTTCTTTTCTTGCTTGCTCAGCAGTTTAACTCTCGGGGCGGGTCCGAAGTTTTTCCATTATGTAACCTTCCTTAAAATGTAAAGAAACTTGTATCTATTCTATCTTTTAAACTACATATTGGGATAGAGAGTGCTTAACCCTCTCGAGCTCCCACTCATATTGTTTTGAGGTGAACTTATTTTCTCAACCTATTCTTCCTTAACATTATGTAAATTTGTTTCTTTCTAAAGTCACCTCTTTAGTATGGGATTAGCCCTTGCATTTGTGGCCTAGGGCCAGATTAGGTTTTAAAAGCAAATGTATTAGGAGTGCAGTTCGCCTCCTCTCAACTTGGTATTTTAGAGGTCATGTAATTATCCTTTTATCGCTTAATAGACCTCAGTAGGTTGGGTATTTTACCCCTGTGCTTACGTCCTTAGAGGACAGCTTGAAAGTAGAGTTAGGTGTGGCCTTGTGATAGGCTCAAAACTTTGAGAGCGGATCGCTGTTTTGCAATTTGTTTCTGCGTGCCTCTAGGAGGTATTACTGTGTAATTCGGAACAAGTGCTCTTGGGCATGATTGGGGTTTTCTGCCCCTTTGCTAAACCTTATGTACAGGAAAATACGGGCTAACTGCTCGAGAATTGGAAGTTCGGGGCCCGAAGCCCAAAACTTGTAAATACTATTGTTGCTCTTTGTTGCCTTGCTACTCTGTACCTGCCATTCTTGTTATTTCTGAATTTGAAAAGAAAATATAACCTTGTTAAATTTTAAATTAATTTTACTTTCGTAGCTTGAGACCTGTTCACCACCCCGCACCTTCCTTCACCTCTAACTACCACAAAAACACGGTAACAAGTGGTAGCAGAGCGTGGTTGAATGGGTCTCAATTTAGCCCCTTTTGACGGCTAAACATTGCTTTGATTCAAACTCTAACAATTTTCTCAGTTGCTGGAATTTTCTGATTTTTTCAAAATGGTTCTGTCATCATGCCCTGCCCTCGCGGTGTTCTCCATCTTAACTATTTGCGCAAGGAGGAGTTGATCTATGAGTTAACTATCAGAAATGTGCAATCTGGAGGCACGGTTGCGATAGACACAAATAAGCTTAGAGAGTCCCTTGATTTGCCCATTTCCATCCCCACCTTGGGAGAGAAAGAAATTGACGACTCCCTTTCCACGATCGTCGAGAATATTACTGGCCTAGCATCTGTAGTTAGTTTTTTTGATGAAAATGATCCTTCTCCTAATCAAATTAAGCGTGTGCAAGCCAGGCTGTTTCATTTTTCAAATAGAGTTAACGATCTGTTGTCTCTGAAGTTGAATGACGTTCTGAGGAAGGAAGCTAGTACGTTGCTTGAAAGTATTTCTGAATTATCTAGCAAGGTCACTCAATTGTTAACTGGGGAAGTTCCTCCCAAAATTGATCAACCCACCACGATAAATGTAGGTAGCGAGGAAGAGCCTCCTGAGGGAGAAGCCAATAGGATAACCGTTGCTGCTCAAACTATCTCTGCCCCATTGGACAACGAGGCTGAACGCCGTGCATCGTTGAATAATATACGTTCTGAATTAACTGCCTTGCCATTGAAACCTTTACCTACTATGTCACCCGGGTTTAGCAGCTTGCCTCATACATTGGCAATGTTGCTCAGAGGTATCTCTAAGTTTTCCGTTAATACCACCAGTGAAGTAATTTCCTTTTTAAGATTTTTAGTTGAATTTCAGGATCATGCCCTTGTGTTTTCTCTTTCTCCATATCAGATTTTGCAAATCATCTATCCCTATGCAATTGGTATTCTCTCAGACAAAATAGTAAGAGCCATTGCCGAGCAATCATCTATTGAGGATTTCCACGCCCACTTGCTAGCTAACTTCATCCCGGCTAGGGCCAGGTCCTCCCTTATTCAGAAGTACTATTATCGTGTACAGCGTTTGGATGAAAACTTAGCAGAATTCATCCAAGATATTAAATTCTATACTAGGGTGTTTGCCCTTCATTTTCCTGAAGATCAGATTGTACAGGCTATTGTAGAAGGAATTTCACCATCCTATAGGTCATATTTGTGTTTCGCGGCGTGCCCGCAAACCTTCTCGGAACTTGAAGCATTGGCCGTTTCAGCGGAAGGGGTTAGATACGCCGATTCCTTGCGTGTCGCGAAAGAACTCCCACCTTCCTTTAGTAATACTCGGCCTCCACCTCGCCGATCAGTCACTCCTCGTAAATGTTACGCTTGCGGGTCGCCTGACCATCTGCGGAACAAGTGTCCATTGGTCAAATCTAGTAGGGCAAATAATGGAGCCGGTTCATCACAAGGCTGTTTTAAATGTGGGGCTTTCTCACATATCGCAAAGAATTGCCCAAATTCAAATAGCACCCCCTCCTGCTCAACTTCTGGTGTAAATTCCACCAATGCCAATAATAAAAAATGACTAGTGGCTTCGGTTGAGTCGACTAATCCTTCTTCCCGAGGCTCAGCCCCTGGTAAACAAGTCGAAAATTCAGGGAACGATCAGTCTTCAAATTCATCTTTTGAATGCCCTAAAGAGTGTCTTAGGATTGCGGCGGATACCCCCGCACCGGTCCCCTTTCTCAAAATTGAGGTAAATAACGAGCCTATAACAGCTCTATTAGATTCAGGCAGTGTTTGTTCAATTATTTCGGACCAATGGTATTCAAAATTGAAATCTGTTTGTAAACTACCTGACTATGTCTCATCTCCTGTTCAATATGTTTCGGCTAATTCATCTCCATTGGAAATCCTAGGGTCTGTAAATGTCAAAATTCGTATTTTTAAATTTACATGGAAAATCAAATTGTTTGTGGCTAAGCACTTGTCTTGCCCCATTATATTGGGAGCTGACTTCTTTTCTTACACTGGTCTTGTGCTCGATCTCCAGAGTAGGTCGTGCACATTCAAATTTGCGTCCAATTGTAAAATTCCCTTGTTAAAGTGTAATTCTGTATCATGTTCATCTATTTCGCCTACCCAGGATGAGATGTTGTTAGACCTTAGACATCTACCTCAGGAGCAGGCTGATAGTATTCGTAAATTATGTCAGTCATTTCCAGAGGTGTTCTCTGATACTCTTGGTGTTACTGACCTTATCGAATACAAAATTGAGGTCACGGATTCGATTCCTGTCCGTTTTCCACCTTATAGGCTATCTCCACCTAAAATGAAGGCTCTGAAAGAAACCATCGATCAGATGTTGAAGGATGGTATTATTAGGCCTTCTAAGTCGGCGTATTCGTCGCCTTTTTTTCTAGTCCCGAAACCCCAGGGGGGCTTCAGGCCTGTCATTGATTATAGGGCTCTCAATCGGAAGGTGGTGTTACAATCTGTGCCCCTTCCCGACCTTCATTCTTGTTTTTCATGGTTCCGTAAGGCCAAGTTCTTCACCATCTTGGACTTGAATCAGGCCTATAATCAAATTCCCCTTGCCGAAGAGTCTAAACATCTTACAGCGTTTGCCACGGACTGGAACTTATATGAATACAACCGCGTGCCTTTCGGGCTCCCCACGGGAGCAGCTGTACTCACTAGGCTGCTAGATAGGGTCTTCTCCGACATCAAATTTGAGTACTTGTATCACTACTTGGATGATGTCGTCGTATTTTCGGAGACTTTTGAAGAACACCTAGATCATCTGCGAGAAGTTCTCAATCGCCTTCGTAAGGCTGGGTTAACTGTCAAGTTGTCCAAGGTTGCCTTTGCTAAGCCCTCTATGTCATTCCTAGGGCATATTGTGTCACCTGATGGTGTGGCAGTCGATCATTCTAGAACACAGGCCATCCGTGATTTTAAACCCCCTAAGGATATCAAAGGTATCGCCAGGTTCATTGGTATGGTGAATTTCTTCAGGACGTTTATTCCTAACTTCGCTAATAGAGCGGCGCCCTTAAACCTTCTTCGTAGGAAAGGCATCAAGTTCGAGTGGGGACCTTCTCAACAAGCCGCTTTTGAAGATCTTAAATTAGCTCTCTGTAATGCCCCTGTAGTTGCTATGCCTGATTTCTCGAAGAAATTCATCGTCCAAACCGACGCGTCGTCGTCAGCAGTAGCTGCAGTCCTTCTTCAAGAGACTGAACTAGGGAGGCGACCCATCGCCTATGCATCTAGGACCTTTTCGGCTCAAGTAGCCAAGTATTCCATCTATGAGCTCGAAGGTTTGGCAGTCTTATTCGCCTTAGAATAGTTCCGTCTCTATCTGGAACATGTCAAATTCGACCTGGAGACAGATAATCAAGCCTTAAGCTGGGTCTTAGGTAGGCCGCGTCGTACTGGTCGTATAGCCCGTTGGGCCATCCGTATTTCTGCCTTCCAATTCGATGTCCGGCATATCAGAGGTACCGAAAATGTTGTTGCTGATGGACTCAGCCGTATGTTTTCCAACGACGTTGAGAACCATGAACCGGTCGATAGTTCATCTCCTCCCGAGTCCATGCTATCTGATGTTAATGCCATGTTAACAGATGCTCCCATGCTCTTTAGGGATATTGAGAAATACCAACGTGAAGATCCGACGCTGGCTCCGATAATGGAAACCCTTTCTTCTGGGGAACATGTTGTCCCTTATGTTCTGAGGAATGGTGTTCTATGTTGCCCTTCGAGGCATGATAAGATGATGAAGGTTGTCGTTCCAGCTGTTCTTGTGCCTATGATCTTCAAATACTATCATGAGACCCCCTTAGGGGGGCATCTTGGAATCTTTAAAACTCGTGAAAAGATTCGTGAAAGGTTCATCTGGAAGGGTATGGACGTTGAAATCCGTGAACTAGTAAAAGCTTGTAAATCTTGTTTGCTCAGTAAACCCATCATGTCCACCAAGGTAGGCCTTCTGTCTTCGCATCAAGCGTCGCGCCCAATGGAACGCCTGTATATTGATTATGTAGGACCCTTCCCCCAGTCAAAGGGAAATGCCAACAAGTTCATCTTTGTATGCGTAGATGGTTTTACAAGATTTTCCTGGTTATTTCCGACTAAGCTGGCTACCGCTCAGTCCACCATTACTTGCTTAAATTATATTTTTGCCTCTTTTGGTCCGTGCCAATATATTGTGTCTGATAATGCTAAGGCGTTCACATCAAATCTTTTTCGTAAATTCTGTTTTGACTTGTCCATCTCTCATGTTACTACTTCTGCTTATTACCCTCAACCATCTCTGGCTGAACGGGTTAACCGTAATCTCAGGTCCGCGCTTATTGCCTATCATTATGAAGATCATTCCAGGTGGGACACGTCCCTGCATTGGTTAGCTTTTGCTTTGAATTCGGCGGTTCATGAATCACATAAATTTACTCCAGCCTCTTTGATGTTCAAGTTTGTTCCCAACACGCCGCTCTCTAACCTCTGGTCCCTGAGTGACATTCTACCTGAGACAATAGATCCGGACAACATTAAAGATCTTTGGAAGAAGGCTAAAGCCAATCTTAAAGTGTCTCATGAAAAGGTTAGGGAAAGGTATGATCGTGGACGGAGACCCACCCATTTGAAGGTAGGTGACCAAGTAATGGTCAAGAATTTTGTTCCCGCGGGCAAGCTTGCCCCCAGATTCCATGGGCCGTGTGTCATTCTCGATTTCCTTACGCCGGTTACGTTGTTATTAAGTAATCCAGCCACCGAGAGGATATTTAGGGTTCACTTGTCGCAGGTGAAACCTGTATAATTTCTGTGCTAACTTGCCTCATATTATCTTGAAAGAAACCGGAAGGTTATATATTTTTTTCTCTTTCTCTGAGAAGTTTCACTTTTAAGGCTTTCTGCCCCTTCTATAATCTTTTGTTTTATATGTCAGCATTTTTGTAAACCTGCCCCGAACCGTTAAACTGCCATCCTGTCCTTGCCACGGCCATTACCACGCTCCCGTCCCCTGCTCCACTACATACAGTGGCTTGCTTATATAAAATACCATGGATATCTGCACGCCGCTGGCCCCTCAACCTCTCCACAAAGCCTGTGCCCTCAAAAAAGATGATGGTCCAACAAAATTCTGCCGCCTAGCTTTAATGTTTCAGTGCCCCCGCAGCCGCGCGGCGCTGTACCGCTACTGGAATAGAGGAAGGGCCCCCTCTCTTCCAGCGAGGTCGACCAGTGTACGGCGAGCCGGAGCCCTCCTCCCGGCCAAGGCTGATGTGCGGCGCACGACCTGCTACTTGCCCGCAGCCTTTATATGTTCACCGCGGGCGCGGCGTGCTTCAACACCACTGCTCCCCTCATAGTGCGGGCGAGCGGTATCTCAGGGTACTTGAGGGGTCCGAGCGGCCTCTTCTGGACACAAGCTGCAGCGGTCGGTCTGGCCATCCAATTTAATTAACTACATGGACAATTACTATCAGCAATTACTACACCTGAGAATTCAACAACAATATCTGGTGGACTTAGAAAATTTTTCCTCAACTTTAAAACTAAAGTTTTCCTTCTCAATTCAACCTTCTACAAACATTAAGACAGTACTTCCGCTGTTACTACAAGAATTTTTGAAACTGAATCAAACTAAATTTCAACCATTTCGATAAATGCTTCTGCAATCAATCTTCGTATCCACATCATAACATGGACCTTGTTTTCAAACAAATTTCATGTGTCACCCCTGGAGGAACCTTTGGGGGGGGGGGGAGGTCTGTACCGGGCGGTACACCTCCACGCCGCTTATTTAAAATTTGCGCCAGTTGAAACTTCTCTGCTGGAGGAAGTCTGAACTTTATCTACGGTATTAATTTTCTACTTTCTCAGAAGATGTCACTACCTGGAAATTTTGGAGTTTTTGAACTGTGTCATTTTCGACGAATTTTTGTTTTGATTGTTGTAAGAAGTGTGAACTTTCTCTTCTAGAGGACACTACTGAAGATCAACAATAGTGCACCCTAGTGCGGAGTGAAAGAACTGTTTTTTTTTTTTTTTTGGAGAAAATTTAATTTCAAAAGTTTGTTCTTTGCTAAATTTCCTTCAGTCATTGTTTAAGTTGGCAATATTAACCCTTTCTTTCCCCTTGTTTTGAATTTAGCCAATCCCGAATTTCTTGAATTAATTTTCCACCAATGATGTGTTTCTTCTTCATCTTGTGTAGGGGTTTTCTTTAACCACCAATAAAAGATTGTGGGCGGGTGTTTTCCTTCCTAAAACGCCTCGAACTTTCCGCGAGAGTATATAAACTGCTGATTTTAGGGTCTCTGCGCCACTTCTGTTCCATCTTTTCGTGTGTAAAGTACATAGCAGGGGGCGGGAAGCGCCTCTTTCTTCGGCGGCAGTCAACAACCAGGTAATGGCCGATTAATTACTTCTTTTCTTGCTTGCTCAGCAGTTTAACTCTCGGGGCGGGTCCGAAGTTTTTCCATTATGTAGCCTTCCTTAAAATGTAAAGAAACTTGTATCTATTCTATCTTTTAAACTACATATTGGGATAGAGAGTGCTTAACCCTCTCGAGCTCCCACTCATATTGTTTTGAGGTGAACTTATTTTCTCAACCTATTCTTCCTTAACATTATGTAAATTTGTTTCTTTCTAAAGTCACCTCTTTAGTATGGGATTAGCCCTTGCATTTGTGGCCTAGAGCCAGATTAGGTTTTAAAAGCAAATGTATTAGGAGTGCAGTTCGCCTCCTCTCAACTTGGTATTTTAGAGGTCATGTAATTATCCTTTTATCGCTTAATAGACCTCAGTAGGTTGGGTATTTTACCTCTGTGCTTACGTCCTTAGAGGACAGCTTGAAAGTAGAGTTAGGTGTGGCCTTGTGATAGGCTCAAAACTTTGAGAGCGGATCGCTGTTTTGCAATTTGTTTCTGCGTGCCTCTAGGAGGTATTACTGTGTAATTCGGAGCAAGTGCTCCTGGGCATGATTGGGGTTTTCTGCCCCTTTGCTAAACCTTATGTACAGGTAAATTCGGGCTAACTGCTCGAGAATTGGAAGTTCGGGGCCCGAAGCCCAAAACTTGTAAATACTATTGTTGCTCTTTGTTGCCTTGCTACTCTGTACCTGCCATTCTTGTTATTTCTGAGTTTGAAAAGAAAATATAAACTTGTTAAATTTTAAATTAACTTTACTTTCGTAGCTTGAGACCTGTTCACCACCCCGCACCTTCTTTCACCTCTAACTACCACAAAAACACTGTAACAATGATAATGATGAGAAAAAACTAGATTGCCAGTGAAGTATTGCATACATTTTAAAATTTGCGCATCAGTTTGTTGTTATGTTGTATCTGAAACTATCCTAAAACTTTAAAGTAGATTGATTGAAAACCGTGGCATGAGGAGCATTTTGAATCTTGAAAAGTGCTGGAAAATAAATTCTGAGGAAAAAGAGATTGAAATTTTAGAGATGAACAATAGTCCAATACCTGAATCTAGTTGACTTAAAACTCCCCAGCACCATATCGTCGCTCGACCGGTAAAAGGTTGTATTCCACAAAGCTATTCCTATCAGTTATTCTCCTTAAGACTGGTCACGCCTCCCAGCCACGTATGGATATGCAGTCCATCAGAACAAGTTTTGTTGTGTTCATTTTCCTATGGCCATGTGTAAAGGAAAATGAACCTTACAGTACTGTACTGTAGGAATGTACATTTGCATTACGTATTTACGCACTCCTAGTGCACAATGCATGTAAGGTTCATTTTCGTTTAATCAACGACATAGGAAAACGAACACAACGGACATTGTTCTGATGGACTGCGTATCCATAAGTGGCTGGGAGGCGTGACCAGTCTTAAGGAGAATAATGAAGAGGTAGAGTATTGTGGGATACAACCTTATACAGGTCAAGCGACTATATGTTAGACCTTCTGCTGCCTTCTTCCTGGCCTCACTAGCAGTTTTGAGAGTTTTAGTTTCCTTCGGGCTGTTTTGAACCCTTGTCGTCCAGACACTCCACTGTGGTCAATTCTACGCGTGTCTCTCATTACACTAATTTTCTGTCCTGAGCTGCTAACTTTAACACCCCTAACACTAGCTTTTAGTTTCTCACTTGCTTCACAACCCATGTTGAATTCAGCAATTGCTGATGTTACAGCAATCTCCAGTTCTTTATTTGAGATAAACACTTTCTTCAGACACTTAGCCCAAATTACACTATGCATTCCCGGGGCACAATATTTGGTGTGGGGATTTTAACTTCCCCTACTTGATCTTGTAAACTAGTACTTACATTCTTATTCCTGTTAGAAATGGCATTTTTTCACTTTATCCAACACTTTACTAGGACGTTTCTTCCGGTGACGACAAGTCTCAAATCTTCTTCCCATTATGTACACTGATAATTACACAACCTCACAAATCCCAACCTCAAAAACTAAGCTGCTTGCACCAAGTAGATCCTGTTATTTTCATGGATCATTTATAACACACTTATTACAAACATAACATTTAAGAAATTACAGGAAAGCAGAGTATAGGGCTAAAACACGAATGAAAAACTCAAAACGTGCGATCACAACTCTTTGTTTACATTCAATAGATGGACAAGCTCCATCACTGAAATATGCGCCGATTCCACTCGATATATCGATAGTCCGTCAGAATAGCTACCACAAAGACCCCCAGGAACAAAATTTCTTACATTCAACCCTCGTGCTCAATTCAAAATCTTTGAAAAACAAAACGAAAAATATTCATGAGAATAGTGTCAATGGGCGACAGGGCCCACTTGCGCCGGGTCATTTAAATGGCCGCTAAGGGCTTTAAATGGCTGATATTTAAATAAAACAAAGCTCAAACAGAAAGTACAAGGTATAAATGGATTTTTTTCACATTTTTCACCAAATTTCACCGATACATTGCCTGAAGACCATTGTCCCGACAAGAATTGTTCGTAAATTTATGGGTTCAAATTCTTCGTAAATATGTAGTGTAAATTACAGTTTATTGTTCTTTGATTTCCAAAAATCTGTACAATTGCTCGAAAATTATTACTAATAATAATGATAATAAATAATAATGTTATTGGCTTTAAGTCCCATTAACTTTTATGATTTTCTGAGACGTCAAGGTGCCGGAATTTAGATCCGCAGGAAGTCTTTTTCTTGCTAGTAAATCTACCGACTCGAGGCTGACATACTGAACATCTTCAAATACCAACTGACTGAGTCTGAATCTAACTTGGTAAGTTGGAACAGACTGCTAACGCATCAACCGTCTGCGCTACTCAGTATGGATAAATAAGAAAAAAAACCTTGCTCGTTATTGAAAATTATTATCGCCAACGCTGTAGGAGTTATTCAATCCCATGAGTATATAAACAACAAACTGATATACCCGTAATTCGGCCCAGAATTCTACATTGTATTCTAGGTGTAGTAGTATAAACATTGTCAGATATTATTAAATTGGATGGCTTTTAACGTTACCCAAGAAACATGATGGGAATGTCACCCACCATACGTCGTTTGTCAGTGAAGTCGGGGTTGAGGAATTTTCATTGTAAGGGAAGGTACCCTTGCTCACTGCCAGTCACAAAATTACACTCGCTGATTTCATTATTTAATAGGACTAACCATTTTGTCTTGATACTTTTAAGGATCCCAGGCGTACATTTTCCCATGACATGATTCACAATATATTTCTATGCACGGCCCCTTAAGATATTTAATATCAAGTTGTCTGTATGTTAACCAAAGGTTTCAGCTGTATGCTTGTCAAATTTGAGCTTGGTTCGTCAAGTAATTTCTACGTGAATGGAAGCAAGACAAAGAGGCGAAGGATAAAGATTGCTCCAAAACCAAGAAATATATTACAAATGTTTTCTCTCTCATTATAATAATAATCAACCATCTACGGTTAATATACGTTTCCTAAATCAATCAATCAATCAATCAATCAATCAATCAATCAATCAATCAATCAATCAATCAATGATCAGCATTAGGGCGGTCGCCCAGGTGGAAGATTTCCTCAAACTATCCTTTCATTCGTCTTCTCCAGATCTACAAATCGTATGCATACATACCTGATAATACCATTGACATGACGCACCACTTACTATAAAGATTTTCGGAGACCCAGAAGTGTCGGAAATTTTGTCCCACAGGGACTTTTTATGATGAGGTAAAACCACCCAGTCAAGGCTGGTGAATTTCGACACCTTCAAATAGCAGTCCACTGAGCGGGGATTGAACACTCTTACTTGGTATCAGAAAGACAGCGTCTAAACTACTCAACGGCCAGCTACAAATTTCCGGCCAATCTTTAAACCTCCGTAAATGATTCACTTTCTTCATTTCGTTCTACGAGAGAAACTGAAATTTTCAAAGTACACTTATCATTCCATGTAGAAATATCGAAAGTCTGGCGTGGGTTTGAAAAAGAACGAAGGTTAACTAATCAATGAGGAATAAAGGATTCTGTGAAAATGTGCATGATTGAGACACATAGAAAGGAAGATGGGCTGGAAAGGATTTTCATTTCATTGAGTCATAATTTTATTTTTACTCTGAAGTTTAAAAGCACAATTTATTTCTGACCGTTACCTTATTTTCTAAATAGGTAATCTATATAATTCAACATATTATTGCGGCGTTTTATCAGGATCCAGAAAACTAACTGCATCCCACATTGAACTGCAAACTACACTGACACACACACACACACACACACACACACACATAGGAGATCACACTACATTGCTAGACAAGTATTGCATGTAAGCTCGAGTTTAAAAGGCAGTTCCGATTTAGGAAAAATATTTTGCAGTGAGGCTGATAGAACTGGAATGTATCGCTGTTGACCTATTCAGCGGTATTTGTTAGAGTACATCATGTCAGACTATTGATGAAAATGAGGGCTATTGGGCTAGATGAAAGTGTGATTGAATGGATGGTACATTTCTAGAAAGTAGAGCTGGGCAACGGTACATACTATTGACGCGAAGAAGTACCAGCTAAACACATCCGCAGAATTGAATGTTCTGATCAGGCGGTGCGATGCAAACAAACATTAAGACATTGCTGAACAAGCAGTAAATATTTTTATGTGTATTGGGTGCGAGTAAGATGGTCTGAGAATCAGCTGTCTGTCGCATGTACCGTAAGCCACATGATATCTTTTTTCCTCGTCCTGTGCCTGAGCTAGGAATGCCAGTAACTTTCTCTCCTTCAAACAACGACCTGCATCCACACAATCTCCTTCTCCCCCGACACGGCACCGTCATCTTCACCTCACACATCTGTCCAAGCTGCAGGTTATACCCATATAATATTAGAAAATGAGAAGGACCTCAAGTCTTTTCCACGGCACTGTGTTGTGCCCTCTGCTGTTGTTCACGAGGAAGAACTGAAAAGGTTCTTGACATGAATATGACTTATGTTTGGGGGTCATCCGAAAATGTGTGGAACGCAACAAAATGTCTTATGGAAGTGACGTAACATTAGTTGTTACCGTAGGACTTGGTCGCCAAAGATGCTGCGGCTGTGGATTTGTATAAATAGTGTTCCGTTAGTTACGTCACATTGGTCGTTACCCTAGGCCTTGGTCATCAAAGATGCTGCAGCTATGTATTTGTATAAATAGTGTTCCGTTAGTGACGTCACATTGGTCGTTACCTTAGGCCTTGGTCATCAAAAATGCTGCAGCTGTGGATTTGTATAAATAGTGTACCGTTAGTGACGTCACATTGGTCGTTACCGTAGGCTTTGGACATCAAAGATGCTGCGGCTGTGGATTTGTATAATTAGTGTTCCGTTAGTGACGTCACATTGGTCGTTACCGTAGGCCTTGGTCATCAGAGATGCTGTGGCTGTGGATTTTTATAAATAGAGTGTGTTTAAAATAATAGGAAGTGTACCATTAGTGACGTCACATTGGCCGTTACCTTAGGCCTTGATTTCATTTATTTGTTTAGTGAAAGACATATTCATGAGCATTATTTTTTCGCAAAGGGAAGAGTTTCTTTTTTTTTTCTTTTTTGATGGGACCGTCATACAAGTTGTCGTGAATAAAAAGCAAAAATAGAACGAGAAAAATTATTCCATACAATTGTAAGTCTTGAAATAAAGAGATTTAACCGGGAAGAACAGATTGTATCTCTAATTAAAAGATACGTGGCAAAAGAAAATAAGACAAAATGAAATTCTAACTTAACCAATGAAAGGTAGGATACATGTCGGAGAATATATAGCATCGCATAACATCCAGGAATGCCTTTATTAAGGCACAGGAAATGGATTTACCTGCTGTGAAAATGAGAAACAATGGAAAACAACCCTCAGGGTTGCTAAGAGTGAAGTTAGAGCCCACTATCTTCCGAATGCAAGGTAGCAGATACGTAGTTCATACCACATAGACACTTTGTGGGTTTATTCGATTTTATTTTTCTGACTTCTTGACTCACTAAGTTTAAAAATATAACCAACTGAAATATTGTTCTTGTGAATTAATAAGCAGGCTGTAGAGTAATAAAAATATTTGGAAATCCTTTGTGAGTTTCTCTCAATCAAATAAATATTTTCAAACGTAGGAGAAAACAGAGTAAGTACAACCTAAAGTAGCACACCCCACTAAACATCTAACTATAGGTGTTTAAGATAATTACTGGAATAATGGTGAGGAACGCATCAGGGACTTCGCTCTCAGTTTCTTTCAAGTTTTAAAGGCAGAACGGAGAACACGTGGATAAAACAAATTAAAGAAACTAATTAGTAAAGAAGAGAAAGTATGACAGAGGAACAGCGGTCAGTTGACACGCTTACTGCCCTAAAGTAGCACGACCACCTGCCCAGGAGCGGAAGTACCGCATTCCCTCACAATAACACCGGCTATCTCCGAAATGAGAACGTCCTCGTGATATATCCCTACTTTGTGGAGTTTCCGTTCTGCAAGGCACCGCTGCCTTCATCGCCACACTTGAGCATGATCTGACTTTCATCTGATCTGTCATCAGACACCGCTAATACATTGAAGGAGAAAGGTTTCAAAGAAGTACGTGACCCCTTCACTGATGTTAACAATTATGGACATTATCGTCTGCTATCCATGGATACATTATAGAACTCACCATAAGATTCAAGACCCACGAGAGCCAAGACTTGATCATCTACAGTATTTTTACTTCATTCCAATTATTATGCACATGTAATAAATTATTTATCTTGTATTCGGTAGTATTGAGAGCCTACAACAATACTTGACAAGTTTAATACGGTGGGGGAAGTAAAGGGTCTCACAATCAATACAAAGCAAGCAAAAATAACGATTTTCAGTCGAGGGAAGAGATAAAGCTATAAAAGTTCAACAAATCCACCAATTTGACAAATTTAAATATCTGTTTGTTGGACGTCAGATTATTTAAATCCAGATTTCGAAATTAAGACCCGTATAAAAATGCCAAGATTAGCGTTCAAGAAAATTAAAGCTCTACTATGTGATGGCGCCTTAAATGTAAAATTGAGACAGCGCATGGTTAAAAGATATGTTAGTTCAATTTTGATTTATGGCGTTAAAGTTGCGCCTTTGAAATAGATCACCATAAAAATGCTGGCAGCTCTGGAAATGTGGTTTCATAGCAGAATGCTGAACGAGAATGCGGGATAGAGCATGTCTTTAATGAACAGATATTGCAGAGAGCACACTCTAAAATAGAGCTGCTGACCTCCATCAAATAAAGAAAAAATGCGTACCCGGGGAATGGGTTACGTGGTGAAATATTCACATTATTGCACCTCATTTTAAAAGTGAAAGCATAGGATTTAATCCACCTTGTTCAATGCATAATGTTGAGAAACTTTTAAATTAATACATGTATGTGTGTATGTTAGCTATTCCGCCCGAAGGCTGGTTGGATCCTCAACAGGTCCAGTATTAGCTGCCATAGATGGCCTAGGTGTTACTGAAGAGGGGTACTAGGGAAATGAGGAGTGAGGTAGTTTCCCGTTGCTTTCCTCACTGAGCCAGAAGTTGCTATTGCATATCAGTCTGCCAAGCCCACTGAAATGCATGCACCAACCGATGCTATGAGCGACATTTTCACACCATTCATAGCAAGGACTGGCTGCATAAGGAATGGCATTACTAGCGTCACTCATACCTCAGCCACTTTCATATTGTTAAAGCCAAGGACAGGACTGAGACAGGTCAATAAAAGTAACAAATTTATTCTAGCCCATACCAGAAGACATACTGCATTGTAAACTCTACATCTTGTCAGAAAAGGTAAAATTAATACATAATTATCTAGAATGTAGACATGTTTCGGCCATTTGGGCCATCATCAGTACATACAAATCTTTTGAAACATAAAAATATAAACACACTTGCGTGAGAAGGTCTCTTTAGAAATTTATATTTTCTCGGTGCGATCTTCTTTTTGGAGCTCTTGTGTATCTCTTATTACGATATCTAAACATTGTTAAAATATTCTTTGCTTCATGTTACTAATGGAATTAAGCACAAAAAGTTAGCATTGGAAGTTTATTGGACTTTATATGACTAGTAGTCTTAAAATTTCTGTCAAACGCGGAAGAAGGTTGACTTGTAATTGTCAAAAGCTCCTAAGAGACCACCACCAGTAATAACACATATTGGACCACGAGGTTCCATCTCATAGAATAGTAACTTTTATACCTTTCCGATTAAACAACCTTGGTGTAGTGTCTAAGCTTGGTTTTCTGTACTCAGGGTTTTCTCTTTCTAGTATATTATCTAACTACAGTTCCAAACTAGACATTCACTTGCGTAAACACATTCTGATTTTACCACTGTGTTGTTGTGCCTTATTCTAAGACGTTTACATAACCATTTTTGTTGCAGCTTCCTTTTAGTGATACCATACACCCTTTCCATCTTGTGTAACCTTCTTATAATAATAATAATAATAATAATAATAATAATAATAATAATAATAATAATAATAATAATAATAATAATAATAATAATAATAATAATAATAATGCGTACCTGGAGAATGGGTTACGTGGTGAAATATTCACAGTATTGCACCTCATTTTAAAAGTGAAAGCATAGGATTTAATCCACCTTATTATTATTATTATTATTATTATTATTATTATTTTATTATTATTATTATTATTATTATTATTATTATTATTATTATTATTATTATTATTATTATTATTATTATTATTATTATTATTATTATTGGCGTCGGTTGCTTGCTGAAACTGTTTATTTTAGGCGACTGGTCTACTCTCCTGGCTCCTTAGCTGAATGGTCAGCTTTAAGGTCTGTTGTTTACGAGATTTTCAGTTCAATGACCAGCCTAGTCGGGGATTTTAGCCACATCTAGTTGATTCCCATGGCCCTGGTTTTAGGGATTGTGTTCCTTTTAATATTCATTTATCCATTCAGGTACAACTTAGCACACTAACAATCACAGCAGAATATATCCCTCCACGAACTGTTGGTCGCAAGAAGGTCAGACGGTTTTAAAACTGGACCACCTCCACTTGAACGACAGTGATCTCTCCTGCTATCCAACACGGTGTGAGGAGAAGTAGCAGAAGAAGATCATGACTAGGGCTCGGAAGTTGAAGACCTATAAATTGACTTAAAGAAAGACATGTAAAATGACCTACAAAATAAAAAAAATGAGACCTGAAATGGCAAAAATGATGCAAAATGCGATCCAAATACATTCATAATTTTAGTTTTAATTGCATATTTAATGAAGGAAGATAATATTTGAAATTTCAAAATTCTGATGCTATGCAACATATAGTATTGTGCAAAAATACAATGAAATACTTCTTTCAGAACTTATGACAGTTTGATGTATTGTGTAAATACCTGTCGCATATATGTTTCTACAAAAGTCGTGCAGTGATGGCACAGTAAATGCTTTAAAGGCTACTGTAGCTTGGTGAGCGGGTAAGGAAAATCGACTATCACCCCACGGACGTTCGTTGGGATGCCTAAAAGTAGAAACGCCAGGCGCGGCTGACTCACCCCGTATTTGTCTTAACCATACGAGGGTTACAGAAAACCTTACCTCAGCTAGCTTTTCAGTAGATCACAATGGTTATCTCCAGGTTTTTAGGTATACAGTATCGTCGGTTTTCAGACAGCTCGTTGCAAAATATCGGGAAACTTCTCTCCAGATCAACGGATGTTATGGGTTCATTCTTAAAACAGGTGAGGTATCTTCAGAAACACTCATATCAAAATGATTCCCTTTCAATATTTCACTTATCTTGCACATAACTTGATTTTTCAAGCTTTAGTTTCATTTCTTAATTTTATTTCTTGCTTCAGATAAGTTGTTTAAGAGGTGATGGATGAACTAACGATGATTAGAATTAAGAATAGGCGGCACAAATGTAGTCGAAATAAGGTGATGTTGCAAACAAAAGCCATTAAGACCTGACAAAGGATTCTTAAAAAAGCTGTATGCCAAAAACAGGCGAAGAAAGGCAGAAACGTGACAAACAAAAACCCACCACTTTCTGGCCCACAATGACCCTGAATGAACATATATTATGTTAGGCCTCGTCTTCGGACACTCGAGCAAAAAAAAAAAAAAAAAAAAAAAAAAACAGGACTTTTCCTCAACTTCCGAGCCCTAATGATGACGTTCGGAGGACTATCCTCCTATGTCAGCAGCAAGCAGTGAAACTATGTTTCTACTGTTGACAGATATTAGTGTGGTGAGAGGAAAAAGGTCACGCCTTTGGAAAAACAATGGTAAGACCCAGAGAATTTTCCATCCACACATCCTTTGCCCAGAAATTTGTTCAGCACTTTCTTCGTATTTTTTAACACTAAGCCTATATACCAGTTAAACGTTCTATTGAGTCCGGGTTCATCAGTGGATGATCAGTAAAATGGCTTTCGGTTCAAAAGGCCCTGCATTAGATTCCCGGACGTGTCGAGGGTTTAATCTTCCTATTCATAATTCCTCTGACTCCAGGACTGCGTATTTGTGTTCGTGTTAACACTGTTCTCTTCAACTACACACACAACACATCACACTATCAACCAGCAGTGAAACATACAACAATGAGTACAGAAGGTGTTCGCGATCTCTCGTGACCAGTTTGAAGAATATGTGTGTAGAGTTTCGTGACATTAGCTACAACGATGCCGAAGTGGATTTATCCTTACTGGGAGGGCTACATAACAGCCCTTTCCCATGCTAAATATAACTATTCTGCAATCAATGGAATGTGCAAGAAGCGTGATTTCTTGATATCAAAGAACGGGATCAATGCAGTATTGAATAAAAAAGACAAAGGCCGACTGGGAATAATTCCAGAGGGGAAAAATGTCAGGCATATCCACGACCTGCCACCAGCCGCACACCAGAAGTGGTGAGGAAAGTGACAGTCCCATGCGGTAACCCTGCCCTCCAAAGGAATATCGCACATAAGTTGAGGATACCTGTTTCAACAGTTAGCACCATAACCAACAAGGGCGTGCAATTAGAAAAGTGGCATAAGTACCGCGTTCACAAGCTGTTGCCTCGTCACATTATCGAACGTCGCACTAAGGCAACAAAGCTGCATGAGGGCTATCTGGCAGGAGACAGATGGGAAAATGCGATGATATTAGTCGAAGCCTACGTTTACCTTAGTGAATGTAACAAACCCCGCTATATTTATACCGCCCTAGAGACAATAAATTATCAAACATTGTGTAAAGAATGCCAGAAATGTTTTCCAAGGGGTTTCATGATCATCGCTAGATGCTGCTACAGTGGCAAGTTAAACATTCGCCGTGTCACTAGTAATATGAAGGTGAACTCTACATGCTATCAGCAAGAGGTTTTAACACCCATTTACAACACAGATATCCCAGCACTGTAAAGTTTGTTGTTGTTGTTGTTTGTCCAACCCTTGTCCCGTTTCCCTACGGGGTCGGGTATGAGGTGAGATGAATTTGTCGTGGCGGTTTTTTTATGACCGGATGCCCTTCCTGACGTCAACCTCATCAGAGGAGTTAATGGGAGATGAAATGAATGACGTGATATATGATAGTAGGGAGAGGGTGAAACCCGGTGCCGGCACATAGCCTACTCCTGTCGAATAGCACCAAGGGGTCTGCTCAAGGCTTAACGTCCCCATCCGACGGACGAATCACCATCAACAGCGTCATATGCCCTCACTCCATATGAGCACTGCGGAGAGGTTTGGAATTTAATCCAGGCTTTTGGCACGCAATCTAGTGATTAGAAATTGTATACCACCACCTCCCCTACCCTGCCGGCCAACATTCAGATGGTGAAAATTTTTTCGACCAACGGGACTCGAACCGGCTAACCTCGGTGTTAGACCGTTTTAGACTTCAGCGCCTTAACGATCATGGCCACCAGGCGGGCTATCCCAGCACTGTAAAGGAGGGCTAAAAATTAGGTGTGGGTACATCAAGATAAAGCATCCAGCTACACCTCTCGTTCGACTCGTCTGTGCGTAGAGAGAATGGAGATTGAAACTGAAAGCCATGCAATTACTGCTACTGACAATCCGATGAAACCACCCGATGGGTCATCCATGGACTTCAGTGCATTTGGACTCCTAAAAAGGGCCTTAGGAAAGAGACGTTCGCACACTATTAATGGCCTCTAAAAAGTGTGTCAGGAGGAGTGGGATAAGATAGCAATGCTAGCTCTGCGAAAAAACCTGTTTCAATGGGAATTACTTTGTCGAAATGTTGGTTTTCCAGTTGCGCATGATCGTTTGTGGAGACGTGGCTTTTTATAAGCTAATTACCTTCAAACGTAGTCCCCAGAGGATCCCGAACGATCTTCTGTACATCCCTGCGTATACAATTGCCGTCAGGAATGGGATTCGGTGGTAAAGCTGGGCCAAATGGACGTCAAGTACCGACCCCAATAAATTGACAAATAATGCTAGGTAGAAGAAGATCTTGCCATTGAATGTGTACAATTTTATCCCGTAAATATTAATTTGTTTTTCCCTCATGCATTTGAATTTTTTCCTACATTGATGGTTTTCATTAGGAGCTATTTGTTTTGATAGACCCTCTAAAATTTCCTTGTAGGCGACTTTATAAGTGTCATTTTCCCTCTTGAAGTGAGTAGGGTGTTTTCCAAGGCTGTTGTCTGGTAGTTCTATGCTTTCTCCCGAAGAAATATTTAAAGTATTCCTGCGCTTTCACTACAACGACAGCAACTTCTAAACCATTCATGCAGATGATGACTTATAAAGGATATTTTTATCTTAATTTATTTTGATGACGATTACATGATTGACCACGGAACATTAACTCTCATTGAGGGCCTCCTATTACGTACAGTTAGTATAAAGCGTGGTGGAATTTCTTCATGAACTTTCTATCCTCAACAATACCTTTACACATACTTGGGCCGGGGTGAGTAAATCAGCTCTGGACTTCTGAGTTCAGATTGGTGAGTTCGATCCCGACTCAGTCCGGTGGCACTTGAAGGTGCTCAAATACGTCAGTCACGTGTGGGACAAAATTCCGGCACCTGGGCATCTCCGAAAATTGTATAAGTTGTTAGTTGGACGTTAAACCATTAATATTATTATTACATACTTGGGCCTCTCCTTGACGCGTTAGACTTCATAAACCAAGAAGGCGTTTGAATCGCCATTATTCTTTTGCATCCTTCATTAAAAAATTTTGCGTTCTTTTCTTCTTTTCATTTGGAGTGAGGCATATTACGCTGATGATAATGATTCATACGTCGGATGGGAAAGGTAAGCCTTGAGCAGACCCCTTGGTGCTATGCGACAAAAGTAGGCTATGTGCCGGCACCGGCTTTCACCTTCTCCCTTCCTTCCATCATATATCACGTCGCTCATTTCATATCATTAACTCCTGTGATAAAGTTGACGTCAGGAAGGGTAAACAATCGTAAAAATCCGCTTCGAAGTGTCAACCCCATAGAGAACCGGTAAGATGGTTAGACATACAGTTCATCCATGTCTTCTTCGATCAATGAATTGATTACAACAAAACATTCTAAATAACTTTTAGAAAATGATTTATTGGTGAGAAGTTGCTCTTTGAAGATAAATACATGTTTGTATTTAGTCCGCCCTCCGCATGTGAGTTTAATGGGTGGTGAAATCTTCCAAGGTACTTACTGTACATGCATACATAATCTTTATAGACTGTTATGCCTTTAAGCGTTCAGTCTGCAAGCCCAAGTGAATGTACTAATCACCGCCACGATTCTCTATATGGAACTAGTTCTGTAGCCTCGTTTATTTCTATATCTCTTATCTTAAAATCGTCAGAAACTGAGTCTAACCATCGTCATTTTGGTCTCCCTCTACTTCTCGTCTCCTCCGTAACAGAGCCCATAGACTAAACGGAAACATTCTGAGTCAATGCTAAAAGAAATGCCGACCCACTCGCTCCACAAACCGCATAATTGAGAATTCGGTGTATATAAAATATCTATTTTTCATTTATGCAGAATCATCATACAATTAGTACACATATTTGCTTATTCACTCTGAACTCCTTCACTCAAAATGTAGGATTCCTTTGTTCGTAAACTGCTTTTCTTATCCAACTCAATGTACAAAAGAAAAATCTAAGTCAGGCAGGATTTTTTCTGTTCTGTGGGGGGGGGGGTGTAGGTAAAATGGATATTTATATAATAGACTACCTGATGTGCTCGTGCTTCACTACGGAATTCTCAGAAAAGCTGTCTTTGTGGGTTCCCAACTAAAGTTAACATAGGACATTACAATGACGTCAGTATGAGTAGAGATGGCAAACGATTATCGGTATATATGAAATATCGATATTTTGAAATGGAAATATCGACATCGATATTTCGAGGTCCGATATATTTTCGATATCGATATTTTGTGCCATATATATTGATATTTCTGTCCAATTTAATACTTTTGGCTACGATTTAATTCTTTTTCAGACCGTTTCAATATTTGCATGCTACAGTTACGAAATATGAATTTTCATTTCTCAGTTCACTTCGGTAAATAAAGTGATATATTATCACAACTCTTTCATCGTGCATACCTTGTATGCATAGATTTACACATTAGCTAGGCAATACTTGAGCGTTATAGCGACCTCTGTCACAGCAGAGAGACTGTTTTCAAAGACCGGTAACACCATCACGGAAAAGAGAAACCGATTAAATGGTAAACTGTTATCCAATATGTTTTTTCTAAATGGTTTAACTGAGTGGTATTGGAAATTGACCTAAGATCATCATCATCATGCTTTTTTCACGAACAAATGGAATTGCAGTGCTGAGGAAGAAGTTGGGAAGGAAATGTAAATCAGATGTACTTCGTACACAAATTATACGTTTGTAGTTTTTTCATATGGTTTTTCGGTGTAAGTTATTAGCTCGTTACTATATAGACACCTTGCATGTACTGTTTTTCTATGCATCATATCATCTTTCAATTGTAAATGTTTTTATGTGTCATTGTAGTGAAAAGGTAATGTTACTTGGGTCATTGCTTTAAGCATGTTTTCTGATCTGTATCAAGACTTATTAAACCTAATGAAGTATTTAATTATCGTGTCAAAAGTAAAACTAGGCTTACAATAATGGACAATAGCACCAACATTTTAAAAACGTATATATCGGCCATATATCGATATTGTGAAGATAGATAGTTCAATGACATCGATAGTTTAATACTGATGTATCTAAAAACCGATATATCGATATTTTGAAATGTTTTCCAACACTAAGTATGAACGTAGCGATTAAAGCAATAATATCATACGAAATACTCGATCAAATGAAAAGCCGCACATTTTCTCACTTTTAACGAACAGTAGGCCTACTACGCTCCTGATCTAATAGTGCAAAATTCCATTCCTCGAATTACCAGGCTGCAGACAGCCGCGAACACCCTCTGCCATTATTCAGTTAAATGTGCACACTGGTCATTCTAATCAGAGCCTCAGCGTAGGGATTGAATAGTTGGAATGCTATGATGAACCATTATGTTACGTTCGGGTAGTATCCGAAAATTTATGAACCAGAGGAATGGCATGCTAATGAAGAGAGAGGTCTAACTCTCCAGCTACTTCACGCCAATATTCAGGCAGGCTGTTATACTCGGTACGCAGCAGTTATCCCATCTATCGGAGATGAATGGCTGCGGAAGGCACAAAGCACATCACAACAAACAATGGCCAATGTAATGTTATCGTTGTTCAGTTTTATGAGCTTCCTATATTGTAGGCTTTCACATTTAGTTTTCTTCCGACTCTGATATTATGGCATCTTATGATTTATAGCGTAGACTGTAGTTCCTTATTCCCCGACTTTATGCATATCGATTTTCATTAAAACCTGTTTACCCATTTTCTCGTGACTCGGCGCTGATACGGACTTAGCAACAAATATCCAAATTCATGAATATCTCTGTTATCAGAGCCGGTACGGTAAAAATGTAAAAGACATAAATAATCGGAAATTTAATAGTATGTAACATTTCTTATGTAGTATTTATCGATAGGACCACTATTAACATAAATATTTGAGAATTAATTTTTAGGCCTTTCCCTAAACTACCATTTCACTCAGCGTGAATAAAATTATTTACGGCGTATATTGTAGCGACTTATTCCCCCACTTCATATATCTATTTTCATTAAATTATCTTCAGCCGTTTTCTTATGATGGGTGTACAGACAGACAGACAGACAGACAGACAGACAGACAGACAGACAGACAGACAGACAGACAGACAGACAGACAGACAGACAGACAGACAGACAGACAGACAGACAGACAGACAGACAGACAGACAGACAGACAGACAGACAGACAGACAGACAGACAGACAGACAGACAGACAGACAGAAATTACGGAAAATTAAAAAGTACATTTCCTTGTTACTGTGGACACGATCGATCTACAAATACCATTATTTTTAAATTCTGAGCAATGCACAGACAAAACTCTTATTTTATATAGATGGATAAAATAGCGCTGTACAAATTTGGATCCGCATTTGCAATTACTTTACAAGGCTATTATAGTCTACTTTTATTACCAATGACTACAGCGCTACGAAGATTTTTGTTTTCTCCGAAGATATAGTTTTGCAGGAGTGAAAGCTGGGTGGAATCAGGATAACTTATTCATAACTTAGACGTAACAGACTTGAAAGTAGCGAGAATGATAGCTGGTACAAACAGGTGGGAACAATGGCAGGAGGGTACTGGAAACGAGGAGATAAAACAAAATTTACGAATGAACTCGATGGATAAAGCTGTATGCATAAACCGGCTTCGGGTTGGTGGGGTCGTATGAAGCTAATGGAGGAGGAAAGGTTACTTACGAGAATATATTGGACTCTGCTATGGAGGGTAGGAGAAGTAGAGGTAGACCAAGACGACGATGGTTAGACTCAGTTTCTAACAATAAGAGGTAGAGAACTAAACGAGGCTACAGAGCTAGTTACAAATAGAGGATTGTGGCAGCGTTTAATAAATTCACAGAGGCTTGCAGACTGAACGCTGAAAGGTATAACGGTCTATAATGAAGATGTATGTATAGTTGTTGTGACTTAGAATGTTTCTGTTTACATCAATTCAATGACTAAAATATCATCAAAATCCATTTGATACTTTTCGAGATTAACTTTCATACACAGACGTTCCTTCGTGCGGCCTTTATTTTGTAATGTGTACAGATTATATTGAAAAAAATGGTAATGTTATTACCCAGTGTAATGAACAGTTGAATGAAATGAGCTTATAATAATAATAAGAAGAAAAATAAGATCATTAACAACCATTAGAAATATTATAACTAAGTTGTTGATGGTCGAAGAAAACTTGCTGATGCCATGTCCGTTCGGGGGATGGATGATGGCATTCTTTGTGAGCTTCCGACAGGTTTTCTGCCTCACCGCTCAGCTTTCTCCTGCCAGCCACTCGTCTGGGAATGTGGTCCTATCCTCCTCCTTACTCACCTGCTCGCCTCCTTCAGGTGTGCTGATCATGAACTTGATGCAACCTACACACTACTATAACTACTTGCTATCTCTCTCTCTGGATGTAGTGGCATGCGTGATTTATGTATTCATTACAATAATATTAATCACACGGAGAGGATACTTATTAACGAGCTTGGAATACATTTCCATGAATGGAGATTCGAACCAAGTGCAACAAAAACTGAGTTACTCCGTTTTTCACGTATCGATGCCAGGATGGCAAACCTTTACGCACTAGCGGGTCAGTTGATGTTTTGTTTAATACCTTTTGCTGTCTAGTGAGCCTCCAGTTATTTTCCTTTAAAATCACCATAAAACACTTTATTTAGGTATTAGATTGTGTTACATATAAATCCATTCGACTTAAAGCTTCATGACTTTATTTTACAAACATCACTAAAGGTTACATTTTTAAAAACATGAACATTTTACGAATAAGAAATGTTTTTGCTTTATTAAAATTATTATTATTATTATCATTAGTTATATTATTAGTATAATTATTTAATCCATTTACGCTCCAGGTTTTTTTTTTTTGTATCCGGTCTCAGCGAGGGATCTCACTTCTCTCGCCTCAAGGGCAGTGTCCTGGAGCGTGAGACATCTGGTCAGGGATACAGCTGGGGAGGGAAAACAGTACCACACCCAGACGGCCTCACCTGATATGCTGAACAGGGGCCTTTTGGGGTGGGAAGATGGAAGGGATGGGTAAGGAAGAGGGAAGGAAGCGGCCGTGGCCGGAACTTAGGTACCATATCCGCATTTGCTTAGAGGAGACTCCCACCCTCTACTCAGTTGACCTCCCGAGGTTGAGAGGAGCCCGTTGCAGCCATCGTAATATTTTTCTAATTTCGTGACAGAACTGAGAATCGAATCCAGGCCTCCGGGGTGATAGCTAATCACACTAACCACTACACAACAGAGGCGGAATATTACATGTTATAAACATTGAAATGTGTTAGTATGTTGCCTGTCGAGCTACAGAAGTCATGTTCACATGTTATCTAGTGGCACGCGTGTCATAGGTTTGCCACCCCTGCCCTATTCCGTACGTTTTCATTCATTCAAAGGCACCTTGAAAAGAAAGCTACAAACCAAAATTATAAATTCTAACAATGACCTATTGAGCAACGTCTGGTCTGATTCTGGAGCAACTCTGTGATGTTCAGCTTTAGATCAGTCTTCATTATTCTCAGCTTACTCTGTCCGACTCGTTGGCTGAACGGTCAGCGTACTGACCTCCGGTTCAGACGGTCCTGGGTTCGATTCCCGCCCCTGTCGGGGATTTTAACCTTAAGTGGTTAATTCCAATGTCACGTGGGCTGGGTGTATGTGTTGCTTTCATCATCATTTGATCCTCATCATGACGCGCAGGTCGCCTACGAGCGCCAAATGGAAAGACCTGCACCTGGCGAGCTGAACCTGTTCTGGTATATCCCGGCACTAAAAGCCATACTACGTTTCATTTTCATAGCTTACTCTGATATCCCACAGAAGTACATAATTTTGCCTCATAGATTTTGTCTACTCAATCTACACTTACATTATCAGCTTTACAAATGGTTCATGCACAGAGGCATGATTTTTTCGCATTAACGATAAGCTTGACAAGAAATGTTTTGCAGCGATTTTGAGATACCTTAACGAATTATATGGTTCTGGATAAGAAATGAGTGATTTTGTTTTCACGAATTACAGAGAATTGAAGCGACAAGGCCAGTTTAAAGCGAAGTTTACTTATTTTGCGATATGTGGGAAAATGCAGCTAAATTCGTTGAATATAACGATCTTGATATTGTATTTCAATATAACGCCTGTGAAAGGAAACGGAAAAAAGAATAAGAATTTCTCATTTCCAAAGGAATATCTCTTCGTAATAATATTCTATAAAATCCCTTAATAGTGTGGCCATATAGGATGAAAGCTACGGCCATGTAATTTGAAAAGAATAATGAATGATTATCAGTATTGTTTCTCTTTATTTATATATATTTCACATAAATAATTCACATATTTCACAAATTAAACTTTTTATGAATTTTTTTATGAAAAAATTAACGCGAAATTAAAGCAATGGGGTCATTGTTTCATTTTTCGCAAAATCAAACATAAATTAATGCAAACCGAGCTCGATAGCTGCAGGCGCTTAAGTGCGGCCAGTATCCAGTATTCGGGAGATAGTAGGTTCGAACCCCACTGTCGGCAGCCCTGAAAATGGTTTTCCGTAGTTTCCCATTTTCACACCAGGCAAATGCTGGGGCTGTACCTTAATTAAGGCCACGGCCGCTTCCTTTCCACTTCTAGGCCTTTCCTGTCCCATCGTTGCCATAAGACCTATCTGTGTCGGTGCGACGTAAAGCAAGTAGCAAAAAAAATGCTAAAAATCATGCCCGTAGGGCCTAGTCATATACGCCCCACAGTGCTTGGATTTTATTTCGCTAATATAATGACATTTTTCCACATTAATGATCACTCAGTAACACAAAAGCGACATTCTACAATATGAGAACTTCCTGAGTCTCTGACTAGCTTTACAAACATATAAATCTGCAATTTAACTTGAAAAATCTGAATATCTGGATTTAAAATGGAAATTATGAAACTTAACATTCATTAAATAAAATACACACTTGTTGGACCTTGTACTCACACTTACTTGTTACCTGCTTACTTACACATACGTTATTTGAAGGGCGCCAGCTGTCACTCAGTACAGCAATAATAGAATGAGACTCTTGACCATCTCTAGGGTGTGGGGTAATAAGCTTACTTTTGACAACATACCATATAAGTTCTGGGAAAAGGAGATTGGCGTTCGGTTTCCCCATTAATTTTGAGGTTAAGATATTTTACTGTCAATGAAATGAAACTATGAATTCGTTTGATAGAACAATATATATTCTTTAAATAATATATCAAAAAATAGTGAGTCTTGTTGCGATAAAACAGATGAGAATATGAAATTATGACATTGCAACTGAAAGAAACTAGGCATGAATTTGAATTCTTCTTGACCGGACATTTAACAATTTATACGAAATATTTCCCTCACTGATTCACTTGACTGTACCTTCAACACTTTGAGTGTAATTACGACGTAATCCATTGCTCTGGTGTTTACTGTAGATGTGTCACGCCTAACGTGGTGATACATCCTTGCGACTGCTTCTTCTCCATATCATCTGACTTATTTGTAAGTCAATATGGTATGACCTCTTGGCAGGTCCAGGGTTGCCCTCTCTGACTCCTTGGTAAGCCTTGCGTCCGCGTCTTCCACTAAGTGACGGACCAACCATTTGGTCTCACTCTCTCAATGACCAATAATTAATGGCTCACTGAGTCTTCGCCATCTCTCGTTCACACTCGTTGGCTGACCACCTAAGGCCTCTTGATCTAGTAGACTACTTCACTGTATTGCATCCGTATAAGTAATGACTGACGCTACAATATGGAGCTACCTTATATAGACGTTGGTTGACACAACTACGTAATCTCCAGAAATAACAAAGACATACTCCCACCTACGCGACAGATATTACATCCAGTGGTGAAATAGCCCTGCGGCGATCGACTCGATGCGCGCATATCTAAATAAATACGATGACATAGCCAAGGCGCGGCGATGACTTGGCAGAATCGCCACTAATATTGCACAATGCCCCAACGTCACATCTAATCTCTGATATATACAACAATTCTCACTGTACAGGTATTGAGTGTTATACTACACATACGTATATGTGTATACATCTAAGTGCAATCTTGCAAGCAACAGGCAATTGCAAAATTGAATAAAACGGATAATTACAATAATAGTACAATATCACAGATAAAATAATAATAATACTGACATAGTAATAATAATAATAATAATAATAAAATACAGATAAAATCATACAATAATAAAAATACAGATATCATCTTGTAATGGGATTTGAACCGTTACAATTCGCCTCCCTCATAAATAAATCGAAGAACAAAGAATCGATTGATTTATGAACAACATAATATAAATATAACAGTGACACATATAAACACTTTAAATGAGTATACAACAATAATTTTCTTTTTCAGCATCCATACATTTTATAATACATCACATATGAGAATTTTTCTCGCACATTGCCATCGTAGATAACTGTTCAGTGTCCCATTCTCTTTTTCTCTCATACAAATCACAAGAGTACAGCACTCAATTTAACACATACAAATAATTTTAAATGATTACACTACATTCTTCTTTTTTTTAACATATCAAAACATTTTGTGAAAAATCACTTATATGAGAACTATTCTCGCATATTGTTATCGCAGATAACTGTCCAATGTCCTGTTCTCCGTTTTTTTTGTCACACAGTACATGACAATGTAGCACTTATTCTTCCAATACACCAATACGACACTTGGTTCACACGCATATCGCAAATGTTAGTTTTATTTTGCCAGTTTCTCACAACATTTAATCATCTTATTATTATCTCAACAAATCTCGCGTGACGTACTTCTTTACATATATAATACTACAAATACCGACAATATCCCCTTCCTGATCTTTTAAGGAATATGCACACTTCCCGATACGGTTCACAATAGTGAAATACCCCTGATACAAAAAATAACTTCAACATATTTCCCGCCTCTGCAGATGATGAAAATGGAACTCTGAGTAGCACTCTGTCACTCAAACTGAATCAATTTTGCCCTCATTAACTTACATATCTCAATAAATCACATCCTTCTTGGCAATAATAATTAAAGGATCAATACTATGGCTACAAGATGGTTCAATTATTCCGTAATCCAGCATAATGTTTATTTGTTCTTAGACTTCACTAGCATTTTTAAGTTGAATGGGGTACTTACCTCCCACAAATGATGAATGGTCATGTACTACAAATTTATGTTCATATACGTGTTCTTCCTCACTTACCACTAAATACCTCTCGATGCTTACCTAACATCGACCACAATTACTCCTCCTGTAATTCACTCAAATTACCTCACGTCACTGCCTCATACCGACGATCCCTCAGATCCTGGTCGTATAGACACGTAACACACCCAACAACACATTTCCTCTCACTAGGAACAACTTCACTTACCTCTCATATATTTCAAAGAACACACGTCACCAACACACTTACCTCAGACCATCATAATTAACACGTACTTCTTTGCTAGTTTCCTCCCAGAACAAACACACACTACCTAAATTAAAGTCTATTCTACTTCCATGATTTGCAACCAAGTCAGCTCCCATAATAACTGAATACACAAGTTTTGGTATAACAAGGCGTGGCTGAAACTTACAATTATCTTCAATTATGATTGGTACCGCTATCATTTTATTTACTCACTGTGACTTACCCAACGTCTGTTATAATATCTAATAGTACCTTCACTTACCTTCTTCATATCACAATTTTCATCATCGAAGTTACGACCTCACTACTTACATCATATTCTCGGTATCACAAGTACTTACATCACTTACCAGAACACTTCTTACGTCTAACTTACTACTACCATTAAGTACTTCATTATCTACGACTACGTCATTACTTAAATATCTCACTTAACATTACTTCGGTCACAATCACACTGTACTCTTAAATCTACTTTCACTACATAACTACTTATACTACATACCTGTTCATCTACTACCTTTGGACTGTTCACTTAATTTACCCGATTCCCTGTGAATCTGAAATACTCTGGCTTGATAACGACACCTTGATAACATTCATATTGAGACTATCATAGTCTCTCTGATAACTCAAACCCGTACGCCTCCCATCTTCCGATTCTCTCTGATTACTCCCTGACCTTCTCTCTCATAACTCAGATACATACGCCTCCCATCTTCCGATTCTCTCAGATTACTCTTCTGACCTTCTCTCTCATAACTCAAATACATACGCCTCCCATCTTCCGATTCTCTCTGATTACTCTTCTGACCTTCTCTCTCATAACTGAAATACATACGCCTCCCATCTTCCGATTCTCTCTGATTACTCTTCCGACCACTATCACCTTCAACACAACTATTAATCCTCTGCGGATCATGATTACTCCTTCTCTGATACACGGCTAACATTTTCCCCCTTCTCTCTACTATACTAGTTTCTCCAGACATCATGCGCTCTTTCTCTCGCGCGCGTAAACATTCTTCCCAAGGCCTGTCAATGAGCACTTTAATCTCTCCTAAATTAGACATATTATTCCAGTATACTCGAAACCATATTCTACTTTCACCGATAAAAACATTAGACATAATCTCCAACACATATTCCCATTCAATAATATTATTCCTCAACTTACTTGCAAATCTTTTCTCAACTACTTTTACAAATTCTATAGTATTACACTGATTTAGAGAAAACTTGGTTAAATCACAATCCCTACTGAACAAACCACTCGCTACTATCATTTCTCCCGCCGTCTCACCTCTACCTTCCTGCCGTATCACTTCCTGGCAGTTTACAACTTCTTCTTCTTCTTCTTCTTCTTCTTCTTCTTCTTCCGCTGCTCTCTCAGAATTCTCTTCCACTATTCTCACTTCTTCCTTCAATTCTTCCTCTTTCTCTCTCACCTGTTGTGATAGCATTTCCTGTTCATTCCGTAGTTCAGTGACCTCTACAAGTTTGCTTTCAATTTGTTCATTTCTACTAACCTGTTCCCCCGTATCTTCTCCAACTGCATAGCAAATCTTGTCCAATCTTTTCTCGACTACCTCATGAATTTCTTCCCGATTACTAGATATTTCTGACAACTTAATAATTACCGGTACGATCTTGTTACTGTCCTCTGTACCTATTTCTTTGACTTGCTCGGTTTGAATATGAAGACTGCTCCGATTCAACTTCATTTCATCTTCAATTTCTACGCACTCTTTATTTGACTTACTTTCTAACTTACATGTTGACTTAGATGTTCGATTATTTATCTCTAATATCTTAGAATCTATTTTACTAATGATCGCATTACAATGTTCGTTATTACTGCTAATAAACTGATCCATTTTGCTACATAGAGAGTTACACAGTTTATTAAAATTTTCATTACTACTATCAATTAATTCTTTCACCTCTTTCTTATTATTTTCACTCATCTTTTCCATTCGTTTATTACTATTTTCACTACTACTGCTACTAAATAATTCTTTCATCTCTATCATCTCTTTCTTATTAATTTCACTACTAGTATCAATCTTTTCCTCCTTCCGTTTATGACTGCTTTCAGTACTATTAATTATTTGTTCCATTTCTTTATTATTATTATTTTCACTACTAGTATCAATCTGTTCTTCCATTTTGCTACAGCTACCAATCACTTCTTCCATCTGTTTATTATAATTATTTTCATTACTAGTATCAATCTCTTTCTTCCACTTTTCGAAACTCCTATTCATTTCTTCCTCGAACTCGTCCATTTTGGCCATCAGCAAATTAAAAAGATCCTGGCTCATCCCCCCCGCGATTTCCTTTTGAGTTTCAGTGTGCTTCTCAATTTCTGCACTTTCCTGAATTATCTCAGAATCTTCCATCATATTCACCTGTTCCCTATTCTGAATTTCACCTTGGATGTCCGCAGAAGCAATGACCTCGTCGTCGCATGACTTGTCATTGTCTTCTTTGTCCATCTTTGGTTCACTAGTGATAGTACGCGATCTCAAATTAATTTCCCTCTTCAAATCCCTTGACATATCCCCAAAATACAAATATATTTCACAAAATTACCCTCCTGATATTTACCGGTAATAATTTCCGTTCGCTTAAATGCGCATATTCTCCCAAAATGAACCTATGATATGCTGTCATTCAGACCAAATTCTGAATTTCTTCGAGTCCCACGTTGCGTCGACACATTGAGAACTTCCTGAGTCTCTGACTAGCTTTACAAACATATAAATCTGCAATTTAACTTGAAAAATCTGAATATCTGGATTTAAAATGGAAATTATGAAACTTAACATTCATTAAATAAAATACACACTTGTTGGACCTTGTACTCACACTTACTTGTTACCTGCTTACTTACACATACGTTATTTGAAGGGCGCCAGCTGTCACTCAGTACAGCAATAATAGAATGAGACTCTTGACCATCTCTAGGGTGTGGGGTAATAAGCTTACTTTTGACAACATACCATATAAGTTCTGGGAAAAGGAGATTGGCGTTCGGTTTCCCCATTAATTTTGAGGTTAAGATATTTTACTGTCAATGAAATGAAACTATGAATTCGTTTGATAGAACAATATATATTCTTTAAATAATATATCAAAAAATAGTGAGTCTTGTTGCGATAAAACAGATGAGAATATGAAATTATGACATTGCAACTGAAAGAAACTAGGCATGAATTTGAATTCTTCTTGACCGGACATTTAACAATTTATACGAAATATTTCCCTCACTGATTCACTTGACTGTACCTTCAACACTTTGAGTGTAATTACGACGTAATCCATTGCTCTGGTGTTTACTGTAGATGTGTCACGCCTAACGTGGTGATACATCCTTGCGACTGCTTCTTCTCCATATCATCTGACTTCTTTGTAAGTCAATATGGTATGACCTCTTGGCAGGTCCAGGGTTGCCCTCTCTGACTCCTTGGTAAGCCTTGCGTCCGCGTCTTCCACTAAGTGACGGACCAACCATTTGGTCTCACTCTCTCAATGACCAATAATTAATGGCTCACTGAGTCTTCGCCATCTCTCGTTCACACTCGTTGGCTGACCACCTAAGGCCTCTTGATCTAGTAGACTACTTCACTGTATTGCATCCGTATAAGTAATGACTGACGCTACAATATGGAGCTACCTTATATAGACGTTGGTTGACACAACTACGTAATCTCCAGAAATAACAAAGACATACTCCCACCTACGCGACAGATATTACATCCAGTGGTGAAATAGCCCTGCGGCGATCGACTCGATGCGCGCATATCTAAATAAATACGATGACATAGCCAAGGCGCGGCGATGACTTGGCAGAATCGCCACTAATATTGCACAATGCCCCAACGTCACATCTAATCTCTGATATATACAACAATTCTCACTGTACAGGTATTGAGTGTTATACTACACATACGTATATGTGTATACATCTAAGTGCAATCTTGCAAGCAACAGGCAATTGCAAAATTGAATAAAACGGATAATTACAATAATAGTACAATATCACAGATAAAATAATAATAATACTGACATAGTAATAATAATAATAATAATAATAAAATACAGATAAAATCATACAATAATAAAAATACAGATATCATCTTGTAACGGGATTTGAACCGTTACAATTCGCCTCCCTCATAAATAAATCGAAGAACAAAGAATCGATTGATTTATGAACAACATAATATAAATATAACAGTGACACATATAAACACTTTAAATGAGTATACAACAATAATTTTCTTTTTCAGCATCCATATATTTTATAATACATCACATATGAGAATTTTTCTCGCACATTGCCATCGTAGATAACTGTTCAGTGTCCCATTCTCTTTTTCTCTCATACAAATCACAAGAGTACAGCACTCAATTTAACACATACAAATAATTTTAAATGATTACACTACATTCTTCTTTTTTTTAACATATCAAAACATTTTGTGAAAAATCACTTATATGAGAACTATTCTCGCATATTGTTATCGCAGATAACTGTCCAATGTCCTGTTCTCCGTTTTTTTTGTCACACAGTACATGACAATGTAGCACTTATTCTTCCAATACACCAATACGACACTTGGTTCACACGCATATCGCAAATGTTAGTTTTATTTTGCCAGTTTCTCACAACATTTAATCATCTTATTATTATCTCAACAAATCTCGCGTGACGTACTTCTTTACATATATAATACTACAAATACCGACAATATCCCCTTCCTGATCTTTTAAGGAATATGCACACTTCCCGATACGGTTCACAATAGTGAAATACCCCTGATACAAAAAATAACTTCAACATATTTCCCGCCTCTGCAGATGATGAAAATGGAACTCTGAGTAGCACTCTGTCACTCAAACTGAATCAATTTTGCCCTCATTAACTTACATATCTCAATAAATCACATCCTTCTTGGCAATAATAATTAAAGGATCAATACTATGGCTACAAGATGGTTCAATTATTCCGTAATCCAGCATAATGTTTATTTGTTCTTAGACTTCACTAGCATTTTTAAGTTGAATGGGGTACTTACCTCCCACAAATGATGAATGGTCATGTACTACAAATTTATGTTCATATACGTGTTCTTCCTCACTTACCACTAAATACCTCTCGATGCTTACCTAACATCGACCACAATTACTCCTCCTGTAATTCACTCAAATTACCTCACGTCACTGCCTCATACCGACGATCCCTCAGATCCTGGTCGTATAGACACGTAACACACCCAACAACACATTTCCTCTCACTAGGAACAACTTCACTTACCTCTCATATATTTCAAAGAACACACGTCACCAACACACTTACCTCAGACCATCATAATTAACACGTACTTCTTTGCTAGTTTCCTCCCAGAACAAACACACACTACCTAAATTAAAGTCTATTCTACTTCCATGATTTGCAACCAAGTCAGCTCCCATAATAACTGAATACACAAGTTTTGGTATAACAAGGCGTGGCTGAAACTAACAATTATCTTCAATTATGATTGGTACCGCTATCATTTTATTTACTCACTGTGACTTACCCAACGTCTGTTATAATATCTAATAGTACCTTCACTTACCTTCTTCATATCACAATTTTCATCATCGAAGTTACGACCTCACTACTTACATCATATTCTCGGTATCACAAGTACTTACATCACTTACCAGAACACTTCTTACGTCTAACTTACTACTACCATTAAGTACTTCATTATCTACGACTACGTCATTACTCAAATATCTCACTTAACATTACTTCGGTCACAATCACACTGTACTCTTAAATCTACTTTCACTACATAACTACTTATACTACATACCTGTTCATCTACTACCTTTGGACTGTTCACTTAATTTACCCGATTCCCTGTGAATCTGAAATACTCTGGCTTGATAACGACACCTTGATAACATTCATATTGAGACTATCATAGTCTCTCTGATAACTCAAACCCGTACGCCTCCCATCTTCCGATTCTCTCTGATTACTCCCTGACCTTCTCTCTCATAACTCAGATACATACGCCTCCCATCTTCCGATTCTCTCAGATTACTCTTCTGACCTTCTCTCTCATAACTCAAATACATACGCCTCCCATCTTCCGATTCTCTCTGATTACTCTTCTGACCTTCTCTCTCATAACTGAAATACATACGCCTCCCATCTTCCGATTCTCTCTGATTACTCTTCCGACCACTATCACCTTCAACACAACTATTAATCCTCTGCGGATCATGATTACTCCTTCTCTGATACACGGCTAACATTTTCCCCCTTCTCTCTACTATACTAGTTTCTCCAGACATCATGCGCTCTTTCTCTCGCGCGCGTAAACATTCTTCCCAAGGCCTGTCAATGAGCACTTTAATCTCTCCTAAATTAGACATATTATTCCAGTATACTCGAAACCATATTCTACTTTCACCGATAAAAACATTAGACATAATCTCCAACACATATTCCCATTCAATAATATTATTCCTCAACTTACTTGCAAATCTTTTCTCAACTACTTTTACAAATTCTATAGTATTACACTGATTTAGAGAAAACTTGGTTAAATCACAATCCCTACTGAACAAACCACTCGCTACTATCATTTCTCCCGCCGTCTCACCTCTACCTTCCTGCCGTATCACTTCCTGGCAGTTTACAACTTCTTCTTCTTCTTCTTCTTCTTCTTCTTCTTCTTCCGCTGCTCTCTCAGAATTCTCTTCCACTATTCTCACTTCTTCCTTCAATTCTTCCTCTTTCTCTCTCACCTGTTGTGATAGCATTTCCTGTTCATTCCGTAGTTCAGTGACCTCTACAAGTTTGCTTTCAATTTGTTCATTTCTACTAACCTGTTCCCCCGTATCTTCTCCAACTGCATAGCAAATCTTGTCCAATCTTTTCTCGACTACCTCATGAATTTCTTCCCGATTACTAGATATTTCTGACAACTTAATAATTACCGGTACGATCTTGTTACTGTCCTCTGTACCTATTTCTTTGACTTGCTCGGTTTGAATATGAAGACTGCTCCGATTCAACTTCATTTCATCTTCAATTTCTACGCACTCTTTATTTGACTTACTTTCTAACTTACATGTTGACTTAGATGTTCGATTATTTATCTCTAATATCTTAGAATCTATTTTACTAATGATCGCATTACAATGTTCGTTATTACTGCTAATAAACTGATCCATTTTGCTACATAGAGAGTTACACAGTTTATTAAAATTTTCATTACTACTATCAATTAATTCTTTCACCTCTTTCTTATTATTTTCACTCATCTTTTCCATTCGTTTATTACTATTTTCACTACTACTGCTACTAAATAATTCTTTCATCTCTATCATCTCTTTCTTATTAATTTCACTACTAGTATCAATCTTTTCCTCCTTCCGTTTATGACTGCTTTCAGTACTATTAATTATTTGTTCCATTTCTTTATTATTATTATTTTCACTACTAGTATCAATCTGTTCTTCCATTTTGCTACAGCTACCAATCACTTCTTCCATCTGTTTATTATAATTATTTTCATTACTAGTATCAATCTCTTTCTTCCACTTTTCGAAACTCCTATTCATTTCTTCCTCGAACTCGTCCATTTTGGCCATCAGCAAATTAAAAAGATCCTGGCTCATCCCCCCCGCGATTTCCTTTTGAGTTTCAGTGTGCTTCTCAATTTCTGCACTTTCCTGAATTATCTCAGAATCTTCCATCATATTCACCTGTTCCCTATTCTGAATTTCACCTTGGATGTCCGCAGAAGCAATGACCTCGTCGTCGCATGACTTGTCATTGTCTTCTTTGTCCATCTTTGGTTCACTAGTGATAGTACGCGATCTCAAATTAATTTCCCTCTTCAAATCCCTTGACATATCCCCAAAATACAAATATATTTCACAAAATTACCCTCCTGATATTTACCGGTAATAATTTCCGTTCGCTTAAATGCGCATATTCTCCCAAAATGAACCTATGATATGCTGTCATTCAGACCAAATTCTGAATTTCTTCGAGTCCCACGTTGCGTCGACACATTGAGAACTTCCTGAGTCTCTGACTAGCTTTACAAACATATAAATCTGCAATTTAACTTGAAAAATCTGAATATCTGGATTTAAAATGGAAATTATGAAACTTAACATTCATTAAATAAAATACACACTTGTTGGACCTTGTACTCACACTTACTTGTTACCTGCTTACTTACACATACGTTATTTGAAGGGCGCCAGCTGTCACTCAGTACAGCAATAATAGAATGAGACTCTTGACCATCTCTAGGGTGTGGGGTAATAAGCTTACTTTTGACAACATACCATATAAGTTCTGGGAAAAGGAGATTGGCGTTCGGTTTCCCCATTAATTTTGAGGTTAAGATATTTTACTGTCAATGAAATGAAACTATGAATTCGTTTGATAGAACAATATATATTCTTTAAATAATATATCAAAAAATAGTGAGTCTTGTTGCGATAAAACAGATGAGAATATGAAATTATGACATTGCAACTGAAAGAAACTAGGCATGAATTTGAATTCTTCTTGACCGGACATTTAACAATTTATACGAAATATTTCCCTCACTGATTCACTTGACTGTACCTTCAACACTTTGAGTGTAATTACGACGTAATCCATTGCTCTGGTGTTTACTGTAGATGTGTCACGCCTAACGTGGTGATACATCCTTGCGACTGCTTCTTCTCCATATCATCTGACTTCTTTGTAAGTCAATATGGTATGACCTCTTGGCAGGTCCAGGGTTGCCCTCTCTGACTCCTTGGTAAGCCTTGCGTCCGCGTCTTCCACTAAGTGACGGACCAACCATTTGGTCTCACTCTCTCAATGACCAATAATTAATGGCTCACTGAGTCTTCGCCATCTCTCGTTCACACTCGTTGGCTGACCACCTAAGGCCTCTTGATCTAGTAGACTACTTCACTGTATTGCATCCGTATAAGTAATGACTGACGCTACAATATGGAGCTACCTTATATAGACGTTGGTTGACACAACTACGTAATCTCCAGAAATAACAAAGACATACTCCCACCTACGCGACAGATATTACATCCAGTGGTGAAATAGCCCTGCGGCGATCGACTCGATGCGCGCATATCTAAATAAATACGATGACATAGCCAAGGCGCGGCGATGACTTGGCAGAATCGCCACTAATATTGCACAATGCCCCAACGTCACATCTAATCTCTGATATATACAACAATTCTCACTGTACAGGTATTGAGTGTTATACTACACATACGTATATGTGTATACATCTAAGTGCAATCTTGCAAGCAACAGGCAATTGCAAAATTGAATAAAACGGATAATTATAATAATAGTACAATATCACAGATAAAATAATAATAATACTGACATAGTAATAATAATAATAATAATAATAAAATACAGATAAAATCATACAATAATAAAAATACAGATATCATCTTGTAACGGGATTTGAACCGTTACAAATAAATATAACTATTTTCAAGAAATTGTCCCAAGCATGTAGACTTTGGAAATCCTGGAAGTGTTGTATAAAACCTGTTTTGAGATTACTGGGAGACAGAGTTTTGAAATTGATTTCAGTTAGAGTAAAATTCTAACATATCACTTTTAGTATTCTTTTCGAATAGGGATGAATCATGCAGAAAGATAGGTCTCAGTGCTCTGGAATTGATATTTAACGCGTAGTTATGTCTGTAAACGTCAAATTGCATGTTGTGGTCGAAAATGACCCATTCTCTAAATACTACACTTTCACAATCATTTTCGAAATTCCTTTTTATCTTTCTTTCTTTCTTAATTCGTTTAGCATCGAAGGTAGGTTTTTCCCTCGGACTCAGCGAGGGATTCCACATCTGCCGTCTCAAGGGCAGTGTCCTGGAGCGTGAGACTTTAGGTCTGGGCTTACCACTGGGAAGGAGAACCAGCAACTCGCCCAGGCGTCCTCAGCTGCTATGCTGAACAGGGGCCTTGTAGAGGGATGGGAAGTTTGGAAGCGGCCGTGGCCTTAAGTTAGGCACCAACCCGGCATTTACCAGAAGGAGAAGTGGGAAACCACTGAAAATCACTTCGAGGATGGCTGAGGGGAGAATCGAACCCCCTTCTACTCAGTTGACCTCCCGAGGCTGAGTGAACTCCATTCTAGCCCTCGTACCACTTTTCAAATTTCTTGGGGGTGGCAACTAATCTCGCTAACCACTACACCACAGAGGCAAAAAATTCCTTTTTATTTGCAATAAATTATCCTTAAATGAATGGATAATAACAGAAAATATGTATTTTGAAATTATTCCTAACCTTGTCCTTAAATGGATTTTAATAGAATAAATTCGGAAATAATTATTTTCGTATTATTTGGCTACTGGGAATGACCTTAAGGATCCATAACTCCACCAAGCGATTGCAGCCGAATTAAGGAAACCTAATGCTACGATGGAATCGAGTGCATTCGTACGAAATCAGGATATCCAGGTAATATTAGATTAGGAAAAGTTTTAAAGGAAGTAGATGAGGACATAAAATGCAGGCTAGCACAAGCAAGGAAGGTCTTTCTTAAGAAAATAAAATTGCTCACTTCGGACATTGGTATAGGAGTAGAAAGACGTTTTTGAATACTTTGGTCTGGAGCGTGGCGCTGTAAGGAAGTGAAACATGGACGCTAACTACCACAGATAAGGAAGGTTTTTTTTTTGCTTGTTGCTTTTACGTCGCACCGACACAGATAGGTCCTATGGCGACGATGGGACACGGTAGGGCTAGGAGTGGGGAGGAAGCGGCCGTGGCCTTAATTAAGGTACAGCCCCAGCATTTGCCTGGTGTGAAAATAGGAAACCACGGAAAACGATTTTCAGGGCTGCCGACAGTGGGGTTCGAACCTACTATATCCCGAATAGTGGATACTGGCCGCACTTAAGCGATTGCAGCTATCGAGCTCGGTCAGATAAGGAAGAGAATAGAAGCATTTGAAATGTGGTGTTACAGAAAAATGCTGCAGGTGAGATTGATAGATCGAATCACGAATGAAGAGATTCTGAATCGAATTGTTGAGAGGAGATCATTGTGGCTAAATTTGACGAGAAGAAGTTATAGAATGGTAGGACACATTTTAAGACACCCAGGACTTGTGCAGTTGGTTTTTGAGGGAAGTGTAGGGGGTAAGAATGGTAGGGGTAGACCAAGGTAGGAATACGACAAGCAGTTTAGAGCGGATGTAGAATACAACAGTAATGTAGAGAGAAGGTTAGCACAGGGTAGGGTGGCATGGACGCTGCATCAGACCACTCTATGGACTGATGACTCAACACACAACGCTATGAATAAAAGAACTCAATATCATAGGGCAAGGAAGATACGCAGTAAATTACTTGTAAGTTCACGATATCAAGATATTCGGTAATGACTCCTTCGCTGAGTCCTTCGGTTCAGAGGGTCCCGGGTTTGAGGCCCTCGAACAAGTCCTGGGTGTCTTAAGATGTTTCCTATCATTATATGTCGTCCGACTCGTTGGCTGAATGGTCAGCGTACTGGCCTTCGGTTCAGAGGGTCCCGGGTTCGATTCCCGGCCGGGTCGGGGATTTTAACCTTCAATGGTTAATTTCAGTGGCCCGGGGGCTGGGTGTTTGTGCTGTCCCCAACATCCCTGCAACTCACACACCACACATAACACACTCCTCCACCACAATAACACGCAGTTACCTACACATGGCAGATGCCGCCCACCCTCATCGGAGGGTCTGCCTTACATGGGCTGCACTCGGCTAGAAATAGCCACCCGAAATTATTATCATTATATGTCTTCTACATGTGCAGCTCAGTCGCACCCGCGACCCACAGGTGTGGAGAAAACGGTAGTAGAAGGAGAAGGAGAAGAAGAAGATTAAGATATTCGGAATGAACTTAATGAATGGCACGGAGAGGAGTTAGGAGAGTGAGTTTAACGCGCTGTGCTCTCACATTCGTTCCCTCCATTCATGTTCCTTCCCGCCTGCTGGTGATAACTGTTATTACTTGCAGTGTGGAGAATGGCTGGGACACGCCTATCAAATTCAGGTCAAAATCTGAAGCCACACACATCTGAGTGCTGAACCTAACGTGCTCAAATTGGGGCACGTTCCTTCTCAAGTCGCTTTCGTTTGACTTTCAAATGGATCACGTGCAAGAAGCATGAGTTTTGACGCTGCATCTGTACACATACCTCTTCTCTGTCTGCGTAAACAAACCCTCTGTTTTCACATCTTGCATCCTACCTTCCTTGTTAATTAATCCTTAACTTCCTTTCGTTCCGGTGTACGCTCCTCCTTCTGTTATATCCTTCCTTTCAACTAAAGTCCATTCTTCCATTCTATCCGTCTTTCTTCACCTTAAGCTTGTGAGATGAAATGGCGTATGGCTTTTAGTGCCAGGAGTGTCCAAGGACAAGTTCGGCTCACCAGATGCAGGTCTTTTGATTTGACTCGCGAAGGCGAGTTGCGCGTCGTGATGAGAATGAAATGATTATGATGGCGACACACAAACCCAGCCCCCATGCCAGCTAAATTGACCAAAGATGGTTAAAATTCCTGACCCTGCCGGGAATCGAGCCCGTGACCCCTGTGACCAAAGGCTAGCACGCTGACCATTTGGCCATGGATCCGGACACCTTAAGCTTGTGTTCCGTTCTATCCCCCTTTCTTCCATCATAAGTCCACTTTTCGCCTTCCCTCATTTCTTTCAACACAAGTCTATTTTCTTTTCCTACCTCTATTGCTCCTAACATTAGTCCGTTCTCTGTTTTTAAATTTGCCGATCGAGAAGGTCGTGTGGCTAGGGGCCCGCAGCTGTGTGCTTGAATTCAGGTGATATTCGCTTTGAACCCCACTCACGGCAGCCCTGAAGATGGTTTCTCATGGTTTCCCATTTTCACACTAGGCAAATGCTGGGGCTGTACCTTAATTAAGGCCACGGCCTTTCTCTTTCCACTCCTGGCTCTTTGCATCGTCGCCATAAGACATATATGTGGCGTTGCGACCTAAAGCAACTTGTGAAAAGTTCTTAAATCTTTCACACAGTTCTTTTATTAGCCTGATGACGCTGGAATAATAATAATAATAATAATAATAATAATAATAATAATAATAATAATAATAATAATAATAATAATAATAATAATAATAATAATAATAATAATAATAATGTTTATTTGTCCAACCTTTGCCCGTTTCCCTACGCGCTTGTCGGGTATGAGGCGAGATGAATCTGTCGTTGCGGGTTTGTATGACCGTATGCCCTTCCTGGCATCAACCTCACCAGAGGAGTTACTGAAATGATTAAAGACATATGATAGTAGGAAGGGGTGAGGGTGAAACCCTGTGCCGGCACATAGCCTACTCCTGTCAGAGAGTACCAAGGGGTCTGCGCAATGCTTAACGTCTCTATTCGACGGACGAATCACCATCAACAGCGCCATATGTCCTCACTCCATATGGGCACTGCAGAGAGGTTTGGAATTTAATCTAGGCTTTTGGCACGCAATCCAGTGATTATAAATTGTATACTACCACCCCCCATAGGGGCCTACCTTGCTGGCCAACAGGCCAACATTCTGATGGTGATTTATTTTTCGACCAACGGGACTCGAACCGGCTAACCACAGTGTCAGGCCGTTTTTACTTCAATAATAATAATAATAATAATAATAATAATAATAATAATAATAATAATAATAATAATAATAATAATAATAATAATAATAATACTTTTACGTTATTAGTATACCCAGTTTGCAAAGTATCAAACATAAAGGGGACAGTAACATGCCAGTCAGATAGACATACAGTATGTTGCTTGCAAACTCTGTGAAATGACTCCTTCTGTTTATATTAGACACTTATTGGCTTTTAGAGATTGCTAAATGGTTTGATAGAAGGCAGTTCGGGTTTAGGAAAGGTTATTCCAGTGAGGTTCAACTTGTAGGATTTCAGCAAGATATAGCAGATAATTTCAAGAAGTCAAATGGCGTGAATCGCTATTGACCTATTAGGCACATTCTTCTTCTTCTTCTTCTTCTTCTTCTTCTTCTTCTTTTTGCGTTAGGGCCTGCTAGCGACCACGTTCCAATTTCAATTCTTCATCCTTTGTTGTTGTTCCTTCCTTTTCTTCCAATATTCCTTCATTGTTTCACTTTTTTTCCCTTCTTCAGACCCCTTTGTGCCGGTTTTCTTTGCCTCCCTCCCTTGGAATCCTTCCATCTTTTAAACTTTCTTCCTGAAAATTTCTCTTTCAATTACCTCTCCTTCTCTGATGTTGTTTCCTTCAAAGTCTTTTTTGATCTCTTGAATCCAGGTGGTTCTTGACTTTTTCTTCAAAAGATACGTGAAGATCATTTTTGTTAGTCTATTGTCGTCCATTCTGTAAATATATCCAAAAAAATAGCAGTCCCCTCTTCCGTACTGTTATTGATATGTTTTCTATGTTCTGATCAATTTCGTTATTACTTCTTAATTTCCAAAATTCTGTAGTGCATTATTTTTACGGTTTTCAAAGACACCAATTTCTTTTTTCTGCAGGAATTGTGTTACGTACCAGTAAAGCTACCATGGTGAGGCAGTTTTAAATACCACCCACCTAACAAAACGACTCAGAGGCAAGCGCTCCACCATCTGAGCTACTCGGCCCCATACTTAATATAGGGTGTAACTGCTTTCGGTAACTATTCCGTATATAGTAGTGGAGTGAGCCATCTGATAACCAAAGTTAATAAAATGCCAGAACTCGTCAACTCCACTATTCTATCCTATGTAGATGAGACATCTGTTATTATTTGGGGAGCAGATGGGTAATGAATGTTTCAGAATGGTAACGCATCCTTAAAACACATCAACAAATTTTTCACTTCAATTTCCTTATGGTGAATCCTCACAAAACTAATACTGTGAACTTTGATTTTAAACGGGATTGCAATGATGATATAAATATTCGGCTAAATGGCACATACCTTCGAACAACAGACTGTACTAAATTCTTAGACATTAATCTAGATAGATATAAGTATACCTCGGATTTGTAGGTGGTAATAGGTTAGAATGAAAAGTAATTTGGTTTGTAGGAAGTGACATGCAACCCGTTGTACCACAATGTAGGAAGAGTAGCATAAATTCAAGGAGTTCTATAGGCTGCACCCCCAATATCTCTGCAAATCTCATAGCATAACCGTTGTACAGTGTAGGGTATACTTGTTACTGGCTTAAGTAAGTTTGCATTCTAACCTATCAACACCTAATAATCCGGACTCTTAGATATAAGTTATGTCTTGGAAAATTCGCTTTAGCTCTGTCTGTAAAATGTGAACACATGTAATATGTTTATTATGTAGGCTATCAAAAATTGTAGATACAAATGTATTACTAAAAGTGTAAAAAGCAAAGCAAATTCGTCTCCGCACAGGCCACGAAGGCCCTTGGAGGGATTGAAGGTAAAAGCTTATACTACCCGTAACCTCAGCACTTGTTGGGGCAGAGTGTTTAGATTTACGCCCAGCCACCTTTGTCCCAAGAAATTAACCTGGGACTCATTTTTGGAGTAGCTTGGATGAATCTCAGGATCACGTACACCTTCTGAAGTGAAAATGGCGTTTATTAAATATTTTGACTTCTTGATGAACTATCTAACCCACGTCGGCCGGACAGCCCCTTACTAAAAGTGTACTATGGAGTTGTATACCCTCATTTGAGCCACGGGGTACTTGTGTGGGGTGGTGTGGCAAATTAATATTTTGAATAATTTTTTTATTATACAGAAGAAAGTTCTAAGGCTCATCTTCCACACTCAAAATCAAAGTACCTGCAAACATACTTTCATAACTCATAATATTATGATACTTTATCCTATATATACCTATACATTTGTTATTTTTTGAATACAACAAAACATTGACTGCGACGTTTAACCACAAGCGAAAAACAAAAGTGAAGAAAGTAATCCACAATTATTACGCAAGGAATAGAAATGGTTAGCATATGAATTTCCACCGCACTAAAAGATGGATCATAGCCCATAGATGAAGAGTATTTATTTATTTATTTATTTATTTATTTATTTATTTATTTATTTATTTATTTATTTATTTATTTATTTATTTATTTATTTATTTATTTATTTATTGTATGGATGTACATCACAATTAGGCAAGTGAAATTGAGCGTGTTGGGGGATGACCGTTTCTCACGTCCGTAGTAATTAACCTTCTCATTACTCATCACGTGTCCCCTAGGTGGTGCTAAGCAAGCAACAACACTGCGACATACTTTCTAAGGGTAAAAACAAAGATTCTACCTTTAAAATACTAAAAAGTTGTGTTTAATTGGAACGACATAAACAACATTCGGGGCATGTTGTCCTTCTTCAAGGATACCATCAGCAAACATCTTGTGGAATAAGTAAAATAGACAAGGACACAATTGATATACATTAAAATACGTTTCAGAATGCCGAAGAAATCAAGTTAAAATACATTATATAATTTGAAAAATGTTGGAGCTCAATTTCTTCTGTGTTCCGTTGAACTGAGGAAGATAAAATTAATATTAATAATAATATTATTTGCTATACGTCCCACTAACTACTTTTTCGGTCTTCGGAGACGCCGAGGTGCCGGAATTTTGTCCCGCAGGAGTTCTTTTACGTGCCAGTAAATCTACCGACACGAGGCTGTCGTATTTGAGCACCTTCAAATACCACCGAACTGAGCCAGGATCCAACCTGCCAAGTTGGGGTTAGAAGGCCAGCGCCTTAACCGTCCTCAGCCCGGCGAGATAAAATTATTGACTACACACAATAGTTCCCTTAAAAGCTGTGGTCCATGGTCGAGTTCTTCTTGCGACGACGTGATGTTTGTGATGTATTGTGTCTTCTACTAGTTCTAATCCACTGGTCAACACAAGATTTTTCAACCTTGCCTAGCCTACTTTTAACATTGCTAATAGCCCTTATTTTTCGTTTTAGGACAATTCAACTGCGGCATAATCTTTATCCTTTCGTGTGCTTAAAGTCGAATATTCTGCTTGCCCTATAATTTGTAAATTAAGAATTATTAATAATGAAACTATTGCATTTTTTCAATAATTTTATATTCCTGAATTCAACAGAACAAAGAAGCAATTGAGTTCCATTTTCTTTTTTTTTTTGCTAGTTGCTTTACGTCGCACCGTCACAGATAGGTCTTATGGCGACGATGAGACAGGAAAGGGCTAGGAGTGGGAAGGAAGCGGCCGTGTCCTTAATTAAGGTACAGCTCCAGCATTTGCCTGGTGTGAAAATGGGAAACCACGGAAAACCATTTTCAGGGCTGCCGACAGTGGGGTTCGAACCTACTATCTCCCGAATACTGGATACTGGCCGCACTTAAGCGACTGCAGCTCTCGAGCTCGGTGTCCAATATTTTAAGACCAGTTTTCAAATATAATCATGTATTTTAACTTGGCGCTTCCGGCATCCCGAAACGTATCTTAATGTGTATCAATTTGTGACCTTGTCTATTTTACTTATCCAACAAGAAATTTCGGATGTTGATGTCCTAAATGAAGGACGAAACATTATTACAATTGGCTTTAAGTCACACTAACACAGACAGATCTTATGGTGATGATGGGGTGGGAAAGGGCTAGGAGTGGGAAGGAAGCCGCCGTGAACTTAATTGGGGTACAGCCCCAGAATATGCACGGCGTGAAAATTGAAAACCACAGAAAACCACATTCAGGGCTGCCGACATTGGGGTTCGAACCCACTATCTCCTGAATGCACGCTCACGCAGTTGCATGCCCCTAACCGTGCGACCAACTCAATCGGTGAAGTACGAAACATGTCCCGGAACTGGTTAATGTCATCCTAATTAAACGCCTTTTTTTTAATTTTAGTATTGTAAAGGTGGAATCTTTGATTGTATCCATAAAAATTATACTATCGACAATACGGGCTTTGAATTCATTTTTATGCAACACTCCGGCAGCCGATATCCTGGCTATAGCACATTACATTTGATTATGTATTTCTACTATTATATGAAGGGTATGTTACTCTATAACAAACTGCCTAAGGATATGAAATATATGAATGGTAAAAAAGTTTCAAAAATCATTAAAATATCACTTAATTATCAGGTGCCTGTATTCCATAAATGAACTGTGAATCAGAATGTGTGATTTCTGTTTGTATATACAGTAGAATATACTGTACTTTTTGTTGAATATAAGGTATGGCAGACGTTGTCTGACAAGTGTGAGGTTCTATATATACAATAAATAAAATATGTAATGAAAGTGAAAAGAGACAAAATAAAATTGCTTGCAGGGTTCAAGTTGTAGAGATAATGATGGGAACACGGTCTTCAAACGAAACGTCAGGTACAACACAAACCCGAAAGACTTTTTAAAAGTTGTCCCACTTTGGAAGTAAGAATCCTTATAGTTGAGAAATACAACTGCTTAGAGATGTATGAGTGTTATGACCTGTGATTCAAGCTGTCGAGGTCACGGGCCTCGTTGCTCTAGGTCAAGGTGAAGAAGAATGGTCAGCATCCGGCTTTCTCATCTCCAGTGGACCGACCGCTAGACCAGTGTCAACATCAAGGCTAACTCTCTCGTTGCGACAAGTTGCAGGGAGTGACAGCCATACCCTGTTTTAAATCCGTATTCCCCATTGACGAGCAAATTCCTTACAGAAATTACATACTGTATTGTCATAGGTAATACGGTATAACCAGGCTCCAAAATGAACCGATAAATTCGCGAGCAGAGTAGTTGCGAAGTTCCAGAGTTCAAGGAGTCGGACTATCATTACTTACAGTAAAAATATTACAATTTATAAATCTCGTTTTTATCCCGTATTGGCATCAGCTCAACTAAAGTCAGGTCTCCACTGATTAATATTGAACACCAACATGTTAAATTTAACATGTTACAATTGACATGTATATTGTGATAGTGTCTTCCAATTTGCATGTTAACTCAGAATGTTGAGGTTAGGCCTAACACTTTTAACATGTTGGCTTGTTTTCCACTCCAAGTGTAAACCATGTCAAGTCAATTCGTTGTTCGTGAGATGTTGGCACAGCTTCGGCAACTTCTTTGCCGTTTCCATGTCAACAGATAGGCAAACGATGCAAACGACATGCTTCTCGTGAAGTAGGATTATAGTTACAACATTCCGCAACACTCATTCTCTTTGTTATAAGCTACAAATACACCACTGGTACCGATACGCGCACGTGTGTCGTTCTCTCTGCACTATACTAAAATTTATAGTCAGAAATGAAGTGGAGCAAGATTACTTTGGACTTAATTAATGATATAATAGATAGGCCTTGTTTGTGGGATGTCTCATCAAAGGAATGCAGCGAAGAAAGCCGACATTTTCCAGTAATTCTAAATTATCTATAATTGTTCCCGCGAGTGCATCGGAAAAAATGTAGCGTCCCTTTGCTCCCAGTACAGTCGAGTATTGCAAAATAAAAAAAAAATCAGAAAAGTCGGGGCGGGAGCAGACCAAATTTATACTTCAAAATGGTTTTGCTTTTGAAGCAATGAGCAGGATGACGGGAGGGCATGTGTCTAATAGAACTGCATTTCTAAATCATAACAAGAAGCAACAATGGCAATAACAAAGGCCAAATCCCCTTCATCTGAGTCCACTGTCCCTGTCTGAAAATACCTGAAATATATTACCACAAATTGATATGATGAACTACTTAGGGCTTATATATAAACAAAGAAAGTCTAGTTTAACATGTTTATTAAGTGTAGACACAATGTTAAATGAAACAGTATTCAACATTTAACATGTTGATGGTGTCACCAGTTAACATTTAACACTTTTAACATTTAACATGTTGTTGTTAAATGTTAATCAGCCGAGACCGGCCTTAAGGTTTAGGGTGAAGGAAAAATCCTACATTCCAACACTTTTATTTTTTTGCTTTTTATGGCTAGTCTATATAATCACATAACTACTCCAGCTTAAAGTCTAGTTAAATGACTAAAAGAGTGCATGTTTAGTTCCTCTGATTTGGAAAATTTTCGGATAACAACGTGTATAAAGATACAAACATTGGCCCATCTGAAATAAGAAAAGTTATGATGATTATGGTGATGGTGATGATGAGAAAAGATGTTCCTTCATGTTGAGCTAGAACACTCAACATGTCAATGTAATAAAATAAAATTTACACATTCAGTCAGCTGACGGCGTAAGGGAAGTAAACATAACGGAACCGGCCGGGAGACTCCGTTCAACACTTCAAAACTCTCTATAAAAATTTTTATCTCAAATTCGGTTTTTCTTCAGGAGTTTCTCCCGGTCATCGTATTTTAAATTGAAGTCTATCGTCATCCACAAGTTATTTAGAGTGCATACTAGAAAACTATAACAACTTCTCCAGCATTTTGAAGATAGATGAGCATTTTCTAGGATCCCATGCACACAGATTTTATTACAAATTTGAACATTGACTTGTTGAGTGTTTTAGCTCAATATGAAGGAACATTTTATCTCATCATCATCATCATCATCATCATCATCAACAGTGTTTTCTATTTCATACATGCCATGTTTTGTATCTTTACACATGTTTTTAGCTGAAGATGTTTAAATCATAGGAACGAAACATGTACTTTTTAAGTCATTTAACTATACTTTAAGCTGGAATATGCTTGTGATTACATAGACTAGCCATAGAAATAAAATAAGTATTATAAGGTGGATTTCTTCTTTCAAACATCCGGCTCCATGGCTAAATGGTTAGCGTGCTGGCCTTTGGTCACAGGGTTCCTGGTTTCGAATCCCGACAGGGTCGGGATTTTTAACCATCATTGGTTAATTCGGCTGGGTGTACGTGTCATCTTCATCGTCATTTCATCCTCATCATGACGCGCAGGTTGCCTACGGGAGTCAACTCAAAAGACCTGCAACTGGCGAGCCGAACATGTCCTCGGACACACCCGGCACTAAAAGCCATACGTCATTTCATTTCCTTCAACCTAATCCTTAGTAGCCAACGGCCGTAGCCGTGTTGAAACACCGAGTCCCGTGAGGTCTACGAAGTTAAACAACATTGGGCGTGGTCAGGAGTTGGATGGGTTGCCACGCGCTGTTGGTGGGGGTAAGGGAATGGAGGAGCAGAAAGGAACTGGCCACCCTACCGCAGTAAACTCCGGCTCAGGAACACCTCTGCGGAGGTTCGGAGCTGCCTTCGGGCAGAATAACCCTTACCTAGCTAATCTTTAGTTGAGTACAATATTAGTTAAAAACAAAACTCGAGAATTTTAATCATGTCTGATTAAATCTTTTGGCCCTGGGTCTGGCTATTTGTGTTTGTACCAGCACTATCCTCTTCACATTCAGACAACACACCATACTGCCAACCACCAGAGAAATACGCGATAGTTGGTATATAGCCCCAGAGAGGGTTAGTATCAGGAAGGGCATCCGGCCATGAAACACGGCCCAATTCACAGGTGTGACACAGTTCGGACTTGAGACCCAACAGGAGCTGGAAAAGTTGTAGACGAAGAAGATTGTAAGGAATGATAATAATACTAGTAATAATATATATCCTTTATTGAAACACAGAAGAAGAGGGATCGCACGAAAGGTCATTAATTATTCACAAAACGATTTTGTTCCTTTGTGGCATGTCATTAGATGATACTTTGTACAACTCTGATAACACAGTACACATACACATTTGTCACTCGAGCTGTGGAATGTTCTGATTTGACGTATCTTATGGTGGAAACCATGAATGGCGAGTCTTGGTATTACGTGCCTTTGATCTTGATTCTCGTTGGTCCAAGTTCCGTCCTTCATGGCGTCAGTAATGTAATGATAATGAAATTCCATAAATATAAAGGAAATCAAATGCATAAGTAGTGAAAATGATTTTGCTGGCGACACCTAGTGTTTACAGTGCACTGTCTTCTGGTATGAGCTAGAGCAATTTTGTTACTTTCATTGATCTACATACGTCTTACCTTGGCTTTGTCAATATGGAAGTAACCGAGGTATGAGCCAAGCTAGTAATGCCATTCCTTATGCAACCACTCCCTGCTATGAAAGATGTGAAAATGTTGCTCATAGGTTCGGTTGGTGCTTGCATTTCAGTAAGCAAGGCAGAATGATATGTAATAGCAACTTCTGGCTCAGTGAGGAAAGCAACGGGAAACTACATCACTCCTCATTTCCCTATTACGGCTCTTTAGTGATACCTAAGCCATATATGACAGCTAATGGTGGAGCTTTGAGGCTTCGGGCTAAGGAGTGAAGATACGCTCATGTTCATAAAAAGCAGATCACCTTAAAAGATTAGAGATATGAAGTTCGTATTCACAGGACATGTTCATTAGTATGTTCTACAGAAACGATTAGCATTTTAGTCACCTAGATTCATCATGTGCCCTGTTGCCTAGTGGGCACAGGGTCCTCCATGGGCACTGATACCTTGTTCCATGCGTGATGGCACCATCAAGCATAAGACGCGAATATGCTACATTCACCAGGTTCTACAGCTCATCCTTGGTGGTTGGCCTTGTATCACACCGCCGCATCCGTCGTTTCACCGTATACGACACATTTTCGACTGGCGACAAGTCCGGTGATCGGGGAGGCCAGGGCAACAGTCTGACATCCTGTGACAATAGGAAGGCACTGCTCGTGCAGCAACATGTGGACGCGCATTGTCCTGTTGAAATATAGCGTCTGGGGTGCCGGGCAGTAAGGGTAAGGTTACGGGTCGCAGGATGTCATTCACGTAGGTCAAACTGGTCACAGTGCCCTGGACACGCACCAGCTGTGACTTGTGGCTGTACCTAATAGCACCCAACACCATGAGACCTGAGTTGGCGCTGCATGGTCTTGTGCGAATGCAGTTAATGTGATGCCTCTCCCCCTATCTGCGGTGAACCAACATGCGGCCATCATTTTCAAACAGAACCCGGATTCGTCTTAAAACACTATCTGTTGCCATTCCTGTCCCCAGTGACTTCGTTCCACACATCATTGCAGTCTAGCATGTTTATGCACATTTTTCAAAGGTAGGCGGAGAAGTGGACAACCCGCCGGTAACCCAGACCGTAATAAACGGCGACGGACTGTCACTCCTGATAGTGTACGATGTGTTACACTGTTCCACTCTTGCCACAGGGCCGAGGAGGACGCAGATCTGTCCTGCAATGCCATTCGAATGAGGTGTATATCTTCTCGGATGGTGGTCTGGGTAGTGCGACCAGACCCATCTCGTCGTGTTCTACGGCCTTCTGTGAACCATTCTGCACACACCCGTTGAACTGCAGACACACTTTGTCCCACACGAGCAGCAATTGCCCGGATGGATGCATCACGTTCTCTCATGACAATAAAAAAATGGCGTGTGGCTTTTAGTGTATGGAGTGTCCGAGGACAAGTTCGGCCCGAAAGGTGCAGGTCATTTTATTTGACGCCCGTAGGAGACGTACGCGTCATGCTGAGGATAAAATGATGAAAACGAAACATACACCCAGCACCCTTGTCATTGAAATTAACCAATGATGGTTAAAATTCCAGACCCTGTCGGGAATGGAACCCAGGACTAATATGACCAAAGGCCAGCACGCAAACCATTTAGCCATGAAGCCGGACTCTCATGCCAATAATGCGCCCTCTATTGCATTCTACATCTCTTCTAACCTGCTTGTCATATTCATACCTTGGTCTACCCCTACCGTTCTTACCATCTACACTTCCTTCAAAAACCAGCTGAACAAGTCCTGGGTGTCTTAAGATGTGTCCTATCATTCTACCTCTTCTTCTTGTCAAATTTAGCCAAATCGATCTCCTCTCACCAATTCAATTCAGTGTCTCTTCATTCGTGATATGATCTATCCATCTCACCTTCAGCATTCTTCTGTAACACCACATTTCAAAAGCTTCTATTCTCTTTCTTTCTGAGCTAGTTATCGTCCATGTTTCACTTCCATACAATGCCATGCTCCACACGAAAGTCATCAAAATTATCTTTCTAATTCCTATATCAATGTTTGAAGTGAGCAAATTTCTTTTCTTAAGAAAGGTCTTCCTTGCTTGTGTTAGTCTGCATTTTATGTCCTCCTTACTTCTGCCATCGTTAGTTATTTCACTACCCAAGTAACAATATTCATCTACTTCCTTCAAGACTTCATTTCCTAATCTAATATTTCCTGTATCACCTGCCTTTGTTCGACTGCAATCCATTACTTTTGTTTTGGACTTATTTATTTTCATCTTGTACTCCTTACCCAAGACTTCGTCCATACCATTCAGCAGCTTCTCGATATCTTCTGCAGTCTCGGATAAAATAACAATATCATCGGCAAATCTCAAGGTTTTGATTTCCTCTCCTTGGATGTGATACCCTTTCCAAATTCATCTTTGATTTCCTTTACTGCCTGTTCTATGTAAACATTGAAAAGGAGGGGGGACAAACTGCAGCCTTGCCTCACTCCTTTCTGGATTGCTGCTTCTTTTTCAAAGCACTCGATTCTTATCACTGCAGACTGATTTTTATACAGATTGTAGATAATTCTTTGTTCTCGGTATCTTATTCCAATCATCTTCAGAATCTTAAATAGCTTGTTCCAATCAACATTATCGAACGCCTTTTCCAGATCTACGAATGCCATGTACGTGGGCTTGTCCTTCTTGATTCGATCCTGTAACATCAGACGTAAAGTCAGGATTGCTTCACGTGTTCCTACATTTATTCTGAAGCCTAATTGAACTTCTCCCAACTCAGCTTCAAATTGTTTTTCCATTCTTCTGTAAATAATAGTGTTAAAATTTTGCAGGCATGAGACACTAAACTAATGGTGCGGTAGTTTTCACACCTGTCAGCACCGGCTTTCTTGGGAATAGGTACAACAACATTCTGCCGAAAATCGGATGGGACTTCTCCTGCCTCATACATCTTACACACTAAATGAAATAACCTTGCCATGCTGGTTTCTCCTAAGGCAGTCAGTAATTCAGAGGGAATGTCATCAATTCCAGGTGCCTTGTTCCTATTTAGGTCACTCACAGCTCTTTCAAACTCTGACCTCAAAATTGGGTTTCCCATTTCATTAGCATCAACAGCCTCTTCTTGTTCCAGAACCAAATTATCTACATCTTAACCTTGATACAACTGTTGGATATGCTCCTGCCATCTTTCTGCTTTGTCTTCTTTCCCTACAAGTGGCTTTTCGTCTGAGGTCTTAATATGCATAAAACTTGGTTTTCTTTTCTCCAAAGGTTTCCTTGATTTTCCTGTTTGCAGCATCTACCTTTCACAGGACCATACAACCTTCGACATCCTTGCACTTCTCCTTCAGCCATTCTTCCTTAGCTACCTTGCACTTTCTATCCACTTGATTCTTTAATCGCATGTATTCTTCTCTGCCCTCTTCGTTTCTAGCATTCTTGTATTTTCGGCGTTCATCAATCAGGTCTAGTATATGTTGAGTTATCCACTGATTCTTAGTTGATCATTTCTTCCTTCCTAACATTTCCTCAGCATCCTTACTGACTTAATTTTTCATCACTATCCACTCTTCCTCTATTGTGTTTCCTTCAGCCTTTTCATTTAGCCCTTTTGCAACAAGTTCATTGAAACAATCCCTCACACTTTCTTTAAACTTGTCTGGATCTCATCTTTTTTCATTCTTTCCTTTCTTCAATTTCTTAAACTTCAGATGGCATTTCATGACCAACAAGTTGTGGTCAGAGTCCACGTCTGCTCCTGGGAAAGTTTTGCAATCCAACACCTGGTTTCTGAATCTCTGCCTAATCATAATGAAGTCTATTTGATACCTTCCACTGTCTCTAGGTCTCGTCCACGTATACAGCCGTCGTTTGTGGTGTTTGAACCAAGTATTGGCAGGGACTAAATAATGATCAGTGCAGAATCCAACCAGCCAACTTCCTCTTTCGTTCCTTTGTCCCAATCCATATTCTCCTACTGTATTACCTTCTCTTCCTTGGCCTACCTCTGCATTCCATTCTCCCGTCACAATTAGGTTCTCGTCACCCTTTACATACTGTATAAAATCTGCTATCTCTTCATATGTTCTTTCGATTTCCTCATCTTCCGCTGAACTAGTAGGCATATAGACCTGCACTATTGTGGTGGGCATTGGTTTGGTGTCTATCTTGACGACAATAATTCTTTCACTATGCTGGTCGTAGTAGCTTACCCGCTGCCCTATTTTATTATTAAACCAACTCCTGCATTACCCCTATTTGATTTTGTGTTGATAATTCGGTAGTCGCCTGACCAAAAGTCCTGTTCTTCCTGTCAACGTTCTTCACTTATACCAACTACGTATAACTTTAGCCTATCCATCTCCCTTTTCAGATTCTCTAACCTACCACAACGATTCAAACTTCTAACATTCCACGCTCCGACTCGCAGAATGTCAGTATCCATCTTCCTGATGATCGCCCCTCTCGTGTAGTCCCCATCCGGAGATCCGAATGAGGGACTAGTTTACCTCCAGAATATTTTACCCGGGAGGAAGCCATCATCAGTACATCCTTCATACAGAGAGAGCTGCATGTCCTCGGGAGTTAGTTAGGCTGTAGTTTCCCGTTGCTTTCAGCCGTGTAGCAGTATCAACACAGCTAAGCCATGTTGAGTATTATTACAAGGCCGTATCAATCAATCATCTAGACTGCCACCCTTGCAACTTCCGAAAAGCTGCTACCCCCCTTTCGATGAACCATTCCTTAGTCTGGTCTCTCAACAGATACCCATCCGATATGGTTGAACCTGCGGCTCGGCTATCTGCTTCATTGGGACACTCAAGCCTCCCCACCGCGGCAAAGTCACATGGTTCGCAGGGGGATTTCTTAGAATCAGCCTAAAACGAGTTGAAGAAAATAAGGATTTAGAAGTAACATTTGACAGTAAATTTGCGTTCAGTGTACACATAAATAAAGGCTATAGGAACCTGGGATCTCTAATGACAAGCACAAAAATTTCTAAAAATCAAATCCATTGTACAGGTATACAATTCGCTTGTTAGAACAATAATATAATATGCATCTATAATCTGGAATCCATCATGTAATAAAGACATAGTTAATTAGTAATGAGAACATGAACGAATGTAAAAGAGCCTACCTACAAGGAATTATCACCGAGCCCGACAGCTGCAGCCGCTTAAGTGCGGCCAGTATCCAGTAATCGGGAGATAGTGGGTTTGAGCCCTACTGTCGGCAGCCCAGAAGATGGTTTTCCGTGGTTTCCCATTTTTACACCAGGCAAATGCCTAGGCTGTACCTTAATTAAGGCCACGGCCGCTTCCTTCCACTTCCTAGGCCTTTCCTATCCCATCGTCGCCATAAGATATGTGACGGTGCGACGTAAAGCAAATAGCAAAAAAGAAAAAAAAGAAAAAAAGGAATTATCAAAGATAAAGCAAATAACCAAGAGGTACTCCACCAAATAAACTTTTATGCACCGTTTGGAAGTATCAGAAATAATTTAACTTTCTTTATTAAATGGTCAAACATAAATTACCATATGAATTGTCCGAGTCGTTGGCTGAACGGTCAGCGTTCGGTTCAGAGGGTCCCGGGTTCGATTCCCGGCCGGGTCGGGAATTTTAACCTTAACTGGTTAGTTCCCATGGCACGGGGGCTGGGTGTATGTGTTGTCTTCATCATCATTTCATCCTCATCACGACGCGCAGGTCGCCTACGGGGGTCAAATAGAAGGACCTGCACCTGGCGAGCCGAACCCGTCCTGGGATATCCCGGCACTAAAAGCCATACGATATTTCATTTTTCACCATATGAAATCACCATTAAACAGAATAGGCATGCCGGTCAATTAATAAAATGTCAAACGTGGACATAACAGTATTTCACGAGGAGAGTGACCCCTTAAGGGCAGTCAGAAGGGAACTCACATAGAGAGAAAAGGTAAATTATATAGAGTACAATACTTGTGTACCATGAATAGTTTAGCCTTAGATTAATATTATCCATGTATATTTTAGGAGAAGTTAAAATATTAAATTGAAACCCACACTTAACACTGACCATAGTTCATAAGTATATTATTAGGTTTCATATTTTAATTTTCATTGTATATTGTCTTTAACATTAGAAATAAGAAACGGAAATGTTCTGTAAGTGGACAGAAATACCTGTTTAATAATAAATAAATAAATAAATAAATAAATGAATAAATAAATAAATAAATAAATAAATAAATAAATAAATTTTGATAAAAATTGACAGTGTTGTTCTTAATTTTGCGTATTTTTACTGCAAACCGTAATAAAAAAACAATAATCGTGTGTGCTAGGTGTTAAAGATAGATATATGCTGTCCTGGAATTTTAGTAGAACTTTTAATGCTGGTAGCAAACAATAAAATAATAACTATATTTACAAAACATCACATAATTGAAAGCTAGAAAATCAACTGGGATTGATATGATTTCTGGGGAAGTACTAAAAGCAGTGGGTTGGAATATCATATGACTTCCAGTTTCTACAAAGTAGACCTGTGGTCTTCATTGAAGTTCATTTAAAAATCTGCAGTTCTGGCCCTTCAGGCAAGCAACTCATTGTTCAAAACATCCTAGGAATATGAGCTACGAATTTTAGGTAAAAATAATAAAGTGTGAGAATATATTCTATATTTATTCCTAAAAGGTACAATCGTTTTGTTAATCATCGTTATCCGGTCGATTAGATTAGCAGTTTGCCATTTTCTACCACTACGAGCGCTAGTGTGAGTCAATGCATTGTTTCGCCTAAGCGCCACTACGAGCGCTAGTGTGGGTCAATGCAGAGTTTCACTTAAGCCCTTTTACCTACATTCGATGTGGACAATTTTCAAGAAATCAAAAACGCTTGAAGTTATTGAACCAAGGATCGCATTACAGAAAGAATTATGCACATAAGTTAATTTGGCAAGGATTTGAATCAAAACGAAAACGAGTAAAGAAACAAGAGATTTTAGGCTGTTTTTCCGCAACTGCATTTAGACCGGAAATGATTTTAGAAATTTTCGTTTGATAGAGATATGCAAGACACAATTTGAAACCTCTACGGGCCCTTTATCCCTTCAACTTTCGACATAATTGAGGATTTTTTTTAAATTTTACGTTTTTTCTTAGTATGGGGTGCCCTACTCTGTTTGCTAAGAAATGTTCTTAATATTATAATCGCAAGATGCGGTAGCTGACTGGTCTGTCAAGTCTTTGATTTCTGGATACAATTCCCTTGAGTAGATCACCTTAGCAACGAGGCAATATTCCGACATAGAATCCTAACTTACACAGAAAGCAGCATATTTTTATCACACTATACGAAATTACAGACAGAGTCTGAAAAAAAGGGAAATATCGACGAGGATGGAGAAGATTATCCTGGGACATTAGTTTGATATCCAGAATACGGGAAGAGCAACGTAGATAAACTTACTTTATGATTGTCGTCGACCATTAGTGATGTAAACCCATCTGCATCAAGGTCTAGTGACCTAAACATATGGATTTCGAACTTCAATAGCTGGAATATCTAACGGAGAGTTCCTTCTGAACCAATGGTCCATTTCTTGTTGAATCTTGCACAATACTCGCTGGAGCGATTCCCGTTCACTTACTACCTAGGTGGTCCATTCTTCCTCCGCCTGTTTCCAGAAGCTAATCATCATTATGTGTCTGATTTTTTGTTATCGCAATGGTATTAGTGTGAACCAGTCATTCTTGAGCTCTTTCAAGAAGTTTTTGTGCTATGCACGTCTTCCGTCATTAACACCTTCTGACGTCAACCAAGCTTTCAACTTAATGTCATTCGTGATGAGTTGGGAATGATAAATCTGCCTTAACTTCCTTGCCATGAAACAGTATTTTTCTTTAATAAGTTTGGTATCATAAATAATAAAATTCACATGTATCCGGTCATCCATAAATACGTAAATTTAATCCATTATAATCAGTTCTATTTTCCTCAGATACACTGTTTACCGAGCTCGATAGCTGCAGTCGCTTAAGTGCGGCCAGTATCCAGTATTCGGGAGATAGTAGGTTCGAACCCCACTGTCGGCAGCCCTGAAAATGGTTTTCCGTGGTTTCCCATTTTCACTTTCCCACTCCTAGCCCTTTCCTGTCTCATCGTCGCCATAAGACCTATCTGTGTCGGTGCGACGTAAAGCAACTAGCAAAAAAAAAAAAAAAAAAAAACTGTTTCTGATTATGTCTTATATATTCAAGCAGTAAGCCTCTGTGGCTCAGGCGGCAGCAAGCCGGCCTCTCACCGCTGGGCTCCGTGATTCGAATCCCGGTCACTCCATGTGAGATTTGTGCTGGACAAAGTGGAGGCGGGACAGGTTTTTCTCCGGGTACTCCGGTTTCCCAGTCATATTTCATTTCAGAAACATTCTCCATTATCATTTCATTTCAACTGTCATTCATTAATCATTGCCCCAAACGAGTGCGACAGGCTTCGGCAGCCGGCACAATTCGTATCCTCGCCGCTAGATGGGGGCTTTATTCATTCCATTCCTAATCCGGTCGGATGACTGGAAACAGGCTGTGGATTTCCATATTCAAGCAGTAGTGATAGTAATGCCAACTGCACAAGACAGAAAGGTAGAGATAACAAGTACGTGGAAGAAAATTATATTTTTAATTTGAATGATTTCTTTTCGAAGGCCGAATTTAAACCGCGCATGAAATTGACAAATGGTGATTCCAAATTTGATACTTAATTTAGTCATAAATATCTCCATTCAACATCTCAGCATCTCAATATATAATATATGGATCAAATATTTTCAGCACAAGTCAATCTCGTGACCCAGAAATATAATAAAGATAACTCTACCATTAGTATTTCAGTGAAACAATTAGTTTGTTTTACTGGATTCTACGGTCAAAAATTGTTGAGTGGTTCCTTCTTCACTACTGTCAAAGAAGCCATCTTTCCAGTATAAATTATTTATTTATGTAATCTGTTTTCTGTCCACGATTGTTTTCTGCCCCGGTCTCAGCTAGCGATCCCACCTCTACTGCCTCATGGGCAGTGTCGTTTAGCGTGAGACATTTGGTTAGGGGTTAAACTGGGGTGGAGGATCAGTACCTCGCTCCGACAGCCTCACCTGCTATGCTGAATAGGGGCCTTGTGTGGGATGAGAAGACTGGAAGGGATACGCAAGGAAGCGGCTGTGGCCTTAAGTTAGGCACAATCCTAGCATTTACCTGGAGAAAAAGTGGGAAACCACTTCTAGGATAGCTGAGGAGGGAATTAGAACCCCTATACTCAGTTGACCTCCCGAGGCTGAGTGGAACCCGTTGCAGTTCTCGTACCTCTTTACAAATGTCGTGGTAGAGCCGGTAATCGAACCCGGGCCTCCGGGAATGGCAGCTAAGCACACTAACCAGTACACCACAGAGGCGGGATTTTTGCATATGATACTTAAAAACTCTTTTGAATTGAATATGTATTTTTCATACAAGTCAGAATTATTGCGCCATGTACCATTGAAATAGATCAGGGTAAAATAATAAATATCAATTATGTGAACACAAGTAATTGAACGTATATTACTTGCTGCGGTTTCAAATAGCCTATGTTTATTACGATTCGAACACTTCATGGGAGATTTGAGGATGGTTGCCCAGTAGCACTTCCTTTTAAAACAATAATCACCACCACTGCCCATCATGGGAGTTCTATTGTTGCAAGTTGAGGGACAAAATTTGCATGTTATACGTTTGAAGTTTTGATTGAAGACGCTAAACCTTGGTGTACTGTTTGTATCAACAGAGCTCCTGGGGTGGAAGACAGTGATATTGGTGAAATTACACTAATTGAGGAAGTGGAAATGGTGCCAAATTAACTTCACTGTCCAGAAACATCAGGAGTAGATGAAATTAGACCTGAAATGGTGAAATATAATGGGAAGGCAGAGATGAAACTGTTTCAAAGTGTAATGAGATTAGCACGGAATGTTAGTAAGGAATTTTGTATTTGAACAAAATTGCACCTATATATAAGGAGGGGAACAGGCAGGATTGCCACAAATATGTCGATATTTCACTGATTAGTATACCAGGTAAGTTATTCACTGGTATTTTAGAAGGGAGGATGCGATCAGTGGTTGAGAGGAAGTTGGATGAAAGGCAGTGTGATTTCAGACCAAAGAGGTGCCGTCAGAGCAGATTTTTAGTTTGCGCCAGATAACCGAAAAATGTTCATGCTTCAAGATCCAGAGAAGACAAATTACAGAGTACGGAGGGAAAAGTTGTTCCCCATACTGGGGGAATATAGGATTAATTATAGATTACTGAAAACAATCGAAGGCATTTATGTTGACAATTGGACTGCAGTGAGAATTGATGGTAGAGTGAGTTCTTGGTTCAAGGTAATTACACGGCTACATCTACTGAAATGACAGGGAGGGATTCAGTTAGGTGAAGATATAGTTTGGCCTATACTAAAGACTAGGTCTTAAAGGCAGATTGTACTGAAAGCCAGAGTCTGATATCTTAGAACTTGTAAGTAGTTGCAATGAGTATGATTTGGAATATAGCCTGTCCAAGACTAAAGTGATGTCAGTAGGAAGGAAACCTAAGAGAACAGAATATCTGGTTGAGAATTCAAAACTGGAATATTTATATATCATTTCATGTATGTAGTATGTGTATTTTCCCAGGGTGGTATTATAATAAGTGGGATTGAACTAAGATGTAGTAATGGTAATGCAGTGTGCTCGAAGCTGCGATCAACAGTATTCTGTAAGAGAGAAGTCAACTCCTGGACGAAACTCTTTTTACATCGGTCGGTTTTCAGACCAACTTTGTTGTACGGGAGGGAAATCTGGGTGGGCTCAGAATATCTTATTCATAAGTTACAAATAACGGAGTTGAAAGTAGCGAAAATGATCGCTGGTACAAACAGGTGGGAACAAGGATTGGAGGGTACTTGGAATGAAGAGATGAAGGATGAATAGGGAATGAACTCGATGGATGAAGTTGTACGCATAAACCGGCTTCGGTGGTGATGTTATGTGAGGCAAATGGTTGAGGATAGGTTACTTAGGAAAATAATGGAGTCTGTTATGGAGGGTAAGAGAATGAGAGGGAGACCAAAATGACGATGGTCAGATTCAGTTTCTAATGATTTAAAGATGAGAGGTATTGAAAAAACAAAGGCCATAGAGATAGTAGCAATTAAAAGATTGAGGAGGCAATTAGTACATTCATAGAAGCTTGCAGACTGAACGCTGAAAGGCATAGCAGTCTCTAATTAAGATATTTATCTACTTACTTGTTTATTCATGAAAGGCCCTCATGAGCAAAGCTCTCTTGAAGAGGCTGTATACATTGGACATATGCATTACATTCGAAATGCAATAAATTCAATCATACTCAAGGTGTGATAACTGTTAGTTACAATTGAATTTAAAATTGAAACTACTGCAATAATATAAACACAAACTAGAATGAAATTAAAAGACAATAAATGATAGCCTTACTAATAACGAAAACAATGTTTACATGTTTTAACTTAATAATTTACAGATATATGTTTACATAATTTTTATTTATTTATTTATTTATTTATTTATTTATTTATTTATTTATTTATTTATTTATTTATTTATTTATTTATTTATTTATTTATTTATTATTTTAGCAGTGGCGAAGTTACGGCTCATGGCCCTCTCTTACACTTAACCATGAAAATTACAGGATAATGTGAGTAATATAAAATTATTTTTTAAGATTAAATATAACTAACGTAAATGAACGATTTGGAGAACATATAGTAGAGAAAGAGAGGAAAGTTCAACAAATTAAAGTAAAGAAATCCGGAGAATAAAGGTTAAAAGAATGAGAAAGAACATCATGATGAATAACAGGTAAATTGCAAACTGAAAACATAAGAAAATGCATAAACAGAACACAATGCATAATAAGATAACGGAAATACAATCACGGCAATATATTACGCTAGTTCTTGAACTCTATGTACATGAGGTAAAAGCGAACTGTTATGTACAGTTACACTATAACAATGAAGTAATAGGCTAATATTACAGCACATACACCTTCAAGGAAATAGAGAGCGTCTCAGAAATTCTATGCCTTAGTTCAGTCATTTCCAGTTCAGGTAGCTGTGTTCCTGAGATTCAGAGAAGAACAGCTATAGTCAAAATGTAGTGACGAATTTGTACCGTTTCTGGAAAGATCACTCTATATAATTACTAAAGCCCAGATGTTTATGCAGTAACAGGTTAGATAGCAAACTAATTTGGTTAGTAGGAAGTGTCGGCTACCCGCTCTTCTACAATATAGAAAGAGTAACATAAATTATAGGGGTTCTGATGGCCGTACCCCTAATGTTTATGCAAACCCCATAGCATAGTCGTTGTGAAAGCAGACTATACTTGTTACTCGCTTCAGTAAGTTTGCATCCTAACATATTAATGCATATCCGGGCTCTACTAATTACTACCGAAAATGAGAGTAAAATCCAGTCTGGTATTATCAATTTTCCTCCATGGAACACAGACGTGGAATCTTCGTGCTACACACTTGAAGAGAATCGATTATTTTACAATGCGATGCTGGCGAAGAATGTTACTCATATTTTGAACAGAATATCGCACCAATGACTCCATTATAAACCAGCTCAACTCGCAAATCAGATTATCATCAATGTGTAAACAGAGAGTTTTACAATTCCTTGGACACACTCTGCGACGGGAGAATAACGGCATACAAAGCTTATCATTCTTGAAATGTTCCCGGCAAATGAAATCGTCGACGATATCCCACTCGATGGTGGAACATTACCAGGAATATAACTGGGATAAACATCTTTGGTGTAGGACGTCTGGCTGAGGACCGCAAGAGATGGAGATCACGATCCTCAGAATTGAGGGAACGATAAGGGAAATAGGATACTCCCTGTATAAGAGTAAACACTATGCTACAGTTGTACACTAAAATGGCCCACATACCACAATAACACATCCTATCATACGTCACCAATCGCACAAAGCAGTCAGCACTGTTCAGCAGGTATTCTCTACATTTTGAGATTGTCTTAGAGTTCCTGGCAGCGGCTGAAAGTGAATTCCAGCCTCGTGACCTAGCCACAACGGAGGATCTACAGTATTGTATACAGAAGAGCGGTTGACGGGAATATTGAAGGGAAATGCCAGATCTACTGCTACAATTAAGGAATGAAGACCAAAATTGAAATGAAGAAATGTATTATGGGAAATTTTCATTCAGAGTTCGATATATCAATGTAAGTATATGAAACGTCCGTCGCCTGTCGGGTTTCGGCCAGGTAGGAATTGTTTAACTAGGAGTTATGTAGTGTCATTACTCAAGTTTAATACAAAGTGAAGACCAGAGTTCAATGCTCGTTGCAGTTTGGTCATGAGTCACATCAGCGAGAACAACGTCGCAATAGTCAGGTAGTGGTAGTTCAAAGGTTTCGAGAAATTTTATCTTAACGTCTTGAGTCAAAATATCCTTATATTGTTTCAACACTCACTCCAACACACTGACTAACTCTTCCTAACTGTTTGCGGCTAGCCTCCTATTTATAACTCGGGTGATGTGTACAGGATATTAGTAATCTGGATCGAGACGGAACATTCTGGTTACACTTCTCATAAAAGCACGGGAAACCAGACGAAGAGAACATTACACTGAGAGGCCGGCCATGCCCTCTAGGCTGGCTGGGAGCTCCTCAGTGATCTGTTGTATATGAGGCTGAATCAGTGAAGTGCCATTCGTCTTTAGGGTGTGAGAGGGGATCTGCTGTTCTAATCCAAACCTATTTGCATATGGTACGTGCCAGCACTGTGGTAGCCCTTTCAGCACTTCCTGGAAGGGACTAACGAGTCAGACTGGATGATGTGTGCGGAATGGCGATTGAGCAGTCGTTTTTCGCGTGTAGTATGTGCTCAATTTTCATTTTTGACGTATATAAAGCAAGTATAGCATTATCGACCCCAAGGACTGACAGTGTTAGATAGGTTGCGTACATTAAAGGGGCTAGTGGACCACTATGCATAATATTATCTATATATATAAAAGCAAGTCGGGCTGGAGCCATGTATATATAAATATTTTAAAATGAAAAAAGACGCGAATTAATGAGGCACTTCCAGAAATCTCAGAAATTTGAAACTTGGTACGGGAGAAACTGATGACCCCAGGATCCCTAGAAAAATCGGAAATTCTCAAAATTCCCTGAAGGGGGCACGCTGGGGGGCTCAAATTTTGGGCTCAGCATAAGAACACAGTCGTATAGTATATCCAAAACGATAACCTATAGGTTTCGTGGGCTTAACAATTTTCAGGAATTTCCTCATTTTTATCCCCCATCCCCCCAAATCAAGATGGCGGCACAATCTGCCAGACTAGGTAGACAATTGAAATTTGGTGAAATTATAGCTTTTGGTCCCTAACCGACGGGAAAATTCCAAGATGTTCAAATTTTTCACTTTTTACCCCCAAAGATATCGAAATATGGAGGCAATTTTAATGACTGTGCAGACATTCCTTTTGAGCTATTTTTTGGCTAAACGGTAAGTCGTAACACAAAACGGATGGCAAAATGTCCCTTCAATTCGGAGTGATCTACAACTTTGGTCCACTGACATTTTGTCGTATCTCTCTCCCTTATACGCTAAATTTGGCCATATTTCTGGATTGTTCGTAAATTTGGTGATTTTTACAAGTATATTTCATTGTTTGACACACGTATAAGAATGATAGGATCATCACGTTGGGTGCGCACATTTTCACGATTAAGGGAAATATGTGGACCAAATTTCATGATTCTAGCTTATACATAAGTAGGCAAAAAGTAATATAAAATGTTAAAAATGTATCCAATTTCACCCTATTCAAAATTTGAACTCAATTTACCCCCTTAATGGGAGATACGAGGACATGGTTTAGAAAGAAACATGTAGAGCGATAAATGAGGCGTCTGATGGCGCAAACCGTTTCTTAATATCATGAAGCGTTTAGGAGATATGAATCTCGAAGTGGAAGTCTGCACTTTTCAACGTGCTCATGCTTATCCCTCATCTATATATATAAAAGCAAGTCGGGCTGGAGCCATGTATATATAAATATTTAAAAATGAAAAAAGACGTGAATTAATGAGGCACTTCCAGAAATCTCAGAAATTTGAAACTTGGTACGGGAGAAACTGATGACCCCAGGATCCCTAGAAAAATCGGAAATTCTCAAAATTCCCTGAAGGGGGCACGCTGGGGGGGCTCAAATTTTGGGCTCAGCATAAGAACACAGTCGTATAGTATATCCAAAACGATAACCTATAGGTTTCGTGGGCTTAACAATTTTCGGGAATTTCCTCATTTTTATCCCCCATCCCCCCAAATCAAGATGGCGGCACAACCTGCCAGACGAGTTAGACAATTGAAATTTGGTGAAATTATAGCTTTTGGTCCCTAACCGACGGGAAAATTCCAAGATGTTCAAATTTTTCACTTTTTACCCCCAAAGATATCGAAATACGGAGGCAATTTTAATGACTGTGCAGACATTCCTTTTGAGCTATTTTTTGGCTAAACGGTAAGTCGTATCACAAAACGGATGGCACAGTGTCGCTTCAATTCGGAGTAATCTACAACTTTGATCCTGTGACATTTTGTCGTATCTCTCTCCCTTATACGTTAAATTTGGCCGTATTTCTGGATTGTTCGTAAATTTGGTGATTTTTGCAAGTATATTTCATTGTTTGACACAAGTATAAGAATGATAGGATCATCACGTTGGGTGCGCACTTTGGCACGATTAAGGGACATATGTGTACCAAATTTCATGATTCTAGCTTATACATAAGTAGGCAAAAAGTAATGTAAAATGTTAAAAGTGCACCCAAATTTCACCCTATTCAAAATTGGAACTCAATTTACCCCCTTAATATTGGAGATACGAGGATATGGTTTAGAAACAAACATATAGAGCGATAAATGAGGAGTCTGATGGCGCAAACCGTTTCTTAATATCATGAAGCGTTTAGGAGATATGAATCTCGAAGTGGAAGTCTGCACTTTTCAACGTGCTCATGCTTATCCGTCATCTATATATATAAAAGCAAGTCGGGCTGGAGCGATGTATATACATATATTTTAAAATGAAAAAAGACGTGAATTAATGAGGCACTTCCAGAAATCTCAGAAATGTGAAACTTGGTACGGGAGAAGCTGATGACCCCAAGATATGGCCAGAAAGTTCGTCTTATCGTACAATCCGTTTTTCGATTTGATGTACCGTTTAGCAGCAGTTATTCTGTAAATGATGGTTAACATCCTTATACTTCCGTATGACGACTATATTTTTTCATTGACGTCGATTTGTAGCAATCTAGAAAGGGTTTGTCTGCCGTTGGTATTAAATACATTGCAAATCGTTAGTGACTGTCAGAAGGAGGGCTTCTGCTATTGTTTTCAGTCCTCCCCACATCGACTTTGACAGCCAATAAGAATGGGGTCGTCCTTCATCTCTTGTGCACTATTTTAATGCATAATTCCCTTCTCGATTCGACTAGCAGACTTCTAGGGAGCGTGTCTTCCATTATAAATAAATTGACCCATCTAAAATGTGACTGACGATAGGCATTGTGGCCTGCTATTATAATGGAATCTCACCCACTCGGTGTGACTGGCAGGAAGCTGACTGGCATTAGAAAATGCGTCTGCCATTATAAAGATAAGAACGCAACTCACTTTTGACTGGCAGTAAGGAAGGTCCTTGCAAATATAATAAAAGTTCCTCAACTGTAATCTATCTGAAAGTAGGAATTGGGGTCTGCCATTGTAATGAAACCTCCCCAAATCGATTTTAGCCGCGCACTAGGCAATGGGGTCTGCCGTTAAATGAAAATTACCTTCTTCGTTGTGAATTGCAGTAAACAAGTGGACTTGCCGTTATCATCGCAATTCCGCAAATCACACTTTCATTGGAAACAACGTCTGTGGATTTCACAATACTAATTCTCGGATAAAGCCAAGACAAACCCAATTTAAAAATCTTATTCACTTCATGTGCACTAATTTACTTCGATATTCGTATATAATGAAGAGTACCGTAGCGAAGCACGGGTACATTTGCTAGTACTTTATTATTTTCTTTTATTCTTTCTTCATTTGCAAGGATTGGTAAAGCTTACAGAATGATATAAAAAGGTACAATATTAATTGAATTTTTTTTTTTGCTAGGGGCTTTACGTCGCACCGACACAGATAGGTCTTATGGCGACGATGGGATAGGAAAGGCCTAGGAGTTGGAAGGAAGCGGGCGTGGCCTTAATTAAGGTACAGCCCCAGCATTTGCCTGGTGTGAAAATGGGAAACCACGGAAAACCATCTTCAGGGCTGCCGATAGTTAATTGAATTTTAAAAACTTTTTAGAAATAAGATATGCTTAGATGAATGCATTCTGCTATGAACGACGCAGCAATATATATCCTTAAAACAAGTAGTGAAATAGAATATAAATATATATATGTTCCTTAGATGGAACGTACGCTACAATTTTCTTTCTATAAAATACTCATAAAGCACAACTTTAATTTTAACAATTGAAGTGAATACCGGTCAATTAAGTATTAACGTGACAGAATGGTAACAGAATGGGAATCACAATTTGAATGAGAATGCAGCGCCGTCAATGTATTTCCGAAATAATTCATTCATCATTTTACTGAGTTATTGGTGGCTAGAGACTGGTGAGAGAGATTTAGTTGACTCCCGACTAAACCAAGTGCTATGAACATCGTTTAATCTGGAGTTCACAGAAAACCAGTAGTGGCAATTTTCAATTTCATTTAAAAGACGATGAAGGGAGAGAGAGAGAGAAATACGTTTATGTTGCTTCTTATGAGTCATTAGACCCATAAATCGTTGTCTGTATTGGCTGGTTATTACAGTGAATCTGTAATTAGCAACACAGTTTCAAAGTTCTTGTATATATTGCAACGTATTTCAAACAAGGTTCATGCAGAAAAACTGTACATAAATGGAATGGGATCGATCTCCTTCAAAAATAAACGAGAGACTCATTCTGAATTCTCACACTGCAAGGTATTCATGCCTTTCCTATTTTGAGACTACCCAGAAGACAATCTTCTTTACTACTTACAGCCATGGACTTGCACTTATTTACATCCAGCTTCAACGCAACGGCGTTGCTGGCTGCAATGACAACATTAAATAGGGCCTATGGTAATTCCTGTAGATCCTGAAGATTGGTTGCAAGTAGGATGGTGTCATCGGCGTACATGATGTAATTTATGATGGCTCTGTGAATCACAACTCCTTAAGTCTTTCCGTAAAGAGCAAGTCGAAAAATCTTCCCAGGGCAGATGTTGAAAAGCATTGGTGAAAGAGTGCAGCCTTGGCGAACTCGTTTCATAATTGACACTTCTTACGAGGCACGACCTTTAACACTTACGCCAGCACTCTCGTTCCAATACTGCGAATGTCCCGCCCATAAGGCCACCCTTTTTGAAATGTATACTTCGCTATTCATCATTTAACATACATTTCTAGGAATATGTCGGTGAGATATAGTAAAAATTTATCTTAATGTACTTAAGCGAAAAATAATCATCTGGTGCAAAGGAAGTAGAGAGTAAGAAGAGTATTTATTTCAAATATAGGATGGGATATCAGTCCAAAACTAACATACAGGTACTAACTGAAACTCTACGGCAAAAACATTTGGCCGTCGCAGCAGGTGACTTTCTTTCAAAATCCTCTCGTTTGCAACAGGGTGAACAATATTGTGTTTATAGTAGGATTACAGGTATCATCTCTTCGGCCACGGGATATCCACACTTTACTATGCTTACATCAGATTTGCCAACGGCCGTAGCCGTGTTGAAACACCGGATCCCGTGAGATCTCCGAAGTTAAGCAACATTGGGCGTGGTTAGGATTTGGATGGGTTACCACGCGCTGTTGGTGGGGGTAAAGGGAATGGAGGAGCGGAAAGGAACTGGCCACCCTACCGCACGTAAACTCCGGTTCAGGAACACCTCTGCGGAGGTTCGGACCTGCCTTCGGGCAGAATAATCCTTACCTTACATCAGATTACGCGTTTCGAGAATGTATGAGATTAAATATTTCTCTGAAGACCAATTGTTGAACGGTTGCATGTGCATATAAATACATATGCTGTAGCAAATGAAAGAACTTTAAACTATTATTTATTTATTGAATACTGTATACAGTACAACATTTTTTTTGCAAGTTGCTTTACGTCGCACCGGCACAGATAGGTCTCTTTGGCGACGATGGGACAGGAAAGGGCTAGGAGTGTTTAGGAAGCGGCCGTGGCCTTAATTAAGGTACATCCCCAGCATTTGCCTGGTGTGAAAATGGGAAACTACGGAAAACCATCTTCAGAGCTGCCGACAGTGGGGTTCGAACCCACCATCTCCCGAATACTGGATACTGGCCACACTTAAGCGACTGCAACTGTCGAGCTCGGTTACAGTACAACAGAGCAATGTTCCAATTACAGCGTGCGGAGTGGCCATGCATGTTAACTGGCTACGGCTATGGAGCAAAGCCCTGCATTCGGCAGACGAATGGGTTGGAACCTCACCGTCGGTTATCCTCAGAAAGGTTTTCTGTGTTTTCCCATTTCCACTTCCAAGAAAATACCTGGAGAGTTCCTATTGATATGCCACAACCGATTCCCTCCACCTCCTTACCCAATGTGATTCACCAACAATACTTTCATCTTCATTAAATCCTTAAATGAGGTTGCCATCAGAAAGGGCATCAAGTCGTAAAAGCCATGCCATATAGTTTCATCTCACCTCATTCCCGACCCGTTTCAGGATACGGGACTGGTTTAGACATACATAACGTATATTTTGTTCTTATTATTTTTTTCTTCTTGTTTCGTTATGCCCATTCATGGAGAGCGTTGGAACTTGTTCATCGGCTTCATGACTTTCGCCTTTCTTTTCTTCCCAAATCTCTTCACGAACTCACTGTGTTGCCTCTTCCGTTCTTCTGACCACTTTGTACCATTTTCTGCTGCTAGTTTCCACCACAAATGTATGTTTACTTACTGAGGTCATGAAGACCTTGCGACTTTCCATGATGACTTCCCTGATGTTCAATTGAGGCGCTCGGGGCTAGATAATGGTAAGCCACACATTGAGCAATGTTGAGATTTGTACGCATTTCGTATCTGCTAGAGGATGGCAAGCCACTGGAGGAGTGGTATTTGAAGAAACCAAGAGATGGCAGCACACGCTTTGTTGTTATGTATTGCACGAAGACACAGCACGTCATTTTTGTGCTTAAGTCGTTGCCTACAAGATACATAAGGCCGGGAAATACAGCACACTAGACTCGTCCTCGAGATATTTCCGACAAGCGCCGCTAGAGTTCTCTTTACTGAGCTGTCTCGCCCGTACATTGCAGCACGGTCCGACTCGTTGGCTGAACGGTCAGCGTACTGGCCTTCGGTTCAGAGGGTCCCGGGTTCGATTCCCGGCCGGGTCGGGGATTTTAACCTTAACTGGTTAATTCCAATGGCACGGAGGCTGGGTGTATGTGCTGTCTTCATCATCATTTCATCCTCATCACGACGCGCAGGTCGCCTACGGGTGTCAAATAGAAAGACCTGCACCTAGCGACCCGAGCCCGTCCTGGGATATCCCGGAACTAAAAGCCATATGACATTTCATTTTCATTGCAGCACGTTCCAGTATGAAAACCTACAAAAAGTCATTAAAACTAGAAATTTCACAAGACACCAAACAGATTTGAGATAAAAAAAATAGACCAAGAACAGTTGTATGACTTACTTTCCACAACGTATTTCTTACACTTTGCTTAAACGAAATAAGTAATTCATGAAATAAGCAGAGAAGTTCTATTAGCCAGTTTGTCACTTCTTTCCGTTCTCTCTAATTCTGCCTCAGTCTCAGTGTATCCGATAAACTGATCGACATTGCGATCATAAATAACTTCGGGTTTAATCACTATCTTATCAGCTATCCTACCTTCTCCACACATCTGATGTTTCGACATTCGTATTGAAGCCGCTGTTTGGAGAGCGATGTTACGCCCGTTTCGCCATTAGTATATCCTATATAATTTTTCAGCATTTTCTGATGTGTTACAGTTAGGCAATGTAAGGATCTCAAATCTGTAGCCGGTAGGTGCTTTCCTATGCTATAGGGAGCAAACTTTTAGCGCTGCTTCTCCGTATTTCACTCTTTCTTCCCGTAAGATTCGGTTTGTTCTAATAGGAATAACGCTCCTAAATGATCTTTTGTACCATTATTTACATTTTGGTCAAGTTCAGATACCTTATATCATTTTTCTCATTTCATTACCGTATCCTACTTCTCAATATAAAGACTGTTTTCCGCAATCTGGCATTTGAAATCTCATCAATACATATTTAGATTTAACATAGATTTTTTAATTTTTAATAAATTATATTATTGTTCGTGTCGTTGACCTCTGCAGATCTTTTGCCACTACTTTCATCATGTGATAGGAACCTGCGTGAAAGTGTAATTGTGGAAGTGTAGAGTGTTGAATGTGAGGAAGGGAACGTTAAGGACTACACAACCACCCAGTCCCCAGGCCAGGGATATTAATCATTTACAACTAAAAGCCCTTGACCCGGCCGTGAATCGAACCCGGGGCCGCCGGGTGATTAACATAAATACTCGTAGCCTTTAGTTGACATAGAAACGAGACTTGTGAGTACTTCTTTTGTTTGTGCGTGACGTAGATCAGTTATATGCTCAAGATATGGTATGTTCATCGTTATGTGAATCAAAAATTTTACTAAATTTTGACGGAACACCTCATTTCTTGGAGTAGGAGCCTTCCTGCATTTGACACTTTTCTGTTGTGAACACGATATACACTAAAACAGAAGGAACTTCGTTGGGGAGAATTCGGTTGACTGATATGCTTACCTTGAAATCTGAAGTATTAAAATGCAAGCTACATACTCGTGCCTTGAAAGCTTGCCTGCATTTCTCACTTAAACTGCACTCCGAAAGAAAATTATGGAACGTCACATTTTCTTGCTATTTCGCGGTATCCGAAGTACATAGAGGTACACAACAGTGCACCATGCTTTTCAACCTCACGGACACTCACCGACAGAAACAATACGCACAATAATTTGCGTAAAATCAACACAACATCGCAATTACTCCGTGCATCAAATGTTAAAGTCCGCCAAGAGCAGAACAGAAACCTGGCATCTAGCGGCCAAACCGTGAACACGGTCGGGCCGCTTTTATCAGCGACAAGTTAGTAGCTATGTCCCGGCCTTGTATATCTCGTAGGCAACGGCTTAAGTATGGTAAGCCACGTCTTGCAGAGGAAATAGTGTGAGCTGTTGTTTCGATGAAAAAATGCATTTTGGAACCGAGACGGAAGCCGACTGTCTTGAGAGTGAATCCTCGTGCTATGACAGTGTTTTAGATGTGGATTATCAGCCAAATCCATGTGATATCTCATCAACATCAGAGGTAAGCATCAACAAAATGTTATTTTGTGGCATGCCATACTACAGCATGTGACAATGTGGCTTATCATGACAATGCAGTACATTCAGTACAGTAAGATAACTCTAATATTTAATGGAAGTATGAACTATGGGACTATTTCTAAGATATTTATATGGACCCAAGTAACCATAAACGATTGTTAAACTAAGATGGGCATCACTACGTGACTGCTACAGGGGTTATTGTGGCTTGCTGTATAGTTCAGTGTCATAGGTTCATGCTATTAGTATTTTTTATTCTTTTTTCTTCCACAAGGATGAAGTCTTAGCTCCCGTTCTTAGAGAGGTGCCCATCTCACCTGCTAAGAAAGGAAGGCATCGATTGCGGCAGCAAACACCGGAGTTGAGTAAAAGGGCTAAACGTAAACGCGGGTGGAATCGGGTATATACTAAAAAATAGCTATTAATCAGAACTAAAAATATTAGTTAAATAATTACTTAAATAATAATTAATTTTATTATTTAGGAGAGCCGGTGCAGAATACAGAATTAATATTAAATTAGTAATATGATATGTTTCATAAAAATGTTGTAAACATGTTGTAAGATGGGTATTATTTTTTATTTTTAAGGGTGAAGAGTACACTGTTCACGGAGACTTCCGTGAAATTAATGTCAAGAAGCGTGACCGTCCTACATAGGCATCGTGGATTGCGACCTTAGCACCAAAAAATCGTAGGCCCTTTCCTATACAGCATAAGAAACTGTCTGAGGTCATGGATCAGCTTCCCTATATACCTGCGGTGCATCATGGATATTATTCATCTCTGACTCAGTACGAAAGCACAGAGCAAGTTGATGAACCTGAATTAATTGATGGCAGTTTTTTAGATGACGGTGAGAGTGACGTGATCGGTGATCAGTAAAGCCAAATGTTGGCACTGAAACTTCGGTGATAGACAATGAAAAGCCACAAAATTATATGTATTCCTTGTACTTAATATTTTTTTCTACTATGTACTTTAGTTAAAAAGATTCTATTTCATATTGCAAGAATACACTGACTGACAGAGCAAATGCAACACCAAGAAGGAGTGGTTCGAAAGCGATGAAAGTTGGGGAAAAAACAGAGACGGCACGGACGAATAATTGATGTTTATTTCAAACCGATATGCAGGTTACACAATGCGCACGGCATCGACTCAGTAGGATGTAGGACCACCGCGAGCGGCGATGCACGCAGAAACACGTCGAAGTACAGAGTCAATAAGAGTGCGGATGGTGTCCTGAGGGATGGTTCTCCATTCTCTGTCAACCATTTGCCACAGTTGGTCGTCCGTACGAGGCTGGGGCAGAGTTTGCAAACGGTGTCCAATGAGATCCCACACGTGTTCGATTCGTGAGAGATCCGGAGAGTACGCTGGCCACGGAAGCATCTGTACACCTCTTAGAGCCTGTTGGGAGATGCGAGCAGTGTGTGGGCGGGCATTATCCTGCTGAAACAGAGCATTGGGCAGCCCCTGAAGGTACGGGAGTGCCACCGGCCGCAGCACATGCTGCACGTAGCGGTGGGCATTTAACGTGCCTTGAATACGCACTAGAGGTGACGTGGAATCATACGCAATAGCGCCCCAAACCATGATGCCGCGTTGTCTAGCGGTAGGGCGCTCCACAGTTACTGCCGGATTTGACCTTTCTCCACGCCGACGCCACACTCGTCTGCGGTGACTATCACTGACAGAACAGAAGCGTGACTCATCGGAGAACACGACGTTCCGCCATTCCCTCATCCAAGTCGCTCTAGCCCGGCACCATGCCAGGCGTGCACGTCTATGCTGTGGAGTCAATGGTAGTCTTCTGAGTGGACGCCGGGAGTGCAGGCCTCCTTCAACCAATCGACGGGAAATTGTTCTGGTCGATATTGGAACAGCCAGGGTGTCTTGCACATGCTGAAGAATGGCGGTTGACGTGGCGTGCGGGGCTGCCACCGCTTAGCGGCGGATGCGCCGATCCTCGCGTGCTGACGTCACTCGGGCTGCGCCTGGACCCCTCGCACGTGCCACATGTCCCTGCGCCAACCATCTTCGCCACAGGCGCTGCACCGTGGACACATCCCTATGGGTATCGGCTGCGATTTGACGAAGCGACCAACCTGCCCTTCTCAGCCCGATCACCATACCCCTCGTAAAGCCGTCTGTCTGCTGGAAATGCCTCCGTTGACGGCGGCCTGGCATTCTTAGCTATACACGTGTCCTGTGGCACACGACAACACGTTCTACAATGACTGTCGGCTGAGAAATCACGGTACGAAGTGGGCCATTCGCCAACGCCGTGTCCCATTTATCGTTCGCTCCGTGCGCAGCACAGCGGCGCATTTCACGTCATGAGCATACCTCAGTGACGTCAGTCTACCCTGCAATTGGCATAAAGTTCTGACCACTCCTTCTTGGTGTTGCATTTGCTCTGTCAGTCAGTGTACCTTAATGTATGTAGTAGCCTACCTCATCATTCAGTAAACATCCCTCTTATGTCCACCAACTGATTTATGGAATATTTGAACCTTCATACGTCTCTTGTATAAAATTTCCTCAATGTGGCTTACCATTATCTAGCCCCGACCGCCTCGATTCATTCAGGTCCCATCTTGTTTTCTCCAGCCAATTGATCCTCCTGTTTTGGGAATTTATTACATTGAATAATATTTTCGTGAGTTTATTATTATCCATTCTAAAGTTATTATTATCTTCCGCCTCCATGGCTAAATGGTTAGCGTGCTGGCCTTTGATCACAGGGGACCCTGATTCGATTCCCGGCAGGGTCGTGAATTTTAACCTCCATTGGTTAATTTCGCTGGCACGGGGGCTGGGTGTATGTGTCATCTTCATCAGCATTTCGTCCTCATCACGGCGCACAGGTCGCCTACGGGAGTCAAATCAAAAGACCTGTACCTGGCGATCCGAACATGTCCTGGGACATTCCCGGCACTAAAAGCCAAACGCCATTTCATTTCATTTCATTTTTATTATTATTACTATGTGATTGTATCTAGCGGAGTCAGCAAGGACGTGGTCCATTGAATTAGAAAAAGAGAGTTCGATTCACCGTCACATACTAAGAACATTCAGAAATGAGACCAACATTTCTGGAGCGACACGTCGTTTTGACTTCATTCAGCCTACGTTAGAAACGAGTATATGTTAATTCCTGAGGACGAAGGTGGTCATACAGTGAGCTTACCACTCTGTCCCACTTTGGGTGAAGGTTACGTATACTGGAAACCTTCACCTTCTACTTCTCGGAGGGCCTTTACATTATTATTATTATTATTATTATTATTATTATTATTATTATTATTATTATTATTATTATTATTATTATTATTACCTAACCAGCACCTAGGAGCAGCATTCACTAAATTACATTATGCGTACTGTTTATAAATCAAGCTACGATGCTGTTTCCAATTCTCAATTTAGCTTTATTTCTAGATATAGAATGTCTCATATTTACATATCTAGAAGTCGTTTCTCGAGTTTCGTGGTTTTCTATTGCTGGACAACACGCTTGAAGCTGCGTGTCCCAATCGTGCATTGTTACATGCCTTGATCAAAGAACGGAAGTCAAAAACGCATTCAGCCTGTAGGTTACGACGCACGAGCTGCTTAGCACGGTATCCTTCCTGGTTCCCAGGACTTGTCATCTGGGAAGAGAAGATCAAATTCTAGGTCATCGGTATTCACAATCATATAATGATTACGAACAAATTAGGTATGCAACACAATACTCAGTGATGTATCAGAGCCGGTGAAAGTAGGACGCATGATTTTGTAGGTTAAAACCACACGTACTGTAAAAGAGCAGACCAGAAAATTTCATGACGATTATATTTTTATAAATAGGTAATAGATCCAAGTACGATCATCCATCATGCGCTGCAGCAAGGCGTGCAGTAACTTCAAAAGCCAGCGACTCTGAGAACACGAAATAATGTCTTCTGTCTTTTGCTAGGCATTCAAATTCGCACTAACACAGAGAAGGTTTCCAGTGACGGAAGGTAAGGAAAGAGCAATGATTGGAAAGGTACCGATCTTGCCTTTGTAACTAAGGTACAGCTGCATCATTTGCGTTGTGTGAAAATGGGAGGCCATGGAAAACCATTAGGGCTACCGGCGGTTTGAATAGAATCCACCATCTCCGGAATGTAAGCTCATTGTTACGCAACCCTAACCCAACGGCCAGCTCGCTTGGTTCATGACTTCTATTCCCTGTCATGGAAATAACCTGGAATTTGAAAGAGCTTCCATGATGAACGGCTAAGAGGCTGTAAGAAATATCACATCACGCAAAAGTAAGTATGCTACTTGAAATTCGGAGCATAATGTTGCTTGTTTAGTAAAACATAATTTAGATCACTGTTTATCGAGCTACAATTGGCCAAAGAAGAACATGTCATTGTGTTGTCACAAGAAAATTACAGTTTTTGAAATATAATATCAAGTTAAGTTTGTCATCTGTGTATATATAAAAGCAAGTCGGTTTGGAGCGATCTATATATAAGGGTATAAAAATGAAAATGCACTTGAATTAATGAGGTATACTTCCAGGCATCTCAGAAACTTACAACTTGGTACCAGAGAAGCTGATGACCTTAGGATCCCTAGAAAATTATAATCATTATAAAATGTCAAAGTCATCTTATTAACAGCGCTGATGGTGGTACATATTATTGTAATTAGTCATTACAGTCGCATCAGCACAGTAAATTTTATTTCAGAAAGATCTCAACACTGATGATGAACCTTAGAGTCCGAAAACCGGTTCCGAAATAAAATTTAGCGTGCTGATATGACTGTAAATGTCTAATAATAGTAATAATAAAAATCTCTAGCAAAGTCGAAAATTCTCAACATTCCGTGAGATGGGCACACTGTGGGGCTTCAAATTTTGGGTTGAGCATAAGAACGCAATCGCATATATTTAGTGAAAGCGATAACCTATAGGTTTCTTTGGCTTAAAATCTTTGAGGAAATTCCTAATTTTTACCCCCTGGCCTCCAAATCAAGATGGTTGCACAATCTGTCAGACGAGCTAGAAAACTGAAATTTGGTGAAGTAATAGCTTTTAGTCTGTTACCGACGGGAAAATATAAAACTATATTTGTGTTGATTATTGTACTACTTGTCTCTCTTCTTTCTTTTCTTAGCTATTTCCCATTAGTTTCAGTGGGCACTTAATGAGGAGTAACTTCAATTTTAAGGCCGGATGACTTCCCAGTTGCCTAACTCATATGGACCAACGCATTCACTATTTCGTGCTGGGCTGAGTAGCTCAGTGGGTTGAGCCAAAGTCCAATGGTTTTTATAGGTGGACTTACCGACACGGCATCTCGGCATCTCCGAAAATTGTCAAAGTAGTTAGTGGACGTAAAACTATTATTATTATTATTATTATTATTACTAGCAAATGTACCCGTGCTTCGCTACGGTATTCTACATTGTATTCGAATATCGAAGTAAATACTGTACATGCAGTAAATAAGATTGTTTTTAATTTGCATGTCTCTTAGCGTTATCAGAGAAACGGCATGGGGAGGTCCCAATTCGCTGTTTCCAATGTAAAGTGTTTGTTACGGATTTGTGATATAATGGCAGGCTCACTTGCCTACTGCCATTCACAATCGAGTTGGGAAGTTTACATTATAATTGCAGGCCCCATTGCCTACTGCACGGTCACAATCGATTTGGGGAGTTTTCGTTACAATGGCAGCCCCCCTTTCCTACTTCCAGACAGATAACAGTTGAGGAGTTTCTATTAGAATGGCAGGAAACTACCCTACTGTCAGTCTAAATTGAGTTGTGCATTTATCATTATAATGTCAGGCCCCTTTTCCTACTGCCAGCCAGCTTACTGCCAGTCACACCAAGCTGGTGAGTTTCCATCAAGATAGCAGCCCTCTGTGCCTAATGCCAGTCACATTTTAAATGAGGACATTTGTTTATAATTGTGGGCACCCTTGTCTACTGCCAAACACAATCGGATAGGGGAGTTTTAAATAAAACTACATGTCCCCTTGCTTTCTGCAAGTCAAATCGAGAAGTGAACTATTCATTACAATGGTAGGCCTTCCTTACTACTGCCAGTTACACAGGAGTTGGAGAAGGACCCCATCCCTACTGCCAGTCAAAGTCGGTGTGGGGAGTACTGATTACAATAGCAGACACACCCTTTCTCAATCGCTACAAATCGACATCAGTGAATATACAGGGTGAAGCGTAATTCGCGCACTCGGGCGTCGCAGCGCGACTCCTCACATGCCAGCAATAAAAAAATGTCTCTTACAAAATTTCATCTTGCGAGTATATCATCATCATCATCTGTTTACCCTCCAGGTTCGGTTTTTCCCTCGGAATGATCGAGGGATCCCACCTCTACCGCCTCAAGGGCAGTGTCCTGGAGCTTCAGACTCTTGGTCTGGGGATACAACTGGGGAGTATGACAAGTACCTCGCCCAGGCGGCCTCACCTGCTATGCTGAACAGGGGCCTTGTGGAGGGATGGGAAGAATGGAAGGGATAGGCAAGGAAGAGGGAAGGAAGCGGCCGTGGCCTTAAGTTAGGTACCATCCCGGCATTCGGCTGGAGGAGAAGTGGGAAACCACGGAAAACCACTTCCAGGATGGCTGAGGTGGGAATCGAACCCACCTCTACTCAGTTGACCTCCCGAGGCTGAGTGGACCCCGTTCCAGCCCTCGTACCACTTTTCAAATTTCGTGGCAGAGCCGGGAATCGAACCCGAGCCTCCGGGGGTGGCAGCTAATCACGCTAACCACTACACCACAGAGGCGGACTTGCGAGTATATCCGGCAGAAAAACGACGTTGAAGATTAGCAATCTGGCAACACTGTAGCCACATGTAGGGTAACTACCTCTGTCAGCAAACATTGCTCGTATTGTACAGTTGGTGCAATGGATAGAGTTGTGGGGTAGCATGCAGGAGGTCGAGTGGAGGATCCTGGGTTGAGGCGTATGTTTTTTATTTCGTAAATGTAGTCCAGGTGGTATGGTATCTGGCATCTTAATCGTCAACAGCGATTGCAGTGGGTCCTCTAGACACCATTTGCACTTACATACTACGATCCTAGAAATGGACGAACAATCGTTTTCATTGGTCAGCTTTGAAAGGCGCCCTTTCCACGTCGTGGGCGTGAATTTATTCGCACCACTTCATCTACTAGATGTGAAACCTGTTTTCTTTGTACCCTCCTCCAATGGTCCCATAGATTAGTACCAACTATTATTCTTGCCTCGTTCAGGTCCATTACACTTCGTTAGGGCCTTACGTTACCAGTAGGCCTAGCAACGTGCTCTGCGAATAATGTCCAAGCTCGGTTACAATTTGTATGTGTTATCACCATGGTCCCAATAATTCTGCCTTTCAACATTGCGTGTTGCGTCTGGTAACCGCATGCTGTTTAGTACGTATCTCAATGTATTCTTCTTCTTCTTATTATTATTATTATTATTATGTTGTAAATGTAGGATAGATGTGACCTCAGAAATGGTGTCTTACTGTATCACAGTAGGTAATGTCAGATGGAAATTAGCAAATAAAAAATGCGCCTCAACCCAGGATCGAACCATCGACCTCCTGCATGCCAACCAAAAACTCTACCCACTGCACCAACTGTACAGCAAGACGTCAGCGTGCTGACAGCGGTAGTTACCCTACATATGGTTACAGTGTTGCCAGATTGCTACTCTTTAACGTCCGTTTTCTACCGGATATACTCGCAAGACGAAATTTTGTAAGATACATTTTTTTATTGCTGGCATGTGAGGAGTCGCGCTGCGACACCCGAGTGCACGAATTACGCTTCACCCTGTATATAGATCGACATACGAAAGTATACGCGTGTTTACAATATTGCAGACCTTCATTTACAGATTAACTGCTGCGAAACGTACGTCATATCGACAAGGAACTGAACCAAAAGACGCCGGATTTAGAGGCCTAAATGGCTGGTCCTATGATATCTCATCTATTCTTGGGTCAGATTGAGTTAGAAACGTTGAACAGGGTAAAGTTTTTGTAAGATTATCTTACATTGCATTACTTTTCGGATAATTATGTGACAGCTAAATACATAGCATTTGGCTCATATATGGCTACTGGGTGGGCCAATTTTCGTGAAGAGTTTGATGATTCTATATTTCCTATAAGTGATTGAATATGAATTATGCATGTGAAAAAGCCGAATTTACTTATCATCGATTAATAGAGAAAAATCAAACGTAAAAGGGATACAGATACGACAAAATGTCATAAGACCAAGGTTGTAGCTCATTTCAAATTGAACGGAGATTGTACAATTCGTTATGTGATAGGACTTCCCGAAGGTCTGCACCATCATTAAAATTGCCTCCATATTTCAATATTCTTCGGGGATAAAATTGAAAAATTTAAGGATCTTGGAAGTTTTCAGTCCGTTCATCATCATCATCATCTGTTTACCCTCCAGGTTCGGTTTTTCCCTCGGACTTAGCGAGGGATCCCACCTCTACCGCCTCAAGGGCAGTGTCCTGGAGCTTCAGACTCTTGGTCGGGGTATACAACTGGGGAGTATGACCAGTACCTCGCCCAGGCGGCCTCACCTGCTATGCTGAACAGGGGCCTTGTGGAGGGATGGGAAGATTGGAAGGGATAGGCAAGGAAGAGGGAAGGAAGCGGCCGTGGCCTTAAGTTAGGTACCATCCCGGCATTCGCCTGGAGGAGAAGTGGGAAACCACGGAAAACCACTTCCAGGATGGCTGAGGTGGGAATCGAACCCACCTCTACTCAGTTGACCTCCCGAGGCTGAGTGGACCCCGTTCCAGCCCTCGTTACCGGCTAAAACGTATAATTTTGTCAAATATCAATTTTCTTTTTCGTCTGGCAGATTTTGGGCGAGGAGGGTAAAAATTAGGACTTTCAGGAAACTAAACCAAAAAAATATGCAGATGTTCATTATTACCCCTTAAACGGTTAGTTGTGCGAAATTTCGCCAAAATAGTCAATGTAGAGGCACACAGTCGTCAAGATTTTATTTATATAGATAGATAAGGAATCTGCTCCACGTACAACACCTTTTGGGCTATGTACGCTGGACTTAACCTGCAAAACTGACCATTCATGACATCTCCCTTATTAATTCTCCTGACGAAAAAATGCACATAAAAAAATTAAGGGATGGAATTCCATCACGTTTGGTCGATTTCAAGTCAGGTTGGTCTTGTACTGTATATATTGTGGAAGAGTAGAATCAACATTTCGGTTCCCTATAAACCACCAGTCCATTCCGGGAACATGAAATGTTATTGACCTTTAAAACCTACCTTTGGACAGGTGGATGCTAAATATAAAGTTTGGTTCGAATGTCTTCAGTAGTTTTCAATTAGTATGATATACGCTTTACAGGCACCCACTCTTGAGTTTAGTCCGATGGGACTTGTACCGAAAATACGGTCCGTTAATGATATCTCCATTATTAATCCTCGTATCGAAATGATGCACGTGAGAAAAAAGGTTTAGAAATTAATTTCCATTAGGGCAGATAGATTTCCATTAAGTTTAGTTGTGTATATTTTATGGGAGTGCAAATCACGGTTTCGGTTTCGTATAAACCCCCAGTCAGTTCAGGGATTTAGAAACAATATTTGCCCTAAAACTTACCCGCGAACAGGTGGATTCTAAATATGAAGTTTGGTGGAAATATATCCAGTAGATTCTAACACTCGCGTACATACGGGTATTTAAGAAAGAAAATAATACAGTTAAGAAAGTTGAAATTAATAGAAATTGGCTTATAACTGAGGACATCCGGATAACGACAAATATGTAAATGCAAAGTGAATGTATTGGAAAATGAAATGCCCCTCAATAAATTATGCAGGTGTGAGTTATGGATATAATAAAGCAGTAACAGAGGAGAAATTTAGGCGCAGTGATTCTTAGGTAAACATAAGAAGATCACTAATGGTGTTATTACTTAATCTATTCGAGGGCGGTTATAACCTCCAACGATATTCCGCCATTATCCCGCAGATAGGCCGATTGACGCCTCTCTTGCCTTCTACCCAAGGAACAACCACGAATTTAAAAGCATGATGAGGAAAATGGCAATACGTTACTTCCCTGCTGGCAAGCAGTCAGAGACGTTGCCATGGTAACCTGTAGGTTCGTTGTCGGTCTGTCGGTCACTCAATGCAGAGCATGATACCCGCAGTAAATAATTAATTTCTTCGTCATGTGAAGAGTGTGGTAATTTATGAACATAACGAAAGTTGTTTATAATGAAGAGACTTTTCAAGTACGGTCCACGGAGTTTAAAGAAAATCAATAGTATAAGAGAAAATGGAGGAAAACCGTTCTGGTTTTCCTATAAACCCCCGTCTATTCAAAGATTTTAAAATGATATGCATATCGAAACCTTCCCCAGGATGAGTATACTCTAAATATGAAGTTTGGTTGAAATATATCCAGCCGTTTCGACGTGATGGTGGAATAAATAAACAGACAAACAGACAAACAAACAGACACGAAAAGTAAAAACCACCGATTCGGTCTTGAGTTGACCTAAAACGGATAAATATCTGAAAAATTGGCAAAACTAAAGACATTGCAGACAGCGGACCCCCTACAACTTTATTTATATAGATTATTATTATTATTATTATTATTATTATTATTATTATTATTATTATTATTATTATTGTACATTAAACTGGAATGATCACATAACAAGTGTCTACAAAAACGGTATGCATCTCTGCATCCATTACAAGTTAAACAGTCTCTTCCTCCACCTAGTATGAAAATAAAAAAATTTCAAACATTCATTTTTTTCAATAATTAATTTCTGTGATGTTGTGTTAACCGACGCAATTGTAAAACAAACAATGAAACTTCAGAAGGCAAAGAACACGTGTATAAGATTTGTATTTACTTCAAACTTTGGGACACACATCCCCTCTTATAATGAGAAACTATGCTGGCTGAAATTTGATAAACTGCCGGGCTGAGTGGCTCAGACGGTTAAGGCGCTGGCCTTCTAACCCCAACTTGGCAGGTTCGATCCTAGCTCAGTCCGGTGGTAATTGAAGGTGCTCAAATACGACAGCCTCGTGTCGGTAGATTTACTGGCACATAAAAGAACTCCTGCGGGACTAAATTCCGGCACCTCGGCGTCTCCGAAGACCGTAAAGGTAGTTAGTGGGACGTAAAGCAAATAACATTAATAATTAATTAATTATTATTAATTAGAAATCTGATAAACTAGGAAATCTATACTCTGCGACAGTAATACTTCCACTTCTGAACTGATCCACACCTGAATACCCTTCCTCAAATTTTAACTTTCTCTCTTTATCTATGGACATAACACCAGATCAACTTCTGCCCTTATGATAGCCTTTAATCACTTGTCGGTATAAAGTTGCTCCTTCCAGGTATCTGGAGCAATGGTATGGAATTCTCTCCCTGCCAGTCTACGAAATAGAGTTTCAATAGTCCCATTTAACTAGTCTTGTCGAGATTTCCTCCTAAATAATTAAACATCTTATATGATTGGTAGAGTCAATGAAAGCAAGCATGATGAACTATAGTTAGGTTAAAATACAGATAGCTAATACTACTTATTAACGAAATAACTATTAAATAATATCCTATTACTTTAGATATTTTGTAGATACTGTATACAGTCTTATGTAATAATTTTAATATTATTTCACTGTGTAAGTGTAATAGGGGACAGTGAGCCCTAACTTCATACCATACAAAGGAATAAAATAAAATAAAAAATTATAATAACCTGCATGTATGGACTCAGATAAAACAGATCTCGCAGACAGAATCAAAACCATATTTGGGGATTTCCACCGTTTTTATAAATTCCAGAACCTGGGAGAAATTATCATCTCGAATGTAAATGAGAAAGGAACTATAAATAGAAGTATGGGAAAGATAAAAATGGGTTTCAGATAATGTCATGGAACTTACACCTTGAAGTCCATATCCATCTAAGCAAAATAAAAACATTATTGTATGGTAGTCAGAGCACAGTGTCTACATGCGGTGGTAACCATAAAGAGAGAACAGATTCAGTCACGGAAAGAGGGAAAGGAGATTCCTTAGGAAAATCTTACGTCCAAACAAGTCACTAGATTCACAACCCATGTTTCGACTGAGACATAGTCGAGAACTTTATGAAAAAGTTGAGAAGTTAATGACTACTATGAGCAGAAGAAATAAGATTTTATGGGTACATTGTATGCATGTTCAGTCCTCAGCCCTAAGGCTGGTTGGATCCTCATCAGCTCTGCCATCAGCTGTTACAGATGGCTTAGGCATAACTGTAGATGCGTACTAGGGAAATGAAGAGTGAGTTAGTTTCCCGTTCCTTTCCTCACCGAACCAGAAGCTGCTATTACATATCAGTCTGCCAAGCCCACTGAATTGCATGCACCAACAGACCCTATGAGTAACATTTTCACACCATTCATAACAGGGACTGGCTGCATAAGGAACGGCATTACTAGCATCGCTCATACCTCAGTCACTTTCATATGCCTTTGGGCACATTACGGGGATGAATTCAAAAAGACTGGCACACAGGATACTTAGTCTACAAGGAAAGTGGAAGGCACAAACTTTATGGCTTAAGGAGATTCACAGAGACTTGGAGGAAGTGCGGATACCGGAGGGAGATATACAGGAAGGAACAACCTTTAGGAAGAACATTTTCGGAATGAGGGATGGAACGGAGTAACTCGTCAAGTCACGCAACTTCTCAGTTGAAGAGTGAGAAAGGAGTGCAAAGAAAAGGGAATAAGTTAGAAGATCTATTGGACTGTGTACACGTGGTCCATAGGTGACCGAAACGAATATAATAATAATTAAAATAATAATAACACGTGTTTCTACAGCGATTGGTATTATGATATGTTGTATGCAAATTATGATGTGTATTAAGATGAACAAAAACTGCCCGACTTGGAATCGAACCGGAAGCGCTTTGTTCCTAACACCACTGCACCGACCATTCAGCTAATGAACTGAATCTTCTCTGTCATTTGTAATCTACAGAAAATGGGACATTACTGTCAATAAGTTGAACAGATGTGGAGGTATTTGAGGTAGATCTTTTGACTCAGCCTATAACTTATTTCAAGAGTGCCAGTCCCAAGAGTCAGATACGGAGGACAACCTTTCAAAATCAGGCTGAAGATCCTTGTACGAAGTAAACCATTTGCCCTTATGGGACAGCAATGAATGTAGTATAATGGTTCTGACACGACGTCTCCTAGTTTCGTTTAACGTTGTTGCACGGATTGACTTGAAACTTGTATTCAAAAGTTAGTGTGAAATTTCCCTGCTCTTTTCCGAAGACGTTGAGAATGGTGATTTTTGTTTTACGGTAGGTAAGCATGCCAAGTTTTCATTATCTTCAGATACCTGGAAACTTCCCCTGAAATACCGACGACCTCATGACAGCGACAACAACGGCTATTCAGTGACTGCAACAAGTACACATCCTAGTTAAGTTCGCGTTCATAATTTGTTAATTTATGTCTATTTTTGCCTCATTTCTGTTTGTTTTTCTATTAACACGGATATGTTTTGGGCTGGCGATCTATCTGGAATTATCGTCATCAATTTCCGGACACCAATGGCAACCAGTGTTCTTCATTGTACACTAGGTCAGTAGCGTCATCTTTTCACTCCGCCCTTTCTTCCTGGAACTAAGAGCTTGAGAAAATCTCGTATTAAATCAACTGCGTTCTACTCCTCAGTGCAGATTTAAAATCCTTGAACTGGCGGGAAAATGAACCCATGGCCTTGTAAACAATAACAAGCACGATATCTCTACACCATACGGATGACTAATAATAATAATAATAATAATAATAATAATAATAATAATAATAATAATAATAATAATAATAATAATAATAATAATCCAGTATCCAGTATTCGGAAGATAGTAGGTTCGAACCCCACTGTCGGCAGCCCTGAAAATGGTTTTCCGTGGTTTCCCATTTTCACACCAGGCAAATGCTGGGGCTGTACCTTATTTAAGGCCACGGCCGCTTCCTTCCCAATCCTAGCCCTTTCCTGTCCCATCGTCGCCGTAAGACCTATCTGTGTCGGTGCGACGTAAAACAACTAGGAAAAAAAAATTGTTCCTCCTTAGTTGTTCTTTCCTTTTCTTCCAGTATTCTTTCATTGTTTCACTGTGTTTCTTTTTCCTGTCTTCAGTCCACTTTGTGCCTGTTTTCTTTTCGTTCCTCCCTTGGAATCCTTCCATTTGTAAGACTTTCTTCCTAAAAATCTTTCTTTCCAATAATTCTTCTTCTCGTGTGTTGTTCCTTTCCAGGTCTTTCTTGACTTCTTGAATCCAGGTGGTAGTTGAGTTCTTTTCCCAAAGGTACTTGAAGATTCGTTTAGTTAGTCTATTGTCATCCATTCTGTAAATGTGTCCAAGAAATAGCAATCTCCTTTTTCTTATTATTTCTGATATGTTTTCTACGTTCTGGTAAATTTCATTGTTACTTCTTAATTTCCAAAACTCTGCAATTCTTGGAGGACCTAATATTTTCCTTATAATTCTTCTTTCTAATATTTCTAATTTATCAAGCTTGTAGTTCAGTGCTAGACATTCGCTGGCATAAAGGCATTCTGGTTTCACTACTGTGTTGTAGTGCTTTATTTTAAGTTTCCTTGATAAGCACTTTTTGTTGTAAGTATTCTTAGTTATACCGTATGCTCTTTCCATCTTTTGTATCCTCTCCTCTATAGCAGATTTTTCTAAACCATTTTCTTGAATTGTCTCACCCAAATATTTGGATTTCTTTACCTTTTCTATTCGACCAATATCCGTTGCTAAAAACTTTGGGGCACTTTTTATATTCGTCAAAAATTTTGTTTTCTCGGCAGAGATTCTCAAGATTGTCATGTTGGCTGTCTTTTCAAGGAGATTGACTTGCATTGCTGCATCTGTAAGGCTTTCTGAAAGTATGGCAAAGTCATCTGCAAATGCTAGGCAATTTATTGCAACACCTTTGTTCTTCTTCCCCAGCATGAGTGGCAATATTTTAGATTCTTTCAGTTTTTCATTCCAAATTCTTACAATTTTCTCCATGACACAATTGAAAAGGAGTGGAGATAGACCATCGCCCTGCCTGACACCTGTATTTATTTTGAAAGGTCGAGATACATCACGCATAAATTTTACTTTCGAGATAGTGTCTGGAAGTGTTTCACGAACTAGGTTTGCCAATTTTGTTTTAACTCCAAATTCACGGATTACTTTATCTAGGGTTTCCCTATCAACAGAGTCAAAGGCTTTTTTAAAGTTAATTACCATTCTTTTGTGGATACACACAATTTTCTTTCGATTTATTGGAGCACTTCCCTGTGGGTGAATTGAAAGAGTATCCCCTGCATGTCGTAAGAGTCTACTAAGAGGGGAACAACCAAGAAAATTTCACTCGTTCTCTCGTCTTCTAAACCTCAAAACATATCCATGATTCTATGTTTTTTCCGTTTAGCGCAGAAAATGTTCGAGTACAAAATTTTATCTCTATTGAACATTTCTGTATCCACTCCTATATTGTGCCTTTTTTCCCCACTTTTTATATATATTTCCTTTTATAAATGGTTGATTGTGTTTTCATTATGTTTTTTCTTCCTCAATTTGTCCACGGCTTAACTTGTACCATAAGCTAAAGAAATAAATCCTAAGTGTTTTTGGTGGATTAACGACGCCTTTATTTTCTCTCTGTATGAATTCTTTGTGTCCGCCTCTGTGGTGTAGTGGTTAGTGTGATTAGCTGCCACCCCCGGAGGCCCGGGTTCGATTCCCGGCTCTGCCACGAAATTTGAAAAGTGGCATGAGGGCTGGAACAGGGTCCACTCAGCCTCGGAAGTTCAACTGAGTAGAGGTGGGTTCGATTCCCACCTCAGCCATCCTGGAAGTGGTTTTCCGTGGTTTCCCACTTCTCCTCCAGGCGAATGCCGGGATGGTACCTAACATAAGGCCACGGCCGCTTCCTTCCCTCTTCCTTGCCTATCCCTTCCAATCTTCCCATCCATCCACAAGGCCCCTGTTCAGCATAGCAGGTGAGGCCGCCTGGGCGAGGTACTGGTCATTCTCCCCAGTTGTATCCCCGACCAAGAGTCTGAAGCTCCAGGACACTGCCCTTAAGGCGGTAGAGGTAGGATCCCTCGCTGTGTCCGAGGGAAAAGCCGACCCTGGAGGGTAAACAGATGATGATGATGATGATGAATTCTTTGTATCTTCTTTGACATCACTATGTTTTTCTTTTTGTACGAAGTGAAGTGTAATAAAGAAAACTTGTGTTTACATATACGACATAAATGCTGGTGGGAATGAATGGTGGGAACAACAAAACGATGCTTGAGGATAGTGTTAGATACGTCTCAAGTGGACGAGGAAACTCTGAGGACAATACTGGCAGAAATAGAAGCTGCCATTAACAGCTGACCAATTACACAAGACAATCTGCGTCCACGTCACGTATGGCAACGAGCTCGTATCACTGGAGTGAGACCTGGCCGTGACGGGAAGGCGAGGACTCTCGTCCTCCGACTCTGCGATGGAACGATCACCCGACCGGTACAGCTGGTCGTATCATTGGAGTTCGACCAGGGTGGGGAGGATGTGGAGGATTAACGATGCCTTTATTTTCTCTCTGTATGATGTCCTTGTGTCCGCCTCTGTGGTGTAGTGGGTAGCGTGATTAGCTGCCACCCCCGGAGGTCCGGGTTCGATTCCCGGCTCTGCCACGAAAATTTGAAAAGTGGTACGAGGGCTGGAACGGGGTCCACTCAGCCTCGGGAGGTCAACTGAGTAGAAGTGGGTTCGATTCCCACCTCAGCCATCCTGGAAGTGGTTTTCCGTGGTTTCCCACTTCTCCTCCAGGCGAATGCCGGCATGGTACCTAACTTAAGGCCACGGCCGCTTCCTTCCCTCTTCCTTGTCTATCCCTTCCAATCTTCCCATCCCTCCACAAGGCCCCTGTTCAGCATAGCATGTGAGGCCGCCTGGGCGAGGTACTGGTCATTCTCCCCAGTTGTATCCCCCGACCAAGAGTTTGAAGCTCCAGGACACTGCCCTTGAGGCGGTAGAGGTGGGATCCCTGGCTGAGTCCGAGGGAAAAGCCGACCCTGGAGGGTAAACAGATGATGATGATGATGATGATGATGTCCTTGTATCTTCTTTGACATTACTATGTTTTTCATTTTGTACGATGTGAAGTGTAATAAAGAAAACTTGTTTTTACATATACGACAGTGTTATTATACGATGCCGTTAATGAAGACGTGGATATGACTCACCGGGCGAGTTGGCTGTGCGGTTAGGGTCGCGCATCTGTGATCTTGAATTCGGGAGATAGTGGGTTCGGATCCCACTGTTGGCAGCCCTGAATATGGTTTCCCGTGGTTTCCCATTTTCACACCAGGCAAATGCTGGGGCTGTACCTTACTTAAGGCCATGGCACCTTCTTCCAACTCCCAGGCCTTTCCTCTCCCATTGTCACCATAAGACATCAGTGTCGGTGCGACGTAAAGCCAATTGCAAAAAAAAAAAAAAAAATGACTCAACCATTCGAAGAATGAGAGTAGCGGATAGTGAATAGCCAGAGCCGCGAACACCGAAGGACTGATATCTAATACCAAACGGGTTGTACGAGAACAGGAGTACTGAAAGTGAGGAGCGTAGAACGAGCGTTGCCAACCTTTACGGTTTTCAACCCTCTATGTACGATGTACGGTTCGAACGTCAAACCGAACGTGTTATACACGGTTCTGCGAAGTATTTAAATAAAATAAAAATATTATTGGGAATGCTCACATTTTATCATCATCATTACCTGTTTACCCTCCAGGTTCGGTTTTTCCCTCGGACTTAGCGAGGGATCCCACCTCTACCGCCTCAAGGGCAGTGTCCTAGAGCTTCAGACTCTTGGTCGAGGGATACAACTGGGGAGTATGATCAGTACCTCGCCCAGGCGGCCTCACCTGCTATGCTGAACAGGGGCCTTGTGGGAAGATGGGAAGGGATAGGCAAGGAAGAGGGAAGGAAGCGGCCGTGGCCTTAAGTTAGGTACCATCCCGGCATTCGCCTGGAGGAGAAGTGGGAAACCACGGAAAACCACTTCCAGGATGGCTGAGGTGGGAATCGAACCCATCTCCACTCAGTTGACCTCCCGAGGCTGAGTGGACCCCGTTCCAGCCCTCGTACCACTTTTCAAATTTTCGTGGCAGAGCCGGGAATCGAACCCGGGCCTCCGGGGGTGGCAGCTAATCACGCTAACCACTACACCACAGAGGCGGACATGCTCAGATTTTCTATGCAAAATTAAGTTTTCTCCTGTTTGAACACACCTCATTTCCTGGACATGTGGGCCTATGACGTGGCCTCCATTTCTCCAGGGGACTCCCAAGTTTTGAATATTGTGATTCAACTTTGAGCTGGTTTCAGATCGACCAATAAAGCGCCTGAATAGTCTGACACATGGGATTTTTCTGTCAAACTCTGGATTACCCTACTTCAAACTTATCAACTGTGGATCTCCTAGTCGTATTCGTTCACAGTCACACACTTGAATCAGCCCACATCCAACTCCGTCAATCGTTTCTAACCAGTGTGAGGAGTGGTGTAACTTCAAACAGGTAACAGTGCAGCGTTTAGTTGTAAATCTTATGGATATTGTGATTTCGCCAAAATTATGAATAATATTGTGATGTGCCTACGAATTATTTTGCGTGACAGTGCAGTGCTTCAATTTTTTGTTGGTTACGTAACTATGTATTAATGAAGCATATTTTAATTTCTTTGGTGTTTATTTTGAATGTTCATTAAGTAAAGATATGATTAATTTCTGATACCAATATAAAGCAGATACTTCGACACCGAAAAAATTACACTTTCTGTTAAAACACCCAGAGGGAAATAAAAGTTCAGGCAGTCGTGCGAGAGTATAAGAACAGTACAGTAAGTAGCTTAAACATTCCCATTTGATATTATTGCACGCATTCCATTATATTTTAGTAGCTGCCTCTGTGGATCCGTGGTAGAGTGTCGGCCTCCGGTTCACAAGATAGCGGGTTCAAACCCGGCAGAGGTAGTCGGATTTTTGAAGGGCGGAAAAAAGTCCATTCGACACTCCATGTCGTACGATGTCGGCATGTAAAAGATCTCTGGTGATACATTTGGTGTTTATCCGACAAAATTAATTAAATCTCAGCCATAGACGCCCAAGAGAGATCCGGTTTACTCTGTCTGCCATCTAGCGGACCTAGAGTAAAACGGAACGTCGAAATTGACGAGCAGACAGCCAGATGGCGTCAAATCGAAATGTCTGCACACGGTAGCTGAGGCCATACGATTCTTATTCTTATTCTTATTCTTATTCTTATTCTTATTCTTATTCTTATTCTTATTATTATTATTATTATTATTATTATTATTATTATTATTATTATATTTTAGTGTATTTGGGTGAATAAGAGTACTGTAGGGTTTTAAGATAAAGAATACGGTTTATTTTGAATTTCTGTACGGTTTTTCAATTTTCGGAGATAAGCAACGCTGCATGATACAACAAAGTGGAAGTAACGCCAGACTCAGCAAAACGCCCCTTGATTGTCTAATCACGCCCCTAGGAAGAATCTCCATTTAGCCGTCTCTACCAAAGTATAGATGTTTTCTATACTCCTACTCTCAAGGAGGCTCTTTTCTGACGTTCCTATTCTCCTTAAATCTCCGTTTGAATAATTTCTCCCTCTTGAGGGAGAAGTGACTCTCACGTTAGACGAGACCGAGGGAGGCTTTGACAGTCACCGTGCCACCAGTTAACTGAGAGCAGACAGTGTTCGCACTCACGTGGGAAACGAACTCACGTTCTCACAGTGGGACTAAACATTCATTAGCGCCAACTAAATGCTGACATTGTTCTTTCAACTCCCACGTTCTCGAGAGCATCCAACAACGCTCCTTCCGTTCTCCTGCCCTGCTTACTTCGCGCGGTCTTTACGTGGTGCTCTAGGAAGGAAAACAAACTTTACTGATATGTGTCATTTAAATTAACCGCGTCATGAAAGAACAAGTGAATAAGTTCACGGGGAACATTTATTTTCATGAAAAATGCTAGCTACAGGCCAGAAACTATTCACCTAAAAATCTCCCATACTTTGTACGTGGTGTGTTGTTGAGACGCCGGAATGACGTCACTTAGCTATATGGAAAAACCGGGGGGGGGGGGGGGATCCAAACGATTCGGCGATTCTTTCCTGCTTTTGTTCTCCGTGTAAGGAAAGGGGCGACTAAAACCAGGAATCAACAATGTTCGCTTCATCCGTTGGATTTTAAGTCTGTTGTATAAAAATGTCGCGGTTACTTGCTCTACAAAAGAGACATTCGTATCTGTGCAGAAGAGGCACTGTACACACAGCAGAAATGTTTAATGCTTACATTGCTTTATACTAGTAGAATGAGGAAATGAAGAAGTGTAAAAATATTGCCTTACAGGATCACTACAGGTTCGGTAATACTCATTGTAGAGATGGCTGAAAAATAACGTAGCAGTTACTTTGTCACAGTTACAAATATAACGAGGACAAAAAATTACATGTTACCGAGTAACGACAACAGAATAACGTGCTAGTACAGGGTCAGCCAACTGCGTGTACGTGTGATGTCAGGTAACACGTCACACACTCTGCTCGGGCAGCGAAACGAAGTACATAGTACTGTAACTGAGAAGTGAAGGCTAGAGGGGCTAGGGGAAACAACGTCATGCGTAGGGGGGGGGGGCAAGGACTGCAGGTAGTACAATGCGGTATGTGTAGTACATATTTCTCTCCGCATACTTTATTGTAACGTAACTTTTGTTATGAAGTAGCATAAGAGTTATTGAGTTCTTCTCCACACTGTGTGCGCGGACAGGCTGGTAGCTTCGAACTCTTCAATGATATTTGGACAAAACTCCTCACCTGCTAGGATTAAACATTCCTTTACGAATTCACCATCACTGAACGGTTTGAGTTTCTTTGCAATTAAATGTGAAATTTTATAACTCAGTCGAACTGCTGACTCACTGATCAAATTCTCGACAGGGTTATTTAATTTACCTTTTAGTTCTGTAATTACATGTAGTGGTGTAGTGGTTAGCGTGATTAGCTGCCATCCCCGGAGGCCCGGGTTCGATTCCCGGCTCTGCCACGAAATTTGAAAAGTGGTACGAGGGCTGGAACGGGGTCCACTCAGCCTCGGGAGGTCAACTGAGTAGAGGTGGGTTCGATTCCCACCTCAGCCATCCTGGAAGTGGTTTTCCGTGGTTTCCCACTTCTCCTCCAGGCGAATGCCGGGATGGTACCTAACTTAAGGCCACGGCCGCTCTTCCCTCTTCCTTGCCTATCCCATCCAATCTTCCCATCCCTCCACAAGGCCCCTGTTCAGTATAGCAGGTGAGGCCGCCTGGGCGAAGTACTGGTCATACTCCCCAGTTGTATCCCCCGACCAAGAGTCTGAAGCTCCAAGACACTGCCCTTGAGGCGGTAGAGGTGGGATCCCTCGCTAACTCCGAGGGAAAAACTGAACCTGGAGGGTAAACAGATGATGATGATGATGATGATGAATTACATGTAGCCTTTCCTCGCCTTGATACTGATCATAATCTGTAGCGTGACACAAACTGTAGTGGCGTTGTAAATTATACCTTTTTTTCATACTGTAGCTCTTTTCTACAAACTAAACATTTAGTTGTAGCATTCCTATCATTTTCAACAAATAAATATAGATCTTCCCATAAAGATAAAAAGATCGGAGGCGTAGATAGCTTGTCACACCGTGATGTGCCCGGTTCGTCCATACTTATGTACTGTACTTTACTACTACCACCACCACCACTACGTACGGCACTGCACGTGTTTATTAGAAAGCGAGGCTGTCTTTTCGTCTCAATCTACGCCAGCGGCTCTCCACCTTCTGCGCTCTTACGTCACATGGGCTCTACGACGTCACACGGGCTCGCTTACATCACACGCCAGCCAGTTGGCTGACACTGTGCTAGTGAAAACAGCAACTGGGAAGTGGGAACTGTCACTAGTAGCAGCTTACAGACACAGAATGTGTCCTCCAGAGTTCAGATAGTACGCATGTCTTCGAAGTGAGAGCGCTTTCGTAGGAGATTGCTTTAAGTCAAATACACTACAGTCTATATTATACTGTATAGTGTATTTGTTAAAGTTGCTGCTGTCATCTGGTAACTAAAGTGTTATGACATATCCAACTGCTCAGGGGTAATCGCTGACTCAGACATTGCACAGGGCTACCTACATTATAATATTATTGTAAGTTCCACCCGTATAATTTTGTTTGTACCATAAATTAGTATGCTAACTTTCCATATTGAAATTATACATAAGGTAACATTACTTCATTTTACTTCATCGATCCTCTCGTAGCGATTAGTGTCGAGGTTTGGCAGACGGATTATCAAGTTTTCTTGTCTTCTATCCTTGATCGGGGCACTGTCAAACTCACTCCTATAGATTCCAGAAAAGACGCTATGTTCTCTTCTCATTTCATCCGTCGTCTGCTTCTCGTTAACTTTATAGCAAATAGGAATGCGTATTTTGCTGCACCGACTTCCAGCAATGTAGTGATGGGTGCGCGCATGTGCGAGTGAATGAATGGGACTTCGCAACACAGATGTAGATAGAGATAACAGATAAAACCGAAGCCAGAGAGTGTCCCTAGTCGGTCTTCGAATTATTCCCCATTATCTTCAAACCAGAAAAATAGCTCCACGAAAGACCAGATAGCGGCAAGATATTTCTTCGGAACAAGTCTATAATGAAACAAGTTCCTCAGCCGCAGGAAATACATTGAATGACGAGTTGTGAACAATGAGGTCTCAATCGAAGTCAGTATTCCATGGAGTAAGAAGTCAACAAATCATACATTAGAGGCTCCGATTGAGAATTCTGAGACTGCGATAAAAGCTGATGACTAATCATAATGAACTTAAAAGATTGCAGAGGAATAAAGTAAAAGAAGCAGCTAAATATAATGAACAAAGGACCGTTCATATTTGAGGTCAAATCCATATACTAACGCAAGACAAAAATAAGCGCGGTCAGAAAAATCACATGCAATATGGCGTGAAAAATAGTAACCCAAACGGTTACGAATATGGGAGGACTCCTGGTCTAGTGTCAGCTCCATCACAAGGTAGCCTAAATAGGAAATGTTGAGTGCTGTGTCGGGATTTCCAAATTAGTGAACGAAAGACTATAAAACTCTCAGACAAACAGAGAGGAATCTAACTGTGATTGCCGATTAAATGGCTAATCAGGTACGGCTCCTCTACGACCGAACCAGCGACAAGTTCGTTTGCGTGGTCAATGTTGAAGTGTATGCGGCACAGATATTGAAAAATCTCCTGTTCTAGCGAATAAACTGTTGTGTTTATTTGTAAACGGACTTTCAAAACCGTACCCTATTCCTTCTGCCTACTTCCTCCTTAAAGTCTAAGAAGACTCCGATCTATTCTTTCTAGTTCGTAAATAATCAATGCCGTTGACTGATAATCATAGAACCAATGTTTCTAAGTTTAAACCTTTCGGACAGGGAAAAGTGTGAACCTGTGTGACTTATCCATGTTAACCTAGTCGTGAACTTCTTATCAGTTTTGACTATTGTCATTTAATAAATCTGAGATCCCAGTTCCTTGACAGAGAAATGACAGAAATGGCAACATCACCTCCAAATATGTAAAAGAAGTTTATCGCCTCCAGAGAGACTTGGCATCTAATCCTGTTCGATATTGCGAAAAAACAGAGGAATTTGGAAAAGATTAATGTTCTGCTGTACAAATACACTGACTGACAGAGCAAATGCAACACCAAGAAGGAGTGGTTCGAAAGGGATGAAAGTTGGGAAAAAAACAGAGACGGCACGGACGAATAATTGATGTTTCTTTCAAACCGATATGCAGGTTACACAATGCGCACGGCATCGACTCAGTAGGATGTAGGACCACCGCGAGCGGCGATGCACGCAGAAACACGTCGAGGTACAGAGTCAATAAGAGTGCGGATGGTGTCCTGAGGGATGGTTCTCCATTCTCTGTCACAGTTGGTCGTCCGTATGAGGCTGGGGCAGAGTTTGCAAACGGCGTCCAATGAGATCCCACACGTGTTCGATTGGTGAGAGATCCGGAGAGTACGCTGGCCACGGAAGCATCTGTACACCTCGTAGAGCCTGTTGGGAGATGCGAGCAGTGTGTGGGCGGGCATTATCCTGCTGAAACAGAGCATTGGGCAGCCCCTGAAGGTACGGGAGTGCCACCGGCCGCAGCACATGCTGCACGTAGCGGTGGGCATTTAACCATTTAACGTGCCTTGAATACGCACTAGAGGTGACGTGGAATCATACGCAATAGCGCCCCAAACCATGATGCCGCGTTGTCTAGCGGTAGGGCGCTCCACAGTTACTGCCGGATTTGACCTTTCTCCACGCCGACGCCACACTCGTCTGCGGTGACTATCACTGACAGAACAGGAGCGTGACTCATCGGAGAACACGACGTTCCGCCATTCCCTCATCCAAGTCGCTCGAGCCCGGCACCATGCCAGGCGTGCACGTCTATGCTGTGGAGTCAATGGTAGTCTTCTGAGCGGACGCCGGGAGTGCAGGCCTCCTTCAACCAATCGACGGGAAATTGTTCTGGTCGATATTGGAACAGCCAGGGTGTCTTGCAAATGCTGAAGAATGGCGGTTGACGTGGCGTGCGGGGCTGCCACCGCTTGGCGGCGGATGCGCCGATCCTCGCGTGCTGACGTCACTCGGGCTGCGCCTGGACCCCTCGCACGTGCCACATGTCCCTGCGCCAACCATCTTCGCCACAGGCGCTGCACCGTGGACACATCCCTATGGGTATCGGCTGCGATTTGACGAAGCGACCAACCTGCCCTTCTCAGCCCGATCACTATACCCCTCGTAAAGTCGTCTGTCTGCTGGAAATGCCTCCGTTGACGGCGGCCTGGCATTCTTAGCTATACACGTGTCCTGTGGCACACGACAACACGTTCTACAATGACTGTCGGCTGAGAAATCACGGTACGAAGTGGGCCATTCGCCAACGCCGTGTCCCATTTATCGTTCGCTACGTGCGCAGCACAGCGGCGCATTTCACATCATGAGCATACCTCAGTGACGTCAGTCTACCCTGCAATTGGCATAAAGTTCTGACCACTCCTTCTTGGTGTTGCATTTGCTCTGTCAGTCATTGTATTTCCCCAGCGGTTACTGCTGCTATTCGCTTCTTGAAATGAAGCTATGCCCGTTTATAAACACATATTAAATTTCCATATGCTGAAGCGACGGTGAGCTTCGTGGTATCAATTTACAAATTTTTCACATTCCACGACGTCATTGAGAGAACTCAGCAAATTCGGCTAAACAATCCAGATTGTGTGCATTTCTATTCACCAGCAGATAAAATACTACAATGGTGGAATGATAATGTCATCGACTACGTTAAAATAATTCAGTAGGTATCAATACGTGTGTTTTGTCTGTTGCAAAATGGGTTATTTGATGTTCTCACTATATAACTTTCTGGAGAAGCAATAGAAGCTCTATTTAGCACAGTAAGATTGGGTGGTGGATATAATGACATGACGGACGCACACACTGCAGTATGTGCTATAAAACGTATCCTGAAATGTTGGTCATGAACAAAGGGCCAGCGAAAGAGTGACAGAAAAATCTCGTGCGCCTACTGCTGGTAAATAACAGTAAGGACCGGAAAAGTGCTTCGTTATTCGTGTCGAGAAAATTACGAAATTTTCATGTGGCATGCAGCAGTGGAATTATCCTAATATATCTACTGTAACTGGCGAGATTTTATATATTTTACAAATAGGCTACAAACACGAGAATTATCGGATGGAATCCATTGACTACCAATGGTTGATACGTGCCTTGATATACCGTTAAGCCAATATCCCCAAAGTTCTATACCTGGGGGAAATATCAGGAAACCTCACACCTGAAGAATTTGGATTTCTTGCTATGATATACAAAGAGGAACACAACAATTCATAATTTTTGCAACCAGAGTCACACACATAAATACTCGCACGGGAACAAAACAACCTGGGCACGGGTGCGTTAGCTGGTGCCCCTAGTGGAGGTTTGAGACACTAAGAGCTCACACTGAGCAGCATGTTAACCGTATAGCATAGAGCAGGCAGTTTGGCGAGCCTAAATTGGTACTGCTACTACTACGAAACATTTTCATTCCTCCTCTTAGACAGTGACGCCGTCTCTCAGGCCAAGAGATTTGTATCAGAGAAGGTGAGAGGGTTGGCGGCCGTGACCTATACTAGGAACTGCCCCGGCATTCGCCTTAGTGCAGGAAAATGGAAAACCACGGAAAACCATTATCAGGACAGCCGACGGTGGGGACCAGCCCCTCTCCGTCTCCCGCATACAGAGGCGTAGACAACGGTAGAGCCGTGGCCACCCCTTCTCTGCTCGATTGCCCGGTCGAAATGCAGAGCTGTCGGACCACAGACCAGCCGTGGCACTTGTAGGCCAAGACCCATTCTGCATTCGCCGACCTTGGTATCACATCAGAGTGCACACACGAGGTAGCTCTGTCCGTACTATGATTATGATTATTTTTCTTCATTGTTCGTATCGGCCTACTAAGGACCACGTTCTTCTCAGGCCTTTGGTCTTTGCCCAGTGCTCCTTCATTCATTACCGGTGTTGCTCTTTTCTTTCCTCCGTTCACATCTTCCCCGTCTTTAACGTGGGTCTATCTTGAAAATCCTGGTGGTCTTTTAGTTTCCTCCTAAGTGGGTTACGTTCTTGTATATATTCGCAAGTGATCCCCATCTCCTGTACGTCCCTTCCCACCTCCTCGAACCAAGTTGGCTGGGTCTTCTTATCTTTAAAATAGGTAAAGATGTGGTTCGTTAATGGCGTGGGTTTCAAGTGGCTATAAAATGAAATTTTCCTTCTTCGCATGGCATAAGAGATCTTATGGACATGAGAATACAGCTCATGGTTATACCGACGTCTATATTCATCTTTTTACTTAACTGGGCCAAGAAATTTCCTAAAGATTTTTTTAAATTTCCATTTTTTCTACCAGGCCTTTGTTGTTCATAGCAAGACATTCCGCTGCACACAAAGCCTCTGGTCTTATGACAGTGCAATAATGACTGAGTTTTGCGTTCAAGGATATGGAATTTTTGTTGTACACGTCTTTAGTTAGTTGATGAGACATTTCCATTGTCTTCATGTGCGACGCGAAAGCTTCTTTTTCAGAGAGGTTTGGTTCTATCCACTCGCCAAGATATTTAAACTTATCTGTTCGTTTGATTGTTCGCTGTTTACTTTCAGCTGTGCTGACTTGATGTTAGTTATGAATTTCGTTTCCTCCAAAGAGATCTGCAGGCCTGTATTTTCCGTCTGCGTCTTGAGGTGATTAATTTACTTTGTAGCCATGTCTTAGGAATCAGAGAAAATTGCTAGATCATCTGCGAAAGCTATGCATTCAATTTAAATGCCCATGTTCTTGTAACCTAATCTCACACCATTTTGGAGCCCGTCGTTTTTAATTTCTTTACGCCACTCGTGGATGGCTTTTTCAAGCACGCAATTGAGAGCAGGAGCGAGAGCTCATATCCCTGCCTAATTTCTGTCTTTATCTTGAAAGCGTCTGAAATTTCTCCTCTGAACTTGTGTTAGCTAGGGTCCGTTCAATAATTGCCCTGGTTTTGTTATCCAAGCCAAATTCCTGTAGGATTTGAATGAGAGTGATTCCATCCATCGAGTCATAAGCCTACTTGAAGTCGACGAAGGTCACCACAAATTCCTTGTTCTGTAGTTTCAGATATGAGAGGAGAGATTTCAGATTCATAATTTGCTCGGCACATGAGCCTTTTTTCCTGAACCCTCCTTGGTACTCTCCCAGATGTGGATCAAGTAGCTGTTCTGCCTTAATTTGTAGAGCTCTTGAGAGAATTCTGTATGATAACAATAGGAGGGAAGTGCCACGGGAATTGTTAACATCCGTTTTATCGCCTTTCTTAAGCAGTGGGCGAATCAAGGCAGATGTCTAGTCATGTAGAAGCTTCTCGGTTTGACAAATCTTGTTGATGTCAGTCAATTTTCTCAATTATATTGTCACCAGCATACTTCCACAATTCAGCAGTTATCGATTCCTCACCTGGTGCTTCTTTATTCTTGAGGGATTGGATAATTTGTTCGATTTCTTCTTTCGTTGGAGGGGATGAATCCGGGTGGAGTTGTACGTTATCTTCAAATGAGAAAGTGGATATTGGAATTTCAAAATTGAGAAGAGATACAATGTATTCCACTAGAATCTAGCAATTAACTTTGTGATTGTAATTAGTTTCCGATCCGAGTTTTGGAACTGAAAACTTGTTGGATTATACTTGTTTAGATTGCATTTGAAGGTTCTGTAAAATCCCCGTGTGTTGTACCTCTGGAAGCCTTGTAAAATCTGTCTCTCGTTCACGAAGTTATTCCAGTTATGTTGGTTCTTTTCCGAATTCCGTTTATACCAGGGGAGTTGTCTTTGTTTCACCACTGAGTCACATTCATCATTCCATCAAGCATGTTCTTTTGATTTCATCAGTTGGACTATTTCCTTTGCTGTTGAAACCAAGGCCTGTTGTAGCTCTTCCCAGTTCTGGGGATTAAGGGATTTTTGTTTCTTCGTAAATTCAGGACATGAGCGTAGTTTTTCATTATCAGATCGATTTATCTTCTTCAAGAGGACCTTTCTTTTTTCTCGGAATCAGTTTAACATTCATTTTGGACAGATAGTGTTCTGAATGTAGGCTGGCATTCCTTAAAACCTTCACATTCTCTATCTCTCTTTGAGCTTTACGGGAGACTGCGACGTGATCAATTTGATACTCCCCGATATTGGGATTCGGAGATGTCCAAGTCTTCTGCTTCCTGGGCAGGTGTTTGAAAGCTGTAGATTTCATAACCAACTCTAAAACCTTACACAGCTCCACGAGTCTCCCTCCATTGCGGTTTATTCTCTGATGCACCGAATAGTTTCTGATAATGTTTTGGATCTTTCTGTCTTTACCCAGCTGTGCATTGAAATCTCCAAGAAATATAATCGTGTGTTTGTCTGGGATCCTACAGAGAACGTCTTCAAGATGTTCCCAGAATTTATCTGTTCCGTCTGGGTCTCACTTATTCGATTTATTGATTGATTGATAGATAGATAGATAGATAGATAGATAGATAGATAGATAGATAGATATAGATAGATAGATAGATAGATAGATAGATAGATAGATAGATAGATAGATAGATTGATTGATTGATTGATTGATTGATTGATTGATTGATTGATTGATTGATTGATTGATTGATTGATTGATTGATTGATTGATTGATTGATTGATTGATTGATTGATTGATTGATTGATTGATTGATTGATTGATTGATTGATTGATTGATTGATTGATTGATTGATTGATTGATTGATTGATTGATTGATTGATTGATTGATTGATTGATTGATTGATTGATTGATTGATTGATTGATTGATTGATTGTTGCATGAACATCCACAATAGTGTAAACTTTGTTCGTGCTCCGGAAGGAGAGTTTTGAAACTCGGCTACTAAGTGAAGTTAAATTAATGACTGAATCCAGAATCTCCCTACTGACTATGGAAACTGTGCCAAGGTGGGGAACAGATTTTAGAACACGTTTACCAGTTCTTCCGTTAACTCTGACTCGAAGACTTGTTCATCAATGAATCTTGTTTCATGAACCGCTGCAATCAATATTTGATGGTGGGATAAAATATCGATTAGTTGTTGTAATTTGCCAATTTTCCGAAGGTAATTCGCGTTAAAGGTTGCAAAAAAATTCCGGCGTTTGTGTTGTATCTTTCCTGGAGTCTCCAGTACCTCCGTGCATGTCAGTACAGACCCCCCCCCCCCAAGAATCCGAACGCCTGCATGCTTCGCTGAAGACGAAGGTGGATTGGTTATCACCTAGGGTAGTAGCTTCTGCTGAACTTTCCTCCATGCTTTAGACAATTAATTGGAATTAAATTATCAAGATAAATGTTCTATACATTTTCAAGTTATTTGAAAACATTTAAAAAATGCTACGTAAACAGCTGATAGGGAATCTGCCTCTTGAGCGACAGCAGTAAGAGGATATCAGTGATGATTGACTGACTGAATGGAATTTGTGTCAAATTTTGCTATTAATTGTAATGCGAATTGTTGTAATATGTGATCCTCTGCAGGAAGGTAATGCTACTAATATTCTACACTGACAGCACGAAACACTTGCCCATGTCCTGGGTGCTTGTACGTTCGGAGATGTTTTTAGAATTAGTAGACACCACATCGTTCGACACATGATGGCCGGCGTCCTCACAGAACGAGGTACAGTATATGGTATAAGAGGAAGTGTCAGCATTGGCGGCAAATAGAAGCACAAGGCGAATACCATCGAACTGAGTCAGGATCGCCATTCGTAAAATGAAGCGAGACACAAAAGAATAAGAATTTTACCTAAACAATTATATGTGGTTTACAAGTTGTGATTTTTGACAAAATGGTATAATTTGCCTTGTATAACTGTTTCACTTTATCAGTCATGTGCATTTGTTCCTGAATATTTGGAAGAACGGAATGATCTTTGACCCAACTGTGCGATATCAGTCGCATTCTGGTCAACCGGAAGGGCCATGAATGTGCGTGTATGTGAGCTCGATGCCCAGCCACATCTGCGACATGCAGAGATCTGAGATTTTAAGAAGCCATCTATACAGTCAATAGTATCGTGAGTTGCGTACTCTTTTGTTCCTTAGTTCCATGTGTATTGTATGTAAAAGAGTTGTCGTATTAAATGTTGATGTATTTTATGAGATGATAATTTTATTACCTGGTAAATAGTGATGGTAATTTGTGTATTGGCAAAGTAAGTATACTTTGTCCTAGTCACAACCCTAGAATTAGGCGTGTTATCAAATAATAATAAATAGAACCTATTCCAAATGAACTAAAAAGAAATCAGCAATATATAGCATCCAGTTCAAATCAAGAATACTTTTCTCATACAGTACCCTATGATTGAATGTGAAAAATAAGAATAATAACTTTGAAGTTAATAGACCAATAATTATACAATCCAATAACTGATTATTCACTAATTCCACCAGTTTAGATTGAATTACGAGGTTGTAATGCCTATTCTACTCAGAATCACCTGCAGTTTAGATTTAAGTAGGTACCTGTAATGTCTAATCTACAATGACATCCAATTTACTTTTAATTAGGCACGTGTAATACGTGTCCTACTCTGAGCGAACTCCAGTAGAAACTGAAATAGGCATTTGTAATATCCAACAATGTTAAACTCATTGAGCTCCAGTTCAGACTGAATTAGGCACATATCATACGGATTCTACTCTGAATAACCTCGAGATCGAATGAATTAGCTTATGTCTGCCAATTGTAACTTGAATGGCCTCTAGTTTAGATCGAATTAGGAAGGGTATGTCGGGGTGTGTGTGTGTGTGTGTGTGTGTGTGTGTGTGAGCGTGCGCGATGCCCAGACATATCCACGACATGCAGAGATCTGAAATTTTTAACATAGGTGGGTGGAATGGGTTCCAAATGAACCTCGAAGATATTTACATTTTCATTTTCACGTTCTTTGGGGAGTTATGAACGAAAAACGTCTGTTGGGATATGAAAATGCAACGTTCTGTCACCAGGATTAAATGTATCCATACGACGTCGCTAGGCAACGTACATAAGATAGGTAATACAAATCAAGGAGCCATTTTAAATCTATGGCATAGGATGCCATTTTTGGTCCCAGACACGAGGGGTCATATTCAGTTCATGGTATCCGGAAGTGTTTGTCTGCATGTGTGTAATGCCCCGCCAAATCCAGACGCAGAGATCTGAAATATTTATAATTGGTGGGCATAGCATTTCAACGATCACGCATGGCTGTGTCAAAGAGCAATTCTTGCTCCAAGACATAAAGCTGTCAACGTCATAAATAAGGTACTTGTTGACACGACATGCAGTACAGATGAGGCTGTCAACTAGAAGACAGAACTTTTGAACAACTTGGAGTAACATGAAGTACCCTCGAAAATCTTGGAGCGGGCGATTGTTGCACCGATTATCCTTCTCAGGAATATGAATCTTCCTTCCCTCTGCAATGGAACATGACATTTAAGAAACTGATGCCGAATATTACTGAAGCCGCCAACAAGACTGGACCTGCCGCGGGCGAATTTGTACTATTCATTCCTCGGATTCAAATCGTCCCTTCAGATATATCGTTTCAGTTTCTCCGATGGTCAACGGAACGTGGGTTGTTCAAGAGCTGGAAAGGCAAACACACTATACATCTTAGCTCCAAATGGAAGGACAGTTAATATAGTTTATTCGGAAGGTCTATAAGAAGAAAAAACAGTTTCACTTGTATATAATATGGTCTTACATATTGTTTTAACATCATTTGTTCCATTCACTAACCTGCCATCTTAAAGCTGAAAGTAACCACATAATTAAAAATAAAATAATGCATTTCATACAATTTATGTAAAAGCCATGTGTATTAATAAATATTATTTATTTTTCTTTTAAATTATTTAAAATCATACAACGGTTGAATTAATAAACGCGGACGAAGCCACGGGTACATGATAGTATTCAATGTAGCTTAGATATTGCAACACGAAGAAGGAAATGGTCATACATTTTTTTTTGTTAGGGGCTTTACGTCGCACCGACACAAATAGGTCTTATGGCGACGATGGGATAGGAAAGGCCTAGGAGTTGGAAGGAAGCGGCCGTGGCCTTAATTAAGGTACAGCCCCAGCATTTGCCTGGTGTGAAAATGGGAAACCACGGAAAACCATTTTCAGGGCTGCCGATAGTGGGATTCGAACCTACTATCTCCCGGATGCAAGCTCACAGCCGCGCGCCTCTACACGCACGGCCAACTCGCCCGGTAGGTCATACATTTTGAAGATACCTCGCCGATAGGCAAAATATACCATTTTCTAGCCCAGCCTGGACGAACTTCTTCCAGTATGCCGAGTGCTTGACTGGCAGAATGTGAAAGGATCGCAAGTGAAATATGCCTCGACTACTAAAATGTTTTCATACCGTACCTGATGGAGTGCGGCAGGCCCTCTAGAAAGTGACACCCTCTCTTAGGCCAGGAGATGTATTGCGGTTATTCGAGGCGTGGAGAAGTATAAGACGAGAGCGTCCGTGAACTATAATCGGAACTGTCCCAGCATTCGCCTTAGGGAGGAGAATGAGAAATCACGGAAACCCATTCTTAGAAGAGCAGACTGTGGTACCAGCACACCGCCTGCTGCACGCAGACCTGTAAATCGACTGTAAGGCCGTGGCCACTGTTAGCCAAAGCTATTCTGCTCGATGATGACAGATCAACAAGCGTTGCTATTTCAGAGGGCTCGGATAGCAGATCAGTGTGGGCGTACGGGGTGGATATTGCCCTACGTTACGAAATGTACGGCAACGGTAGTCAAATGGAAGCACACATACTCGCAAAGTCTGCGAAACGTATAGCTACGGAATTTTCACATTTGGAGAGGCTCATGGCCATCAGGTTTCATCACCCTGTACAGAAACCCACACTTCCAGCCCTTCAGGCAACAGAAAACGTTCTAGAGATATGAGCTACGAATTTTAGGCAAATAAAATAAAATAAAGTATGAGAATATATTCCTTATTTATTAATTACGATTACAATCCTTACCTTAATCATCGTAATCCGAAGGGTTAGACTAGCAGCTTGCCTTTTTCTTCAACTACAAGCGCTAATGTGAGTCAATGCAGAGTTTCACTCAAGCCCTTACAACTAGCGTTGACATTTTGTTAAAAATGCTTGAAGGTATTGAACATTACAGAAAGAATTATGTAAATAAGTTAATTTTGCTAGGATTTTAATTAAAAAGAAAACGAGTAAAGAAACAAGTGATTTTAGGCTGTATTTCCGGAAATGCATTTAGGCCGGAAGAGATTTTCGAAATTGTTTTTTTTAGTTTAATAGAGATGTCTAAGACTCACAATTCAATTTTCGGCACAATTTTGGAAATTGCTTTATTTTTCGTAGTATGGAGATCCCTACTTTGTGTGCTAAGAAATTTTTTGAGCATCAAAATATTTTCTAGAGGAAGGTTTCCGAACTTACACAGACTAGCTGCTATAATCATCAGTATTTTCAGTACTATGTATCTTACCACTGTTCATATTATTCTTAAAATTTAAGTTTTGCCCTATGTGAAAATCGAATGATTATTAGTACGTCTCCCGATCATGGCGAACCATCAACGGCTGCTAATTTCACATGTCCCCCAGGTATAAGGGATAATCTGTACGTTTGCAAGGTAACATTGCCCAACCACCCATACCTTATACCACTGCCTGCAGGGTTGTTATGGTTACACTTCCGTCACACATTTTGTCAGGTCACGATTACACAAATTTTCGGTTGACCCCCTCCAGTAAGACATTTATGGGTAATCGCGAAGAGTAGACACTTCTGCTTCTAGAACTTATACCCCAGACAACGCTGTCACCTCTGTTAATCCGTTAATGCTATCTCTTAGCTGTGGGCCGATGACCTTCGGTGTTAGGCCCCTTAAAACAACGAGCAAGCAAGCATCTCTTAGCTGCTAACAGAATTTGTGCTATTAACCTTCAGCTACTAATATGGAGTCTCACAGACTCCTGTAGATGATAAATCATTCGCTCCCTTTCAGACCTTTGACTTTACGTTCTTGTTCTTCCTGATACCTTCTTCTTTTATCGTCTTAAGCAATCACGTAACATGTGATTATTGGCAATAATGTGGAAGCGAAAAAATATCTGAAGTAGTGTAGGAGTCTCACAGACTCCACGTCAGTACGTTGAAGTACGTGCCAGTTTTTTTTAAATCAACTATGATACAATTAATATATTCCGCAAATGTTTTCCATACATTATAATGCAATAATCTGGTATTTCTTCATTTTTTATGCACGGTTTATTTTTATTTGATGAGAACAAATGTGAAATGTTATACATCTTTCGGTCATTAAAAGTATGTCATGTTTATTACAAGTTAGAAAGCACATCATGTCGAATCTTCCAATAAACTATTTCCTACCATGCATGATAAACCCAGTGGTAATACATCGTTCATGAAAACTTGTACTAACAGTCCATAATTTGAAATTTATTTCAGGAAGTCTCACAGATCCAACGTCAGTAACAATGTTCTTGAGATTTCACCTCAGCAGCTAAGGGTTAAGATAACTAATGGGCAGAATGCTTTATATTTTGTTATAATCATCGTCATAATTAATTGTCGTTTCTGAATTTTGGTGGCATAAACTACCGGCCATTGGATTAGAGGTGTGACAAACGGTTATTTTTGTGTAACTGCAACAGCTATCACTGCTACAATAAAGTAACTGTGAAAAGTAACAGTTAAAAATAACGTCCAACGTTACTCACCTGTTATTGGTCACAGCCTGGTCACGGCTTGAAGCTTGTCTCCTTACAGCTGTGTTGAGAAGTCCTATTCATTCACTTGCACAAGCACGCACCCATCACTACACTGTTGAAAGTCGGTGCAGCAAAACACGCATTCCTATTTGCTATAAAGTTAACGAGATGCAGACAACGGATGGAATGAGAACACAACATAGTGTCTTTTCTGAAATCTAGAGGAGTGAATTTGACAATGCCCCGATCAAGGATAGAAGACAAGAAAACATGATGGTCTGTCTGCCAAATCTCCACACTAACCGGTACAAGAGATCGATTAAGTAAAATGCTTGTTGCTTTACGTCGCACCGACACAGATAGGTCTTATGGCGACGATAGGATAGGAAAGGACTAGGAGTTGGAAGGAAGCGGCCGTGGCCTTAATTAAGGAACAGCCCCAGCATTTGCCTGGTGTGAAAATGGGAAACCACGGAAAACCATTTTCAGGGCTGCCGATAGTGGGATTCGAACCTACTATCTCCCGGATGCAAGCTCACAGCCGCGCGCCTCTACGCGCACGGCCAACTCGCCCGGTAAGTAAAATGAAGTTATGTTATCTATAATATCAATATGGAAAGCCTACTAATTTATTTGTGATCGGGCGAGTTGGACGTGCGGTTAGGAGCGCTTGGCTGTGAGCTTGCATCCGGGAGATAGTGGGTTTGAATCCCACTGTCGGCAGCCCTGAAGATGGTTTTCGGTGGTTCCCATTTTCACATCAGGCAAATGCGGGACTGTACCGTAATTAATGCCACTACCGCTTCCTTCCAACTCCTAGGCCTTTCCTATCCCATCGTCACCATAAGACCTGTCTGTGTCGGTGCGACGTAAAGCCACTAGCAAGAAATGTATGTATGGTACAAGAAAACCTATACGGGTGAAACTTACAGTAATATTAAACTGTAGGTAGCTCTGCGTAATGTCTGAGTCAACGACTTCCCATGAGCAGTTGAATATGTCATAACAGTTTACACTTTAGTTACCAGATGGGAGCAGCAACATAAACAAATACACTATTTAGTAGACATGATACTGTATAGGTTTTCGGGCTTATGCCGTATCAAAGCATCTGATGACGCAGAGCACAGTTCTCTGCGCAAAAGTAAAGAATCTCACCTTATACAGTCCATAGAGTATCATGTCTATAAGTACGGGCCGTGAAAGCATCAATGGATATACTATAGAGTATATAATACAGTATAATGTATTTGACTTAAAGCAAACTCCTACGAAAGTGCTCTCACTGGGAAGACATGCTTACTATCTGAACTCTAAGCTCACATTCTGTGTCTGTAAGCTGCTACTAGTGACAGTTACCAATTCCCAGTTACTGTTTTCACTAGTACGTTATTCTATTGTAGTTACTCGGTAACCTGTTATTTTTGGTCCTCGTTACATTTGTAACAGTGACAGACATGTAACTGTGACAAAGAAACGGCTAACTTTATTTTCAGCCACTTCTAATTCCATTGCATATCACAAGACAGTCCCACCTATCAAGTTCTACGTACTACAAAATGGTCGCTAATATTGTACACAACTTTGTGGCCTTAAATACACGTACTTAAGATCAGGTAGGGGGGCCAAATTCCGTCCCCGCACCTAATTTCCCCCCCCCCCCCAGAGATTTCCAGTTTGCACTTAATGTTTTTCCGCTCGCACACGCGTAGTCTTATCACGTTGTCTTGTTGTGAGAGTTGGTTGTGTGCACCACGTTTCGTTTTCGTGTACAAGGAGGATTAATTTTTCATGCTGAGCTGAGTCAGTGCGTTTTTCAAATGAGGATCGTGTTATTTCAGTCGTGTGGTGCAGTTTCTGGCGTGTAATCGCTTCATTGAGATGTTTGGCGTGATTTACTGTAGCGGCCATTATAATAAATCAGGGAATGCTCGTAATTTCGTCCCCCTCATTTTATATGTTATATATGAAGTTTATTATTATGTTCAGATGGGAAAACGCAAGCCGTGGGATAAGGAGGCTATGAGAAAGGATATTAAGGAAGTAAGGGACAAGATAATGGGTTACAAACATGCAAGTAAAGCGTTTAGTATCCCACGAGCAACGCTAAAAATTATGTTAAAGAAAATACCAATAACTTTTTCATAAATGACCTTCAAGTAATTACAGGGAGAATATTTGATAAGGTTATAACATAAAAATGTATTAAAATCAATTTACTTTTCACAAATTTGTGGGGGGACGAAATTACGAACACGGTTTCGGTAGGTTAGTTTTTGTAGTGTTTATGTCAAGTATATTGACAAACTTAAGTTATGTTTCACTGTAACTTGCCCGTAAGTGAACAATATATTCAGTAATATATCGATGGCTTAGTGCACAAACATTGTATGTCCATTTATGGCCAGTTTGAATTTAATACCATATTTGGATGTCTCCCAAATATTTCTAGCTAATTCACAATTGCATTACGTCCAAATAATAAGGAGCATACTAATTTTCAAGGTGCAAATATTGCATGCCTCAGTTAAATCAAAAACTCTACTTCACGAATGTTTTATGTCACGCATAATAACTTTAGCCTAGGTATGCCCGTTTGGTTTTCATTTCACTTGAAGGTGCAGATACTGTATGTTCGGACATACTATTTTGCTGTTGAAAATTTTAAGTTCTCACTGCCTTGATGGCGCACTAATATTGCATGTCCTGAAAACTGTTTTGGGAGATTTGAGATATATTTATAACTGAACAATTATTATTCAACTTTATTTAATTACTTATTATTCATACCTTGTGATATTATTAAAGAAAACACAATAATTTAATAATAAATAATGAAAAAGAATGTTGAAATCAATTACTTTGAGAAATAGAACGTTTGTGCTTTGAAGTTCTCGTTCACATTGTTAGTGCCAATCGTTGTGTGTACCAACCTTCCATTAAAATATAGTGAATAATTCTTTTACTGATGCAGAAAGGTGTGGTCAGTTGTTGAAATACAATTACAAGGAAATAATCTACAAATCAGTAACTCTGGCTACAGCAATATTATGTGTCGTAAGTAACTGCAACATCATATACTTTCAATTTGAGTTTTCTCAGAATCATGATTTTGGACGTACAATGTTTCTGTACTTAGCTATCGATATATACCAATTTCTAACCATGTCCATAATATCCCTGAATTTCTACTAGTCCAAATCTGCTGAGGGGATTAAATATGTATTATGAGAAATAAGACCTGCTAACGGTCCAGTGGTTTTATGTCCAATAAATAACTTTCTCTACCTTCTGCAGTGTTCACAAAGTTAAATAATGTTTCCCCGTGAAAATTATTCGTTACGTCCAACATCAATATCTTCCAAACAGATGCCTTCCCGTCCACTGAAATGGCGTTGTCCTTCCATCCATATGACGAACATTGATGGCCTGGATACAGCGTCGGTTTATATCGACGCTAAAATGTCGAAGCTAAATTGTCGATATTAAAATCCGCTTTGGAGGTAGCCATTTACTTACCAGACTGTATAGTGTTATAGCATAGTGAAAAGGTATGTTTTCAAATGAAGGCACTCGTCCGTCATTCGAGATATTTAAAATGCTATAAAGGCAGTGATTGTTAATCAACTAGGCAATTTACTCTCTTGATACTGATCAGAGTGAAAGGTGGAAGAGGTTCAGTACTTGGACGAATGAGAGTATCGACAAATGGAATAAAACAGCCAAGAAGGACGTGAAAATGAAAGACACCCCAAGCTTCATACAGCTTGTCGGAAGAGAACAAGGTCGGATGGACGGGTTAAAGATGAGGAGCCTGGTACTTGTTAGTGACACAGCTAGGGAGTCCTTGGTTGAGCAAGTTGAGAGTCACGTCTATCATCTCATAACCTGGATGTTTTCTGAAAATCCCGCCCACATACAGCAGAGTGGTATCTACATTAATGGCAATTACAGTTGGTATTATATTCAACCAAGTCAGTAATTGAGTTTATATTACTTCTCACCGACAACTGGCTGCAAATAATAACTCATAGGAAATAATAATGTAGAAGTTTACAAAACAATAAAAGATGGAGGAAGCAACGCATAGAACAAATTAAAAAAAGAAATGATCAATTACTGCAACAAATGAAATAATAAAAAGGTTTGGAGTAGTTCTTGGTACAAACAGGAACGGAACAGTTCATCGAACAAATAGAAATGAGGAACAGAGCAGTTATTAAAATCTAATAGCGAACATGAACGGAGAAGTTCAAGGATAAATAGGTCGGATCAACAGACAGGTTATGGGGAAAAATACAAAAAACAAAGACTGAGCAGTTCATTGAAATAAATAGAAAGGAAAAAGGAACAGTTATCGGAAATATAACTGAGGAATAACGGAACATTTTAGAAGAATGGAGTCGTTCGTGGAACAGATATGAAACATGAACGGATCAGTGGATGGAATAAATACGATGAAAGAACAACGCAGTTCGTGGAACGAAGAGGCATGAAGAAATGAACAGTTTATGAAACATATAAAAAAACATTAACGGAGCAGTTGATGGAACAAGTAGGAAGGAAGAACTGAACTCTTGATGGAAAAAATAAACAAGAACGGGAATGGAAAAAGTGCGGAAAATTGAAGGACGGTTCAATTGAACTAATGAGAAAAAATACCCCTCTGTATAGTTTTCTTCAAATTATCTCAAATATTTTGATTTTGCTTATTAAATGGGTATTAAATGGCGAACATTCAAAATCGTAATCTCAAGAACTTTTCCTTTCATATTTCCTACTACTCTTCCTCCACCAAATCCTATCTATTTACGACTTCGACGATATTATCTTTACAAGATGTGGAAATAATATATTTTTTCCGTCTTTGAGGATCAATTCTTGGTACTCTCTTGTCGGGAGATTAGAACTTTCCCTTCAGTAAATCTTAAGAATGATGACAATCCGACCTTCTCTTAAAAACGAATATTATCAGTCATCTTCGGGATACGAACCTCGATCACCAGCGAGGACAAAAAGGCCCGGCAAAGAACTAAAACATACAGGCGTGTATACATGAGCTAGGACGGCGAGGATGTGGGTGTGACGAGGTGAGTTAGAGACAACGATCACTCGATTACCGAGAACTCGTTCCTTATTCAAACTCCTGAATTGCGAATGAGTGCAAAACGAGAATTCGTGAAACAGATACACATCGGGAATAGATCAGTGCTCCTTGGAAGCCAGTAAACCTCGTGCCGTGCATGTGAGTTCACTTGAACGCCTACAATTCTCCTAAACCGACTGGACATATCGGAATCTAGAATCCATTTAAAGAAATTCATCCCGCTACGTTTCGTTCAGGAATGCTTGGAAATGTTGCTTGCCCACGTGTTGCGATTAAAACAGAAACATTCTCTGTTCTCTACAATACTTATTTAATTATTCAATTCGCATGTTGGCTACGCCGTTTAAGCTTGCATTCACCCCGTACTCGGCAGCCCTGAAGGTAGCTTTCCGTAGTATTCCATTTTTATAACATGCAAATGCTCGGGCTGATCACGGTCATGGTCACTTACTTTCCACTCTAAACACTCTCCCATCACTAGGGAAAGGATTTTAAAGTGCAGCACCTTTCCAACAATATAGCTACTTTTATACAGAAAGGTCGTTATATGTATCTGTGGAGTTAAAATGAAGCGAAATAAACACAATCTGCTTCAACTTTTGCACCTTTTTGTGAGATTACTGCATTTTAAAACCTTTTTCTTTCTATGTAATGCTTCAGCACATCCCCCCCCCCCACTTTTATATGCGGCTTTAAAGATTAGACATGTTTTCTCTCTTTTTGAATAGATTTTTAAAATTTTGTCTAATAATGTCAATAGTAAATAAATAAATAAATAAATAAATAAATAAAAATTAAATCATAAACCACCGGTAATTCATATCTCAGCAACAATGGCCAACCTGCAGCTGTGAAATCAAATAAAAATGTGAACAAAAATGCTGCAACAGTTTTTCCCTTTGCCGTTTCCTATTTACGGGCGGCTGCCCGGCAGGAATTGATGTGTTTTCTGACAGGGGCAATTCAATCCCAATAGAGGCTGCAATATAAATGCTACCCTTTAAAAAAACACAAAAGTCTAACGAATAAAGATATGAATGTAATTTCCTTTGCATTTTGTTTGTAGATGATCAGTGTATATATATTTATATTAACCCTAATTTTGAATCTAAACATTGCCCAGGTTTCCTAAACCATTTCCGCGTCATTGCCTGCTTTACTGAAGAGCTCGTGCAAAAGTCTTCTTGCAAGTAATCGTCAGATTCAGGTCAGACAAACTAAAGCCATATAAATTAGAACACCACATACGCCCTTATACCTTCAGCGTAATGTTTTGCCAGGTAGTATCGACAGGGTCAGTTTATCTTCGTAAATATTCGTCATAAATATATTCATGTACTTTACTACGTGCTCATAAAATTCCCATCCTACAAAGAATTGAAAAAGTATAATTCTAAACTCCCGGAGGGTATATCATGATTTGAACCAAGAGTGTTTTCCCATATTTACAGTTAATTAGAACGATCATCGCGATGTTATTTGGAACTTTTCTCTGTATCCCCGTCCATTGGTCTTCGCAGAATATTTGTTCACGATTTTATGATTCTCGGAATCATAATCACCATTACATTCATTACAATATTATCCTGAACCTCTACTAGAAATTTCACTATCTCCATTAATTTCTAACGTACTCCAATTTTGCACTCTTTCAAACTTTGCGACACTTCTCCGCGATAAGTAGATGACATGATGAGAAGTCGAATATAAATAATCCTTAACCGGAATACGATGTTCCTAAACTAGGTCTGCTTATGAAATACACACAGGAAAGACTGTCAGCATGAAGCTGACAGCTTGCAGGTTCATGGGAAAGCACTGTGATTTCACGAGACTCTTCAATATTTCCGTCAACACATTTCTACTGACCGCCTATGTGACGAGCACTTTGGAGCTTTCAGCACGGAAGTCGAGGCTAGGAACGACTTAGTTCAGTTAGTATGCTCCTACCTATCGACTGTGCACTCTCTTGTCGGCTGTGCTAGTGCTTTACCAGTCCGAGGGAAAAGTATTTTTCACAATAAAAAATCATGCCGAAGGTTAAGAAGGAGAAGTTGTGTGGACTTTTAGAAGAATTCAAGATGCAATTTATCGAAACTGATGTTATCATTATTCGATGTGCCGTCTGCGAAGTAAATATTGCAATCGATGACAAGCATCAACAAACAGAATAAGCCAGCACATCCAGTACAGCAGACATGTAAAGAACATTGAACTTCGCAAGTCGAAACTTAAGCAAACTACTCTGATACACATCTTCACATCAGGATCTGAAAAGCGGCGGTCATTGTATGAGTTCAGTGCAGATCTTGCCATGGCATAAATCCAGTCATGAATTCCCGTCCACAAGATAAACAATCCTGCATTCAAATCATTCCCTGAGATGTACACACAAAGGTCAATACCAGATGAGAGCACTCTGAGAAAAAAAAGTACATACAGCCAATTTGTGAAAAATTATTCGAGAAAATAAAAGAGGTGGTCAGCAAATATGAAGTGGGTTACATTTTAGATGAAACGACCTATTAAATGCAAAAATATATTTTTAACGTGTTGGTATTCCCATTATCTGGTGAATGGGTGAAACCTAGGCGTTTGAAAATTTACCAACTCGAGAAGACAAATGTGTGCTCAATAACGCAATAATTCAATGACTCGTGTATGAATCTGTGGTCAGGGTGCATACAGTACGAAAACATCAGGCTTGTGGTGACTGATCAAGAACGCCACATGCTTTCGGCTTTCCAACAACTGAAGGGCATGTACCCCAATCGCAGCCACTTGGCATGTATTGCACATGGAATACACCGTGTTTGCGAAAATATCAGGGACAATTACAGCAGGGCAAATAACTTCATTGCCACTCTGAAGAAGATTCTCATAAAAGCTCCCAGTCGTCAAGTTTTGTACAGAGATGTGACTGGACTCCGACGTTCACAGTTTTCCTGTCATCTTAAGGTGGGGTTCTTGGACAAGATGCGCAGTTTGCTTGTGCAAAATATTCAACAAAATTAAATGTTTCATGTATGCCCTAGGCTCAACGGACGCAGCAGCGATCAAGCTGGCCCAACAATAATTAATCAACAACAAAAGCCCAGAATTGGAACTTTTTGCAGTGCATGGCGACAAGTATTTGCCTGATGTGATTCAGAGTTTGGAAGAAGAATGTATGGAGAAGGAGGAACAGTGAAAGAAGTTGATGAGTGTTAGGGACAACCTTGAAGGATTTGCTAAAGATAAATTTGAATTAAATTTGAAGAACAATCCAGGTGTGGGAACATTTGTGGCAATGACTGAACTCCCTTTATGAGTGCTGACAAGCACTGGTTTCTGTAGGTGTCGAGTGGAGTTTTTCTCTATATAAGGATTTACTGAGCTCAAACCGCCAGCGACTTACTGTCAGAAATATTGAAATGTTGTGTGTATTCCAACACAAAAAGTTTATTCATTATTAGAACCCATAAAATGGGATGAAAAAAGTTCATATAACTGGTTTAAACCTAAACAAAGTGATTCCATCAACACGTTTTGCACCCTTTTTATGTATTTTCATAACATTTACCCCCCTTTTCTGACTATATTTTACACCTTAAAATCCTTTCCTTACCCATCACATTCTGGCTATAACGTATGTCTGTATCCGTGTGATGTATAAACACATAGTGAAAATTGTTTAAAACCTCCCTGTAGGAAAATCAAATGATCATGAATACGTCTTTCAATAAATCAAACTCAAATTGATAACGATTAGTTTATTTACATCTAATGAATCGTTTCCGAGAGATATTTATATGGAATTTGGAGTCGACAAGTGTAGAATTCAGTACATCGAAAGGGGGGAACTGACTCAGGGCCTACGAAACTGCCACGAATAAAATATTCATTTCTCTAGACTAGGATGAGATGAGGCCTCTTTGATAGGAGAGCCTTCTATATGTCTCTCAGTCATTGCAAACACTCAATACTTCACCATCACAGCCTGCACGATCACATCGACCATCTACACACTAACGCTCCTCTTTGATAATATGTCTCTCAGTCACGGCTATCCATAAATACTTCACATGACAGCCCGCCAGATCATATTGACCATCTGTACTCTAACACTCCTATTTGATAAAATGTTTCCCAGTCATGGTCATCCATCAATACTTCACATGACAGCATATAAGATCATATCGACCATCAGTTCTCTAACACCTCTCTTTGATGTCTCTCAGTCATGGCCATCCATCGATATTTCACAGCACATTCTGCAAGGTTGCTAGGGAACAATGCATCACGTATTTTGTATTGTTAATTTCGTGGCGCAAATTTTCAGATGCCGCCCTACCATAAGTCATGTTTATGCCAAAATATAACAAATTTCAATACACCGTAGTGGCACGAGCTCTGTGATGGATTTAAGACAGTTTCGAGAGACTGTAATCCATTTCACTCAAATTCAGCATCAAGGAGAGAAGTAGTTAAAGTATTATCTCTAAGGAACGACTTACGCCATTTCCTTATCCATAGCAAGCTATATATTGCGCCATTGTTGGGAATAATTGTTGGCATTGCCATCAGTATCCTTTAAGACTTTTCATCTTCATCATGGAACAGATCCATAAAAGTAAGAGCTCTGGAAATGTCATGTTGATTATGTTTCACATCTTACGGCTGTCCACTGACCTCCGTGTGGTAAGCATAGAATAGTATAGAATAGAATATCATCTCTGCTTGAGTGGAGATAAAAGAGGGCTTCATTAAGATAAGTTCCAGATTTCAAGTTCATAAGTATTTAAACAGAATATACATAAATATTTATAACTTTCAAAATCTTTGAGTGCGATTTGATAGAATTTAACGACGTTCTTACAAGAACGAAGCATGTTATTCCATTTTTATTAAGTTTAAAAAATATTATATTGTTACGATATGTTTTCTTTTTCAGGTACTTTATAAACTCATTCAGAATTAGATTCGACAGACTGAAGAAACTAAAAGTTATTAATTAAGTCAGCCGAAACTGAAAAGGGATAGCTTCAGATATTACGAAACACTTCATGTAAGAAAAATGTAATGTCGTATGCCGGGACGTTCTGTTCATGTAGATTCGCAGAATATCACTTCTAACATGAAAATAAAGCGCTTCTTCTTTTAATATCTGTGAGGAATGTGTTTGGCCTACTTTATTGCTAGACCCCATATAATACATGTAGAAGGTTTACTTTCTAAGTGACAAAACTCACTACCACTCCTCTCATTTGCCAGATAATATTAGGTTTACTTTCTCTCGTGAGACAACGCGGCATCATGGTTTGGGGCGCTATTGCGTATGATTCCACGTCATCTCTAGTGCGTATTCAAGGCACGTTAAATGCCCACCGCTACGTACAGCATGTGCTGCGGCCGGTGGCACTCCCGTACCTTCAGGGGCTGCCCAATGCTCTGTTTCAGCAGCATAATGCCCCCCCACACACTGCTCGCATCTCCCAACAGGCTCTACAAGGTGTACAGATGCTTCCGTGGCCAGCGTACTCTCCGGATCTCTCACCAATCGAACACGTGTGGGATCTCATTGGACGCCGTTTGCAAACTCTGCCCCAGCCTCGTACGGACGACCAACTGTGGCAAATGGTTGACAGAGAATGGAGAACCATCCCTCAGGACACCATCCGCACTCTTATTGACTCTGTACCTCGACGTGTTTCTGCGTGCATCGCCGCTCGCGGTGGTCCTACATCCTACTGAGTCGATGCCGTGCGCATTGTGTAACCTGCATATCGGTTTGAAATAAACATCAATTATTCGTCCGTGCCGTCTCTGTTTTTTCCCCCAACTTTCATCCCTTTCGAACCACTCCTTCTTGGTGTTGCATTTGCTCTGTCAGTCAGTGTAATATATGTTCAATCTAGGCCAGGAAAATGTGCATTTTATTCGATCTTTTTTGCCTTTTTTGGGCATTTTATGGCTTGTTGTTCCTTTTCTAACCTTTATAAAGATTTCAACACCTTTTCTTGCAAGTTCACTGTCTTTGGCTACATTCATACTGCTAATTCTCAATTCGAATTATGATTAGTTCATCCATCACCTCTTAAATATATTTTCCCTAATAAATAAATATAGCCCATTTGAACCATATCTGAAATGAGAAAAGCTGAAATAAAAATGAAATGAAAGGGAATGAAAAATTAATTTAGTGCTTGAAATCAGCAGGGGTATGAAATTATGTTCAAGATAAGTGAAATACTGAAAAGAGAAAATGTTGATGTGAGTGTTTTTGAAGAGGAAGATATCATTTGCTTCAAGTATGAACCCGTAACATCCGTTGATGAGGAGAGAAGTTCCTCGATGTTTCGCAACGTCCTGTCTGGAAACCGTCGATCCTTTATACCTAAGAACCTGGAGATGACTATGACTGCAAAGCCAACTGAGGTAAAGTTTCCGAATTACAATTTCTCTAACCCTAAGCCAAAACTGATTCCAGTTATACTAATTTCAATTTCTTTCTCCACGACATCCATTGCGGGATCGCTGAATTAATTGTAGGTGGAATTCTGGAAGATAATTTCATAGATGCATGCCTTGATGCGTAATATTCGCTATATTCTTCCCAATATGCATAAGTCGCTTATCGATGCCCTTATATGTCTAATCATCGACTATGGATCAGCCGTGAACACGATTTGTCTGATACATTGAATATAAAATTGCAAAGAGTTCAGAATGTCTGCGTTCGTTACATTTTGGATGTAAGACGCGATGAACACATTACACCTTGTTACGTATAACTTCACTACTTACAACTTCGAGAACATAGACAGCTCTCCTTCGCGCTACTTACTCACAGGATACTGGGTGCTAAGATCCTATGTTATCTCTATAACCTATTCCGGTTAATGAACACCATCCATGACAGAAGTAATCGATACACAAAATCTACACTCCTCATTCACATACATCGTACTGTAAGGTACAATAGATATTTCCTCTGCACAATATTACGGCTTTTAATACTTTCAATCTTCACCGATTTATGAATTATGCCAATACCACGCCTCTAAAAAAATATTTAACAATCTGTTTCCTGGATGAATACAATAAAAGGCATTAATCAATGAAGTCTTGCTTTCCATAGTAGGTTGACTAAATCATCGCATTTTCCACATGCTACTGACATTACAATTTTATTTTGTTTTAGTATTACTAATTTAATTCCCTTGTAATTTTATTCATTTTTTGGGTACGGAAATTTCAATTAGGTCTTTGCTAATTATGAGCAACCTCATTGCGACCAAGTTAACTACTTTCAATGTTTGTAATAATTAAGTTTAATCAGTGTTACCGAGCTCGATAGCTGCAGTCGCTTAAGTGCGGCCAGTATCCAGTATTCGGGAGATCGTGGGTTCGAGCCCCACTGTCGGCAGCCCTGAAGATGGTTTTCCGTGGTTTCCCATTTTCACATCAGGCAAATGCTGGGGCTGTACCTTAATTAAGGCCACGGCCGCTTCCTTCCCAGTCCTAGCCCTTTCCTGACCCATCGTCGCCATAAGACCCATCTGTGTCGGTGCGACGTAAAGCCAATAGCAAAAAAAAAATAATAATCAGTGTTGTTATTTAGTTTATGTTTATAATGTTTAAGTATGTTTTTCCATATTTCAAACTTTAGACTAAATTTTTTCCTGTTCCCCTGTATAAAGGAGCTCATTAGCCTCAGTGACAAACTGTAACCAATATACATAATACAATTCAATTCTGTTCGAACATCCGGCCGTAGAACAAGGCCAAATCTACAGAAAGTACCGTCCCCGAGAAAGAAAGAACTAATACCTTCCATGAACACTGTACCTAAAGTTGTGACAGGAAATTCCATATTTAAATGTGATTTGTTGTTAAAGTCTTCCTTATTGGCGAACTAAGGGAGACTTTTAGTGGATGTTATATATTTATATCTTCCTAGTTGATGCTAAAAGAAGGCGAAAGCTCGTTAGTGTTGAAACTAAACGTTTTTTAGACATGAATCTACGAAATTGGCCTTTAGACATGCATGTTTCACTTTCAGGTTCCGTTAATTGCAAAAAGACTATTAATGCAGCCACCGAGGCAGACGTAATGAACACCAAAATACACTGAAGTCTGAAACAAAAATGTTAATATTTATGTATTCTGAACAGAAATTTACTTTTTTCTTAAGGGATGCAGATTCTTAAGTCACTAGTTTTGAATTCAGGACACTCAGCTTAGTGTTACTGTCAGTGTAATGTGTAGCAGTAGGAAATGAATTGATGTGACTTTCCAAACGGTAACTCTTAGGCAGGACAGCGACTGATCAAGGGTGACACACCGGTGACACAGATGCCTCGCGTTCTTTGCACTTGAAGGTTCCATTTCTCTAGCGTACGTGGCTGTGTGACCAAATGATCAAAACTCTAGATCAGATTGCATCGTGCACTCTGCCTTACACTAAGAATCAATCATTCACCATTGATCCACATTTAGGGCTGTCGCCCAGGGGCAGATACCTTATCATTTTTTTTCTAAGTCTGTTCATAAATGATTTCTAAGAAGTTGGAAATTCAGCATGCATCTCTCTTGATAAATTAAACCATTTCATAAACAATCTTCCTAGAAATGAGTATTTGTGACAATTTGCCTTCTTTAATTCCAAGCTTGTCTTCATATTATGAACTTCCGTACATTTAAAACCACTCAAGCTATTCGTCTGTTAATGTCATTTTAAGCCATCTGTCCACTGATAATGTCTTGCTGGCAGGACCTAGTGTTTACAGTGCGCTATGTCTTCTGGCATAGGCTAGAGCAATTTTGTTATTTCCATAGATCTGTCTCTGTCTTATCCTTGGCTTTGACAATATGAAAGTGAATGATGTATGAGCGATGCTAGTAATTCCAATCCTTATGCAGCCATTCCCTGCTATGAATGGTGTGAAAATGTTGTTCATAGGGTCGGTTGATGCATTTCAGTGGACTTGGCAGATTAATATGCAATAGCAACTCTGGCTCTGTGAGGAAAGCAACGGGAAAGTACCTCACTCCTCATTTCCCTAGTACGCCTCTTCAGTGATGCCTAGGCCATCTACGACAGCTGATGGCAGAGCCCTTGAGGATCGCACCAGCGGAAGCGCTGACGGACTGAACAACAAACAACAACATCCACTGATAGCTCGAATTTTTAAGGAATATTTTCGTAACACTACTATTTTGTCGGAAACCATCCAGAACAAGTCGTGCTGCTATGTTAGCCTCAGAAATCCTTCGCTCTACCATCTGGGTTACTGTTTGAGAGCCATATTTTTCATTTCTTGTATCAAGTAATCCTGGTAATAAAATGGTGTATTGATTTTGATGCCGGGAGTGTCCGAGGACATGTATGGCTTTCCAGAGGCAGGTCTTTTGAATTGACTCCCGTAGGTGACCTGCGTGTCTTTATGAGGATGATATGATGATGAAGACTACACATATACCCAGCCCCCATGCCAGAGGAATTAACTAATTATGCTCAAAATTCCTGACCCTGCCAGGAATCAAACTTGGGACCCCTATTATCAAAGACCAGCACGCTAACCATATCGATGGCTTAGTGCACAAACATTGTTTGTCCAAAAGTCATTATTCTGAGGAAACTCAAATTGAAAGTTTAGGAAGTTGCAATTACGACTATTAATATAGCTGTAGCCAGTGTTATTAATCTGTAGATTATTTCTTTGTATTTCAACAACTGGACCACATTTGTGTGCATCAGTTAAGGAATTATTCACTATATTTTAATGTAAGATTAGGACATACAACACTTAGCACTAACAATGTGAAAGAGAACTTCAAAGCACAAACGTTATATTTTTCAAAGGAATTGATTTCAACATTTTTAATCATAATTTATTATTAAATTATTGTTATGTCTTATTAAAATCTCAAAGTATGAATAATAATAAGTAATTAAATAAAGCTGAATAATCACTGTTCAGTTATAAATATGTCTCAAATATTTCAAAAGAGTTTCCAGGACATACTATGTTTGTGCTCCATCAAGGCAGTAAGAACTTCAAATTTTGAACAGCAAAATAGTATGTCCGAACATACAATATCTGCGCCTTCAAGTAAAATAAAAAGTTATTATACGGGACATACAACATTCGTGAAGTACAGTTTTTGATTTAACTTGGACATGCAATATTTGCACTTTGGAAATCAGCATGTTCCCTATTATTTGGGCATAATATAATTGTAAATTAGCTAGATGTGTTTGAGAGATATAATAATATAGTATTAACTTCAAACTGGCCATAAATGTGCATACAATTTTTGTGCATTAAGCCATCGATTCAGCCATGGAGCCGAACAAGTTATCATGGTGAGAGTCCCATACACTAGAACTCTACTTGGGGTTTTACCGGTGATTTATACGCCCCCTCTCTTTCATCTTTATTACAACTCCTAAATGCCCTCATAATCATCAGAAGAGATCTGTAACATTGATTTTCCATCCCATTTATTTATTTACCTCAATGAAGATATTTCATTAAATTGACACCTGGGTACAGTCTTCTTCATGAATTTATTTCTTCTCATCAACACAGTAATTAAACCTGAGAGGACTTCCCTTCTGTGTAAAATTTACATCTTGACTTTTCACCAAGCTTACCATCCTACCATTGTCTTCTGTCCATCTCATAGCTAACCGTTGTATTCTATGCATTCGTCTCCAAAAGCTCACCACTCTAGCACATGCTCCTGTTCTCCACTGGTCGACCTTTCTTCCACATGGAGCAGCACAAACACGCGCAACAGTAAGATTTTCCTTTACGTGTGCACTAGTGTCCAGTTGCAAGAAATTATTTTCTTGATAAGATCTCTTTCGTTAGTATCATTCTATTACTTTTTCGACTGATCGCATGCATCAAACATAATAATTATGACATACAGTGTATCAGCGGAAGTTGAAGGAGAGATGTACACGAAGGGAGAAGAAAACACTTCTCAGAGAGCACGGGGCAGCCATAGAACCGTCCGGGAGATCATGTTAGTATGGAACATACCTTGCATGTCGTTAATAAGAATGCGATATCTGAACAAGAGGCCCTCAGCTGAGTCCTGGCATTGCTTCCACTTACTTGTGCCAGGCTCCTCACTTTTATCTATCCTATCCGACCTCTCTTGGTCAACTCTTGTTCTTTTCCGACCCCGACGCTATTAGGCTTGCGAGGGCTAGGGAGTCTTTCATTTTCACGCCCTTCGTGGCCCTTGTCTTCCTTTGGCCGATAACTTCATTTTTCGAAGTGTCGGACCCCTTCCATTTTTTCTCTCTGATTAGTGTTATATAGAGGATGGTTGCCTAGTTGTACTTCCTCTTAAAACAATAATCACCACCATCTGAACAAGAACGATATTACATGGATCAACGCGTATCTGTTACAGGATGTACTAAAAATGTCTTACAGTCTAACAAAGGGCTCCTTCAAAGGTTTTTTTATAGTGTTTCGGTTATTTAGTGCTAACTAGGAAGACGGTCCTTGGTGAACAAACACATAAAGAACACGATGTGCCCATATGTACAGCTATCGTGTCAGTGATGGAGCGCCATCATACGTCCCACTTACCTCGCAATATTTCGATTGCGATCTGGTGTTTATTTCTACTATCATGTACAGTACTCATACCTGGAACACAGTGTACACAGGGTGACTGGGACGGCAAACTGATCATATTTCATGAGTGGAGGCATGTCCAGAATTGTGTGGTTTGGGTGCTGTGGTGAGTCAAAATTTGAGCTTACTTCGGATATGATGATGGGAGATTATTCCATACTTCGTGAAGAAACCTCCGTCAGCCGAACAAGAGCATCACATTGTGCATTAAATTACAGAATGTTTTCGAACTGGCGACCTTCAACTTGATGACAGAACCTACATCAGTCGTGCAGAGTTTGGTGCATTTGAGGCATTGTCCATAGTATGAAGTACGAGACCCCTGTTTATTCAAAGTAGGATCGTATCACATCCATCCACACAGTCACTGAAACATCGAGCTCACAACAGCATGTCTTTGACGGTCTCTAGTCTCTGTAATCAAGTTGGAGGACGACAATCCGAATCCCTTTGCAATTTGAATGCTCTTGTTCGTATGGTGGAGATTACTTCATAAAAATATGGAACAAACGCCCACTATCAAATCCGAAGTGTTGTCAAATTTTGACAAATCTCTGGGACTCAAAACACTGAAAAAGAGGATCGCCCTGAAATTAATTTGGGTGCCGGTGAAGAAGACGACATTGGCGACTTACAAAGTTTGAAATTATTCAAGGGAGGAGAAGATGAGACATTATGGGCAAATAAATACGGCACTACAAAACCAAAATCAAAAGATAAATATAAACCCCGTCTACAAGAAATTTTAACAGCTATCCTCATTCTCGTGATTTAGACCCTTTGGCACATTAACGTAGGCTAATACAGGGGATTATTTATTGTCATGCAACTACGAGACAAAGCTCATTTTAGCCTCACGGCGTGGAGAACAAAACTCGTGGGACCAAAAACCATTTTTAAAGGCCCTAAAACCAACCGTTATGAAGATATTGGCACTACCCCACCTAGGCACGGTTGTGAATAGCGCCAAAAATATTTTAAAGCTCATAGTCAGCTTTAATCTCCAGAGATACTCCTTGTGGTTACCGGATCCACATTCCCATACTACTATCTCGATAATGATTGTGAAGTGTTATTTTCGCTAATTACAAGAGATTGTGTTAAATAATTTAAAGCCGGGCTGAGTGGCTCAGTCGGTTAAGGAGCTGGCCTTCTAACCCCAACTTGGCAGGTTCGATCCTGGCTCAGTCCGGTGGTATTTGAAGGTGCTCGAATACGACAGCCTCGTGTCGGTAGATTTACTGGCACGTAAAAGAACTCCTGCGGGACTAAATTCCGGCACCTCGGCGTCTCCGAAGACCGTAAAAGTAGTTAGTGGGACGTAAATCAAATAACATTATTATTATTAAATAATTTAAACTCGTAAATTGATTCACGTATGACTTACTGTCTGAAGAAAGGCACTGTGGGGTAAACTAACCCTAGCAACCGTATGGGGTGGACGTGGAGGGGGGTGGATGGGTGGAGGGCATATAAAAGTATTCGAAAACTGTGTCGAAACTATAGTTTTTGGAGTCGCTAATATGAACAGCTACCCATCGGCATGAGGGTTCACAAGGGGTGAAAAAGTCCAAAATGGATTTATGTGTGTATGTTCTAGTATAGCTGTCAAGCAAACTTGATACATATGACTTACTAGCGGGAAAAAATACTGTGGGGGCAAGACACCTCCTAAGACCCCTTTTGGGAAAGAGTGGAAAGGGGATGTATTTAAGTAATAGAAAAATATATTGATTAATCCATAGTTTTTGGGGTCGCAAAGATGAAAAGTGCCATTCTCCATGTCATTTAAGTCGAAGTTCAGTTCCTGTTGGCGCTGGGGGTGGGAAGGGGCGAGAAGAAAATGTCCAAAATTACCGAGATTATGGATGTACTGTATGTGTAGCTCTCATTTAAACTTCATACACATATGACTTACTATCTGAAAAAAAAAGTACTGTGGGGTTAAGACATCCTTATCAGCCCTAGCGGAGGGGAAGACATTAAAAAAATCTAAAACGACTGATATTAGTGTCTAATCCATAGTTTTCTGGGTCACAGAGATGAATTATGACACTCTGGGTGCCGTTTAAGTCCAAGTTCCAGCCTCCATGGGCATGGGGTTCAGAAGGGGTGAAAAAATGTCCAAAATGGCCGAAAGGTGTATTGATTCAATAGTTTTCTGGGTTGCGAGGCTGGTTGGTGACAGGTCCAGTGACAGCTGTAATCGTGTACATTGTATCTATGGCATGACGAGTAAATACAGACAGTTATAACTTCTATTATTTGTATGAAAGTATAAACTAATTCCCAGAACATCTGGTGTGGTAAAAGGAAATAGTTTAACTCGAAATTAAATAATCTAAAATTAAAACTAAAATAACACACATAACAATATTTCTATATCTACAAAAGATTTCGTAAACTATCAGTCAAAGTCACAATAAAGAAATATACAAAACTTCGCTTCAAACAGGTAATTCAAGTCCTAAAAGGTAAACATTCAAATAAACTACTCGAGGAGAGCCCGGTACTACAGCTAGTACTCAATATTAATCATTATTTAGTAACCGAAGAGGTGATATTCCTTCATCATTATTTTTTTTTCATTGATACATGAAATGACCATGTTTGGACACAATACTTGTGGAACTTTGTTAAGTCTTTTGGACGAAATTCGAGCTAACGACTCTCTCTGACCCCTGTGACCCGGATCTGAACATACGTTCGCACCTGCAGGGCTAAAGCGTAGGCTATGGATGTGTGTCATTACAGGAGGTCCATCACACACCTACATACCTCGCACTGGTACCAATGACCTCACCACTAATTCACAATCACAACTAATATACACACAAAATTTGTCAAAAATTTCGAGTTTAACCTGTCTTCAAATTCTCACATGGGTGGTTGTTGCTCGAATGCCTGGAATTTCGAATATACGTCGTCAGATTCCTGTGATAATTTCCTCTTCATATCCATACCTTTGTTTTTTCCATCAAATTTTCATTGTCCTTAATTTCCTTTTTGCACCAGCCGTTGTACTCCTCGTCGACGGGACAGTCACTTTGCGTTTCCCCTGTGGGTGAGTGTGGTTGAGTACATCCTCCTTACCCTGCCAGTCGTGAGAGGCGACTGAAAGGGGTACCATGCGATTGGTGATCACCGTTCCCCTAACTAAGACTCACTTGTGTCAGGCTTCTCACTTTCATCTTTCCTTTCCGACCTTCCTTAGTCAACTTTTGTTATTTTCCGACCCGACAGTATTTTTTTTTGCTATTGGGTTTACGTCGCACCGACACGCATAGGTCTTATGGCGACGATGGGACAGGAAAGGGATAGACCTGGGAAGGAAGCGGCCGTAGCCTTAATTAAGGTTTGCCTGTTGTTAAAATTGGAAACCACGGAAAACCATCTTCAGGGCTGCCGACAGTGGGGTTCGAACCCACTATCTCCCGAATAGTGGATACTGGCCGTACTTAAGCGACTGCAACTATCGAGCTCGGTCCCGACAGTATTAGGTTTCACGAGGTGTAGGGAATCTTTCATTTTCATTTCCTTCATGGACCTTCAATTCTTTTTTTCCGATACCTTCATTTTTCAAAGTGGCGAATCTCTTCCAATTTCCCCTTTCATTAGTGTTGATAGAGGATGGCTATTAAATTGAACTTCCTCTAAAATAAATAATTACCACTAATCACTTAGCAAGTGTATAATTACATTTTTTTCGAACTCTCATGTCCTTGGATTCTGAGGCACATAGGTGCACATATTTCTCCCTGTCACCGGCTTGTAATGACGTACTAGCTTCTTGCTCTGTCTAGCCTTTGAAAATTTCATTTATTTTCTATTTTTTCACCCATGCTGCTCTTGATTTAATTTAAAACAAGTAACAGGTTAATATTAAAAAGGTATAGACAGAGAGACGATTGGAGAGGATACATATTTCCTTCCTTTTACTTTTCTTATTTTCTATTTAGGTAATTGTCGTGGAAAATCAAGGTTGAACATATCTCTACTTTTTCTTTGTAGTTGAAGACAAGAAAAGAGAGCCCCACGGTGGAACCAATGTCTTTTAGGCTTTCACTTTTAGCATTATCCTACGAAATGGAAAATTCTGTAGTTGATTGTACAGGCAGGAGAAAAAAATGTTCTCTTAAGGCTGAGAAGAAAACCCCTCAGTGTTATTTTTATAATGATTGAGGGATAAATTTCTGAACAACTTCCCCATACCTAACAGCACACACAGAGGAATCTAGGGATAAGGATAACTAAGGGTAAAATTTCATCAAAGATTATATTTATTTAAAGCCTTTTTATACTGTTAAAACAGTCATTGTTCACTTCAAAGGAAGCGAAACAATGTCTTCGTGAAACCTAAAACTCCTCAGTACGGTAGTTTGTTTCTTTCAAACACCATAAATACAAAAGTAAATCGTGTCTTGTCTTGTATTATGAATCGTGTGAGAATAAACAAAACCGCGTCTTGTCGTCCAATTCATTCTTTGACCGTAATACGCTGTAGTCTAAGTCATGACACATCAGCAAACAATCTTAAATCCTTTTCTTATATTTACGTGCAGGAAGTGTTTTGTTATAATGTTGTGAGGTCAGAACCTCAAAATACATCCTTTTAGACGGAAGGACTCTTGCAGAACTGACACAAATTGTTACATCACGTTCTAAAAGGCTCTCTCATTTTTTCCGGTAGTTCCGGTGATAAATGTCAAATGCGTCCATTCACTGCATTCATGAATATTTTATTATCCTTTTACCTTTATAATCTATACGGAAGTAAGCAAGAGAGAAGAGTACACCTCTGACAGTAGGCAGGAAGGTTACATCCACCAAGCACGGTCTAATTTATCAATTCGTCTAAATCTGAAAATATTCCAAATTTCGAACCCAGTCTAATCTTCTGGTCGTGATTCTTGATTTAGAGAGTTCAATAGCGAGATCTACAGTACTAATCACCGTTAACTGTAATGAATCGACGAAGAGGATACAGATATCGGATTATAAGAAGGTAGGAGGATGAAATGACGGGGAAAATAAAAACCTCCCTGGGACTCACAAACATCGCGTAAGGAAGACGGAAGATAGGAGTACGCCTATGGAATAAGTGAAAAAAGGCAATAAGTTACCACTCTCAGCTGGCATCCCTCTCAAGCTCACAAGTTGTAAAACCCGGCAAGTAGCCTCACTTTAAGGTGCAACAGTACTTCGGAGGCTTACTCTCTCGTTGTTACATGTAATCAATAGAAGGTAAAGGAATGATGGAAGGAAGGAAACAAATCAACTTAACCTGTATGCAAGAACGTATTTATATGGGGATCCAGGAAGTTTCACATCCTCAGTCATTGGAAAATTGAATGTAGGTCTGTTAGTCAATACCTTAAATTGCAAGCTGAAGTGACTAGTAGATCAACGCCCGCTAGGATTGGCGTTTGTTTGTAGAATCAAATAATACAGAGTGATCCACTAGTATATCCCTATTTCTATTTCACTATTAATTTGGCATTAACAATGTTAAATGGTTGCTTTCAATTTTATTATGTACTATGGTCCTTGTCATTTCATATTTCGATGTAGGCACCAGCATTAACAGCACACCGTTGCAGTCGGGGCCCAATGTTCCTAACAGACCGTTGCAACATGCTACAAACTTCTGTTTATCCTATTGTTTCAACCTGGGGCGATGCACGATGGGGCACCTCCCCATTTTGCATTGATTTTGCGAGAATAGCTTTACAATGCTTTTCCGGGCCGCGTTATTGGACGTCGCGGAAATGTTCAGTGACCACCGAGAAGTCCAGACTTGACCCCACTGGATTTTCCCTCTGTGGGTATTTGAAAGAGAAGGTGTCTGCCAGACAACCGCGTGACTTGGACACTTTGGAAGCAGTCATTAGGGAAGAGTGTGCGAGAGTACCAAACGACATGTTGCAACGGTCTGTCAGAAACATTGGGCCCCGACTGCAACGGCGTGCTGCTAATGCTGGTGCCTACGTTGAAATATGAAATGGCAAGGACCATAGTACGTAACAGAATTGAAAGCAACCACGTAGCATTGTTAATGGCAGTATAATATTGAAATAAAAATAGGGATATAATAGTGGATCACTCTGTATATAAATCATACAACCTATAACAAAAATTGAATTTATACAGCAACTTGGAAATTATTATGAACTTCAGTTAGCAGTCTCCAGTGAGCTGGAGGGGAATTGGTTACTATAAGTTTTTGTTTTTTCTTCAGATGATTATATGTAAATAAAGGTGAGTATTATATTTTTGAATATATATAAACATATTTAAATACTTTACAGCAAGTAAATAATAATAATAATAACAATAATAATAATAATAATAATAATAATAATAATAATAATAATAATAATAATAATAATAATAATTCGAGCGTGTTCATTCAATAGTAACTTTTTTGTCCTATCAAACCAAACCCCATGGCACTACACCCCTTGCAGGGCCTTGGCCTACCAAGCGACGGCTGCTTAGCCCGAAGGCCTGCAGATTACGAGGTGCCGTGTAGTCAACACGACGAATCCTCTTGGCCGTTATTCTTGGCTTTCTAGACCGGGACCGCTATCTCACCGTCAGATAGCTTCTCAATTCTAATCACGTAGGCTTAGTGGACCTCAAACCAGCCCTCAGGTACAGGTAAAGATCCCTGACATGGCCGGTAATAGAACCCGGGGCCTCTGGGTAAGAGGCAGGCACGTTACCCCTACACCACGGGGGCGGCTTTGTCCTATCAGATGACCTAAATCTTGTATATCTTAAATAGTCAGATTTTTCGAAATTTACACAAATATCAATATGTCAGCTGTCCCGTTTCTCTACGGGGTCGGGTATGAGGTGAGATGAATCTGTCTTGGCAGGATGTTATGAGCGGATGCCCTTCCTGACGTGAAGCTCATCAGAGGAGTTAACGAGATGTGATGAATGGCGTGATATATGATAGTAGGAAGGGAGAGGGTGAAACACATGCCAGCACATAGCCTACTCCTGTCAAATAGCACCGAAGGGTCTGATCAAGGATTAACGTCCTCAACCGACGGACGAATCACCATCAACAGCGTAATGTGACCTCAATCCGTATGAGCACTGCGGAGAGGTTTAGAATTTAATCCAGGCTTTCGGCACGTAATCTAGTGATTAGTTATTGTATAGCACCACCTCCCCTACCCTGCCGGCCAACATTCTGATCGTGAATTTTTTTTCGATCAACGCGACTCGAACCGGCTAAACATGGTGTCAGACCGTTTAGACTTCAACTCCTTAAGGATCGTGGCCACCAGTCGGATAATAATAATAATAATAATAATAATAATAATAATAATAATAATAATAATAATAATAATAATAATAATAATAATAATAATAACGTTAATAATTCGACCGTGCTCATTCAATAGTAAATTTGTTGTCCTATCAGATCACCGTAAATCTTGTATATCTTAAATATGTAGATTTTCCGAAATTTAGGTAAATGTCAATATGTCAGCTGTAAAAAATACCAGGTTGACTGAAAGGTATTTTCTGTAAATGTTCTATTTATTATGAGTTGTTTGGCAACTAATATTCGGTGTATGTTATTCATTGGCGATACTCCAATCTTCGTATATAGAGTTCCCGACTTCGGTAGTAGGAACACTGGTTTCAATGACACTATGGCATTCCTTATTGAGAATTGATATTGACGGCCAAATCATAACCATGTGGCGTAAATTCAGATAAATGCACATTTCTACGTTCGATACCATTGACTATCATGTTCATCAAGTACTATTGTGCCTTGTTCCACGGCCCATTTAAGTACCATATGAAAAAGTTTATTAGTAAAGGGTGCATTGTTAGAAAAAAACTATCTGTGAGGTTTTTCCTTTTGTAGTATTTAGTCTTGAATGATATTTCGAACCAATTGCTGACGAAGCAGAAAATTATATTTTACGAAAAAAAGAAGAAATTGGAACCTCTTGAGCTAAAGTTGGTTACCTTCTCAGTATGCATGCAGCATGCATTCCTTTTTGGGCGTAGACAGAATTATTAAATCAAAAGGCAGAGAAAACATACATTTATTTCACTAGCAAAATACAACAGCTAGTAAGAAAAACATAACACTGCACACGGCAAAAGGTTAGAATGTAAAGATATGGCACTGTATTCCAAGAATTATCACCGTCGATGTTTCGATGTGTCCATGCTTCCACACCTTCAATTTACATTTTAAAGAAAAGTACTGTAGATAGTGTCTCAAACCTTTTGGGTCCAATTGAAACAGGTGATAGTGGGAGCACAACCGTTTATATTGAGATAGGAAACCAATGGTCGGAAATGCATAGTTATTGTGTTATGGATATACACAGCGTACACCACATAACACAACGTAGCTCATAGTAATATTTCAAAGTGACGACCGCCAGTCTCAATGCATGCATGGCAACGGCACATGAAGTTCTGCCGCACTCTCTCAAAGATCCTTGGTGTCTTTTGTACCAGAAGACAGGCAGGTTGGACCCTAGCAAGCAGGTCTTCATCCGTTTCTACCGGGGGTTTCATAAACCGAGAACTTGACGTAACCCCAGAAGAAAAATCCAAAGGTGAGAGGTCCGGCGATCGCGCTGGCCATGGAACAGGGCCTCCCCTTCCAATCCAACGATGAGGGTACGTATTGTTCAGGTTCTCGCGGATATTAAGATCGAAGTTGACTGGTGCACCGTCATGGTGAAATCACATTCTTTCACGGACAACAAGGGGTACAGTCTCCAGAAACTGTGGCAGCATATCTCGCAGGCAATGTGGACCAGTCAAACGGGAATGCAGCAAATAAGGTCCTATTAAGTGATGTTGGACAATGCCGACCAATACGTTGACAGAGAATCGTTGCTGTTGGCCACCGATGTGGGTGGCGTGGGGATTGCCCACACTCCATACACGGCTGTTGCGACTGTTAAAAATATCATCACGGGTGAATGAGGCCTCATCCGTGAACAATTTAAACTGTAGAAATTCGGCACTACAGCACTGCGGTGGTTAATCCATTGACAGAAGTGAACGCGGAGCTCACCATCCGTTCGTCCCAGTGCTGGCAGCGGTGTAATACCTGTTCCGCCAGTACTCCCCACATTGTATCATTCGAAGTGTGCGTTTCACGGGCAGGTTGATGGGTGCTTATTGCTGGGTGGTCGGCCACGCGATTCGAAACCATCTCTTCAAAGTCCGGTATTCGGACATGTCTTTGGCGGGAACCTTGGCCGGCTTTCTGTGGCCTGAAAGACTCCGTCTCCCGTAAGTTGTTATCTACGGAGATACACTTTTTCCAATTAGGATGACGCTGTCGGGAAAGCGTTCTCTGTACATTCCTGCTGCTTTATGGACACTACATCCAGCCACACCGTACATTAAATGCATGTCTGCCAGCTCTCGTGACGAGTAACGTTCCATCTTTAACTACGCGTCATACACGGTACACGCTAACACACCTCACCATGGGCACATCACAAGCTGTCTGACCCAATGAACAACTGGCACCATGGATAGTGGTGTGCGTGCTGCGCCGGTGCGATACATGCTGTCGTCACATGACACACGTGCGGTGTTGCCAACTTAGCTTTCACCCCGCTAAATCTAGCTTGTTTCATCCAACGTTTAGCGGCAAAAGTACAACATTCCCGCTGTAACTTCCCCCCTCCCGCTAAATCTAGCTTATTTCTTGCAACGTGCCTCATGTGATGTGGCGTTGTGGCTCCCCTCCCCCTAGTATGAACGAAGACTTACTCTCTCTCTCTCCCTCTCCCTTTGTTCCCTTCTTGTATGATATGGTAGGGACAGCGAAAATAACTATGATCACCTAGTCATGGTGCCTGACTTACCACTGGTACAGCGAGAGCATGGAATGCGCCTTTATGATGTAATAGTATGACATCCGTTCTCATCCTTCAGTTTTACTATCGTCCGATGAGCTCACAACACTTCCTTACTTGTGCCAGGCTCCTCACTTTCAACCATCATATCCCACCTCCCTTGGTTAACTCTTGTTTTTTTCCGACCCCGCCGATATTTTATCTCGAGACCTAGGAATTCTTTAACTTTCCCGCCCTTCTTGGTCCTTGTCTTTCTTTGGCGATACCTTAATTTTTCAAGGTGTTGGGCCCCTTCCATTTTTTCCTCTGATTAGTGTTAATAGAGAATGGTTGCCCAGTTTTACTTTCTGTTACAACAATAATCACCACGACCCCTACTTGTCAAGACTAGCTCAGTGTACGTAATTAAATGTTTGCGGTTATGGCAGTTTGCTAATTTAGCAGAACAATGAGTAATTTCATTCCCTGTTCGGTGAGCAGTGCAATAAATATTTGGCTAATTTTTTAACTTTTTCTAGTTCTCATTTTCTGGCTTGTATTGGATCATGATCTAGCTTATTAAATTAAAATTGAGTTGGCAACACTGCGCACGTGCTATGAGCCAAGTTGTGTACAGTACGTCTGTTTAGCGTTCAGGCGTGTACGAAGTTTATCACCCGCTGCCTGTTCCAGTGTACATCAGACACCCGGTATCTTTGCGAGAGTGCGGTAGAACGTCATGCACCCATTTCCATTCAGAGATGATGGTGTAAATCCTCATTTTTTAATTTTTATGTTTACAAGTTGTTTTACGTCACACCGGCACAGACAGGTCTTGCGGCGACTATGGGATAGAAGTGGGAAGGAAGCGGCCGTTGCCTTATTAAAGGTACAGCCCCAGCATTAAGTGTATTTTCAAATGAAATCTGAACACAATTCAATTCATCATAAGCAGTATAAAACATTTTCTCAAAATATGTGCGTAATTTATGTAGATAAATCTGAACTTTTTTCAGCAGAAAAGTATGTTGCGGTACCCCGGAGAGGTTTGCGCACGACAGGTTGAGAAACTCCGTTGTGCTGCATTACACCAGTCAAGTAAGTTCGTAGAAATACTCCAACATGTACATAAAGCAACACTCAAAATTTAATGGGAGCAACCCTGAATATGTAGCAGATTTTACAAATTAACATGAATACCAAAAAACAAGAAAGAGAGTATGCAGAACTAGTGAGAATGAGGACATGGGCGAGAAAGGGAAAGAAAGTCTTCCGTCTCGGAATGTCGCTCGCCTTTCTCAGCATGTCAACATTATTTCGAGCGAAGGTCGTAACGAGATCTCATTTGGCATCGTTCCTAATGTTCTCGTCAAACGGGAGTCTCCTTCACACGTGTTCTCCTCCCAAAGTTTTGAGATTGAACGGAGAATTGAAAGAAGTGTGCAGCTCAAGAAAGTATCCGCACCTCTGGAAAAGAAATATATACATTATTTTGATCGCAATACCCGTCTATGTTTATAACAAAATAACAAAACAGCCCACTTTAAGTAAGTGGTATCATAAAGAAGAATATTATGAAATGATAATTCTTCTTCTTCTTTTCCTTCTTCACATTTTCCCGTTAACTCACGAAGCTCTTTCTGCATTATAAAGAGACCCGTTAAGTGGTTTAAAAAAGTATCAATTGAAATTATGGTAATGAACCGGTGAAATTGTCGGGAATACACATAGATCCAAAACTGAACTTCGATGCTAACAGGGATTTCGTTTCAAATTATTTATTTATTTATTTATTTATTTACTTATTTATTTATTTATTTATTATTTATTTATTTATTTATTTATTTATTTATTTATTTATTTATTTATTTATTTATTTATTTATTTATTTATTTATTTATTTATTAAGTTGAGTACCTGAACTGCCTGAACTAAACTAGGTAGGATATCTAATTGTTTCAGACACTGATGAACCGTCATTGACGCTGTCAGAAGGTCGTCGACAGCGCCGGAGAAGACTCTGTGCAGGCCCCTGCAGGTGTCTAGATTTTTTCTCCGCAGTCGCAGATTATAGAAAGTCATAAGCCCCAAGAATGCATCCTGGAGCCATTTCTACTGTAGCCAGAGGGCTCTCTGCTTAGTGGGACTAATACACTCGGCGGTAGATGAATTCCTGACGGAGGCTGCCTGGGGTCTAACAACAAGATGGATCTCCGTTCGTCCGGGGCCCTTACACCCATTCTTCATTCCACGTTCGCAATGCATATTAATTCTCTGTGATCAGTTCTGGAGTCGGCAGCGAAGGAGAGTGTATGGATTTCAGTCGTACTGATACAATTCTGAGGATGACTTGGTGAATCAGAAGTAATTTATTGGCCGGGACTTCATACGTTTCTCGGACAAGATCTTTCACGCGGCTCAGACCTGGCGGCAGGATGAGGCAAAGAATTGGAATCCAGCGCAGTGAGATTATTTTTATGACTCCGCGGAAATTCCGCACTGTCTGATTTAGGACGGTATAAATTTTATTTGTGTTGGTGCTGTTAGGGCTAATTGCATTGAAATATTACCGATATAGACAGGTCTTATATCGACAATAAGTTAGGAATGGGAAGGAAGTGGCCGTGGTCTTAATTAAGGTACAGCCCCAGAATTTGCCCCATGTGAAATCGGAAAACCAGCGAAAACAATTTTCAGAGCTGTCGACAGTGGGAAACGCTTTATTTCCATTTGGGACTCATTTTCTACAAGTCTGCATAGTCTGCATAGGGGAACACACAGGAACAGAGCGAACCAGCATACCATATAAAACTCATCGTTTCTTGAAGTGTTCAAAATTCACTCCATCAGCATTGACACATAAACTCAAGGGATTCGGGATTTAATGCGACGGTGGGTTAATGTTTATTCATTCCTTCATAGAGGGGTCAATCACTACTGGACTGCATTTAGGGCAGTCGCCCAGGTGGCAGATTCCCTATCTGTTGTTTTCCTAGCCTTTTCTTAAATGATCTCAAAGAAATTGGAAAGTTATTGAACGTTTTCCTTGGTAAGTTATTCCAATCCCGAACTCCCCTTCCTATAAACGAATATTTGCCCCAATTTATCCTCTTGAATTCCAACTTTATCTTCATATTGTGATCTTTCCTACTTTTGAAGACACCATCCAAACTTATTCGTCTACTGATGTCCTCTCACGCCATCTCTCCACTGACAGCTCGGAACATACCACTTAATCGAGCAGCTCGCCTCCTTTCATTCAAATCTTCCCAGCCCAAACTTTGCAACATTTTTTATAACGCTTCTCTTTTGTCGGAAATCACCCAGAAAAAATCGAGCTGCTTTTCTTTGGATTTTTTCCAGTTCATGAATCAAGAAATCCTTGTGAGGGTCCCATACACTGGAACCATACTCTAGTTGGGGTCTTACCAGAGACTTATATGCCCTCTCCTTTACATCCTTACTACAACCCCTAAATACCCTCATAACCATGTGCAGAGATCTGTACCCTTTAATTACAATCCCATTTATGTTCTTCATTAACAATCATATTTATGGGGTTACCCCAATGAAGGTCTTTTCTTATATTAACACCTAGGTACTTACAATGATCCCCAAAAGGAACTTTCACCCCATCAACGCAGTAATTAAGTTGTATTAAGGTAGTGAAGTCCGACTCGTTGGCTGAACGGTCAGCGTACTGGCCTTCGGTTCAGAGGGTCCCGGGTTCGATTCCCGGCCGGGTCGGGGATTTTAACCTTAATTGGTTAATTGCAATGGCACGGGGGCTGGGTGTATGTGTCGTCTTCATCATCACTTCATCCTCATCACGACGCGCAGGTTGCCTATGGGAGTCAAATAGAAAGACCTGCACCTGGCGAGCCGAGCCCGTCCTGGGATATCCCGGCACTAAAAGCCAAACGATATTTCATTTCATTTCAAGGTAGTGAAGGAAAGGGCGTATAATTCTCTGGTAAGACCACAATTACACAGTAGTTCCAGTGTATAGGACCTGTATTGGATTCACACTAGGACTACTAATACGAGAACTGGAAACGTTTCAAAGGAAAGCAGCACGATTTAACCTGTGTGGTTTCCGACAAAAGAGTAGTGTTACGAAAATGTTGTAATCTTTGGACTGGGAAGATCTGGGAGTAAATAAAATTTCGTGTGGCAATTTGTAGCCGAGTGCAGCCCGTGTAAGGCAGACCCTCCGATGAGAGTAGGCGACATCTGCCATGTATAGGTAACTGCGTGTTATTGTGGTGGAGGATGGTGTTATGTGTAGTGTATGAATTGCACGGATGTTGGTGACAGCACAAACACCTAGCCCCCATTAGAATTAACCAACGAAGTTTAAAATCCCCGGCCCGGCCGGGATTCGAACCGGGGACCCTCTGAACCGAAGGCCAGTACGCCAACGAGTCGGAAGATTTGGGAGTAAGAAGACGAGATGCTCGACTATGTGGTATGTTTCGAGCTGTCTGTGAAGAAGTAGAGTGGAATGATATTAGTAGACGAATAACTTTCGGCGAAGCTTTTAAAAGTAGGAAAGATCTAGATATTGCACCCTTGTGGGGGTGTGATAAGCGTCATGCAATTGTAATTATGATGAATTATTGAGGAATATATATTTCATTTTCAGAATAAATAGTATCTTGCTGTACATACAGTAAGAACAGGCCAGGCCGAGATGGCAGGTTTCACCATACCACAGAATGTTGTCTCCAGTGAGATTAACAAACACAATGAGGGACAGAATTAGGTTTCTCAGAAAATTGTGACAACGTGGAAAGAGAGAGGATAACTTGTTGCCAAAGTTTTCCTAGCCCCGGGCAGTCTTGGTAGTAGCAACAGCGCAGGGAGCCGGGTGCAAATTTCTGAGAAATGATGGCGAGGTATCTCCATGTAACTAGCGGAATTTGAACGCGGGGTTGGCACTGGAATAAAACAAATATGAGCCTTCCCGGTCACGTGGTTAAGGTGGACCAATGGAAAAATTCACTTGACCAAAGCAAGGCGACAACTTCGTATTGTAAGAAGCACTAGCGAGGCTAAATCCGTGGATTAAACTGATAGAAGGAAGTGAATTATCAATTCAGAATAAAGTGGAATTTAGGAGCCTTACTATACCATAAAACTTATATAAAGTTAATAATTGCGGGAGATTGCATGGTGAAATTCTGAGAATTCAAGGACGCTATTCGTTGATTGGCTGAAGGCAAAGGACACCACAAAAGAGCGCGAAACCCCGAGCCGGGATACGGCAGCTAAATTCGCGAATATATCCATTACCAGCGAACGATAATAGTTGAGAGCATTTGAGAACATAATTACATCATTGGATCATATATTTAAGCCACGGGCCAAACCGCAAACTGTCGTATGAAGATATGGGGACTATGCGTCCCAAGATGACCTCCGTTGAACTCGGAAGAGAGGGGATACAAGTATAAATATGAGGTCGTAGACAAGGACTAAAAAGTACTTCTGATATTGTGTTCGAGCGGTCACCACGCCAGTGGTGCGAAAGTACTTCTGATATTGTGTTCGGGCGGTCACCACGCCAGTGGTGCGTAACTACTTTTGACAAAGCGTTCGAGCCGTGACTACGCCAGGGGTGCGAGTGTGTACTTACTCGTGGAGTAGGGTTCGAAGTATTATATTGTTACATAGTACAGTGATTCATGACGTGATGTAGCTCATATTACAATTTTGAGCAGTATACTAGTTTGAAGTGTTTCAAATAGACAGGACTCAGTAAAGCATAACTTACGGAGTGTGAGATTCTACCAACAGATTAGGAAGTGCGTTACATGAGAACGGTCACGAGTGTTTATGTCACCTAGTAAACAGTCGATTCTAAACTGATACCTGGTCAGCTACACGAACGTGAGACGGGAAATTCAAGTGCGCGCACGGGCCGTTGTAAAGGGAAACCCGAGGTATCCCATGTTCCTAGTGTCCGGGAAAGGAATGAAGAATGTAAATCTACATTAAGTGGGCTAGATACAAGGCCGAGAGTGTAAAATTTGTGAATAGAATTTAGGGTGGAAATTATTCCAAAGTGCATCAGTTAATTTATTTGTTTTTATTCAAAATGTGTAAAGTTGAAAAGGGTCAAGGATTAATTCTTCAAGCTGGCATGAATACCAGTGGAATGCATTGCTAAAAACCGGAGGGGCTATGGCTTCTCGTCCGGTTTTAGCAGACTACAATGGCAGAGTTGAGTACCTTTTAACATATTTATAGATTGCTATCGTTAGGGGGAGGAAATCATGTTTTATCATGGTAACTTGATTGTGAAACGAGCCGTCTACGCCTCGTATAAGTTCAAGGATAGATAGACAAAGGGACAAATTAATATGTAGATTAGATCAAGCACTCATCATAATTTTGATTATTAAATAGAGTATAGTAGGGTTGAGTTGTTCATTCAAGTGCTTGAGTTGTTTGCTATGATATGGAGCACGTTTCACGTAAAGATAATGTTAATATTCATTTAGAAGTACTTCCAAAGTGTTTTTCCGTTATCGGAGTTTTTATAGATATTAAGGCATGTTGTTAAGATAATCCAGAGGTAGGATTGCCAAGTGATTTAAATTGTTGTGGGACGGAATGAAGTCATTGATTTGTTTGTAAATATCGCGAAGTTCGCCAGCGGACAAAATAATAATAATCTGTACGAGGGTCGAAGTAGGACATTAGAATTTGGTAATGTGTAAATAATAATGTTTGAGAATAAAGGCACGGGCCTAGTTGGATAGTATGATTGCAAATTAAAGTAATTTAAATGTGGAGATCACATGTGCCGTGAATAATTATAATTTGTGCATTGAATCCGGTTTTAACACTAATTGTTGATTTAACTTTTTTGGACTCCATAATAATCATAAATAATTTTGGTAGAAACGAGACAGGCACTTTTATAATATGGTCATACTATGTTTGAGATCCAGAGGGATTTGAGCCAAAAGTTGAGATTTGGAGTTTTGTGGGACAGAAATCCGGCCCGAAATGAAAGTGAATTGTACTGATGTTGATGAAGAAATAGATGGATCTTAAGGCCCACATAGAGGTTGTATTTATATACCGGTGTATTGAGTGGCAGAATAGAGTCCACACACCGAGGTTTAATTTGTGAAAATGTTTTTGAAGAGTTCCAATGGATAAATGGACTTCAAAATGGAAAAGGAAGGAATAATTTAACACTTGCAGAGATTGGAGGTATTTGCCCAACTGCGAGGTGTTATGGGATTTGAGAATTGTCTTAGGAGCATATGGTCTCCATGAATTAACGGCAGTACGAAAATAAGGTTGCGGGTTCGAAAACTATTATGTCCCGACCGATGTGAATTCGGATCTTGGTGATTTCTGTTTGGGAGAGAACGTATGTGACTAAATTATAAAGATGGGGAATAAAAATAAAGATTCTCGAAATAATACTAATAATAATAATAATAATATTCCAAGTAAATCATATCTGGATTGATTAGTGCCAAAATAAATCGGAGTTGTAAAAGGGGTTATGCGTTAAACATATTAAGAGTGGACTACCGTGTAACAGGCGAAATAAAAAATTTTTAAAATTAATAATAATAATAAATGTAAAAAAATACTTTTTTTGAAGAAGAATTTACTTTTTTTAATATTTTGGACATAATAATGATGTTGGGAGTTGAAATGAAAAATTTGAGACTTTTAACTAATAATAATAATAATAATAATAATGAGAATATTTGAAGAAGGAGAAGAAGAATAGTCAAAGAAGCTACTTTTATTTATTTCAGATAAAAATAAAAAAATCGCGAAAAGTTGAAATCTTAGTCCGAGGATGATTACGGGTTACAATAATCATGATCTCCACAAATAATAATAATAATAATAATAATAATAATAATAATAATAATAATAATAATAATAATAATATTTAATAAAATATTTTTTTTATTTTTTATTTTTCTTATTATTTCGGATGCTGATGATGGATGATACTAGGGAAGTCAGCTGGCGAATTAACGTAATGATGTCAATTGGTTGTAAATAATAAGTTAAGTTAATATGTGTACAATGAAGGCAAATCCCTACATCTGGACCATTAGGTTATAGTCCCTTTGTCGTATTCCTTCAACTAACGATTAGCATATCTTGGTTAGGAACCCGGGGAGAGTTTGTAGTTTCCCGGGTTGGTCTCATCTCAATTAAAGTGGAGGCGATAACATGGTCCATGTGATCGCGCCTACTTAGCCAACAGGTTATTGGTCCATGATCAAATAGGGTCATGGTGTTAACGAAGGTAAATCTGATACCTTCAGATATCAACGGTTCCACCACCCAAATGGAAGGGTGGTCAAAAGTGATAAATATTGTGTAATCATTTTTCAGGAATAATTTGCCAAATTACAGGCAAATCAAGGGTCAACAGATTTTGATTGTGTGTAAAATTTCATTTGTTTACTTAAATAAAATGCTCCTTTAGCATTTGCAAGGAAACAGTTCCAGGTTCTTGTTCTTGTAGAATAGTAAACCCTTGGTGACCGTTTAAATATCCGTCCCCATTCCTAGGACGGAGCCTTCATAATTTCCCTTTGATCTGAATATATATAATTTGTGTGTTTTATGATGAGCCTTAAAGTTAAAGATTAGAGTGTCCCGTTCAACCCTGTAGTACTGATTGGATGGCGCCCTTACATTTAGTTTGAGATCTTATATCTCAAAATATTTTTTTTATTGAGTATTAGTTGCGATGGTTTCGGACCGTAACACTCCCTGAGATAAATGCTGGTTGGGACTCAGGCTTTGAGCGGGTACAATATGAAGATAAAGATAGAATTCAAGAGGACAAATCCGGGTAAATATTCATTTATAGGACGATGAGTATGAGATTGGAATAAATTATCAACGTTCGATAAATTTCCAAGTTCTTTGACAACGTTGAAGAAAAATATAAGTAAAAATTCATAGGGAATCTGCCACCTGGGCAACAGCCCTAAATGCAGAACATTGATTGCTTGATTGATTCATTCGTCCATTCATTGAATTAATAATCATAAAAAATCATCTTTCTTCTTTTCCTTATCCGTTTATCCTTCAGAGTTGGCTTTCCCTCGCACTCAGCAAGGGATCTCACCTCTACCGCCTCAAGGGCAGTGTTTTGGAGCGTGAGACTTTGGGTCGTGAGATACAATAGGGAAGGGGGACCAGTACCTCGCCCAGGAGGCCTAACATGCTCTACTGAACAAGGCCCTTGTGGAGGATGGGAAGATCGGAGGAATAGACACGAAAGAGGGGAGGAAGCATCCATGGCCTGAAGTTAGGTACTATCCCGGCATTTGCCCGGAGGAGAAGTGGAAGACCACGGAAAACCACTTCGAGGATGGCTGAGGTGAAATCGAATCCCTCTCTACTCAGTTTACCTCTCGACTGCACTCCATGACTTTTGTTTTGGACTTAATTATTTTCATCTTGTACTCCTTACTCAAGACTATGTCCATACCAATCAACAATTTCTCTAGATCTTCTGCAGTCTCAGATAAAATAGCTTACCTTACCTTACCACATGGCACTACAGCCCTTGAAGGGCCTCGGCCTACCAAGCGACCGCTGCTCAGCCCGAAGGCCTGCAGATTACGAGGTGTCGTGTGGTCAGCACGACGAATCCTCTCGGCCGTTATTCTTGGCTTTCTAGACTGGGGCCGCTATCTCACCGTCAGATAGCTCCTCAATTCTAATCACGTAGGCTGAGTAGACCTCGAACCAGCCCTCAGGTCAGCGCAAGCCAAGAATATCTGTAAGAAGGTTTAATGTGGCTTGCACCCCTTAAAACGGTTCAGAAATATAACAGTTTTTATAAGTATATAAGGGACCCTTGACTTCCGTATTATCATTAAGGTTTCGATCTTTATCATAAAACAACTGTTTTATTTAGGCCTACTAGATGGTACAGTCTATGGCTGAGTTATAAATGCATTTTGTCGCGTAAACACCAAATCAATAGTATTTTTTTTACATGCTGCCATAACTTAAAATAATACTGTTATACCTTATTGTGAATCAGCTTCTAACCTTGGATTTATTATAACGGAAACTCTAAACTGGTTAGCGCAAGCCAAGAATATCTGTAAGAAGGTTTATTGTGGCTTGCACCCCTTAAAACGGTTCAGAAATGTAACAGTTTTTATAAGTATATAAGGGACCCTTGACTTCCGTATTATCATTAAGGTTTCGATCTTTATCATAAAACAACTGTGTTATTTAGGCCTACTAGATGGCACAGTAAACTGCATCTCTCTTGGGCGTCTATGGCTGAGTTATAAATGCATTTTGTCGCGTAAACACCAAATCAATAGTACTTTTTTACATGCTGCCATAACTTAAAATAATACTGTTATACCTTATTGTGAATCAGTTTCTAACCTTGGATTTATTATAACGAAAACTCTAAACTGGTCAGCGCAAGCCAAGAATATCTGTAAGAAGGTTTATTGTGGCTTGCACCCCTTAAACGGTTCAGAAATGTATTCCCTCGATCACTAAAAATTCAACTTCTTCAGTCATTATTATTTCCTATTTTTGACTACTGTGATGTAATTTTTACGGATATAACAAATGAATTAAGTTTGAAACTAGAATGCACTCAAAATGCTTGTCTTAGATATGCTATGGATTTACGGTATGACGCTCGAATTTCTCCCTACTATAAACAATTATCTTGGTTACGAATAGACGACAGGCGTAAACTACATTCAAATACTCTTGTGTACCAGGTACTTTCGGAAGACATCCCTGCTTATCTCTACAACAATTTTCGTCACCTTCTTTCTTTACATCTCCATGATACTCGTTCAGTGTCCCTCCTAGATATACCTGTCCACCGAACAACCACATACCGTCGATCATTTACTATCACCGCTTCGGGATGGTGGAATGGTCTTCTCAAAGACATCAAGGATGCTGCATCAAAAAGTATATTTAAAAACTCTTACCAGCAGCTCATCGTTAAGTGCTTCCAGCAAGGTACATATGTGAGTGGAACGAGTGGTTGTGTGTGAAAATGATATGAGATTAATGTACAATAAAATAAAATATTGGGTTAATATGATAATTTAAAATAAATTAAAAACTTCCGTACTGTATTTACAAAGTAGAAGTAGCCTAAACATAGCTAGTAGTAACTACAGTATTTAACTTAGACCTAGTATTGCAAGGATACAATTAGTTAAATTTGATTTAATATTTTTATTAAGTTTACTAGTATTTTTATGTTCGTATTTCTTTCGTTTTATATTGAAATGTGTATTTTTTTCAAATCTGTATTATGTAGGCAGTTCCTTTTTCCTTTCTTTCTTCTCTGTATATATTCATATTTTTGACTTAAGAATTAGTGTCATTTGTAGTACTTAGTATTTTAAGTTAATCAGTGCAATTGTATTAAAAAATAACAATATGTGTGTAATTAAGTGTAAGAAAGGTCCAAGAGCCCTAACTTCGCCACAGAAAATAAAGGCTTTATCTATCTATTTATCTATCTATCTATCTATCTATCTATCTATCTACTTGGAGTGTCGAATAGATTTTTTCTGCCCTTCAGTAATCCGAGTTGGAACTCTCTATCTTGGAATCCGGAGACCCTCACTCCACCACTGATCTACTGCACCCGTCCACCTCCCGAGTCCCAGACTAGCATTTATCTCAGGGGTGTCGGTTCATTATTTAAGTCATCAAATATAAATATAGCGGCATCAATGAACACGGGAATGAACGGAGCAATTTAAAATTTAAAATGGGGAAGGCTCGATTGTAAACTTGAATTTAAGGACTCCATGATAGGACTAGGAAGTGACTGTTAACTTTAAAAAGGGCATCATCTAACTACAATAAAAAGATTATGAGAATGGTTTCCTTTGAAATAATTGCCAGAAAAAGCAGTTTATTACGCCATCCGACGTACGAAACTTTGATACATTTGGCAACGATATTTAAATTCCCACACATGTTACATAAATAAAATCACTTGCTATACCGCAAGTGGTATTAATATGTTGCTGGGTTGCTTCTGAAAGAAATTACAAGTGGAGTATAACTTACGGATCGATTCCATTTGAATCGAACCGTTGTTCAAGGATATAGCTTCCTTTTATCGGGAGCCCGAGCATAACGCATGTTACGGTCGGCTTCTCGATTTAACTAAGATGATGTACTCCGGCTATATACATTTTTCCGAGACCGGTACTCGGAATGGGTAATGTTTCTCGTGAATTACGAAAAATGGATTACACGGACAGTTCCTATCTTACGATGTCCACCTGATGCCATACCACAGAATTAGCATTTACATTTTATTTACATATGATCTGAAATGTTACAAAGTAGCCTCAGTAGACTACTGCCACAGATGAGATAACGAGAAGCGATGGGAAATACCGTGGCAATGACCCCCCTCGCATCGCGGGCGAAGTAAACAAACACACCAGGTATTACTGTAACATCGTCCCGTACGGAAACCGTACGATAACGAGGCAACAAAATGATTATAATATTTATCATTCTTATTATTCAACATACGAATAGAGGGATGTTGTCACCAAATAATTTAATCCACTATCGTCAGAATATTCATTTATCCATGAAATTATCATCCTCGAAATTATTATTATTATTATTATTATTATTATTATTATTATTATACTCAACGGTTCCTGGCACTGTCACGTTTGATTAATATTGTCATTATTATGCGGGATGCAAACACAAATGGTTATTAATGTTATTATTATTATATCCCTCTTGTGGTTATTATTATTATTAATGAATAGGTGACTCCAGATTTTATTATTATTATTAACTTCACTCAAGATTATTATTAATGAATCGATCACTTCCGCCAAAATATATTAAGATATCGGTCGCAATTATAATTATTTCACTGATCAACCAACGGCATCATTACTGTTATTATTATGACAATTATTATTAAGCTGACCGCGATGATTTAACATCGTCCTTACATTATTATTATTATTATTATCGGTTGCATATTATCATTTAGATTCCCGTTTAACATCTTTATCAACGCTCAATTAATTAAAGCGGTCCAATCATTTATCTGCAATATTTATTATTATTATTATTATCACGACATCATGATTGTCATCGCTCGTCATTACAATGATTATAATATACGATCATTTATGTGGACCTCTGAACTCTCATTATCCTTAGATCCGTAGTATCTCGACGAATAGCTGTGCAGTCTATTTATTTCGTACATGCTGTCACGGGTTCGAATTCTACCCGCTACGTAACTCAGTATTTCTCTGTGACACTGCCCGTACATTTTACACTCATTTCAATATCCTAAGTGTCTCTCGTACGGAATTTATTTCCTTTTCTATCTCAATATTCCTTGATTCATTTATTTCTCACAGAATTATCAACTGACTTATTTATTTACTTCTGACATCGTACGACCTTTTATTATCTGACTGCAGATTATTTAACAATTTTCTATCTCATTTTGATCTACGCCTTAGTTCGTTCTCCACAAATAATCGTAACATCTTGAAATTATATTTACCAAAATTTGACAATCATGGTTTCGTAATATTAGTCCTACGTGTTCCGGCTACTGAATTGCAAATTTAAGACACGACATTTATTCGTAAAGAAAAATATTGGACCGTAATTTAAACCACACGTTCATTAACATGTACGGATTATTAGCACCGATCTTAAATTTCAATATTATTAATTTATCAAGTTAAATTACCACACACTTTAATTCCGAATTAAAAACGACCTCCCGTCATTAAATGATTTACGACAAACTCAACACCTGATCACTTAAATTTATTATTACGCACTGATCACTAAAAATTTCCAATATCTCATGAATTATTATTATTTCCAAATTATATTTAAAAAATTAAATTCTTCTTAAAAAAGTAGTTTTATTTTTATTTATTATTATTATTAATTTTAAAAAATTAATTTTCGCCTGTTACACGGTAGTCCACTCTTAATATGTTTAACGCATAACCCCTTTTACAATTTCGATTCATTCTGGCACTAATCAACTCCAGATATGATTTACTTGGAAAATCATTATTATAATCGCTTCTCACAAATTTGAACAACTTCACTTTGAAAATATGAATATACTAATCACAACAAAACACAACTGGTATTGCGAAGCTGGATTTTCCTTCAGTGTCATTACATAGCTCGTTAAAATGACAAAACAGAAAAACACATATCGGGTCTTATTTAACTATCATAACCAAAATCAAATGAAAGAAAATTATTCTTGACTACAAAGAAAATATAAATGCATGCATGACTTAACGTACTACACTATATATACAAATTTACATCTGTAACAAACTGAATACATAAAAGACCCGCTTATTTACATTGTTATATTTACTACTGTCCGTGCTACAAATTTAGGATGGGGTCGTTAAGCGACTCATCTTGTTACAGAAGGTAACCAAGTCTAATCAAATTATTCCCATTTTTCCCAATCACGATAACATTTCCCAAATATATTTTACATTATGTACTCATCTTAGTTTCTCGGTATTCCATTACAGCTTTGCAGATGAGAGGGTCCTTTCGGCCCCTCTCTGCATTTCACTCCTCCATTCTTGACGGCGTAGTTCCACAAAAGATTTCCTGGCACATTACCATTTTACACTAATACCTTAATTATCACAAAACTTCACCATTGACAACGTTAACACTGAACACTTTAACTTTTATACAACAAATTAATATCCTAGACCCAAAAATTTAATATTTACACTATTTTAATCTTCGTCCAATTACCGCACAATGGACCTGGACACTTACGACGAGGTGTCAAATTTTACGCCCGTCGCGATTTATGTCGTCCGACGCGATACGCCCGTTTCATACGGCCTTCTTGAAGTGTTCATGGTAGCGGTTCGATATTGCAAAGTACAGGCTATTATTCCCTTAAAGTACTGTCCGTCACACAGTATGTTATTTACGTACTTATTGCGGTGCAGTTTATATTACTCTCTTACAGTGCAATTAATTTACTTCACTGATATTTATAACTGACAAACACTGTCCTACGTTAACTATTTCCAGTTCATGTTGCTTGAGCGCGATCACATCTTACAAACACTGGCGGATGCTCGCGCCATTAAATGTTGAGTTACTGTATGCCCGTAAAATTCGAAGTTAGCTGCGACCGACGGTTCACCTCCAGAGATTCATTTCAAGTGTGTTGGCGAGTATCCCTTGTCCCGTATATATGGATGAAGCTTTCCCTTGCGGATTCATTGACGTCATACCCCTGAGGGAGGGGGTGGAATTTTAATATCGGTACTTGCACTCCGAATTGGACGTTAACATTTACATCAAATTAATCCACTCCGCTAGCATATCTGCTGGATTAAATATGAACTCCTGGTGATCACAGATTTAGGAGATACGGGTGGATTTAGCTCCTCACATTTCGCGCCTTTAGAAGCGTCCCTTACAACGTGGTCTTCGTCCAGCCAATGAGATTCAAGCTGTCTGGTTTCCAAGAAATCCAGCCTTCAATTTATTTAATTTGCCAATAATTATTGATTATTTTTCCATGCGTGACATCTAATAAATTCATTACATCGATCCGTGTACTCACAATAATTTATTACTAATTACTTTTGAAGTTACGAGAATATCTCATCCATCATTCCTTATGATGGTATCCCTGAGTCTTCCATCAAATTTTTACGATTGGCCGGCAAGCGGTCACGGGGTTTAAATCTCCACCTGCCCGAACCTAGGCTAGCGAATGTCCTCGCAACCGCTGTAGTTTTCCATGACGTCACGGAATTTCCATCCTGCCAAAAATATCCCAGTGCATTACTCATGTTGTGAGTTTCCTTTGTATCACCTATCCCTTTTCTCTTTCTGACCAAGACTTATTTGTGGACTCTGTATTTCCTTGTTCGCCAACTAATGAGATCCCCTGCTGTGAAGTAGCTAAATGTTGGTGTGTCGAGCTAATCCGTCAGGCTCCAGTCTGTCGTCCTTCCTTTGCTCCTATTTCGACATTACATATATGAAATGTTTTCAACTACACTTCTGTATTTCAATAAATGTACCATATATTATTTTATCAATCAAATCATGATTGACTTTGGGCCTAAGTCACTCGGGTTCACTACAGAGACAGCTGTATTGAAATGATATGCAGAGAACAGTTTTACAGCTAACGATCTCTTCAAATAACAAACTTACCGTACACTTATAATTGGCTGGTCCTGTGTGTAAACTTGGATGAGATTGAAGTGATAACAGCAGCATTCTGTACACCATTGTCTCCCTGTGAGCATTCCCAAAGGAATGCTTTGCACCTCACCATTCGTTGCCGTCTCCTAAACCATATTTCCCGTTTGAAGTGGTAATTATGAGCGAAGACATGATTTTTTTATGGCTACCACAATATAAACTGCATTATTCATCGTTTTTGGTGGAGTATTGTATTGCAGAAACCAATTTCCATGCTTCTTAGCACTGTGGGAATCAAGAGGAACAATGACTCTGTGAGAAGCACCTGCTCTGGAACTCGACAATGGAGCAGTTTGTTTACATTCTGGTACTATGGTAACAGGGTCAGGCTGTGGAAGTGTCCTCTCTAATGAAAGCGGACGTTGAGGTAACATTAGGAGCATGAAGTTGACTAACTGGTTAGCGGACTACATTTCTCTGTCTGAAGTCGTAAATTAGATATTTATTGAAGATGGTAGAATTTTGACGAGCAAAACAGTGATCTCCTTGCAGGCCATGAAGGCGCGTTGAGGGATGAAAGGTAAAGGCTTCCATTATCCATAACTTCGGCACTACCGGGCGAGTTGGCCGTGCGCGTAGAGGCGCGCGGCTGTGAGCTTGCATCCGGGATATAGTAGGTTCGAATCCCACTATCGGCAGCCCTGAAGATGGTTTTCCGTGGTTTCCCATTTTCACACCAGGCAAATGCTGGGGATGTGCCTTAATTAAGGCCACAGCCGCTTCCTTCCAACTCCTAGGCCTTTCCTATCCCATCGTCGCCATAAGACCTATCTGTGTCGGTGCGACGTAAAGCCCCTAGCAAAAAAAAAAAAAAATCGGCACTTGGTGGTTAGCTCTACGCCCGGCTGCCTTCGACGCAGGAATTAACCTGGTACTCATTTTTGGTGTAGGATGAGCAAAAATCAGGGCCAGGTGCATCTCCAGAAATCTAAATCTCATATCTTAAATTTTTGGACTCACCGACGGGGAAACGAATCCACGTCCTTTCGGGTCAACTGAGCACGCTTTTTCCACCCCGGCAGTCCCTGAATGTTGATGGGAAGAGAAAGAAATATATCCTTATTGGGGTTTCGTGTTAAGTGCATCAAATGCTGACCTCTGACTCAGACTGTTATTCCTTACATTTAAATAATAATAATAATAATAATAATAATAATAATAATAATAATAATAATAATAATAATAATAATAATGTCTGTCGGTTAGGTCATCAGCCCAGAGGCTGGTTGGATCCTCAAATAGCACCACCAAAGGTTATGCGGTTATAAGGAAACCCCAAAAACCAATGGCAGCACCAAAATGAGGCGTACTAGGCAAGATGAGGAGTGAGGTAGTTTGCCATTGCTTTCCTCACTGGGTCAGAAAGTATTATTGCAGCATGACTGACCCTATGAGCAGTACCTTTCATAAGACTCAGATGCACTAGTCATGCTCTGAACGTCATTACTCAGCACTACCCATACTCCAGCAACTTCCATATTGTCACAGCCATGGTTGTTGACTGGCACTTAGGTGGAAGCTACACTTTACTCTGGCAATTTCTTTTTTTTTTTTCTATTTGCTTTACGTCGCACTGACACAGATAGGTCTTATGGCGACGATGGGATAGGAGAGGCCTAGGAAGTGGAAGGAAGCGGCCGTGGCCTTAATTAAGGTACAGCCCAGGCATTTGCCTGGTGTGAAAATGGGAAACCACGGAAAACCATCTTCAGGGCTGCCGACAGTGGGGCTCGAACCCACTATCTCCCGACTACTGGATACTGGCCGCACTTAAGCGACTGCAGCTATCGAGCTCGGTGTTTACTCTGGCAATAATAATAATAATAATAATAATAATAATAATAATAATAATAATAATAATAATAATAATAATAATAATAATAATAATATAAGGAGATAGACTCTCTCCTCTTCTCTTCAATTGCGTTCTAGAAAACGTGATACGATAATGGTGCAAACACAAATTAGTCCTCAAAATTCATCAACCAATCACTTTCCGTTGAGGAATTTTAACGATAGATTGTCGAATATTTGCAGACGACCTAGCAATCTTAACTCGAGGCATTTCAACAGCCTAAAACGAAATTGAAGAAACTACAGAAAAAAGTCGGCCTCCAGATATTTTTTGAAAAGACAGAACGCATGGCCTGCAAAAAAAACAAGCATCGGAACACTTCTTCTTCTTCTTTATCTGTTTACACTCCAATGTCAGTTTTTCCCTCGGGCTCAAAGAGGGATCCCACCTCTACCGCCTGAAGGGCAGTGCCCTGGAGCGTGAGACATTGCGTCGAGGGATACAATTCGAGAGGATGACCAGTACCTCTCCCAGGCGGCCTCACCTGCTATGCTGAACAGGGGCCTTGTGGGGGATGATAAGATTGGAAGGATAGACAAGGAAGAGGGAAGGTAGCGCCCGTGGCCTTAAGTTAGGTACCATCCCGGCATTTGCCTGGAGGAGAAGTGGGGGACCACGGAAAACCACGTCCAGGATGGCTGAGGTAGGAATTGAACCCATCTCTACTCAGTTGACCTCCCAAGGCTGAGTGTACCCCGTTCCAGCCCTCGTACCACTTTTCAAATTTTCGTGGCAGAGCCGAGAATCGAACCCGGGCCTCCGGGGGAGGCAGCTAATCACACTAACCACTACACCACAGAGTCGGACCCCGTGAATGTTTCTAATGAAAATTCTTAATTCCTAAAATAATGAAGATAAAATTCTTCAAATTGAAAATTTCCCTCTTCTTCTTAATCTGTTTACCCTCCAGGGTCGGTTTTCCTCGGAATCAGCGAGGGATCCCACCTCTACCGCCTCAAGGGCACTGTCCTCTTGCCAAAACTCTGTGTCCGGGATACAACTGGGGAGGATGACCAGTATTTCGCCCAGGTTTCCTCACCTGCTATGCGGAACAGGGGCCTTGTGGGGGATGGGAATATTGGACGGAATAGACAAGAAAGAGGGAAGGAAGCGGCCGTGGCCTTAAGTTAGGTACCATTGCGGCATTTGCCTGGAGGAGAAGTGGGAAAACACGGAAAACCACTTCCAGGATTGCTGAGGTGGGAATCGAACCCACCTCTACTCAGTTGACCTCCCGAGGCTGAGTGGACCCCGTACCAGCCCTCGTACCACTTTTCAAATTTCGGGGCAGAGCCGAGAATCGAACCTGTGCCTCCGGCGGTTGGCAATATAAAATTTATAATCACTAGATTGCGTCCCAAAAGCCTGAATTCAAGTCCAAAAACGCTCCTCAGTGTTCATGTGGTGTGAGGGCGTATAACGCTGTTGATGGTGATTCGTTTGTTGGATGGACATTGCATTAAGCTTGAACAGACCTATTGGTGTTATTCGAAAGGACTGTCGTATGTGCCGGCACCTAGTTGTAACCGGTTCCCGTCCTACTACCATATATCACGTCATTCATTTCATCTCCTTAACTCATCTGATGAGGTTATCGTTAGGAAGGACATTCGGTCGTAAAAACTCGCTACGAAGTTTCGTCCCACCTCATACCCCCACATAGAGAAACGGGACAATGGCTGTACAAACAATAGCAATATTTGCCGACTGTACTAACACTTAGCCACCCCATGATAAATGAGTAGCGTGTCTGTCTCTTGCCCTAATGCCCCACGATCGATTCCGAACACGTCCAAAGACGTCTATGTTGAACTGGAAGGTGGAATGGCGTTCACTAAGCTGTTTGATTTGAGAGGCAGTGGATCAGGTCACGAAAGTAAACCAATACGCCAGAAGACGTCATATTTCAGTATCCGCACCTATCTGACTTGCATTAACCGTCTTGGTAGTTCGAATGCATATTGAACAAACACTTGTAGCTGTACTGTATGCTGCCGAGAGGTGAGTTCGAAAGCATGTCTGTGCTCTGCATAGTCATACTAGCCTTCAGAGTTTGAAGCCATTATAAATCAACTTTTAGGTCACCAAAATTTTATTTCGGACAGCCAACGTTAGCGTTTTACGCACTAGAATGCGTTTCTACCTACTTAAGTTGTAATAAGTGTGTTAATGGAAATTAGGCCTATTGATATACAGTGACAAACTGAAATTATTGTGATAAGAAACTATATTTGTCTTAAATTATTATAGTGAATTCGTAGGCATAATTTTTATGTGGCTGATACTACATCAAAGACAAAGTTCCATTAAACAAAGATAACACATTTTAGTGCTATGGCGCTGTTTGGATCATCAGTCCATAGACTAGTACAATACAGTCCTCCTCTCCACCCTGTCCTGTGCTAAACGGTTTTCATTTTTACGCATCCACCTGAAAGCCGCCCTTATTAGGGAATCAAATGATTGGCCTCCTAATCAGTTCATATGAACAGGTACTTCAAGTCAGGGAGTACAAATAGTGTCTAACAATCGCCAATGAATTTTTCAACGCAGTGTCCGTTATGGTCTGGATAAAGGTGTTCTAGAATTTGTTTGTTCTTAAGAAATTCAGCGTCTCCTTAGGAATTGTCCGTCTAGCGCCAATTATAAGGCCAATGACTTCCCATTTTGTAATTTCGAACTTATTTCCGAGATCCGCAATGAATGATTCAAATGTGGCCTTTAATTTTATATCTACTATAATGATGCCCTTCTTCTAATCGAAGCTGACAGTGTACAGGAACTCAATGCACGTGGAAATGCAACCATTGATATCTTGCACAATTGGGGGGAGAACAACAAACTCCAGTTTAATTCAACAAATACCAAAGCTATGGCAGCCACTAGAAGAAAGAAAGTGAAAATCCAAAAATAATTAAGAATGGTGACAGAATAACCTTGTAAGATCATCTCCTGTATTTTAGGGTTATGCTAGATAAACACCTAACTTTTAGGGCTTATTTTCACAGGCTGAAAAACAAAGCCAGCAAATTCATACAAGGTATAACTGTTGCCTGTCCGCCTCTGTGGTGTAGTGGTTAGCGTGATTAGCTGCCACCCCCGGAGGCCCGGGTTCGATTCCCGGCTCTGCCACGAAATTTAAAAAGTGGTACGAGGGCTGGAACGGGGTCCACTCAGCCTCGGGAGGTCAACTGAGTAGAGGTGGGTTCGATTCCCACCTCAGCCATCCTGGAAGTGGTTTTCCGTGGTTTCCCACTTCTCCCCCAGGCGAATGCCGGGATGGTACCTAACTTAAGGCCACGGCCGCTTCCTTCCCTCCTCCTTGCCTATCCCTTCCAATCTTCCCATCCCTTCACAAGGCCTCTGTTCAGCATAGCAGGTGAGGCCGCCTGGGCGAGGTACTGGTTATACTCCCCAGTTGTATCCCCGACCAAGAGTCTGAAGCTCCAGGACACTGCCCTTGAGGCGGTAGAGGTGGGATCCCTCGCTAAGTCCGAGGGAGAAACCAAACCTGGAGGGTAAACAGATGATGATGATGATGATGATAACTGTTGCCTGCAGGCCTTCATGGGGACTCAGTTCTAACGTACTGCGAGTAATCTACAACACAGTCCTTAAACCATTGATTTTATACTGTGCCTCTTCATTCCGCTTTTTACTGGAAAAGAAATGGGCTCAAAACAATTTAATGAAAATTCAAAGAGGATTTGCTCTTCGAATTTACCCCGCCTACCGCACCACGTCCACTGATGCTGCACTTATTATTGCAGGAATTGAACCATTATTTTTGACTGCAATTAGTAGGGGTGAGCTTGCTTTACTCAAGGAAAATAGAATCTCATCAGTGCCCACTATCAAGATTACCGTGGAGGAACAGAGCAATTACTTTCAATCTGGACATCCTTGTATCTTTATGAAACTTGTCAGCGATAGCTGCTCAAGCTCTCATGACTATAATATATACAGTACAGACGCCTCACACATACCGGACAATGATGAATATGACCAAGTTGGATGTGCCTTCGTGGTATATGAAAACGATCTTGAAATATTTTCAGAACAACACAAGCTTTCTTCAGACTGTTCAGTTTTTCAAGCTGAACTTTGGGCCATAAAGTCAATACTGCACTGGTGCATATATAATGGCAAAAATTCAAAAGTATACAGTGACTCACAAGCAATACTAAACGCAATACATTACGAGTATAATTTAAATCCAATAGCTGCTTATATAAGATCCATAAACCAGAATGGCCCCCACATGTGTTTATGCTGGGTTCAAGGACACACGGGTACAACTAGAAATGAAAAAGCAGACCTGTTAGCAAAAGAAGCTGCAAAATCTGCGCTGGAAGTGTCATACGAAAAGGCTCCGATATGTTACCTGAAAAGAAAGCTTAGAAATCACACATCTCTGCCATGGAATAACATTTGGACCACAAGCGCAAAAGGATCCGTGACAAGAGAACTGTTCTTTCCTAAAAACCAGCATCGATTCCAGTGCAAAGTGCTTGTGCCTAAGTTTGTGCTTACACAATTTATATCTGGCCATGGCAAAATTTAAAACATATTTCGAGCGATTTGACACCAATATCTCAGATGATTACTTATGCTTTTGTGGATACTCTTAAACAGTACAGCATTTTATTTTTGATTGTCCTGCTTTCGAAATACCAATATATACCCTAGTATGTCATCTGAACTTTTGTGACACTGAATTGAACAAACCTCTATTTAATATACACTGCTGTTTGTTGAAAGTAAAACAGCAAGACCGAGGGTTGTGATCACAATGCAATTTATTCCACATATTAGGAACATGACGAGACACAAATAATTACAATAATTACAGAACTGTACATACACGGTGACCGTGAAAATTCAGTACGGTGTAGCGCCACCATGCGGCGCTGCATTCAGAGCCGCTAGACGTCGTGGCAAGGAATCAAACAGAGCCTGAATATGCTGCTGGGGAATACTCTGCCACGCGGTTTGTAGGCGTGTCCATAAATCATCAACAGTGGCTGCAGGAGGACCTGAACGAACAAGGTGCCGACCGACCATACCCCAGACATGTTCAATGGGTAACATATCCGACCAACGGGCAGGCCAGGGAAGCAGAGGTATCCGTCGTTCTTCGAAGAAGGCTTGTACATTCCTCGCCACATGCGGATGGGCATTGTGCTGCTGGTATATGGCGTCTGGAACGCCGTGCAGGAGGCAGTGCCTCGGGCTGTAAAACCTCCCTGATGTAGCGGTAGCTGTTCAGATTGCCCTCAAGACGTAGGAGGCGAGATCGCATGTTATAGGCAATTGTGCCCCAAACCATCACACTTGGCGTTTGTCCGCTATGCTACTCAATAGTACAGTCTGCCCGATGGCGTTCACCACAGCGGGGTCTAACGCGTATGCGGCCATCACTGTAGGACAAGTTGAAGCAGGACTCGTCCGAAAACACTACATTTTGCTACTGAGCACGCCAGTGTCGGTGTTCACGTGCCCATTGCAGTCTACGGCGTTGGTGGTTGCTGGTTAAATGGAAGCCGGCGCAATGGCATGCGTGCCACCAGTCTGGCCCTCAGAATACGGCGTCGAACCGTCGATGCAGACATCCCCACACCCGTTGCAGTGCTCCAACGTCGAGCCAACACCGTGGACGAAGCTGTTCTATCCGTAACGGCCAAGCGGACAAGATGGGGGTCATCTCGCGTTGTGGTCACACTGTGTCGTCCAGTACCCTGTCGGCGCTGTGTACGACCCTCTTCTCTCCACTAGTTCCACATACGTCTCACTGTTGAAGCAGCGTACCCTGTACGAACCGCAATATTACGGAACGACAGACCCAACTCCCGAAGCCCTATCATTCTGCCCCGTTCGAACGCACTCACATGTTGATATTTCCTCCTGTGATGTCGGCGAGGCATAGTGGCACTGAGGTACAGGTTTCCACTTCGTATGATGGCTCCGCACTGACTGAGCGTTGCGTAACCCTGCCCTGGCCGGTCACACACAGAAGTGCACCGCTGGGCCAACGTGCACGCCATCTCTGTGCAATTTAAATCACTTATTGTGGTTCCACTGTTCTACACGTCCTCTGAGTTTGGCGTGTTTCAGACCATTGCTTCTTTGTGTTTCACTTTCTACAAACAGCAGTGTATATAATAAACAATGTTGTTATAATATATTATTTTACTTTCATCCGATGCATCTTTAATCTTTCATCATAATGTCCAATCTGTTGCAAATTGTATGTAATAGTTAAAATATAGCCCTAATATGCTTCTGCACAATAGGGTTCCCTTCTATTTTCATTGGAAATTCAATAATAATATGTTTGTCTTAATCATCCCTTGGACTACCCCTGTGGTTTTTACCCCCTACACTTCCCTCAAAACTTGAATGCTTTTCTATTTTTTTGCTATTTGCTTTACGTCGCACCGATGATGATGGGACAGGAAAGGCCTAGGAATTGTAAGGAAGCGGCCGTGGCCTAAATTAAGGTACAGCCCCAGCATTTTCCTGGTGTGAAAATCGGAAACCACGGAAAACCATCTTCAGGGCTGCCGATAGTAGGATTCGAACCCATTATCTCCCGGATGCGAGCTCACAGCTGCGTGCCCCTAACCGCACAGCCAACTCGCCCGATAAAATAATGAACCTGAATGATCAAGCCCTGGGTGTATTAATATCCGACCTGTCATTCTATCTCTTCTTCTTCCTCTTCCTCTGCTTTTCCCACATCTGTGAGGTCGCGGGTGCGAACTGTGTGGCACATGTGGATTTGGCCATGTTTGTGGCCGGATGCCCTTCCTGATGCAACCCTATATGGAGGAATGTAATTACTATTCCGTGTTTCTGTGGTGGTTGGTAGTGTAGTGTGTTGTCTGACTATGAAGATGGAAGTGTTGGGACAAACACAAACACCCAGTTCGCGGGCCAGAAGAATTAATCAGACGTGATTAAATTCCCCGACCCGGCCAAGAATCGAACCCGTGACCGTCTGAACCGAAGGCCTCAACGGTGACCATTCAACAAATGAGTCGGATAGTCATTATATCTCTTATTCTTGTCAAATTTCATCAAATGGTTCTACACTCATCAATTCGATTCAGTTTCTTTTCATTCGTGATTCTATCTACGTATCTCTCCTCAAGGATTCTTTTTAGAACATTCTATTTTGTATCTTTCTGAGCTATTTATGAAAGGAATGTATAAAGAATTAAACATGATTTTAAAGCATTAAGAAATTGAAACGTATTCTTGAAACAAATCATTATAATTGTAACTTTTACCACTGTTTTTAGTAACACCTTCATTTGCAATTGTCACTTTTCGGAAATGTAGTCGCTCCAGCAACCAAACAATTTTTTTTTTTGCTAGTTGTTTTACGTCGCACCGACACAGATAGGTCTTATGGCGATGATGGGACAGGGAGGGCTAGGAGTGGGAAGGAAGCGGCCGTGGCCTTAATGAAGGTACAGCCCCAGCATTTGCCTGGTGTGAAAATGGGGAGAACACAGGAAACCATCTTTTGGCTTGGTATTCGAACCCACTATCTCCCGGTTGTGAGCTCGCAGCTGCGTGTCCCTAACCTCACGGCCAAGTTGCCTGGTGAACCAAATTTCAATGTATAATCTAATAAATATCATATTCATGGAAACTGATGATTTCGTATACGGGTCTTAAGCCAACGATCATTTTTATTGTAGTAGACTTGTGATTTGAATGTTATTGGTGCCTGTTACCTTGTGGATCGTACGCTATTGCATGTAACTGCTTAATGTTTATTCGACTTACTTATATACAGTACTTATAACCTTGAACATGTCGGTCACTGTATTAGTTACTCTAATCCCAAGCCAGAAGATGGTTTCCTGTGTTCTCCCCATTTGCACACCAGTAAATGTTAAGGTTGTGCCTTAATTAAGGCCACAGCCGATTCCTTCCCACTCCTAGCCCATTGTTGATGTAAGACCTTGTCTGTATCGGTAATACCAATATGATTAGGCCGAACAGCACCCACACGAAGAAAATGTATACCTCTTCTTTCCCACTCTTAGGTCTTTTCTATACCATACCATAAGACCTATCTGTGTCGGTGCGACGTAAAGCAAAATTATTTTTTGAAAAGGAAAATGAAATGTGGCACAGTAAACTACATGTATTAAAATAACTTGAAGTCAAGCCAGTCAGCTTACGAACACTCGGTTTAACATGGATTGGCAAACTGCCGTTTGCAAAACCCCTTCTCAAAAATTTTCTATGGTAGATTTTGAAATTTACCCATTAAAGTGTTTTTAATGTATTCCATGTTACAGATTTTTATTCCAATTATTCCCTTGCGATACGAACCAAAAGTAAGAATAATTGTTTTATGAAATTATTAATTAATATTTCTTAGCCTAATACTCTGAAATAAAATCTAAACTAATCCTATATAATGTAATCTCTCCTGTTATTATGGGGTTGGGCTTACAAGACGCTGTTCCAAAATAATTTAATCTATATCCAGTGTTGTGATATAAATGCTATGTGTCAATGATAGCTATGAATTATTTCAAGAATATTGTCATGATTGGACTGAAATCAAGTGCTTTATTTCTCCGAGATCCTAAGATGGTTGGAGTTTCTGAGTTTTGTGTCGACTACTCCTGGGTAAGTACCAGTATATCTGATACGAATGTCAATTATTTTATGAATGCATGGTATTCCAATACGTGAAATAAACATGATCTTTGTGTAAGGAAATATGTACACATATGTGACTACAGTCTGAATGTAAAGATCAATAAAAATAGATCGACAATGAGTGTTTGAAGGAATATTTACCATTATATGAATAACCCTCCTTTCTAATTTTACAATGCCGATTCTGTTACCTGAAAAACCTAGGCCAAAAAGAAGATATTTTGGAAAAATGCACGGAATGAACTACAGGCATATAATTTTGGAAACGCATTTGATTAACGGAACAATTTCAACACGCCCGATAGCCTACTGTATCGGTTTTCGATATTTTCCGACCCCCTTCCAATTCTGAATCGATGAAATTGAAAATCTATAGCCTGTTTCCAGCCATTCGGCCGGATCAGAAATGAAATGAATGAACTCCCATCTAGCGGCGAGGATAGGAACTGCACCGGCTGCCAACGCCTGTCGCACTCCTCTGAGGCAATCATTAATGACTGACAGATGAATTGAAGAGTATTTCTGGACTGGAAGATGACATGGAAAAGCGGGTTATCCGGATAAAAACCTGCCCCGCCTCCGCTTTGTCCAATATGAATCTCACGTGGAGTAACCGGAATTTGAACTGCGGAAACCAGCGGTGAGAGGCCGGCGTGCTGCCGCATGAGCCACTGAGGCGCTTTTGTTCATCTCTGCTTGAGTTTCTTAGGATAAATGCTATAGTATTCGCTTCTTCTTCTGCTGCTGCTTCTTCTTCTTTTTCTTCTACCTCTCTTCATTAAGGATGAATCCATTTATTATGAACCAATGTTTTGTATCATTAACATCGTCATTTCACTGTAATGATAATTCATCCATGCATTTACCAGAGCTTAAAAGTAATTGAATCATCACCACAAAGAATATTTTTAACCCAGATCGTTAAAAATTAAGAAAAGAGATTAAACTAACACAAATCATTAGGGAACAGAGTTTCCTTACTGGAAGTTCACATCAGAAGATGGAGACCGGGCAGAAGTCAGTATGTGTTTACAAAACGTTGAGTCAGGAAGAATTTTTTTTTTTTTTTTTTTTTTTTGCTAGTTGTTTTACGTCGCACCGACACAGATAGGTCTTACGGCGACAATGGGACAGGGAAGGGCTAGGAGTGGGAAGGAAGCGGCCGTGGCCTTAATTAAGGTACAGCTCCAGCATTTGCCTAGTGTGAAAATGGGAAACCACGGAAAACCATTTTCAGGGCTGCCGACAGTGGGGTTCGAACCTACTATCTCCCGAATACTGGATACTGGCCGCACTTAAGCGACTGCTGCTATCGAGCTCGGTGAGAAAGAATTAACAGAGGTTTAGGATGGACAACGGCTATGATGAAGATACAGGTCCTACCAAAAGTTGTGGTAGGATATTTAAACTACAACATAACACACAAACGATCTCGGTAGCCTGAGAGGTCTCCTGTCCAGCCAAAGCCAAGGAACGTTTGTTTTATGACCTCTTTCTGTGGTTCTGTTGCGAGCATTAAAACGGGGTAATTTTTAAATGGAAACATATTCCGTAGCTCCTTTACAATTATGAATGTTCTACAAGTATCTGTGTTTCTCTTTAACAAAAGTTATTAATGTAACCGCCATATTGTACCAGATCTCCTCAAGTATTAAAATATATATATTCATTCCGATTATTATACACAAAAAATTAGTAGCTTCAAAACAAAAAGTGATATTTTAATGAAAATTTCCTCTAAATATGTACTAGTTCCCTGTAAAAAATTAAATTGCCTGAGACCACAAGTTTAAGGATAGGAATGAAATATGCAGGTTTCCTTAAACTTTTGGTAGGACCTGTATGTGAAGCGAAAGACGAAGGAGTTAACTCGAACGCTCTGAAAGTGCTGGTCCGCTTGGCGGTCCCTCTGCGTGCGGCCGAATCTCACCGAGAGCGATATATGGGTCGCATGGATTGAGATCTAAGTGGGAGGTAATGAGGGTACGCTCGTGAAGATCAGGCTGGAAAGAAAGTGGTGGAACTGGCGGGGCATGTGCCTCGGTAAGGAGAAAAGGAGAGAGAAGACTATCGAGAAAGTCTGGGAGCTGAGAGAGCTTAAATTACTCTCCCAAAGATAGTCTAAACTATACGTACGCGCTATAATATAGCTTATATAAGGTAACTGGGACCAAAGACCGGGAAAGAAGATCAATCTGTAATCAACGCCAATCGAAAGCTATGAAAAAGAGGCAGAAATTTAGAAAGGAGTGATTAATGGCCTCAGTTTATCCCCACTCATCTTCGATGTTTACACAGGGCAGGTGGCAAAGGAAATCAAAGAGGAATTCCGATAATTACATTGGACTGGTTCATTTTTTTCTATTTATTTCAACTGTACGAAATTTCTTTTCTTCTGACCCTCTTCATTTCATGTCATGGCATAATATAGATCATTGATTTATATTTGATTCTCTGAATTAACTTCAAGCTAACCAATAAGGGATGGGTGGATTCAAATATTAGTTAGGTAAATGTGAGCCTTTTAAGGAAGGAAACACTACGATCTATGGTAAGGTGCCAGATTTTCGGCACGCAAGGCTACATAACCATGTGAACATCTGCCCTCTTTAATCAGCAATATACATAAGAATGAAAATGATGATAGTAATCACTCGAAGAAGATTCTAAACCAAAATATACCCTAGTGACATTACAAACGGATATATTAGCACACTTTTTTCAGGCCTTCGTCTTTACCTTCGCTCCTTTTCACAGGGACCATATGCACAAAATCTTCAAGACGTTGCCGGGAGGATATCTATAGAAACTCTTCATACTGCTAGTAATATATTCTTGGACTTAAACTCTCCCACGCTCGTCATTGGTACTCCCTTATTTGTCATTGTATCGGAAAAAGTTATGGAACAAAATGTTATAAATAAGATTGTAAATACATTTTGTCATGAGCAATGTTCTTGTAAAACCAACCGTAAGAGAGTTTTATCGAGTTTTACTTTTTACGCCCCAACTGAAGTCCCATCCAGATGTTTCTTCTACTTTTAGCTGTGTCAGTGAAAAGTGTGAAACAAGGAAGTTTATAAATACAAATTTAAATCATATTGTCATGAGTGATTTTCTTGTAAAATGAACTCGAAGAGAGATGCATCGTGTTTCATGTTTTAGTCCCCTTCGGAAGCTCCCTTCTGACTGAATTATTTTGAAGAGCATAGAGCTAAGATCCTACGGCTCTTATCCTCACTTGAATACCAAGTTTTATTAAAATCCACAAATCTTCTTTTAATTTCCATGATGCTGTAATAGGCAAGCGGACAAACAGACAAAAATTAGTCTGAACTCGACATAGGGTTGTGGGGTACATTGGTTTGTAAGAACATCACCTTCCATGATCGCAGCGCAGTTGGCTTTGACTTAGGAATTCTCCGGAATGTCGAATACAAGCTAAGAAGTGGACTTACCAGCGTTTGTTTCTCATATGCGTCATCATATGGATCAGTTGAAGCCTAATGAATATCCCCATAAAACAAAAGAAACACCATTTGTTCACAAGGATCTTCACAACACGAGCGATGTCTTTGTAACGAATGCCAATGTGAAAGCTTATCTTGTTTCTTCTTACGAAGGCCCTTATAAAGGGCTGGAGCGTAAAATGTAATACTTCAGCTTAAAAATTAAAGAAAAAAGGCCACTAATGTTACAATTTTATTGACAGAATGAAACCTGCCTACATCCTTATGGATCCAACCAGTGCTATTCAAGAATAGCTAGGTTCACCAGCAAGTCAACCAGATACCCCGTAAAATGTTTCACCTCAAGGTGCAGTTAATACCCGAGACTCATCGAAGACACCCGAGATGGTTGAGTGGTGAGATTACCTGTTCGATCCATGGACAATTGTCAATGACTTCATACTGAGGAGGGGATGATGTGGGGTACGTTGGTTTGTAAGAGAATCGCCTTCTGCGATCGCAGCGCAGATGGCTTTGACTTAGGTATTGTTTGAAAAAGACAAGTGAAGTGGATTCCAGAAACTTGGCTAGGAGAGGCCAGTTCAGTGTAAAAACAAATGTAAATACTTGTTGAGTGAACAATGAAAGGTTATGTTTTATATAAGGTGTGATATGAAGGTTTCCGTTTGTGAGTGTTGCTGCAGCGAACATACAACGTAGCGCGACTTCAATGCGGGTATATGAGCACGGACATGTAGCCAAAGGGATTAATGTGGCAGTCGTGCCGTGCCGAGGTGGGTGCACTAAATGCGTCCACGTGAACTATGGCGACGTTATTACTAAATGCGTCCAAACAGGACCAACGTGATGTTATTCTGTTCTTGGCTGCCGAAGAACAACCACCGGTGGACATCCATCAGGAAGTGTGTATGGGACATGTCTGTCGAAGACTACCGTTGTGGAATGGGGCACCAATGTCCCTGCAGGTCGCGTTACGACACAAGACGTAAATCGATCTGGGAGGCCATCCTCATCCATTACGGACAACAAGAAGTGGGCGGTAAAGACACTCGAGTACCCGCCCTATAGTTCTGATCTCTTGACGCTATTTACTTTACGTCGCACCGACACAGATAGGTCTTATGGCGACGATGGCTCTGATGAGATTATCATGCCTTCGGTCCCCTCAAAAAGGCCTTGAAATGTCGATGCTTCCTGTCGGACGAGGGTGTACAGCAGGCGGTTACGGACTTCTTCACGTAGCAGGACACCGTGTTTTACCAGACGGACATAATCAAACCGGTGCGTCGGTGGGTTGAGTGCATCAGTGCTCACGGCGATTTTTCCTGACTGGCATTCCGACTCAGGACTGTACAGCCATCGAACCGAAACTTTTAATCGCCCTTATATTGTGTAACATAATATGGGTTTTCTTAATTAGTAATAAAAGAATTTAAAGAACCCCATAGGGTTGTCCTGTCCGACATAATAAGCGAGAATGGGTATAATATTAACAAATACAGAGATTGTGTTAATATACTGCATGACTCTAAGTAGTGCTGTCACTTACCCGAGCTGTTGAGATGATGCCTCTACGGTTCATTAACTACGATGTTATCCCATGCATAGCATTTGTATAACCGGCGGAATACTGCATAACGAATTGTTTAGGTGTGCAGGTTACCTAAAAGAAAGTTATTATCCACTTTAGAGATAAGTGAAGTTGTCTCGGCTTATTTATGATGCGTTCTGCGGCGTACAAGTAAATGTTGGAACCATCCTTTTAAGTGTGAAATCGTGTATTTCATTGACTAATTGCATGAAAGTATCTTCGTTCACTTGCACATTAAATGGCTGACTTTCAGATTACAACTGCATGGTTGGGTAGTGAATATTCCAGATAAATATTATAACCAAGTTTTCCGCCTATTCAATACAATATGTAATTTATTATATTTAGTAAATGTTTCGTCCCCTGAGGGACATCATCAGCTATAATAAATTAACATTAATATATCAAAATACAAAATAGATATAATTAAAATTAGAAAGACACATTAAAATATTGATGTATGGTTACGAGATTTAAAATATGATGTTAGAAATGTTGTTAAAATTGTAAGTCATATGATCGGTAAAAACAGTTTAATTGTCCATTATACTCTTGTTACATGCTACATGTTACTTGTTACTTGTTACTTGTTACTTGTTACTTGTAATGCATTGTTAGGTACACGTAAATAGTTATTAGCTTAATAAGTATGTTATATAACATAGATACACTATACTTACAACTTTAGCTGAATTTTCAAACACTACAGTTGCCCACCATAGTGTGTCAGTTTGCCCGACGGGAGTTTTATGTTAAAAAACAGAACAGAATTAGAATTCGAACTCGAGGTAAACAAATTCAAACTTATGACTGTGCTTTTTATCTACAATTTGTTTTACATCGTACCGACACAGATAGGTCTTATGGCGACGATGGGATATTGAAGGCCTAGGAGTGGGAAGCAAATGGTCGTGGCCTTAATGAAGGTACAGCCCCAGCATTCGCCTGGTGTGGAAATGGCAAGCCATTGAAAACCAACTTCAGGGTTGATGACACTGGGGTTGGAATCCACTGTCTCCCGAGTGCAAGCTCACAGATACGCACCCCTAACCGCACAGCCAACTCACCCGGTATTACTGTGCTTAGGAAGAAGCCTTACTTATTAAGGACTTGACATTATTTTCCGTTCTTCACAGTCAACTTTTTAGTCTTTCTGTATTTCATTCTTTATTATTTTACCTTCCAGGGTTGGCTTCTCCCTCGACCTCATAGAGGGATATTACTTCCCCCGCCTTAAGGATTGTGCCTTGGAGCGTGAGACATTTGGTTGTGGATATAACTGGGAAGGAGGACCAGTACCGCATCCAGGCGTCCTCATCTGCTGAACAGGGGCCTTTTTGGGGAATGGAAAGATTGGTAGGTATAGGCGAGGGAGAGGGAAGTAAGTGGCCATGGCCATAAAGTAGGTACCATACTGGCATTTGCCTGGGAAAACAGAGGGAAACCACAGAAAAAGCACTTCGAGAATGGATGAGGCGTGAATCGAACCCCCCTCTACTCAGTTGACATCCGAAGCTGAATGGATCACGTTCCAGTCCATGTACCGCTTTTCAAATTTCGTGGCAGAGTCTCGAATGAAATCCGGGCCTCCACTACACCACAAAGGCGGTATTTAGTCTTTCAAAATAATAATTAACAGTTGGCGTTAACTGTATGGTGTGATCCAAGAAAGGAGAAGTATATTTACGACACATTGTTCTGTTTATTTGACAATTCATTCATAATTACATTATTCTGTCTAACGAATTGTTTATTTATGTTGTGGTGATAGAGAAAACTTGATTCCATTCATGATGTCTAGGATTTATTTTGTTATCAGAACTATTGTTTTAGTAAGGTTTCGTTATGTCAAATGTGTCTATAGGACACCTTTAATCCAATAAATCCTTACATGTTCAATGATTCTTCAATTAGTCACTCAATCTGTCAATAACTAATCCATTTGTAGTGTTAATGAGTTGAATTTTGAATTCAGCAACGTTAGTTATTCTCTAATCTGGTAATTGTTTCCAATAGTATAGTTTATAGTAGACCAATCTTGCAGTCATAATGAACAAGCCCTGTGGTATCTTAATTTTGTTTTATTTGATTGAACTTTGGAGGACTTTAAACAACACAAGAACAGGGCAATACCCCGTTACGTTTCATTAGCTCGTATTGTTATGATCAACAATAGATGAATGAGCCTGTTCAAGAATATAACACTTGCGCTTGTCGATGCAGGCAAAGTAGCGAAAGAGAAAGGATCTTTCTAGACTGAAGTGGGGGGAGAAAATAGAAGTATGAGACGTAACAAAAGGCAATAAAAGCTTGCTCTAGTGAATCATGGAAGAGATGGGATAGGTGCAGGGGTGAAAGAGAAAACATGAGTAATGTATCATACCAGGTAAAAAGTACTTTACGGTGTTATGTTGAGAACAATGATGAAGGTGAACGCCTTGCATAACGCGACATTGATTCACTTTTCCTTAGACTGGAAGGAATAGCAATTAAACGCCGATATATAGGATGGTTTCACAGCTCATAAGAACGAAAATTATTGGAATAAAATAATAAGTAACCTCTTTCAAATTTTTTCTACTACTGCTTTAACGTTTCTTTCACTGAGATTTTCGGCGAAGACAAGGGAGGAAAAGGCACTGGGTAGGAAGCGACCATGGTCTGGTGTGAAAATGCAAAACCATATGAAGCGCTGCCTATTAGGGGTCACGAACCCACCATCTCCCGGATGTAATTTTACAGGTATGTCGCCCGTACTAAGCAGCAAAATGACCAGCAAGTACTTCTTAAAATTCTCATATTCTTCATATAATTTTTGCATTTAACGAAACTACTAATGTCGCTGAAAGGTGGTAAACCCTGCAACCATTTCATAATTATGTGATTTGCTTTTAAATTAATTTTAACTTAGTTACTTCCTTGAATTCAAGGCTGCCTCTCGACAAAACTTAACAGAAAACAAAAACAAATGGTACGTAAAAACAGAGTTAAATAGAACAAAAAAGAATGCAAACGAATGGTGAAGAGTAAAAACCGTAAAAATATTGTAATAAATAAGTGCACATTCGCAATATATTCTAAAAGAATAGGTTAGTAAGCAAAAAAATCGTATTACAATACAGTTATGAAGCCTTTAAGGGCTATTAGAGATTTTTTAACGCTATTTTGCTGGAAGGCCTAGCTTTTGCAGATGTTGACGAGAGTTCTTACTCACAGTTATGATAAATTATAACAATAGCTCCATATGTTTTATGGTTCTTCAATTGTAACATATTTTTAGGGTCGCCAGATTGTCGAAAAAGGCGTGAACACTGTTAAGAAAATCGTGTTAATAACTTTACTGAAAAAATATGGAAAGCACAGGCTCTGTCACCCAGACCGAACGCACGGCAGCTGCAGTATGGGAGACGGGCACAGGGTACTTGACCTTGCAAACAGCCTGCACGTGTTCGATCTGGCAAGCATGAGTCGCCAGTCTGAATCACAGCTGTTAACATTGCAACACCATGAGAAAGTTCTGGTTTCATCTTAATAGTCTTATGAACAGTCATAACTCTCACTATTGATGTGCAGAAATTCCGAATGATGTTTATGAAGTCCATCCTTATGATAGGAAGATTAGTGTTTGGTGTACTGTTGGTGCAAGACAAATAATTGGGCCTATTTCTTTCGAGACGACAGTAAGTTCATAGAGGTACCAAGATTACATTTTGACGACGTTCTTCCATCAGTTAATGGAAGAAGAAAAATCGCGTGGGTGTTTTCAAAAAGATTCAGCCCCTGCTCACACAACAGAATATTCTCTTCTTACATCTTGGGAGTGTTTGCAGACAGAGTGGTCGGTACTGGTCTATTCCCCCCTCGATCTCGAGATATAACAGTGTGTGATTTTTACTTATAGGGTGAACTGAAAATGAAAGTGTATTGAATATATCCTCACATATTGGAGAAACTGAAAGAGAACGTTACAAATGAAATCAGAAACATTACAGTGGAGAGCTCACTCGCGTCAGCAAGAATGTGGTTACCAGATACAATGTCTGTGTATTACAGAACGGACGACACTATCAGCATCTTTTATAAGGTAAGATTTCATATAAGATTGTATACACGCTTAAAGCAGAGCGGCTGAACTCGGCGTAAGTTCGGCTGAAGCAGCTGCCGTAGCGCAGAGTACAAACACCGTCAGTTCGGTCTGAATTTATATGAGAGACCCTGTACATCAAATAAAATAAAAATGGAAGTGAAAACAGAGAATATTGAGAAACAATACATGATTACCTCGTCTTAGTATTTCTTGGGTTAGGCTAAAACTATACCTACCGTAAATTAACTGTATGTATGTTTAGTCCTCAGCCCGAAGGCTGATTGGATCCTCAACAGTTCCGCCATCAGCTGTCATAAATGGCCTAGGCATCACTGAAGAGGCGTACTAGGGAAATGAGGAGTGAGGTAGTTTCCCGTTGCTTTCCTCACCGAGCCAGACGTTGCTATTACATATCAGTCTGCCAAGCCCACTGAAATGCATGCACCAACTGACCCTATGAGCAACATTTTCACACCATTCATAGCAGGGACTGGCTGCATAAGGAATGGCATTACTAGCATCACTCATACCTCAGTCACTTTCATCTTGTCAAAGCCAAGGATAAAGCTGAGACAGATCAATGAAAGTAACAATATTGCTCTAGCCCATACCAGAAGACATAGTGCACCGTAAACACAACGTCCTGCCAGCAAAGGCATGTAAATTAACTACTTTAATCCATTTTCATTTAGATTATCACCAGCTGCGAGGATTTAGCTACCGATGGGCTGATGTTACGTCTTATTGACGACGATGGCCTAAGACATATTGAACAGCAGCGACGAAGGCATAACAAATATCACAAAAAGGAATGACAAAAATGAGAGAAGATTCTAAGAACAAGAAGGAGTTTTGTGCCATCAGAACTCGCGGTTACAGGACTGGATACTTGCAGGATGCAAACTTCATAAACAGTAAGTTATTAGTATAAAAATGACTGTGACAAATAATTTAATGCATTTGCTTTTGAGAATTAAATTTAAGGGAACACATTACAACTTTTGATCGGTCTGAAACAATTGAATGACGATGAAGTTATATTTAGTACATTGACACATTTAAATAATTACAATTTATGAAAGCTCCTATGTCCTGCAACCAATTGGTAATACTATTTTTTGTTATATTTTTTATTCACAGATCTGAAAATAATATTCTCTAAGTTTTTAATCGACGAAGTGGGGAATCATGCCCTTAAAATCATTCATTTTGCGAGCAACTGTACGACCAGTCTCGGCCTCACTGTACGATTCTTTCACACGGACAGCTTTGGAAAATACTTAGAGATTTTGCACTGATAATTTTACCTACCCTAGTTTGAATGTTAAAAGTTTTAAGCTGTAAAGAGCTCTTGACTTCTTTCAAAATCAAATCCAGTTAATGGAATAAACTTAGAACAAACGATTGGCACATTGCATCTTTGATATGTGAGAGCATGGGGATGAGAATATTGTACAATATTATCTTGACCTACCTCCGTTGATATACAATGCCCTTCAGTACGGTGGACCTGCCTAGCGAAAAATCGAAGTTATTCCTTTCAATTTCTATCGAAGATATCCAGTTGGCGTATTTCATCATCTATCCTTCCATTATCGGCAACACTAATTCACTCGGAAGAAAATATTATTTTACTCACTTGGAAGCGAATACCTGGGATGATGACAATAATAATAATTTCGTGTGCCTATTTCTAGACAGCCTTTGTAGTAGGGTTGGGCACTATGTTCCTGTTTCGGGACACTGTACCGCTTCACAGTTATATTACGTTGTTCTAGAACACCGTGTGTCAATTGTTTCGAAACATCCTCAAACGAGACCGAGGCAGTGACTCGCTGTCCCTAAGGAAGCGCCACTATGCACTGCCCTTCGCCCACCCTTCGATCTTCGCCTACTAGATGACTGTGTGCTTCCACGTGCTGGAGTGTTGTGTGTTCGGTCATATCCTCTCTGTTCTGCGAGTTCCGTTGCACCGGTCACTGGCCTTCTGTACATGCGAATCACTTAATGTGTTCTGTTTTGTTTTCAACTGTTCTTTAAGAGTGTTTTCAATGAAGCCTAATGACTTATTGTATACCGTACTTTGCAGAATGTCACACCGGAGTTCTTCTTGTGATATTTTAAACACTGCTACTCTCTGTGTAATTGTGACAGGTGTACTTCAGAATGAAGAAAACATTCTTATTAAAAAGCAACATTTCAACATGATTTTCTGGGTGCGTATTTCAGAGTTTCGACTGCTTTTTCACGTGCCATGAATCTTTATCCTGGCTTTTCTTACTCACAAAATAGGCCGATACATTTCATTTGGTGAAAATATCCTTGGAGTAGTTACCTTTAAACATTCATACTGTCGCTGTAACCGTGATTTGTGTATTTCAATTTGACTGCAAAATCTTAACCTAAAAGCAGCCTTTAAACTTGATTATTGAACGCGAATTTCAGTTTTCCGACTGTACCTTCACGTGACGCTGGCCGTCACGACTGACAGCACGTCCGGTACAGGCATTTTCCCGCTGCCGTGTTGCCTCAGGAAGTTATCTCTTCCCCGCAGTTACAGTTCCGTGTGTCGTGTGGCGGCACAGTGTACCGAAACACTGCACCTCAACCTCCCAATATTTCGGAACAGCAGACTGTTCCGGTCTCCCCAAACCTACTTTGCAAGGCAGACCTTCCAACTACGGTGGCATCTCCCGTGTGTGGTGAAATAACGTTTTGTTATAGTGGTGGATAGTGTTCTATGTGGTGTGTGGGTTGCCGTGAATCTGGGGAGAGTACAAACAACCAGTTCCATGGCCAGTGAAGTTAACCATACACGATTAAAATCGCCGATCCCACCGGGAATCGAACATGGAGCCCACTGAAAGTGACTTCATCAAAGAAACCGGACAGCTGAGAGGATGGTGAGCCCAGAGTCACTAACATAGCCTATACTCATTTGCGTTTCACATTCAGCTGGTGTTTGACATTAATGATAAATATACACAACATAAAACATGACGGTAGGCTGTCACTATTGTAATGGCCGGGGGGTTATGAGGGTATCGTCGACTTATTAGAAAGAAAATGCAAATATTATAGGGATATTTTTTTTTCAATAGAATATGGTACACTTGGAATGGTGGATAATGTCCGTCTCCATGGCTAAATGGTTAGCGTGCTAGCCTTTGGTCACAGGTGCCCCGGGTTCGATTCCCGGCAGGGTCGGGAAATTTAACCATAATTGGTTAATTTCGCTGGGTATGTATCGTCTTCACCAACATTTCACCACCATCATCATCATCATCATCATCATCATCATCACCACCACCACCACCACCACGACGTGCAGGTCGCCTACGGGAGTCAAATAAAAAGACCTACATCTGGCGGACACTCCCGGCGCTAAAAGCCGTACTCCATCTCATTTTATTTGGTGGATAATAACTTGGTGCAATATGGCTCTGCGATATGAGAAATAATGCACGTTACGTCAATCTTTCTTTTCCATTATTAAAGTTGTTCCTATATACAGCTGACTGCGATGTACTTACAACGACAGATAACCTCCAACCGTGAGCCAACGTATAACGTGTGACGTCACATATTTGGCATTGATTTTGCCTTACTTTAAAACGCAATTTCATGAAAACTACGAACGTTTCAGTTTTTCATATTTTTCAACAAGTAGCCTCCACTTAATTTGTCAGTTGAGACGTTAAACATAATCGTAAGTACTCTCTGCGATATATGCGTTCTACGCAAGCACCAAAAGCGTCTTAATTTTTTCCTTCCGTATACCCATTGTCGACGAACGTAAGTATACGTAAATAAGGATGGACACCAGTGGAATATAATAATGGCCTCCAGAGGGTCTTGCTGCATGTTTTTCGAGTGGACGCTCTGCAAGCGACCCCCGTGCCTGTGACCATCCTAAGAGGATTCTAATGTTGAAGACAACACAAGCATCATAAACACCCAGCCTGGGAGCAAGATAAATTAAGGAATGACCACTTTACGAAATTACATCTATAACAATCGTTCGTGCTAGTAGTTACAGTTATGTTATTATGTACGATATATAAAAAGAAACAAGTATTATCCCTCACGTCTCATCAATTATTAGCTACAGATTATTGAAGTAAATGGTGTATGGTAATTCACTGACGAAACTGTAGATGAACCCACGATTCATCTTATTTTCATGGTTTCAGATTCTCTAACTTTAGGAACACAGTATCACCACATCAAAAGTAGCAGACTGATCATCCTAAGCTACTGATGGAAAACCATGTAGAAGTTCTTGTCTTTGTTGGACCAAGGAAGCACACTTTGTGCAAGAAACCCGTATGAAGCCACTGCATCCAGGAAACTTTCATTGGTTTCTTTCGACAAAAATATGTTTTATGGCTGGTGATCATCTGAAAATATGCCGTAAGGAAGTTAGCGTGACGTTAGTTTGATGGAACTGTAACCCTAGCAACCGCGTGGGCTGTGATGTAAGGTATGGCTTGATGATCAGACAATGTTACCAAGCAACCGCGCAGGCTGTGATGTAAGGTATGGCTTGATGATCAGACAATGTTACCAAGCAACCGCGCGGGCTATGATGTAACGTATGGATTGATGGTCAGACAATGTTACCTAGAAATCGTGCAGCCTGTGATATAACGTACAGATGGATGACCAGACAATTTTCCTAGCACCCGTATAGGCTGTGATGAAAGGTATGGTTGGACGGCCGGACAGTGTCATCTAGCAACCGTGCAGGCGGTGATATAGCGAATGGATGAGTGGCCAGGCCATTTTACGTAGCAACCGTGCAGGCTGCGATGTAAGGTATGGATGGATGGCCAAACAATGTTACCACGCAATCGCGCAGGCTGTGATGTAAGGTATGAATTGATGGTCAGAAAATGTTACCAAGCAACCGCACAGGCCATCCATCCATACTTTATATTAGAGCCTGCACGGGTGATAGGTAACATTGCCTGGCCTTCCATCCATACCTTACATCAGAGCCGTGTCCGACTCGTTGGCTGAATGGTCAGCGTACTGGCCTTCAGTTTAGAGGGTGCAGGGTTCGATTCCCGGCTGGGTCGGGGATTTTAACCTTAATTGGTTAATTCCAACGGCTTGGGGCTGGGTGTGTGTGGCGTATTTAACATTAGAAATCATCCTAGGTAGTGCCCTCATCTTCACAAACATGCAGGTCGCCTAAAAGGCCGTCTACTAGAAAAAGACCTGTACGAGGCCTCTCTGGAGGCCATACGCCATTATTATTATCAGAGCTGTCACGGTTGCTAGGTAACATTGTCTGGCCTTCCATCCATACCTTACATCACAGCCTGCACTTTTGCTAGGTAACATTGTCTGGCCATCCAGCCAAACATTACATTTTAGCTTGCACGTCTGCTATGTAACACTGTCTGGCCATCTATCCATACCTTACATCAGATCCTGCACTGTTGCTAGGTAACATTGTTTCGCCTTCCATGCAGACCTTACATCAGAGCTTGCACGGTTGCTAGGTAAAATGTCTGGCCTTCCATCCATACGTTACGTCACAGCCTGCATGTTTGCTAGGTAACATTGAATGGCCTACCTTCCATACAGCCTGCACGGTTCCTAGGTAGCATTGTCTGGCCTTCCACACATACCTTACATCACAACCTGCAGGGTTGTTAGGTAACACCGTCTGGACATCCACCCATACCTTACATCAGATCCTGCACTGTTGGCATAGGTAACATTGTGTCGCCTTCCATGCAGACCTTACATCAGAGCTTGCACGGTTGCTACGTAACAGTGCCTTTCCTTCCATCCATACCTTAGACCACAGCTTTCACGGTTCATAGGAAACATTGTCTGGCCTTCCACACATACCTTACATCACAGCCTGCACCGTTGTTAGGTAACATTATCTGGCCATCCATCCATATCTTTCATCACAGCCTGCTCGGTTGCTATATAACACTTTCTGGGATTCCAGTCATACTTTACATCAGAGCTTGCACGGTTGCTTCGTAACATTGTCTCGCCTACCATCCATACCTTACATCAGAGCCTGCACGGTTGCTAGGTAAAATATCTGGCCTTTTATCCATACGTTACGTCACATCCTGCACGGTTGCTAGTAACATTGTTTGTCCATACAGCCATACCTTACATCACAGCCTACACGGTTGCTAGGTAACAATGTCTGGCCATCAATCCGTACCTTACATCACAGACTGCACGGACGCTAGGTAACACTGTCTGGCCATCAATCCGTACCTTACATCATAGCCTGCACATTTGCTAGGTAACATTGCCTGGTCATCCATCCATACCTTGCATCACAGCCTGCACGGTTGATATGTTACAATATCAGGCCATTCATCCATGCTTTACATCAGATCCTGCACGTTTGCTAGAGTTACAATTCCGCAACGCAAATATTTGGATGACCCCAAGACATAAGACATATTTATGTCAATATATTCAGGGCACAATAAGCGGCGACAGTGATAAATATCTCATTTTAAAGAGGATGAACCATTTCGTCTGGCAAAAACAATTTGATGTCTATATGTCATCATCAGGTGATGAGACGGTGCTTCAATATAAGGTACAAAAATTGGCCTTCGACTCTCATAAAGATTACTGTGGCTCTGAACACCGGCAAGTATGTGATTTGTATTTATTCGCTGGGTTCTACACGTCTTTAGTAAGAACAAAATCAAGTAGTCAGTATTTGAGTAAATAGTAGTGCGAAGTTCAGAGAAATATTATTCTGCACTACTGGAGAGCACATCAACTGTCCCAGTGGGACTCATGATTTTGAAGAAGTATATTTTTCGTTTAGAATTGCGAAAGTAAATTTCATTATTAAGATTGCAAACACAATTTCACAAGACATCACCTGTCATTTAGTACGCGTTCTAAGTCAAATCGTGCAACCACGATCCAGACGCAGACCATTCACGTACGTCGGGACCCATCCCCTTGTTTGCGAACACGATCATTTTCCAGGGAACAGAGCGATTTGGCCGTGCGTTTTGCGTCGCGTAGCTGTGAACTTGCATTCGGGAGATGGTGGGTTCAAATCTCAACGTCGGTAAACCTGAAAATTGTTTTCCATATTTTCCCACTTTCACACCAGGCGTTAATTAAGGCCACTGTATCTACCAGATCCAAGTCCTTTCCCATCCTTTCGTTGTCGCAAATCTTGGAAGTGTTAGTGCGACCTTAAAAGGGATGCACCTTGTCAGTTTTATCAAATGACTGCTTTTAAGAGCGGATTTTGCTCTTTGTCCTATAGCACTAATGACTAGAGTCTTCTTGTGGAGCATCGAAATTATACATAATATGGCATTGTATTAAATCTTAAATTATGAATGAATCATGGAATTAAATAAAATGCATGTTGTTGATACAATATGAGAGGTCAAAATGCGAGGTTTGCCAGGCCCATTTATCAAACCTTTTCAAAAGAACCATAAAACTGTTTTGCAGCATACGATGAATTCTTCACGTCCCTTCTACTGTTGGGTTATTTTCCCTAGTAATGATCACCTCCAACAATCACACTTACGTATTGTACAGGGGACAATTGCTTAATGCACCTCTCATTCAGGCGGGATTTTCCAGGGCTCTATTGTGTGTCATGTGCACTTGTGCTGCACCCACGAACCATCTGTTTTCGCTGAGCGGTACCAGGTTAAAGGGCCATGTGTTCTTCAGTTTCCGCATTAGTATCCTCCAGTTCGCGCATTTAATTCCACTCCTGAACCCATATTTCTCGGATCGAGTTACTGGCGCAGTTTGTTGGGCATTTAAATGTGGTTTAACGCCAGGTACTTGCACATCAACAGATTAAAATAAAAGAGCTGCTATTTCAAGCATATTTAAGTGATAATGGTGGAACGTGACTTCAGTGCAATGATCTGAATTCTTTGTAACTTGGTATGTAATGTTAGAAATTAACTTTTAAAATATCAAACAATATTTATCGTATTAATTTCTGAGTCATTCTACATAGGAACCTTCATGAGGACGACTCATGTCACATATGGAAGAAACTCTTCTTTGGTTACTTACTGAAATTAATCAGATTCTAATGTAATGTATTTAATAAAATTAAAATCGGAACGTGTACTAAAATTTCTTATTTCAACCAGAAGATGTCGCCACTACCGGCTAGTCAACGACGGGTAAGTATATACATTTTAAAAATGAAACAGTCACTGAAACGCTACAAAACTTGGAACATGAAATAGGAATTTTGTTCCATTTACAGTTGGCAGCATTGCCATACACAACATTTACTATGCGTAATAAAATACGTAAATGAAGTTTCAGTGTACTTTGATCTAGCACTCAGAGAGTAGAGAGTTGTGAACTACAAAGCGGTGATGACCTGTTGGTTCCTAGTGATAGCACGGATAATATTAATAACCTTAAACAGTAATATTTCCATTGTACAGACATTTCGTTGAAATTGAAACAATCGTTATTTGGTTACGCTTATGGAAACCTAAATATTGAATCTCACCTTACTGAGTCTAAGGCTAATATTATAGACTATCAATATATACAATATATTTATTAGCCCACCTGGTCACCATGATCGTTAGGGCGTAATGTCCCTATGTTCTGACACCGTGGTTAGGCGGTTCGAGTCCCACTGGTGGAAACGTACTTCTTCTTCTTTTTCATTTTCTTTTTCTGTTTACCCTCCAGCGTCGGTTTTACCCTCGGGTCCCACCGCCACCGCCCCAAGGGCAGTGTCCTGGAGCTTCAGACTCTGGGTCGGGTGTACAACTGAGGAGGATAACCAGTACCTCGTCCAGACGACCTCACCTGCTATGCTGAACAGGGGCCTTATGAGGGATGGGGAGATTGGAAGGGATAGACAAAGAAGTGGGAAGGAAGCGGCCGTGGCCTTAACTTAGGTACCATCCCGGCATTTGCCTGGAAAAGAAGTGGGAAACCACGGAAAACCACTTCCAGGATGGCTGAGGTGGATATCGAACCTACCTTCACTCAGTTTACCTCCCGAGGCTGAGTGGAGCCGGTTCCAGCCTTCATATCTCTTTTGAAATTTCGTGGCAGAGCCGGGAATCGAACCCGGGCCTCCGGGGGTGGCAGATAATCACACTAACCACTACAGAACATAGGCGGACCAATATATTCTTCTTCTTCTTCTTCTTCTTCTCCTCCTCCTTCTTCTTCTTCTTCTTCTTCCTCTTCTTCTTCTTCTTCTTATTATTATTGTATTAGGAACATATATTTAACAGAGTTAATATAATTTTTGACCAGAACTTGACCACTTCCAGAGTACTTTCTCTGGCCTGGTGAAGGTCATCTTCTGTGCAGGAATGTGGACACATTCGGCATTGAAGCACATGTTGAATTGACAGGTTTTTTCCGCAATCACACCAAAATGCTATTGTCTTCAATTTAACACCATCCTTGATCTGCCCACACCTAATCTCAGCCTATTCAGGCACTTCCTATTTCGCCAATCCTTGTCATGACAAAGGTATAAATATTCGGAAACTCATTTCCAAACAGGAAGGAGAGAACGAACCCATCATACCATATTTCTTAGACAAATATGATCTAAAGACAAACTCAGTCATTGGTCTCTTCTTTGGATCCAGAGGTACAATTCCACGTTACTTTGTTGATTGGATGAAAAGGGCCTGCGGGTCAAAATTGTGATCACTATTATAAAGCACTCCTTAGACATCACCCTCATGGCAAAACAATTCAGCTGAATTTAAAACATTACTTTATGAACTGAAACCAAAATGTGTTTGTCTGCCTCAAGTTCAATTTGAGCCAGATTGTTAAATTAAAATTATATTTAGAAATGTATTTAAATGACTGAATTTTTAATAACATTCGTTTGTCAAATATTAATTTTACGCTATATGTGTGATATTTACTAAGCATAGAAGGCAAGTTAGAAGTAAGAATTGAACGTGAATGAGGAGATTATCCTGGACACGGAAACTTTGACAGTGGTTTGACAAGCAGAATACGGCAAACTAGCGCAATAAATATCCTCGATAGTCGCCACAATCCTCTGTAAAGAACGACAGCTGAAAGAGAAGAAATATATCTTTGTACTGATCTGATTAATTTAGTGTCTGTCTGTCCGTACATTAGTTTCATATTACATAACAATACTGATAGAACACGCGATGGGAGGAAGGTATCCATCATTTTTGAAAGTTTGTCTGTATGTCTGTTATTCTGTTTAAACTGAATAAATATTAATATTGCTTGTACAATTTTCAAAACTTGCTACTATTGCAATGGACGTCCAGCATTTTTTTACCTCAGTTCGTTAAAGGAGAGCTGAGAAATTACCCTCAAAATACTGCCTCTCAGGCAGATAGAAGGGAACAATACCAGTGATCTGCATTTAGGACTGACGCCCAGGTGACAGATTTCTAAAATTATTTCAAAAAACTTGGAAATTTATCGAATATTCTCCCTGATAAATTACTCCAATCTTCTTCCTATAAATGAATATTTGCCCCAATATATCATCTTGAATTCCAACTTTATCATCATATTATGATCTTACCTATTTGACACTGGCTGAAGTTTCTCCCGACGAGTGGTCACAATTTGAAATTCCTAATTTCGCCCAGGAAATAATGCCAATAAAACTACTAATTGTATGTATAAGGAAGCTCTGCAGCGACAAGTAATTAGAGAATAAAATCTGTAATATCATGTGACTAGAGATAAGTTAGAAAAGCTATTGAAAATGTATTACGTTTCTCTGCACTCTTACTCTCTTCATTCAGAAATAATTCCATGTCTACAAACAAATAAACAGAAGCCAACAAACATGTTTCAGCATCGCTGAAAATTATTGAGCATATTTGTGATACAATTTCGAATGGCCACAAAACCAATTACCACATGCGTAAAGCAACAGACAAAGCAAGCATTACTAATGATGAATTTGGCTAAGCTATAAATATAGATTCGGATATATTTACACAAAGGCAAAATACCTTGTGTTAATTCAACTTTCCAGTGAAATGTAAAATATTATACACCGAAATGAAGATAAAACATGAATTTTCTTGTTAATATATCAACATTAGTGATATACTGTCGTATTCTGAAAGAATGTCGCTTGTCATTTGATGCTTTACTACGGTTCCTTTAGTTTTTTGTTTTGCTCACTTGACTAACCACACAATTGTCATTTAGTAATTCGAATTGACTTTAAAAATTCAGTGGCGTTTAGAATATGGTACTTTCCATTTTACACATTTTATTACTCATTTTAAGTACAGGAGTATCTTATATTCTATCAAATACCATATCGAACGTTACACTCAAGAGATCTTGCCGTGATTACCTGTTGAAAGCTACCGACTGACATGTGTGAATGGCGATAGACTGAGTTTCTCTGGTATATGTAGATGTAGCTGATAGTCGTGTAAAATATGCATTTACAGTGTGTGATTGCGTGTTTAAGCGATATAATTTTATATTCCTTAATGTCCAGTATATTATTTTAATTCTGTTATACATGTCAGATTGAGGGTGTGAGATTTCTTTAACGCAACTCCACTAAATCATAAGTAAATATATCTGCAAAGAAGCATTGAATATGTGGTTAAGTGTGAGAGAGGGCCGCGCACCCTAACTTGGCTACTTAAAAAAGCGCCCCACTATCGGCAGCCCTGAAGACGGTTTTCCGTGGTTTCCCAATTCCACACCAGGAAAATGCTGGGGCTGTACCTTAAATAAGGCCACGGCCGCTTCCTTCACACTTCTAGCTCTTTCCTGCCCCATCGTCGCCATAAGACCTCTTTGTGTCGGTGCGACGTAAAGTAAAAACATTAAAAAGCCAAATAAATAAATAAATAAATAAATAAATAAATAAATAAATAAATAAATAAATAAATAAATAAATAAATAAATAAATATGCTGGTCATATTCGTGAACTCTTTCACAAATGTCTGGAATTTTGATGCATAATTTAGACTCAGCAATAGTGGTTAATCACCCTTCATGGAAACATTAATTTAATGATTGATGGCTTGGCGTTTGATCAAGATTTACCTCCCGAATGCAAGCTGACTTATGTAACCTAAACATTATTATTATTATTATTACTATTATTATTATTATTATTATTATTATTATTATTATTATTATTATTATTAAAGGAGAAAAATGAAATGGCGTATGGCTTTTAGTGCCGGAAGTGTCCGAGAATATGTTCGGCACACCAGGTACAGGTCTTTTGATTTGACTCCAGTAGGCGACCTGCGCGTCGTGACAAGGTTGAAATGATAAAGACGACACATACATCAAGTCCCCGCGCCAGCGAAATTAACTAATGATGGTTAAAATTCCCGACCCTGTCGAGAATCGAACTCGGTACCCCTGTGACCGAAATCCCAGAATTCTAACCATTTAGCCATGGATCCGGACATTCAAGGAGAGATAAACTGAATAGACGTACAGATATGTACTTAAGAGCTAAACGAATGTATGTCACATTTTAGTCATTTTGCAGGGGAAAGAAGAAACGTCAGTTGAAGAGCATTTTTGCTGCATTATAACTTAGGTAATAAATGCTCATTATTGTTCGTGATATATTTTGTGTAATTTTAATCACTGAACACATTCACTAATATAATTTTCACTTAAAATGGTTAATTTTTTATTTCATTGGCACACAAATAAAATGAGAGTGGACGTACGTTTATTTGGGTCTATGTTTCATAAAATCTGACTTACGTTGGTTTAGGTCTGAGGTAGAGGTATAAAGTTTACACCTTCAGTTACCAGATGGAGTAATCTGAAACTATCAATTTTAGCGCTTTGCCAAGTGATACATAGCACCATCTAATTGTACCTAAAACGTTGAATGGAATAACACTACTAAGGGACATCCGTTAAAACACATTCACACACACACACACACACACATACACACCGACACACACACAGTGGTCCCACACGTGCTTCCCATTTTTTAGAAGAGGCAAAATTGTAATAAAATATGGTTAGGTCCTTGAACTTTTGTGACAAAAAAAAAATCCCAGGCTGGATTTCACGAATTCTAAGTGATGCTTGAAGTCCTTTATCTGAAGCACTAACATCTTAATTTTTCTTTTCAAAATCGTTTGTAAGACAGTATTCGGTTTCTGTAAGAATGTTTACTACGGAGTGCAGCGTCCGAAAGTGAGTAGAAACGACGCGCGAGAAATGAGTGGATGAGAACTGGGTAGTTGATGAGAAGAGAAAGGTCGCCGGTAAGACACGAAATTCATGGTCAGTGCGAGTGAGAGAGAGGAAGGAATGTTGTAGGTAAGGCAATGAGCACGTCCATACAAAACTGGTCATGTAGCAGACGAAGAAAGAGGGCACGAGGGATTATATAGGTAAAGAAAGAGAGAGAGCACCTCCACGCACCTGCAGACCGACAAAACCACTTCCCATGCCCGCCCTCCGTCCCCTACTCCACCGCCGGGGCCCCCCCTCGCGTTATTACCATAGCCACGTGTTTTCTCTTATGTGACGGAAAGACGAGGTGGGGAGATATCGGTGGTTTATATAAAGAGCACTTACTCTTCACTACCATCAAGCAAAGTAGTTTGAAGTCTTCAACCACCATGGTCAACTGCAGCTGGTGTCGTTTACTTCTGGTGGCCAGTCTCACCTTACTGGCAACAACACAGTTCTCATCAGCCCTGCCTGCAGCAGCAGTGGCTTCACAGACTTCTACTCAAGTGAACGGGGAAGCGCGGGGACTTCAACACAGCCGTAACTCCATTCAGAATGGAGACGACTTAATGGACAATATTTACACCGACTGTCTGCGTAAAAATTCAGTCTCTTGTGTGAAATACAAGTTATTCTCATTCGTCGACAAAGTTCTGGCTAGTAAGGATAGCTTTAGTCTCACCGAGGGTGTAACGGTTGTGAAGAACCCAGGAGCTGTGGTGGACACTCAAGTGGGCGGAACTCCGAGAGCAGCTGGTGATGAAGACATCGAGTCGATGGTCGTCAACAAAGTGGAACAATTTCTCGAAACTCACTCGCTCAAGATCGACCTGAGTGGGAAAGACGTTCTCAGTGCTGTAACTTCTGCTGGCAGGGCTTTGGGAGATGTGGCTGATAGTCTTGGACTTTCCGAGGAGGACAATTCTGCTGTGGTTGGCGATGAAGGCCGAGGGAAGAAGAGTAAGTTTTGTCCAAGCAGTTAAATACAGAATTAATTAAGTTTAAAGTGCATGTCTTGGCGTACATATTTGGTGTTGGTTACAATTATTTCAGAAGTACCACATTGCTTTAATATGAATGAAAATTAATCTTAGCGAGGAAAAATACGAGAAATGACGAGTATTCGTGCACGTATTTTCCAAATATAATGAGAGCTTGGTGATGGGAATAAGTTACTTAAAATAATTATTAGGAATATTACTAATAATATTAAGGATGTATAGTGCCAGGGTTATCGTACATGACCAGATTTTTATATTGCGTAGCAGAAGTTAAACAAATACAATTTATAAAACTCAAAATTTCAGCAGGTTAGAACTTGTGCGAGTTAAAGACTAAGAAATGTAACCACACTGTTACACAGCTGATGTAATTATGTCCCAGAATTATTCTCGAAATTTCATTATGGTTAACTGTTATTATAAATGAACGAAGAATTTTATATCGTTGTAATAGACCTGTTTTAGGAATCAAAATCAAAATATCAAAATTTCTAGCTTTCAAGGGCGTATTTGGCGCAAATATTTCAATTAATTCAAGCAATAAATTCAAAATTAATATCATTTGAAGTAATATTTTGTTCGTTTTTAATTGTTTTATTGTTTTCATTATCTTAAGCAAGATATTTTAGAATACTTCTGATAATATAATATTTAACGTGTTATATCCATTGTGATTCTTCGTGGAAATATAGCAAACTGAACTAAGTGTTTAAAGTCTCTTCAACTGTAATTTGTCTTAAGATACAGCTACTTAATGGAATTTTGCCCTGAAAATTTATCTAACGTCTCAGTGAAATAATTTTAAATGCTAAACAATTGTGTAGGAATTCGAACCGGTAACCTTGTGCACAGGAGGTAAGATCTGTTATAATGAAGCATGTGTATTATACAGGTGGAAGCTATTTGGTTCTTGAATGAGTAAATATTAGTAACAACACCTGTAGATTTTTATGAAGATGTTTACCAACCATTTCACTTGGAATAACGGTACTGTCCTGCTTTAGCTTTTTGCAGACAGAATTAAATGCTAAATTAATTTGGTGTAATTTAACAATCCTTGATTAGGATTCTTCTTCTCATGCGACAGCAATAGAAACCTCATTTAACTTCCTCTTAGAATTTAAATTAGTTGGAGACATTTTTATAAAACAATATCAGAAGCCACATTAACACACAATGCTTTGGTCATGAGGAACTGAAAAATCTTTTATTAGCAACTGATTGTTAAGGGAAGTTAATCATGCTTTTTGGCCTAATGTGTTGACTTCATCCCGCTCAAAACGAACGAACCAGTTAACTATGAGGCGCCCTCGAATTATACGAGGCAGAATCAAAATTAATTTTAATGTTTACAATGTTAATAATTTACGAAGTTGTATTAGGCCAACATATTCGTTTATATCTCATATTATGTAATGTAATCGAATTCAATACTCATATAGATCCGTTCATAACTGAACAATAATTCATTCTTTTGCCCTGGTATGATTTTATTATCCCCTTCAGTGATAATCATCATTCTCTTGCTGACTTTTAACATGATCTGTCACGGGGAAAATTATAGGTCTTCAATAGATTTAATTTTGGGATCTAATGATATACAAGACATTAATGTCGACCAGAAAGTCCAAAATTCTGAGTAATAAACATAGCAACGGACTTGGCAGTGGCGGATATTGTATGCACGTCGTCAGCCGTATTGTTTGGCTTTCTTGACTGACTCCGCTGCCTCTTATATCAGATAGCTTCTTAGCCGTCTTCTCAAGGCTAAGTGAAATCAGTTTCAGCTGTTAATCAACAACTGAAATCCTTAGACCAGGTGGGAAATGAACCCAGAATCTGCGTGTAAAAGGTAGGTGTTCTACCTCTACACCATGAGGCCAACGCCAGAATTTTACAGCGATGTAAGAAAATAGTTCATAATAGTAAGAATGTGACCCCCCCCCCCCCGATATCGATTTCAGGAATATATTTCAGAACTGAACCTCGTTTCTGTAGTAAGTTTAGAACTGACCTTATTTAGTTAATATATTTACCAGTCTGAGCCTCCTTGTCTCTTTTAACGTAATTTAACTGCTGTGGTTACGGATGAATCCCACAAAGTAAAGAAAACTAACAAGCTCCACAATGTTGTCATGACGGTCACTCTAACGTTACTAAACGTCACAGATCTTTATTCTCCATTGTTATACATCCATAAACTGCAATAACTGTACGCATGGTTATGTCGACAGTCTTGTTTCGACGCCACAAGTTACGAGAAAAGTCGCAGCTGCTGAGGATCAAGTAGACCTGTTTCCTGGAAATGGTAGTTTTGTGGGGCATGGTCAAGTAACACGCATAGGCCTACTCACCTCACCTGTTAACGGAAATGCCCAGAGTGGCGCATTCAACTACGGAATCCAACTTCCGTTACGTCAGAACAGAACTTCATTCATTGCGTGTATCCGTCCTACGGTCAACAACGAAACAGTGCTTTTTTCCTCGGTCACGTTAGTTAAATTGTCTTACAGCTTAACAAGAGAGTAAGCACTTCATTGGTTCTTTTTTTTCTTGCTAGGGGCTTTACGTCGCACCGACACAGATAGGTCTTATGGCGACGATGGGATAGAAAAGGCCTAGGAGTTGGAAGGAAGCGGCCGTGGCCTTAATTAAAGTACAGCCCCAGCATTTGCCTGATGTGAAAATGGGAAACTACGGAAAACCATTTTCAGGGCTGCCGATAGTGGGATTCGAACCTACTATCTCCAGGATGCAATTGGTTCATTTTACTGTCAAAGTAAGTCCTGTTCTTACAAATACTAAATTGATCATTTTTTTGTAGTAGAGGCTTATAAATACTTCCTCGGATTGCTGGAATTAGTTCTGTATGACTCTCGCCTTCAAAACAAGCATGGTAAGTGAGAAGTAGAACCTGGATCTTTATTTTCACATTCACTTCATTGTCGCTGTTCCACCTTCACATTTTCTTAAAAATAAGTGTATTAGGAAGCCATCGTGAAATAATGTGCCACAAACACTTCAAACGACCAGAAAGATTGAGAAATTAACCAAGTAATATCAGAACATATTCTGAAATTTGGTCGAAGTTTTAAATTCCCTTTCTCAAACCCTCTACCTGTTAACAAAACAAAGAGTGTAATATCAAAGGGACAAATTTGCTTAACTTAAATTTGTAATTATTATTTTCGCTCATAGTAGTAGTTAATCCTGCCTCTTACCGGGAGGCCGAGGGTTAGATTCCCGGCCAGGTCAGGTAGTTTTACCTGCATCTGAGGGCTGCTTCGAGATCCAGTCAGCCTACGTGATTACAATTGAGGAGTTATCTGACGGTGAGTTGGCGGCCTCGGTCTAGAAAGCCAAGAATAACGGCCGAGAGGATCCGTCGTGCTGACTACACGACGCCTCATATTCTGCAAGCCTTCAGGCTGAGCAGCGGTCGCTTGGTAAGCCATGGTCCTTCGGGGCTGTTGCACCATGGGGCGGGAGGGTGGGCAGTTGTTAATGCTCTGCGGCTTTGGAGCTAATATCTGTATTCGAGGGTTCGAGAATGTTTCTCCGTGGTTTCCTATTTTCACTAAAGGTAAATGTCGGGACAGTATCTATTAATGGTCGCAGCTGATTCCTTTCATTTCTTTGCCCATCATCGTTCATTTCACCTTCATTGGGTTCTGAAACAATTTTGGCGTAAGGGCATACGGCCGTAAAAAACAAGCCACACAAATTCATCTCACCTCATCTCTGCCTCCGTAACTGGAAACGGGACCAAGGTAAGATACGTCCAGTTTCTGGCGTAGTTACATTTCAACGAAACCACCAAAAAATCTCATTTCCGCCTGCTATTTTTATGAGACTAATCAATTGAAAAAGGTTTTTCATGATGATGAGAATTTATAATGTTAAGGAGAATATAACACAGGAGTGTAATGTCATCTTTCTAGAACTTCCAGTCTGGTTCCCTCCTGATTCCTCCAACTTAGCCTAAACTTGACCGTACTCAAATTTTCTCCTGTACGGTATTCGTAGTTCACACAGCGCAGTGTCATTATTTGAGCAGCCGATATTCAACAGCCTCTAAATTCTTCATATTTTTTAGACTTATTTAGAGGAAAATATAGTGTAAAATTTCGTATTCGCAGATATCACAGGCTGGTGTTTCTTAGATATTAACGCTTTAAAGTACATTTAAAGGGAAAATTGTTTAAAAGAGAAAGAGTTCAAAATTACGAAAGTCTAACGAAAAGCAGGCCTTAAAATGCACAAGAATGCCTTGCAATAAATTAGGTCAAATTTAAACGATGCCTAACAGATCTTTTGTCATGCAGTAGTAATTATTCAATACAAAAAACAACATTTAATGGGCAGAAAAGGGACGAATGTGGAAATGATAGACGTCTACAGCATTATTAAGTCAAAAGAGGTATGCTCGCTTACCTTATGGTCTTGAGTTATAGCCTGAAACCCGAAGAGATGGTCTTGAGGACCAGGACCAAGGTATTTTACAGTTCTAAGTAACGTAAAATGTTTTCTTTCTATGTGGGGGTGGTGGTGGGGGTGGGGGTGGAAGGAATCGGAATCACCGATTGAAAATAAAAGTCAGAATATATATCATTCAAAGAACGATGATTGTCTGCTCATGAAACGAACAAAAATATTTCATATTTATTAATATTGAACAATACAACCTTGATCATCCTCACTCTACCGTAAAAATGAGGAGAAACAGTTGTGTGCTGCACATCACCAGTTATTCGTCCTCTTAAGATGTTTATACAAACACATCTGCAGTAGGTATTATATGCAAACTGCACACAAAGACATGACTGTCTAATTATGATGAAGTGACATTTTGTAATTCTATTCACATGTAACAGATGACTTTACACATAACAAATGAGCCTCGCACTTGTTAGTTCTACAGGTAACTACATATTTTAAGTTCACGACTTTACAGTTAACTGTTGCCAGAGTTCATTAGACAATTGACGATGTTATGCATTTACGAGTCCATCATGGTGTGGTAATTTCTAGATTTCCTCATACTTTATATAATACGCCGAGCTCCACTGAGATAAAACTGAGTCTTGAGATATGTATAAACAACAAACGGGCTCATAAATTGAAGCTATGCTGGAAAATAAATTAGAGTGCGCTATTATATTAGGGCACAATTTATCATGGAAACTAACTCATGGAGAAACGGGTGAGCTAATCTAATCAATGGAAGAATTAAATCAGATTAAAAGAAAATTTCTCGAATTGTTCTATGCTCGTGTTAAAAGACAGCGTGAATACTTAACAAAACAGTTAGATGATTCCAGCATGTAATACTCGTGAATACGATTAAAAGAAAACAGTAATCTCCAGCTAAAAGTATCTCCTCCAAAGTTCATCAGACTTTCTTACTGGGCAAATGTACATTAAGAAGTATTCTATTGCAAAAGAGCATATTAATGGAAATGGTATAAAAATGTTAAAGGTGATTCATACAAGGGATCGCTAATTTTTTTTGCTAGGAAGTTACAAATTCTCCTTCTCTTAACGTAAATATTGAGCTTTTAAACGACTGCTAAGGCGTTTCGATAAGACTTCGTAACAGATACAAACAAAAGATCAACTGAAACAATTTTCTATTTCATTTTTCTTTTTTTTTTTTTTGCGATTTGCTTTACGTCGCACCGACACAGATAGATCTTATGGTGACTATGGGACAGGAAAGGCCTAGAGATGGGAAGGAAGCAGCCGTGGCCTAAATTAAGGTACAGCCCCAGCATTTGCCTGGTGTGAAAATGTGAAACCACGGAAAATCATCTTCAGGGCTGCCGACAGTGGGGTTCGAACCCACTATCTCCCGGATGCGAGCTCACAGCTGTGCGCCCCTACCCGCACGGCCAACTCGTCCGGTTTTACTAATTCAAGACAAATACAAATTACTAGGGAGACTGAAAGAAATAAGGGTATCATAATATGTTCTCCCAGCTCATCTGAGACGTGTTCACATTCATAGCAGCTCAGGGAGATCACAGGCTGTGAGGATGCCCAGATATGGACATATTAAGGTCAGTGCTAGTGGCCGAGATTTTCTTTAGGAGGCCAGTACAGGAAGTTCCCGTAAGTGGATGAAGTTGAAGCTGACAATGAAGGGTAGGGGTAAGGAAGCAAGAGCGTATGGGTAGCGACACTGGATGCCGGACTGATCGAGACTTACTCCGTACTTCTCCGCCATAGCATGTAACCTACTTCCCCCTGATAGGCAATAACCGTGTTCTTTAAAGTTCTCTTGACCTTCTAGCCACGGGCACGATAACCTTGACTTAGGTCACTTCCCTCACGGGACTGGTCGGAGTTTCAGATCGTACGTACAACACAACTACGGTGACATCAATGCGCAATGGTGCAACGAACCTTCACCATACACAATTTAGAGACAAATGTCCTGTAATATTTCATGTATGATGTCTGTTAAGGCGAAACGATGTGCATATAAATGTATTTTTCTTTGCTAGTGGCTTTACGTCGCACCGACACAGATAGGTTTTATGGCGACGATGGGATACGAAAGACCTAGGAGTTGGAAGGGAACGGCCATGGCCTTGATTAATGCACAGCCCCAGCATGTGGCTGGTGCGAAAATGTGAAATCAGGAAAAACCATCTTCAGGGCTGCCGACAGTGGGATTCGAATCCACTATCTCCCGGATGCAAACTCACAGCCGTGCGCCTGAAACCGCATGGCCAACTCGCTCGGTCACATAAATATAGTCCTAAATTTCTAGGTTAATGTAGAATATATTAACAAGCCGGTTTGTTACACTTACGCGTAGTTGTGAAAGTTTTGTGAAGTTACAAGGAAGCATGAGAGCTGTCGGCTGAAGAGGAATATGGTCCCTAATATTTTTTACAGAGAATACCCCCGAAAACTTTGGTTCATTATAATGTTGTAGCATTTCTCTGAAAAAATATGTCGGTAAACTGATTATCACCTACTTTTATGCAGTGTGGTAGTTGGTTGAAGAGGAAATTGAAATAGATTGATTCGAAATTACAGCCTTAACAATTCCAATATGTTCTGATGAGGATTACTTCAATATTTTTGTGTTATATTCGGAGTTACAACAATGGATATACTTAAACGAAGTAGTGCCAAATTAATGATGTTGAAGAAGTTCCTTGGGTACTATGAAATTAATAAAATGAAGATTTTAGAAAATACAACTTTTTCTACGAATTCCGTATACATAGCGCTCAGACTGACAAGGTTTACATAAAGTCTGATCCACCGAAATATGAATACCAATATAAACTGGAAATATCTCACAAAAATTGAATCATCACACCATAACTATTTTGCTTAGAGGGAGTTAAAACGTCCTCCGTGAGTACATACCACATTAGTACAAGCAGTACGACGTGTCAATATCCACCAAAAGTAGATGGTTGTTAGCCAAACAACGTTTTGAGGCACTGCTCTTTGTCACTAGTGATGGTCGGTATCAGTGACAATGGATAATTTCGTGATCCGTGTTGGTCATTTTAGTTTCGAGGGGCAACGGAGAGAATTTACCAGTTCCTATTGTGCAATTTCAATTTGAATGGAAAGAGAAAATAGCGATTATGAGAATATAGTGGATACTTTTATGTAAAATAAATAGTAATTTAATTGAATGGTATTGGACTTCGGTCGTAGTATGGGCTTCTTGAGATATGTTGTGAGCGTTATTGGTTAAAATCTGGGAAGCAGCTGGGTAACGTGTTTCTTGCTCATTCCAATGAGCTTTCAGTGACCAATGGTGGAATAGGTACTCCTGGCCATAGAGGGACATGACTTAGGAATTATCCCTGGAACACTCGCTCTTATTCCACAGTAACTAGTATCTAGAGCATTGACTTCGCCATTCAACTATTCCGAAATGTGATTTCTCGGCAAAAATACTTACTATGATCCACAACGGCAGGAGGTAATCTGCAATAGAGTAATGAAGACTGGGTAAGGAATTAACTCATTGGATGAATCCATGGCTTTGAAGTTGCTTTGGTGGGAAGTTCATGAGGGGTGAATGAACGTTTTAATACTAGGAAAGTCTTCTATCTGAAAGGAGCACTGTGGCTTCATTCACTTTACCTGAAGTCATTAAAAGTCGAATATAAATTCAGTATTTCTCTTTCCTTTCATTGGGGCCGATGACCTTCGATGTTAGGCCCCTTAAAACAACAAGCATCATCATCATCATCATCATCATCATCATCATTTCCTTTCATTGATTATCCAGGGCTCGATCTCATTATCTTTCAGATAACCTACTCTCATCCTTTAATCAGTACATACTCAGAAGCTTATACACCGAAGGCTGAAAGGAAATTAGAAATCCGTTCTTCAAATCAGGGTAAATATAATATATTTGTTATTCCTGTGATCGATTTTCGACAATATTATAATTAGTAGAAGGAATATTTCAACTTTGTAGGACGTCGGCCAATTGTGTTTTTAACTTCGAACGTTGCACTACATTCCCCTTCATATTTTCAGGGTTCCATTTTCTCTGAAGATCATTAATGTCGGAGAGTAGAATCTTGAAAATATTCGACGAAGTATCCAGTGAAACGCTGGAAGTTATAAAACCAACCAGACTACGATCTACAAGCCGAAAAATGTATTGTACTATCATGGATCGGACTGCGCAAATGTCACAATTGAAGCTTACTGCATGAAATTTATCAAAAATGTGGAGATATTGAGGTTCATTGCCGAATTATCAACAGATAAAGGCAAACAATTAATCAATGAGAATTACATCAGTCAGTCCCGTTAACGTGTGGTATGAAAGAAGACGTCTGCTTGTAACAAATCATAACAACAGTGAATGAAAGACAGGCAGGTACTCAACTTTCGGTTTCAGCCAAGTTAGTATTCTTCTCCTGTCAGTGATCATTGCACTTGACACTGCATTGCAGTCACATCCGGTGCGCTCCACTTTGCATGACGCAACCACCGGAGAAAGGTGCCAATTACAGCTACAGATCAGTCCAAACACAAGGAAAGTGTTTTCATTTCATTTCATCCTAGAGTAAACACGTAGATAATCATGCTAAGAAATTGCATACTTCACAGGAGATTACGTGTAATTCGGTCGGAGACAGCTACACAACCGAGAAATCAATATTTCAAGGTGGTAATCCTGACTGGTTCGTTTTTATTACCCCAGTGTATGATTCGTTAGAATGTGGAACGGATACTGTCGTATAGCAAATTTAACATGCATTTTGTATCATACGACGGCCACAGTAGATGGGAATGTATAGACCATTAACACATCACATCGTTTCAAAAAAAAAGTATGAAAGAAGGGAAGGAATTTACAAGTACAGTTTGTGGGATGTCGGGAGTTTAAGTATTGTAATTATCTGTTAGCCTCTAGAGGAAGCCACAGTTCTTGGACAGTGAGCATACACAGAGGTGACGAAGTGCTTGGAATTTATTCATAGACAACATCCTTTCTGACTAAACAGAAATATCTTTACATTATCAGGGCAGACGAAAAGTAAATTACCTCTTTTGCCTCTATGGGGAAAGGAACTGGCCACCCTACCGCACGTAAACTCCGGCTCAGGAACACCTTTGCGGAGGTTCGGACCTGTCTTCGGGCAGAATAACCCTTACCTTTTGCCAACGGCCGTAGCCGTGTTGAAACACCGGATCCCGTGAGATCTCCGAAGTTAAGCAACATTCGGCGTGGTCAGGAGTTGGATGGGTTGCCACGCGCTGTTGGTGCGGGGGGGGGAGCGGAAAGGAACTGGCCACCCTACCGCACGTAAACTCCGGCTCAGGAACACCTCTGCGGAGGTTCGGACCTTTCTTCGGGCAGAATAACCCTTACCTACCTCTATGGGAAGGATCAGAACTTTTCATAGTGGCGACACTATTTTACAGAGAAATATACCGGTGAAAAAGGGCAGAATTTAAAGTGATACGAGACTAAATTTTCTCTACGAGAGTGCCAGGCCTCACATGACCTGTTCTGACATTTTCATAAGGACCTGCCTACTTTTCTGTACAGTAAGAATATTTCATATTTCTTGACGCCTGATAAAGGCTCTTTGTTTCAGAACCAGGGTAAAATGTACATCTATAACTTTACCTCATATTCAGTGTCATGGCTTCTACCCTTTAAGTAAAAGTAGTTGATGAAAATTGACCACATTTTACTAATTGTTCATGTTTTAGTCATATTCATACCATTAAAATGTTCCTTAATTGTTTTCAAGTTTTTCAAAGGTCCATATTTCATTTTAGGGACACATAAGAGATTTTCGCCTTACAAATTTCATTTCAAAAAGCTGAAATACCGAGTTATGTATACTGTAAATCATTTTTCGGATTATTCCAAAATATATAAACTGCGGATTTGACAACATTCTGAATATGAAATTCATAGTAGTACTCAGCATATGTGAAAAGATTTGGGAAAATCTGAATTGCCGATGCTTTGACAAGTCTACACTTTAGTTTCAAAGTTATTTTAAATTGCATCTCTGGGAGGATTGTGTAATTAGAAAAGTACTTAGAGTGTAAAGGAAAGAAAGTGTCTGCCACCCTATATAATGACGTACACGTAGTGGTAATAATGATAATGGCGTATAGCCTCCGGAGAGGCCTGGTGCGGGTCTTTTTCTCGTAGATGGTCTATTAGGCGACCTGTATGTCTGTGAAGATGAGAGCCCTACCTAGGATGATTTCTAATGCTGAATACACCACACACACCCAGCCTTCAAGCCACTGGAATTAACCTATTAAGGTTAAAATCCCCAACCCGGCCGAGAATCGAACCCGGGACCCTCTGAACCGAAGATCAATACGCTGACCATTCAGCCAACGAGTCGGACACAAGTAGTGGTGATAACAACTGTATTATTATCGGCACGACGAAGAACAGAAGAAATCTTATGAATATTATTTTTTTTAAAAATCATTCGTAGTCAAAATATTTGTTTTATTAAACTGAGGTATACTTTGTTTGGTTCATGCTTACTTCAATACTTTACGTATAGGCTTATTCATTTAGGCATGCATAACAACACACTTCTCCAAGTCTCTTCATTTCCGTATGCACTTTACACAGAAGACAGTACTAACTCGTAGAGAAAACTTCATTCCTTACGTTGGTAGTACTTCTACGGCTGCCTCGAGTGATATATTTGATTCATCATACACGGTTTCATAGTTTCAGTATTTAAATCGAATTGCTTTGGCCATATTATCGGCTATTTGGCATCTTAATGGCAACTGCTGAACTAAAACTGTAGTACAAATTTCTTCAGTGCTTGAATTGTACACAAATATACAGAATTTGTTCTCATCAAAATAGCTTTAATTAGGAATAATAATAAAGTCCATTTAATATTTAAATGTAGGGCAATTTGCATGCAAAGGCTTTGAATGACATTCAGCGTTTTAATTGCGGTGGGTTCTGAGATATGGATCAGCAAGTAATTTTCTTGTTTTGCATGACTATCAATATTGTGACCATGGTCACGGACCTCCAGTTATACATAGAATCCAAACCACAAAGACCTGACTTTCCATTTTAATACTCCCACATGCATTACCCTTGATTGCCTAGGTGATAAGTAGACAGGTATATTTAACGTTGATGTCAACTCTTTAAAACCTATCCACTTTTGTGCTTATAGAAAAGGCCGCCAAGATCCTGCTGCCCCTTCTGCTGGCCCTGAAGTTGAAGGCAGCGGCTCTGATTCCTCTGGCACTGGGAGCCATCGCTCTGATTGCGGGTAAGGCCTTGCTCATCGGTAAGATCGCCCTCCTACTGGCTGCGATCATCGGCCTCAAGAAACTGCTGTCGCAGCAGAAGACGGTCACGTATGAGATTGTAGCCCATCCTCACCATACCAGCAGCCACGGAGGTGGTCACGGAGATGCCTACTCGGCCATTGGTGGAGGTGGCGGTTATGGAGGAGACATCGGCGGAGGCGGCTACGGTGGCAGCGCTTCTGGTGGCCACGGTGGTTGGGGACGAAGCCTGGACGCTCAACAAATGGCGTACAGGGGATATCCACAGCAGTGAACAAACCTTCAAGTGAGTATCTTGACAGAGCATCTGATAATGTCCACACTAAATTAGATTTCCAACAAAAGGTACACAGTCCTCCTTCGCCTTCAAACTCTCTGAAGTGGAGAGATCTTTACCCTTAAGTTAGTAATTATACCAAACTGGCTTGGAAAATTTCGTTTTCCTTCGATAATAACGTGAAGTGTTGAAAATGTAACTCTTCTTAGAAATCTTGCAACCATTCATATATTTTGTTGAGATTTCTAAACTGGCATATTACTTACAGGCTTAGGAGTTCCGCAAAGTGTCACTTTCAGATATCTTCAATGCACAAAACGAATCAAAGCTAAGATTTACACATCTGAAAATGTAGATTTACTTGAAGAATCAGATTTTGTTTCCAAATTAGTGTTAGCATCACTGTTGACGTTACGAACCAAACTATGGAGGGCATTTTTACAGAAGTACATGAGAGGCTTAACCTCTCTGTGCATCACGGGCAGAGTTTCGGTCTTCTAATCCCAATATCGCTCAAACCTGACAGAGATAGCCGAAGTTTTGAAGGTCGGAGCAAAGTCCATTCGACACTGCTTGCCGGTAAGTAGATCTCTGGCGACACATTTGGTGTTGAGGTGACAGAATTAACTAGAATTCAGCCACAGATCATCAAACAGAGATCTGGTTTACTGTGCTATCTGTTCGAGTGAGATGGAACTTTGAAATTGGCGTGCAGGCAGCCTGCATGGTGTGAAATTAAAATGCTTGCACGTGGCAATAGGGAATATACGATTATTATTATTATTATTATTATTATTATTATTATTATTATTATTATTATTATTATTATTATTATTATTATTATTATTATTAATATTATCAGCACCATAGGGTTTAAAGCCTGTTCATTCATATTTTGTTATTATCTCACGAAACTAGACCACTAAAATAATGAAGGGAACCTTTCTACTTTCATATATCGCACAAATTGTACTTCAACCGCTGCTTCGGTCTTCAGTTTCGACAAACATATCCCACATGAAAGATATTTTAATGAATGTTATAGTCAGTGTAGTTAATAACTTTGAAAAAGGAAAACAATTTTTCGGACATAGCCTAGACATTTCTATTGCAACCAATATGAAGGCAAATTTCTCGGTAGAAGGAAACACAGAAAGCCAAGAGAGGAAATAATCAAAAATCCCCTATTTGAATGGGATATAATACATACTTTCAAATGAAGATAGGTTTATTGATTTAATTGTATGGTGTCATAGTAGATACAGATGGTGGTTCTGCATAGATAAACATGGCGCCAACGATAAGGCAAGTTGCTTTACGTCGCACTGACACAGACAGATGTTATGGCGACGACGGGAGAGGAAGGAGCTAGGAGTGGGAATGAAGCGGTCGTGGACTTAATTAAGGTACAGCCCCAGCATTTACCTGGTGTGAAAATGAGAAACCCCGAAATACCATGTTCAGGGCTACCGACAGTGGGGTTCGAACCCACTATCTTCCGAATACTGGATACTGGCCACAATTAAGAGACTGACCAACGATAAGGTGCGGCTTCTGCTTGGTCGTATTGCTATAGTTACTATCTAAAACGCAAATTATTATATAAGTCATTAATAATGTGTATATTTACGTAACTTACTAAGGAAGTGGCTAAAAGCAGCACATAATATAGTCCTGACTTTTAACTGAGCGTTATTTGATACTTAGCCGTATGGGTGTATCGGATTCCGTGCTAACTAAACTAATCGCTGCGCTTCCCACCAATCGATAAATAGTTCCCCTTTCTCAGAACAGAAGGTCATGTACGACGAACTCGTAGCAGCACTACCTTCCACGATACTTATACTTCAAAAAGGGAATGCAGATTTCGTGGATGTTACTTTTCTGCCTTATCGACATTTTCAGCTTCATCGATTCTGTTTGTTTCATAACTATGAATATACACAGTATTATAATGCTTCTTCATCGCTCAACATCTACAAATCGATTGAATCGATGAAATAATGGTCCATAACAGTCTTTATCTCCTCATTTCAAGTGTCCGCTCGCTGTTGTTCCCACCCGTTTATGCAATCAATCATTCTGGCTATTTTCATGTATCTTACTTCCAGCCTGTGAATAAGATACTATGAGTCTACCCAATTTTCTTCCCTGACCTGAAAACAAAGCTGTGTTAGAACCACTTCATCCGATACCTCTTCGGCTGCTTACAGATTACTGCAATAACTTTTGTACTAATAGATCCAATTTTACTTAAAGTATGACCATCCCGGGAGAGTGACTCATCATACCTCTCGCAATATCATATTCTTTAACTGATAATTCAACATTTTAGGTTTGTTCCCAACTGAGAAACATAGCCTTTGAAGTTGTACATTTCATATCATAATCATTTCATTCATTTTCAGGTTCTCAGGTATTGGACTGCTACGTTTTGAACACAGTCTGTCATCAAAACGTTTGATAAATTGTTGGCATGTTTCACGGTATTTCCAAACAAATGAATTCCTCCCTGCCGTTCTATAGGCTACATTTCTGCAAATGATTCCTGTTAAATTTAACAAATAACGTTGATTTCCTTTGTATATTTAGTCGTGGAATGATCACATAATTTCTGTTTCAGTATATGGTCTCTTACATGATCATGCACAACACGAAACATTCTTTCCAGCGAAGGAAGAAGTGTATTCATGTATTCATCTGTGTTCTACAGTCGGGCTTTCCAACCAACTCTTGGCATCGATTGCTAACGCGAGAAGTAGTCCATAATTCAAAGAATGTACTGAGTTGTACATTTCTGTGATACGCCTTACTACATCATGGCTTCCTCTATCGCGATGTATTTTTATAAATCATAGGTTAATGAAGTTACATTCAAGAAAGTTATTTTTTGCAAGTTGCTTTACGTCGCACATGCACAGATAGGTCTTATGGTGACGATGAGACAGGAAAGGGCTAGGAGTGAAAAGGAATCGGCCGTGGCATTAATTAAGGTATATCCCCAGCACTTTCCCGGGGTGAAAATGGGAAAACACGGAGAACCATCTTCAGGGGTGCTGACAGTGGGGTTCGAACCCACTATCTCACGAATACTGGATACTGGCTGCACTTAAGAGAGCTCAGTAAAGAATGTTAGGGCGACTTTTCAGAATCTTAATCCTGTGAAGACGGAAAGGAGTAGCTACGTTTTGCAAATAGAAATAAATGTTATTTTTCTAATTAACTTAACTAACTTAATTATTGGGTTAGTACAGTTTTGTCGGGGAAAAATATACTTCTCCCCACCAGTTCTTTAATTATGCGAGAAATAATTCCAGCACAGCCTATTTCTGTATTAACCCCGTAAGCGCATGCGAATAGAGCACAAGATGAACCGACAATGAACTGCGTATTGGAAAGAACCTCCCCTCATTGAAGTTGAATGCTCCAGTGATATGATCTCAGAGCTCAATTTTCTGGTGCTAGAAAGACGTGTGCGATGATTTCTGGATTTAGGACTCATATGTTATAAACGAGTGTGAAATGTGCTACATTGGGCGCACGGGCATGGGTCGAGAGTAACTTCAGACCATGAATCAGCGTTCTGGAACACATTACAGCTAGCACCACATCAGACAAGCTGCAGTAGCCTGAAGGCAGTAGTGTCAGATGGAACCAGATAACGAGGCGGGTTTACTTCAAAGAAATGCGTGCCGCTTGAATGAGTCGTGATGACGTGTGGTGGTTTATCATGGCACACTAACTCACCACTTGCCATTCTTATCTCAACGTAGGCAAAGCTCACTATATATCCTCCTCAGAACCGAACATAAATATACCTTCTCGAGCTCCTATAAGATACTGCCATTATGTCCATTTGTAGTAGCAGTTCGATATTTAATAAAAATTAAACCCATAGTTCGCAGATACAATATTTCCACATGCGTGGTCCTTAAATCTGAGCTATTTCTAGCAAAATGAAATAATTTCGGAATTATTATAGAAAAAAATATATTTTTTATCAACTGATTCTGAGCCCAGCGCTGTGTTCCTAGGAAGAAAGGCCTTTAACTTCCAGTAATTCTAATCTTCGAATGGGGCCGCAAATATTGACGTAGAATGCCTATCGCGTGATGGAGATTATCTGGCCAATATGGGTGTGAATTTTTACTGTTCACACTGTATTTCTTAATTTTGATCAAACTTTCATTTCTTAAGACAAAAGCGATAAAGAATACTCCTCTGATATGAGAAGTGACATTCATATGGAAACAGATCGAGTTCGATGTTACGGGCGGAATTTAAATCATTATTTGTACCACGCAGAATCTTGGGACCGGAGCTTCATAATTACCAGAGGCCGGATGCATGTTTATACATTAGAATGTGAACTACATATGCTAGCCCGTACAGCAGTTGTGCGTTGAGATTTGCATAAATATTGGGGCCCAGCCTATTCTAACCCCTAGAAGTTATGTTACTCTCATTACATTACGGAAGATGGGCTCAGAAATCACCTGACAATGCTCGGCGCCTTAACTTTCAGACGCTACCAATAAGCCTTGCGATGCTCGACATCGATGACTTCGGACTTTTCGAAATTTTCTGACAAGCCACTGTATTCTTCTGAATGCATTTTCAATATAATTTTAAAGGAAATCAATGTCCATATGTCACGACATTTTGCGAAGGAAATAATTTACACTTCTGCACGTCACAATTTTCTCAAACTTAACTCTTTCACTTACTGAGACGAATCAAACGACACGCCACACGATGTATTGCCATTTTTGGACTGTTATCCGCGTGTCATGGCGATTTTACTGCCTGAAGGTCACAGCGCAGTTACATCACTCTATGACCAAGGGAGGAATGAAAGGATAGTTAAAAGTGAGTGTCCTGATACACGTAAATTGAGGCAATGCCAGGACTCGGCTAAGGGCTCTGTGGACTCCTAATCATCCTCCAGAGTTAAGGGCCTGTAGTGCCGATTTTAATCGCCTCTTACGACAGACAGGGAATACCGTATATGAATACACAATATAATAATAGAGTGATCCAAAAAGTAACTGCATCTACTTCAAATATTTAACAACTCCGTTATGGTACTGTAACATTAACTTGACTTGTTTCTTTCTTTACAGAGTCCTTGTGCGCAGAATCCTGTGAAGTGAAGTCCACAAAATTCATGTGCTCATCGAAGGACAGAGGGCGAGCTGCATCTCTCCTGTGTACAATATTTATGCTGTTAATTTATTAAATAATTTCTCTATGAAGAATCCATCCAGTACCGCAATACTCAGAAAAAGAATTTCAAGTGAAAGAGTTTATTATTTATTGATTAAATAATTTATATTTATTGATATAAATTTATTTAGTTATTTTATATATATATTTATAACTGTAATTTATTGGTATACTTTTTCATTTATTTGACATTTCTGTACGAATCCAATGACTACTTTAAGGTGATATTCACGGCAAGGACTGAAATGCGACACCAAAGACTACATGACTCTATGACTGTGAAGATATGACACTTCGTCATGAACTATTCTACCTAGACATGTTTTTACCTTTTACAGTACTAATTGTATCATATACAAACTACAGTACAAAGCACTCTCTTTAATTGACCTTCACTGAAGACTAGATTAAGTTTCACGAGTCAACGACTTCAATTTGTGATATGTTTTATAAAATAGTAAGTATGCTTTCCAGCTCCCTTTGTCATGCAGAAACTAACCTCTAATCTGAGTTTTCCAACACTTTAACAATCACAATAGTTACTTCATGCTCACACATATTCTTGCTGTACATTATGCAACTGAACTTCTTGTGATCAATCTCTCAATCTCACTCTGGTGCCTAGTGAAGTGACTCTTTGCTCCCTCCCTACAGCTTACCGACATCAATAACATAAAACATGACATTACTCAACGAGGCCAAAGATCCCACAAGATTACCCATGACTCTCAGGTTTTATCTTCCATTAATAGGTTACATAGCCGTCAGTAACGAATATCTCACAAATACTTGCCAGTTATACCACAACATATTTCTCTCTTCCTTATGAAGTTATCTTTTACATTAAGCATACCGTATTTCTTGAACTATAGTCTCGTATTCTTCTCTAACATCTTACTTGACAAGTGATAAAATCCTTCTGTAAATAATTCTTCATTTAACGTGTAATATACTGTGACCTGTGAATATCAAATGACGAATGAAAGATGATCTATTGACTGATGGGTTTACAACATTGACAAACAATTTTATTTTATTACATTGCAATGCTCTTATATTGTTAATAGTTATTCTTGTTTTTTAAATAAAATATTTTTCATATAATTAGTCGTTTTGATCCCCACCCTATCATATTCATAATGAACTAGTCAACCAGTAAAAAAAAGGAGGCTTACAAAAGTTGGGCTGCAGATTAACCTTACGAAGACCGAATGTCGAGAATACGGTGGCGAATTGGACACCGTAATCCTATAAAATGGAACCACTACTTATAAAGTCCTCAGGGTTTCACTATGTTGGCTGCTGCTAACGGTGACCCGCTGTTGGGTTCCTAGTTAAATTCGCGTTACATCTTCTGTGACCATAAGATTCCGCAGCAGTTGAAATCCAAAGTATTCCTCTCCGTTGTCCACCTCGTAGTAGAACAAAACAGTATGACCTGACGCTCCATGAGAATGTGACGATGGTCTGTGGCTATCTCGACACTGGACCATGATTTATCTAGAATGCTCTTAAAGTTGACCCCAAACCACACAAGCTGAGGGAAGTGAAGCTGCGCTGAAATGGGCGTGTTACAAGCCCACCGTACAACATGCATTCGTGTCCGGTCCTGATGGACAGCGCTCCAGATGAAAACCTAAAACTAAAAAGCGGTCGTTGGATTGCTAACGAGAACTGTAGTCGTACAACCTAGGGATATAACAAACCTAGTGAAGAAAAGGTCAGGATTCCGAAAGGCGAACACAGCACTGTGACGGAATAATGCCTTGAAAGAAGAGAAAGACGTGCTCATAAACTAGTCTATTTTAAAGGTTAATTTCCAAAGGTATGTTAGAGAGGTGGAGATGTCTTTAGAGAGTAGTTCATGTTAAAGCTATAGCTATCGACGGAGGGAATGTAGGCACCCTCGAGACTTGAAGACAAAAAATGGAAACATATTTGGCTCATTCAGTCGTGACAAAGTGGGTATTAAAGCTGGAGTGAAACTAATTAGTTAGTCACCATTGATCTCTATTTAGGGCAGTCGCCCAGTTGGAAAATTGAATATCTGTTGTTTATCTAGGCTTTTCTTAGATAATTCAAAATAATTTGGAAATTTATTGAACATTTCCATTTGTAAATTATTCCAGTCGCTTACTCTTGTTCTTATAAACAAATATTTACCCCCAATTTGTCCTCTTGAATTCCAACTTTATCTTCATATTGCGATCTTTCCTACATTTAAAAACACCACTCAGACTTATTCGTCTACTAATGTCATTCTATGCGATATCTTCACTGACAGTTCGGAACATACCACTTTGTCGAGCAGTTCGTCTCCTTACTCTCAAGTCTTCCCAGCCCCAGCTTCGCAACATTTTCGTAACGCTACTCTTTTGTTGGAAATCACCCAGAACAAATCGACCTGCTTTTATTTCGAATTTTCCAGTTATCGAATCAAGTAATCCTGGTGAGGGTCCCATACACAGGAACCATACTCTAGTTGGGGGTCACACATGCACTGTTCTTTACATCCATACCACAACCCCTAAATACCGTCATAACCATGTGCAGAGTTCAGTATCCTTTATTTACAATCCCGTGTATGTGGTTATCCCAATTATGATCTTTCCTTCATATTAACACCTAGGTACGTACAGTGATTCCCCATAAGGAACTTTCACCCCATCAATTCAGTAATTAAAAGTGAGAGGACTTTTCCTATCAGTGAAATTCACAACCTGATTTTTAACCCGTTTTCCATCATATATCGATCTCACAACATCGTTGAGGTCTTTTTGCAGTTGCTCACAATCTTGTAACTTACGATACACAATAACATCATCGCAAAAAGCCTCATTCTCTTCATGGCTCAGCCTAGTTCAGTTCCCTCACTTTAAGTTCATACCCCACAGACTACCAATTCAAAGTCTAGAAGTTGATGGTGACTGTCTTTGCAAAAAAAAAAAAAAAAAAAAAAAAAAAAAAAAAAAAAAAAAAAAAAACTGACCTATCTGGGAAGTGGAGAATTTTGTTCGAGCACCGTGAATGTGAGAAGCTGTAGTGCCCATTGTAACAATTAAGGTACCAGTGGTGTGTGTATGTCATAAAGTCCAGGCACTTGAATTAGCCGTTATGATGGTGGTTTGGAATTTTCATTTACATGTGCGCACTAACTCGGTCATGGAGTGAGTTACTGTTTGACCCAGAGGCGAAGCTCATTTCTACACCCAGTGTAATGACTGCCTGTTGTGTAGTGTTTGATGTGTCGGCGCATAGCGGACTCATGTCAAGTAAGAGGAACGGGTCTGCTACTAATTACAATATCGTGAGAAAATCTGATGCAATGTATCCTTTCACCATTCATTTTTATTCCTCTTGTTTTTTCCTCCATGTTTTGTATAAGAAGTAACGTTTCTAATTTTATTCTTAGCTTCTTCGACCTTTATAACTAAGTTTTAAAATTATAAACCAAAAAGTCTGCAAACATATCATTAAGTTCCACAATACTGAAAATAAGTTACTGGCCACATTTAGATGAAATGTTAACACTTTCTTGATTAGAACTGTATTAATCAGCCTTTAGTATATAGGCCTAGTGTAAAACTACACAAACCCAGCCTACGAGGTTAGGGCACGCAGCTAGTAGCTTTCAGTCGGGAGATATAAACCACTGTCATAGCCACTGTCGGCAGACCTGATACATTTTTACGTGGTTTCCCATCTTCACATCAGGCAAATGCTGGGGATGAAAATTAATTAAAGCCACGGCCGTTTTCTTTCTACTCCTCACCCTTTCCCGTCCCGTCGTCGCCATAAGACCTATCTGCTTCGGTGCGACGTAGAGCAACTTGTAAAAAAAAAAAAAAAAAAAAAAAAAAAACAAACATAGAATTAAAAATAGTTCGGTAAGCTCTCTCTTCCCTAAAGGGGATTTTCCTAGCCATGATACACTAATTCTGTCATTTATTTTCATATGCAAATTTCATGTGACTATTCCTGAATGTATCATAAAATTTTGAATTACAATTCTTTTTTTTTCTTAATCCGTTTATCCTCCAGGGTTGGTCCCTCCCTCCGACTCAGCGAGGGATCCCACCTCTGCCTCCTCAAGGTCTGTGTCCTAGAGTGTGGGACTTTATGTCGGGGAAATACAACCGGGATGGAGGACCAGTACCTCGCCCAGGCGGCCTCACCTGCTATGCTAAACAGGGGCCTTGTCGCGGTGGGAAGCTTTGACGGAGTAGACAGGGAAGAGGGAAGGAAGCAGGCGTGGCTGTAAGTTAGGTACCATCCTGGTTATTTACCTGGAGGAGAAGAGGGAAAACACAGAAAACAACTTCGAGGATGGCTGAGGAGGGAATAGAACCCCTTTATACTCAGTTGACTTACCGAGGTTGAGTGAACCCCTTTCCAGAACTCGTACCAGTTTTCAAATTTCGTGGCTGAGCCGGGAATCGAACCCGGGCCACCGGGGATGGCAGCTAATCACACTAACCACTACACCACAGAGGTGGACGGTCGAAATGTTTTTACATGTATGTCTACCCCATTATCCCATTTTCCTGATACGGAGTCAGGGATGACGTGAGATGAAATGATTGTGAAATTATTTTACGGCCGGATGTCCTTCCTTGCGCCTACCCCGTTGAGGAGTTAATGAAGATGAAATAAATGATCGTGAATGAAATTTGGTGAGGAAGTGGAAGTAATCGGCTCTAGCCTATGAATAAGAACTGCCTCAGCATTTGTCTGGAAGTGAAAATGAGAAAATGAAAAAGCCTATGACTGACACACCACACGATTCATTACAGGTATTGCCTGAATTCGTCTTTTTCTATCGCTTTTTTCTCACACCTGTGGGGTTACGGGGGCGATTTGTGTGGGTTTGGCCGTGTTTTACGGTCGAATGACCTTCCTGACGCCAAACGTATGGATGGATGTGTGTTTCTGTTGTGGATTGTAGTGTGGTGTGTTGTCTTAATATGAAGAGGAGAGTGTTGGGACAAACACATATACCCAGTTCCCGAACCAGAATAATTAATCAGATGCGATTAAAAATCCCGACCCGACCGCGAATTGAACGCGGGACCCTCTGAATCGAGGCCTCAACGCTGAGTCGGACAGGGACTAGCTGAATAAGGAATGGTACTGCTAGCATCGCTCATACCACAATCACTTTCTTACTGTCAAAGTCAAGGATGAGACTGAGACAGGCCAATGTTCTAGACCATACAGCGGACTATGAACACTAGGTCTCGCCATTAATGTCAAAAATTAAGAAACGGAATTTCTTCCTCTGTACCGGCACATGACCCAGAGGTTCACTCAGAGTGCACGACAGACAGGTATTCTTCTTCTTCTTCTTCTTCTTCTTCTTCTTGCGTTCCGGTCTTCTAAGGACCACGTTACAATTTCAATTCTTCCTCCTTAGTTGTTCTTTCCTTCCAGTATTCCTTCATTGTTTCACTGTGCTGTCTTCAGTCCACTTTGTGGCTGTTTTCTTTTCCTTCCTCCCTTGGAATCCTTTCATTTGTAAGACTTTCTTCCTAAAAATCTTTCTTTCCAATAATTCTTCTTTTCGTATGTTGTTCCTTTCCAGGTCTTTCTTGACTTCTTGAATCCAGGTGGTGGTTGATTTCTTTTCCCAAAGGCACTTGAAGATTCGTTTAGTTAGTCTATTTTCATCCTTTCTGTAAATGTGTCCAAGAAATAGCAATCTCCTTTTTATTATTGTTTCTGATATGTTTTCTATGTTCTGGTAAATTTCATTGTTACTTCTTAATTTCTAAATTTCTGCATTTCTTAGAGGACCTAATATTTTCCTTAAAACTCTTCTTTATAATATTTCTAATTTATCAAGCTTGTAGTTCATTGCTAGACATTCGCTGGCATACAGGCATTCTGGTTTCACTACTGTGCTGTGGTGCTTTATTTTTAGTTTTGTTGATAAACACTTTCTGTTGTAAGTATTGTTAGTTATACCGTAAGCTCTTTCCATCTGTTCTATCCTCTTCTCAATAGCAGATTTTTCTAAACCATTTTCTTGGATTGTCTCACCCAAATATTTTAATTTCTTTACCTTTTCTATTTGACCAGTATCTGTCACTAAAAATTTCGGGACACTATTTATATTCGCAAACATTTTGTTTTCTAGGCAGAGATTCTCAAGCCTGTCATGTTGACTGTCTTTTCAAGGAGACTGACGTGCATTGTTGCATCTGTTAAGTTTTCTGAAAGTATGGCAAAGTCATCTGCAAATTCTAGGCAATTTATTGCAACACCTTTGTTTTTATCCCCAGCACAAGTGGCAATAGGTATTCTAATTTATTGTATTTATTTCAATCCGTTTAACGTCCAAGGTTGTTTTTTTCCTGTGAATCAGAGAGGGATCCGACCTGTACCGCTTCAAGGGCAGTGTCCTGGAGCGTGAGACATTTGGTCGGGGGGATACAACTAGGGTTGAGTACCAGTACTTCTCCCAGGCGACCTCATCTGCTATGTTGAACAGGAGCCTACAGCAGGGGGTGGGGGGATGGGAAGATTGGAATGGATAGACAAGGAAGATGGAAGGAAGCGACCATGGCCTTAAGTTAGGTACCATAATCCCGGCATTTGTCCGGAGAAGTAGGAATCTACAGTAAACCACTTCGAGAATGGCTGAGGAGGTAATTGAACCCCCTCTACCGAGTTGACCTCCCGAGGCTGAGTGGAACACATTCCAGTCCTCGTACCACTTTTCAAATTCAGTTGTAGAGCCGAGATGCGAAGCTGGTCCTCCGGGGATTGCAGGTAATCACACTAAACACTACACCACAGAAGAGGGCCCAAAAATATGTACAAGGTTAATTTCTGATGCAAAGGTGACCGAGGATAGAGTTAACCACTGTATCACACCGAGTGCCGAGTTTACTTTACCTTGCACTCTTACGAGGCCTTTCATGGCGAAGACTTCACTGTGCTTTGCCAGACATCTCTAACAGCTTGACAGACTCAAATGTAACTTATTGCTTATTGAACCCATCTCAGTCCGTTTATAGATAAATGAAATCCATTTCAGTCACCGGTGAAGCATATAGTACGGGTCAGCAGTTTTAGACCACTTTATAATACAACTTAAAACGTATTTAGGTAACACTTACTGAATAATTTAAAGGTGCCACTCATACGGCTAAATGGCGCATAAGTTTGGGTGGGTTTTGCAGACTGATATACAACAGCAATTACTGGCACGATGAGGAAAACAACAGGAAACTGCGTCACCCCTCGTTTTGCTAGTGCATGTTCCGAATTTTTCTGCAGCAGCTAATAATGGAACTGATATGAATCCGATTATCTTTCAGCCTGAGAACTCTATATTCATACAAAGGTACATATTATATGGTACATAAATAAACGCACACATAGATAATTCAATCCGTCAAACAACAAACCAAATAAATTTCAATTAAAACTCAGGAATGTATGCCGGGTCCGCCTCTGTGGTGTAGAGGTTAGTGTGATTAGCTGCCACCCCCGGTGGCCGGGGTTCGATTCCCGGCTCTGCCACGAAATTTGAAAAGTGGTACGAGGGCTGGAACTGGGTCCACTCAGCCTCGGGAGGTCAAATGAGTAGCGGTGGGTTCGATTCCCACCTCAGCCATCCTGGAAGTGGTTTTCCGTGGTTTCCCACTTCTCCTCCAGGCAAATGCCTGGATGGTACCTAACTTAAGGCCACGGCCGCTTCTTTCCCTCTTCCTTGTCTATCCCTTCCAATCTTCCCGTCCCCCACCGAAGCCTCTGTTCAGCATAGCAGGTGAGGCCACCTAGGCGAGGTACTGGTCATCCTACCCAGTTGTATCCCCCGACCCAATGTCTCACGCTCCAAGACACTGCCCTAAGTCCGAGGGAAGAACCAACCCTGGAGGAAAAACATACTAAGTAAGTAAGTAAGTAAGTAAGTAAGTAAGTAAGTAATGTATTCCGGGCAACACTTGTCGGAAGTTGATTAACCTGTGGGCCCCATTGCTATCTGATAAGAAGGAAATAAGGTTTTCATAAAAAAAAATCCGACAACAACTTTACTGTAACACAAGATGGTAGTGCCAAAGTCGTTTCTTCCCTTGGAGAAGTCTATTTGCTCAGAGCAAAGTAGCTTGTAGAGCTATGCTAATGTATTGAGCGAATCTTTTCTTACTGAGCAAACGCAATAACACAACCACTTTGCGTGGTAGTGTTACTTCAGTGTACACTCTGAGAATTTGCATCTCCTTACAATGCCACCCACATTTGCTGAGGACGATAAGCATCAGTCTTTCATTATCGTGTGAATACCTGAATATAAGCGGAAATACACTGTGCCCGTTGCATTTTCGGACGTGTTCCAAAATGGCGCCTAGGAAAGTTATAGACCACTCAGACCCAAGAGAGTATACAACAAAGTCTTAACATTTAGATACAATAGGGGGCCATGATTAACTTGGAACGAATACATTTCAAAGGCGGTGCAGAACAGCGCAATGTCAAGCGAATTGTTTAAAAGAAACAAGTAAAATGAAATAGATTATTGGAAAAACTTACTTGAAAAACTGAACTCGAGAAGACAAGAATCAAATTGCTGTTGCACCGTAGAAGAAAGGAAATTGTAAAAATTCCGGCAGAAATTCTCAAGAAAAGCTATTATAATTTAAAAGAAAACGGAAAAACAACCTGCAGAAACGCTGTGGAGGATATAAATACAGCGAGATTTACGAGAATTTATTTAAATACGAATACTGATAGACCCGAGGCGCAAGATCAGCGATACTTCGGATATCATAAATTGGAAGCTGTAAGAAGAGAAAAGGATAGGAGAGAATTACTCCATTAGAAGGAAAATCGAGGAAGGAATAATATTTTAGATAACAAGTAATTTAAATTTGAAGATTTTCGTAAGACTAGACGAGTGATCTTACGCAGACTTAGAGAATTGGTCAATTATAACACAAGAGAAGACTATGAGAATAGTTTAAAGGAAATATTATTCTAAAAATAATCTAAAATGAATATATACTTCTCGATAATATTTGATTTTATGGGCAGTTATTCCGAGAAGAAGATTACTTGCTAAGCATCCAGATGGACCAACCTGGAGGGAGATATCATCCGAACAGCTGAACCTACCCAAGATGAGAGGAGGAATTCGCCCAGCCGAACCTACCTAAGATGAGATGAGGAGTCCAGCCGGACCTCGAACCAGGACCAATGAACCAGCCATGTGATAAGCGGGAGAGCAACTGACGGCTGATATGATGAAAGAAGAGCTAAGTGTTTACAATAAGTAATATAATTCTTAATTTAGCTAGGCATATGCATTAGTATAGAGTATTCTAAGTGTGAAATATTTAAGAGTGCAAGTGAAACAGTGAAGTGAAGTGCGTTACATTGAAGCTGCTAATACTATATTAAGTTACTCTATAATTAAATCGATATCTCGGTGAAGTATGACTATGTATGTACAAGGGGATCAACGAGGTAGTTGAGAATACGAGTACGAAGAAAAGTTATCTAATAGCTGATTGCAAATATTGTCATATGGTGAATAATATCTATGAATCTCGCGAAACCATTCAGTCAAAGATTACGTCACAGGTGGATCGCGTGTGAGAAGTGAAAGATATAGTCGAGTTATTCCTTGTAAATTAATGTTGTTAAACGCACAAACGCAGTATTTAAGGTTAATCATCGTAATTTTAGAAGAGAATTGATCAATGTAAAGGAGTATTCACGTACAGAAGAATGTTATGCAATTATTATGAAGGAGGTTATGAATGATGAGAATATATATTGAGAAAGATGAAATGGAATTAATTGAAGGTTGTATAAGGTAGTAAGAAGATATATGAATTGATTTGAGTATGATAATTTGTGTTGTGGTAATTGTGAGACATATATATGGATGGTAGATGCTAAATATGCATGATATTGGATCAGTTAGACGATGCAAGCACAGGGAACGAAATACACCGCGGGAGTGACATGAAATAAGGTATGGATGGTGAATATTCGTATATAGCTGAGATTTGAGAGGTGATGTAGTATCGAATACAGCTGTTAATATTAAGATACATGAATTTTGTGACGTATTCTCGTAACATATGTGAAGTGTAAGGTATGTAAGATAATATAATAGAAGTGATGTATATACATAGTACCGGGATATCATAACGCAGATACTTGTTGAATTACTTGCACTTATGTTATATTTGAGATTAATTTAACGAATGAATGCATATCGAGCCGAATTGCAATAAATTAAGAATTATTTACATAGAATAGTGAGATAGATTATTTTATATTTTGAGTGCTGTTTTATAATTCATGCTAAAATTATAAATGAGAAGATAGTAGATTAGGAGCCGTGATTTAAGAGGCAGTAGGGATGGAAACCGTAGGACGTCAGTCACCATAATACAGTTTTTCGCAATGATATTCTACATTAACGAATTCAGATTTCATGGCTTAAGAAATGTATAAATTAAAAGGAGGAATTCCAAATCTCTTTATTATAATGTAATTGTGATACAGTGATGCATGTGAATGACCAGTTTAATTTTTCAAAGATGATTATAGATATGGAAACTTGAGTTCATTTCAAAACAGAGAATTCATTATATAATATTATTTTGTTTTGACTTAAATATTGAATTTCACGAATAATTAGTTATTTTAGCAACTATTCTGGAAGATAATAATGACATGAGTTCTCAATTCTTAGTTAGATTTATTAGCTTAATAAATATTTTTTCTTATTATTTTATAATTCAGTGAGTGATAATTTGTAGTAGTTGTAAGTAGAGTAACTTGGTTTGTAAGGTGTTGATCCTGCGATTTGCGTTGGAATATTGCGGTCGGTGATGAATTTACATTTCTATGCGATAGGATGGAGACGTTCATCGGTAATTATCGCGTACGGTCCCTACGTTTTTCTCCTAATTTACGTAAAGCCTAACCTACAAGAAAAATTAAAGTATTTTCTTATTTGATGAGATACCGTTAGATTACATCTGACTGTCAGGAATTTATGGCTGTGTCTTACCTGGACGCGGGAAGGGCTCAACACTAATAAATTCTTTTACTGGTATTTTGCATTTGGAGTGGACGTCTTCAACCTGGACAGCAATAAGCACACTGTGGTGACTGAGGACAAACGAAATACATTTTTCACAAAAGTATCAAATTGTGGGCGCTTCAGAATTCGAAAACGGCCATATGCATTAACCAGTTCTGAATGAACTGTCGGCACATAAGAAAGTTCCTTAATCATGAAATTCGTTGTATTTTTTGATGTCAACTGCAGGGAAATGGTTAGAATACTATGAAAATCCTTGTAAAGTGCTTTCGGTCGGTCAGTACCAGAAATTGGCATCTTTTAGGAAAATAGAGAATGATTTATATCGTCGCTGCCGTGACAAAACCTCCTATGTGAAATATTTTAGCTTAGAACTTTGACCGGTAAGGTTCTGTCATCTAAGGTGCAATATTGTGTGAATATGGTCAAGGCATTCTCGCTCTTTATAATGTATGTGCTGCGGGTCAGTATATCTCCAAAAATATTATCGCATAGGAGGTTTTGTCCCGGCAACGACGATATCTTTCTTAAACCGTGTACCCTCCATGGTTGGACTCAGCGAGGGATCCCAGCTCTACCGCCTCAAGGGCAGCGAAATCCTTTTGATCGGGGATACAACTGGAAAGGGCGACCAGTACCTCACCCAGGTGGCTTCACCTGCTATGCTGAACAGGGGCCCGGTGCGGGGATGGAAAGATCGGAAGGAATAGGCAAGGAAGAGCGAAGGAAGCGGTCTTGGCCTTAAGTTAGATACCATCGTGGCATTTGCCTGGAGAGGAAATGAAAAACCACGGAAAACCACTTCGAGGATGGCTGAGGTGGGAGTCGAAACTCCTCTACTCAGTTGGCCTCCGGATGCAGAATGGACCCCTGTTCCAGTCCTCGTACCACTTTTCAAATTTTGTGGCAGAGCTGGGAATCGAATCCGTTCCTCTGGGGGGTGGCAGCTGACAACACTGACCACTCCAGCGCTGAGGCATAAATTATTATTATTATTATTATTATTATTATTATTATTATTATTATTATTATTATTACGCGAAATTCATTGTCTCCGGCTTCACAACATACCTGCATACGGAGAGAAGGTAACATATTTCAAAGAGATATAACTTTTTGTGCTTTGACATAAAGTAAGATATTTGAGCACGATTTATTTTTATATTTTGAACATAAAATTAATCGGGTCCGCCTCTGTGGTGTAGTGGTTAATGTGTTTAGCCACCACCCCCGAAGGCCTGGGTTTGATTCTCGGCTCTGCCACGAAATTTGAAAAGTGATAACTGGGCTGGAACAGGGTCCGCTCAGCCTCGGGAGGTCAACTGAGTAGAGGGAGGCTCGATTCCCTCCTCAGCCAGCCTCGAAGTGGTTTTCCGTAGTTTACCACTTATCCCCCAGTCAAATGCCGGGATGGTACCTAACTTAAGGCCACGGCCACCTCATTCCCCCTTCCTTGTCTATCCCTTCCAATTCTCTCAACCCCTACAAGGCCCTTGTTCAGCATAGCAGATGAAGCCGGCTGGGAGAGGTACTTGTCCTCCTCCCCTGTTGTAAACTCTCGAACCAACGTCTCGTGCTCCAGGACACTGCCCTTGAGGCGATAGAGGTGAGATCCCTCGCTGAGTCCGAGGGATAAACCAAACCTGGAAGGTAAACTTATTAAGAAAAAGAAAGAAAGAAAGAAAGAAAGAAAGAAAGAAAGAAAGAAAAGAAAAGAAAGAAAGACAGACAGACAGACAGACAGACAGACAGACAGACAGACAGACAGACAGACAGACAGACAGACAGACAGACAGACAGACAGACAGACAGACAGACAGAAAGAAAACATATTCAGATTGTTCTAAGGAGACCTGCGCATTGAAGGAAAAAGTGAACAATTCCTTGGAATATAGCGTAATATATCGTCGTTGCGCCTGCAAAAACCGCTATGTAAAAACTAAATACTGACCCGCAGTACATGTCATCAATAGCAAAAATTTCTTTATAATACCTCGCAAATTATTATTGAACCTTAAAAGACAGAATCTCGCCCGCCTCTGTGGTGTAGTGATTAGAGTGATTAGTTGCCACCCGAGGAGGCTTGGGCTCGATTCCAGGCTCTGCCACGAAATTTTAAAAATGGTACGGGGACTGGAACAGGATCCACTCGGGCTCCGGAGGTCAACAGGGAAGGGGTTTTGGATTGCCACCTCAGCCATCTTCGAAGTGTTCTTCCGTGGTTTCCGATTTCTTCTGTAGATAAATTACGAGATGTTACCTAACTTAATACTGAAATGCACAGCAATGAGTATGTGCAAAGGAGAATTTACTTGCTTGTTATATCTGCTTTACGAGATTACAAGACGGGTGCATTTACTTCTACCTTCCAGACGAACTCGCTAGGTCTCAGTAATGTAGAAAAAATTGAACAATCTTGTATTTTATTATTTTTCTTGCTAATCAGCTGGAAGGGTGTAAATATTAAACTGCTAAGGCACAACAATTAAAATGTTGTTGACCTCGGATAATTCATAAGCAATGACATGCCTAAAACTCAATGTGGCAGTAGCTACAGTAATCGTACAGCTTTGCACAGGCCGAAGGGTAAAAAACTCAAATTTCTCAACATTTGAACCAATCCAAATAAATAAAAATATATTCATTTAAAAAAAATACATTTTAAAATATTTTTCTGAAAATAATGTATTATGTTTGGAAGGAAAAAACATAAAAGCCTATTTGAAATAAATAATAAATTGCGCATTTAAGGGTTAAGGCCACATAGACCTCCACTTTCTTCCTTCTTCCTCGCCTAACACTTCCAATTTTACCATACCTCCACCACAAGGCCCCTGTTCAACATACCAGGTGAGGCTAACTGAGTGAGGTACTGGTCCTCCTGCCAAGTATACCCACCAGCTGTCTCACGCTCCAGGACACTACCCTTGAGATGGTAGAGGAAAACGTAGGACGGTAAAAATGAAATGGCGTATGGCTTTTAGTGCCGGGAGTATCCGAGGATAAGTTTGGTTAGGCAGATGCAGGTCTTTTAATTTGACGCCCATAGGCGACCTGACCGTCATGAGGATGAAATTATAATGAAGACGACACATACACCCAGCTCTCGTGCCAGCGGAATTAACCAATTATGGTTAAAATACTCGACCCTGCCGGGAATTGAACCCGAGACCCCTGTGACCAAAGGCCAACACACTAACCATTTAGCCATGTATCCGGACACGTAGGACGGTGATTGGATTAAATAAATATACTAATATGTAAATTTATGGATGCAACTTGTGTAGTGTGAACGTTTTGCACTCATCTAATTTAAGCTTTCGACGAACGGCTCTCCACTCATGCAGGCAGGAGCTGAACAAATACCAATTTTTGAGTAGCTCGTAATATAGTGGTCGTGTTTACAGGACACCTTGTTGTTACTATTTATGTAGAAGCAGTACGTCAATATCTGTTCAGATTGGGAAGATTGATTATTAAACCAAATTATAATACATGATAAAGCAAAGATACGAAAAAATCATCAAAAATAATGAAAGACTGCGTGAAATAAATAGATAGCAAGAAATAAGGACTATTCAAATGGGTGACGAGACGACGGCAATATTTCAACCGGAACGGCCTGTCACAAGAAGAAGTCAGAAAGAGATGGGGGACAAGACGTAGACGTATTTGACAGCTTGCGCAGGATGGACGAAGTCGTACAGCAACAAGATAGAGAGCTCAGTAATATATAAGAATATTACAACATCACATCCACCGCAGTCCGTTGCTGTGGTGTTAGTTAGCGTGATTATGCCCGGGTTCAATTCCCGGCTCCGGCACAAAATTTAAAAGTGAAACGAGGGTTGGATCGGGGTGCGCTCAGCCTCGGAAAGTCAACTGAGTAGGGGGGAGGGGGTTCTATTCCATTCTTATCTATCCTCTAAGCGGTTTTCCATAGTTTCTTACTTCTCCTACAGGCAAATGGCGAGATGGTGCTAACATAAGGCCACGGCTGATTCCTTTCCTCTTCCTCGTCTATCCCTTCCAATCTTCCCATCCCCCACAAGATCCCTTTTCAGCATAGCAGGTGAGGCCACTTGCGCAAGATACTGTCCTCCTTCGCACTTGTATCCCCCTGACCCAATGTCCACTGCTCCAGGACACTGCCGTTGAGGTGGTAGAGGTGACATCCCTCGCTGAGTCCGAGAGAAAAACCAACACTGGAGGGTAAATGGATTAGGAAAGAAAGAAAGAAAGACATCTATCGCAACATTTAAGCAAAAGAGGACACGAGCAAGGCCAAGCCATCATTGCCAGATTTAGGTACTGGGCCAACGAAATGTACAATCCGCGGAGAAACTGAAGGGACAATCAGACACATGTTATACAAGTTTATACAGCAAAGAGGAAAAACGAATTCGTCAGGAGAACATACTGAAGGAAAGAGTGGGTGGAGAAATGTGTATAAGAGAAATCTTATACTAACAGAAAGAAACACTGCAAGAATTATTTTTTAATATAGAGTGTGATTCAGCAGCTCCTTCCAATATGGTTTGCTGCAGCCCAACTAATGCGCACTTTGTTATAGGGATGCTATTCCCCTGCAGGCGTACTGTATGTTCAGTTGAGCACATTTTGCACACGATTCTGAACCCTAGTGAAATGTTATATCACCCGTTCGCAAAACATGACTCCTTAAAATCATATGGAAACGTCCCTTTACCATGTAACCATGTTAATGTGCCGTGCCACGTGACCGGGTGTAACGAAGAGGGGAATCAATGCATAAAACTAGGTGACAGAGCAATAATTAATGTCTTAAAACACCGAACCGGATGGCTTATGTACTCTACTCCCGTCGTACTACCACATGTTTTCAGCAGCGTAGCGTAGCCGGTGTGGTTAGGCGTTCGGGTAGCAATCGACGGAATGTGCCGGCGGCGGTCCGAATCCCGCATATTTCAAACTTTTTGCATCGGTGTGATGTTTGAATCACAGGCCCACATTTGCCACATTCAAACAGTAGAATGACGCTGTTATTCACCTTGTACCCCGCCCATTCTCCACTGGCTAGGGCCTGAATGTACTGTAATCTCTGCTGTCTTTCGGCATGGTTTCTTCTTCTTCTTACTCTGGTCATCCTCCAGGGTCGGCTTTTCCCTCGGACTCGGCGAGGGATCCCACCTCTACCGCCTCAAGGGCAGTATCCTGGAGCTTCAGACTCTGGGTCGGGGGATACAACTGGGGAGAATGACCAGTACCTCGCCCAGGCGGCCTCACCTGCTATGCAGAACAGGGGCCTTTCGGGGGGATGGGAAGATTGGAAGGGATGGACAAGGAATAGGGAGGGAAGCGGCCGTGGCCTTGAATTAGGTACCATCCCGGCATTTTCCTGGAGGAGAAGTGGGAAACCACGGAAAACCACTTTTAGGATGGCTGAGGTGGGAATCGAACCCGCCTCTACTCAGTTGACCTCCCGAGGCTGAGTGAACCCCGTTACAGCCCTCGTACCACTTTTCATATTTCGTGGCAGAGCCGAGAATCGAACCCGGGCCTCCGGGGGTGGCAGCTAATCACACTGACCACTACACCACAGAGGCGGAACGGCATGTTTTCTACAGAGGAATACGTTGACATGCTCCTAATTTATGGGGAAGCAAGACAAAACGCGTGCGAGGCACTACGTCTGTACCAGGAACGGTATCCCGACAGGCGACACCCAGCTGCTACGACATTCCACCATCTTGAAAGACGCCTAAGGGCAACTAGCTTGATTTCCAACCAGCCACCAGTCCGCAAAAGGCCCGTTACATCGGGTGAAACAGAAGAGGCCGTTCTGGAGGCAGCTCGTAATAATCCACGCATCAGCACAAGGGCGATTACACGGCAGGTGAACACCAGCCAGCCGTCCGTCTAGCGAATACTGCTTGAACATGAATTTCACCCACACACCAAGAGCTCAATGGGCGGGATTTCGAAGCTCGAATGGAGTTCTGTCGGTGGCTATTGGATGGCTGGACAATGGTGCAGCATTTGTATCGCATATCTTGTTCTCGGACGAATCGCGCTTCCACAATAACGGGAACGTCAATCGCCACAACATGCACTATTGGAGTCCGGACAATCCTACTGGGTGCGACACGCAGCCCATCAAGTACTATGGGGGATTGAATGTTTGGTGTGGAATCTTGGGGATTCGCCTGCTTGGACCATATATCTTTGAGGGCCATTGGACGGGTCCACGCAACCTGCACTTTCTGCTTCAGGAAATCCCACTGCTGCTGAAGAATGTGCCCTTGCACGATCGTTTGACGATGTGGTTGCAACAGGATGGAGCTCAACCACGTTTGGCTTTGCCCGTTCGTAACCATCTGAATGAGGAACTGCCAGGGAAATGGATAGGACGAGGAGGCCCTGTTTCTTGGCCCGCCAGATCACCATTTTTAACGCCGTTAGACTTCTTCTTGTGGTGAATTTTGGAGAACGTCGTTTACACTCAAGCGCCGGAAAACTTCGAACAGCTACGACAACTCTTCACGGACGCCTGTCGAGCAACATTACACTTGGAATGCTTCAGCGCGGAAGACGATCTATTGGACTCTGGGCCCGAATGTGCATAAACCAAAACGGTCATCACACCGAGCATTTGCTGCGATAAACATTGTCAGGGCAGTTGTGTTCCTATTATTTCCGGTCTGTATATGTCAGGCCTGCTAACAAATCGGCCCTTATTAGGTCCACAAACACATTAATTCTCGCATAATTTGCATGAAAGCGGGTATTGAACTTACATTGCGTGCAGTACGCATTAAATAAATATTTCAAAATCTCGTAATCTTCTCCCCGGACTCAAAAACCTCCCATCTGACATCCAAGCTCGCTCCGCCACGCATTTACCAACTACATTACGGTTCTGAACGGCACACTACGCAGCTTATAGCAAGTATTAATCTCACTGTGGTCATAATATCAATTTAGTGTTCCGCCGGCGTGTCAGGTTCATATGATCTAGAAGGCACACGCATGTCTTCCGGTGTTTAATACGAGTATAAAATTACGGCGTCCTGTCATGGTGAGGCGGTAAATCCAAGTTATCCGGTTGTGTTGTCTGAGCATGCCGGCAGAGCAGAGGTTTTCAAGACGGAATGAATATTGTGGGTTGCATAAAACAACATTGGAAGGGACGGCTGAATCACCCTGTATAAGTTCACGTATCAGTTAAGGGTCCGCCTCTGTGGTGTAGTGGTTAGCGTGATTAGCTGCCACCCCCGGAGGTCCGGGTTCGATTCCCGGCTCTGCCACGAAATTTGAAAAGTGGTACGAGGGCTGGAACGGGGTCCACTCAGCCTCGGGAGGTCAACTGAGTAGAGGTGGGTTCGATTCCCACCTCAGCCATCCTGGAAGTGGTTTTCCGTGGTTTCCCACTTCTCCTCCAGGCGAATGCCGGGATGGTACCTAACTTAAGGCCGAGGCCGTTTCCTTCCCTCTTCCTTGCCTATACCTTCCAATCTTCCCATCCCTCCACAAGGCTCCTGTTCAGCATAGCAGGTGAGGCCGCCTGGGCGAGGTACTGGTCATTTTCCCCAGTTGTATCCCCGACCAAGAGTCTGAAGCTCCGGGACACTGCCCTTGAGGTGGTAGAGGTGGGATCCCTCGCTGAGTCCGAGGGAAAAGCCGAACCTGGAAGGTAAACAGATGATGATGATGATGATGATCAGTTAAGGATTGATTAAGTGGGATACTTTCGACGCCGAAAGACATGAAAAATAAAATTAATACTACTAAATAGTCCGCCTCTGTGGTGTAGTGGTTAGTGTGATTAGCTGCCACTCCCGGAGGCCCGGGTTCGATTCCCGGCTCTGCCACGAAATTTGAAAAGTGGTACGAGGGCTGGAATGGCGTCCTCTCAGCCTCGGGAGGTCAACTGAGTGGAGGGGGTTCGATTCCCTCCTCAGCCATCCTGGAAGTGGTTTTCCGTGGTTTCCCCACTTCTCCTCCAGGCAAATGCCGGGGTGGTACCTAACTTAAGGCCACGGCCGCTTCCTTCCCCCTTCCTTGTCTATCGCCTCCAAACTTCCCATCCCCCCATCAAAGTCCCTGTTCCGCATAAAAGGTGAGGCCGCCTGGGCGAAGTACTAGTCATCCTCCCCAGTTGTATCCCCCGACCCAATGTCTCACGCTCCAGGACACTGCCCTTGAGGCGGTAGAGGTGGGATACCTCGTTGAGTCCGAGGGAAAAGCCAACCCTGGAGGGTAAGCAGATTAAGAAAGAAGAAGAAGAGAAAAGACCTTTCAAAGAAACGAATCCAAAATATTTTATCATTATATTAGTTTTTGTTTTTCTGGTCAGAGTGTACGAGTGAGGAAATAAATATTGTTGAAACTTCTACGGGAGTTCGCTGTTCCAGTGAATGGTCAGCATCTAGGCTTTCGGTTCAGAGAGACCCGAATTCGATCCCGGATCCAGTGAGAAATTTTACCTTCCGCTAGTTAACTCCTCTGACTTCGGTATGCGCACTTGTGTGTGTAACAACATACTACATCAATAAGCACAACAGATACATCTCTACACATGGTGTTTGTGTCAGGAAGAGCATCACGTTGTAAAACAGGACCAAATCTTCATGTACGACACAGCTTATACTCGTCACTCTAGTATGGCGCGGGAAAAGTGATAGAAGAAGAGGGAGAAATTTAATTTTCAAGAGACATACGACATTTCCAACTTTTTTTTGTGAGTGTTGGTTGAGGTTTCACTGCAATCTTTTTGTTTTAATTTGTGATCTACTCTTATCTAAAACATTCTTCTCTTTTCTGTAAACAGGTACTTCTGTGCAATAACTGCAATAACAAAAAGACTGCATATCTCTGAACATCATAAGAACTTATCGATAATTTTAGCCTCCAGCTCGGATTTCTTGAGACAATTCTGGCTGTCGCCATTTCACAAACATTCCATCACTCTCAAGTGATGGCAAATTTTGGACTTATGAAGTGTTAAAGGCAAGTGGACGATATAAAATCTGATCATATTTTACAAATGTGGAAATACATTCTTTTGAAATATAATTATACTTCATTATATTCTTCTTCTTCTTTCGTTTCACCGTCTTTGAGGTATGTTGAATCAATCATTTCTTTGTATATTGTTCTTTTCTTAGTGCCCAGCATTTCTTCATTATTTATGATCTTCGTTTCCTCTTGTCTTCCGAGATAATAGGTTTGGCTTTTAATGAAGATTTTTCTTGGAACATTATATTATTATTATTATTATTATTATTATTATTATTATTATTATTATTATTATTATTATTATTATTATTATTATTATTATTATTATTAGCGTATTCTCCCAATAATGGAAGACGTTAAGCAAACAACTCAATCTAGCTTTCTTTGGGTTCTTCTTGTTCTTCCAATAGGCTTTCATTCTCTCTGAGAAGGCTTGTTTACGTTCTTCCGACCATTTCGGTCTGCACTGTTTTTGCTTTGGTTGCTCTGATGTAACTTCCCACTTGTTGACTTTGTGTCTGAAGGTGTCTCTTTCTAAAATGTCTGTTGCACATATGTTTACGATTTTGAGGTCCTTTCGAAGTTCGTCCAGCCAAGGTGTTGAATTCTTAAGTGAGCTAACATAATATAATATTCTTTTTAACAGTCGATTTTCTGGTAATCTTGTGAGGTGTCCAAAGAATTTCATCCGTCTTTTCTTAATGTCAATTTCAATGTTTGAAACTTTTTCTGTTGTTTTGATTGATTGTAGCCTGTAACCATCTTGGGTATATCTTGCTCCTAGGATTTTCCTGATGATCTTCCTCTCTTGCTTTTTTTATTTCTTCTAATTCTTGTTTACTGTTAAGTGACAATGTTTAACTTGCGTAAAGGACTGTTGGTTGTATGACTGTGTTGTAATGCCGAATTTTTGTCTGTCTTGACAAGCATTTTTTGTTGTAGATGTCTTGAACTATTATTATTATTATTATTATTATTATTATTATTATTATTATTATTATTATTATTATTATTATTATTATTATTACAGCGACACAAAGAGGTCTTATGGCGACGATGGGACAGGACAGGCTGGTAATAGGAGGGATCATACTAGAAGGGACGTCTGGGTGGTCTGTTTTCAGGATTTTGTTTTAACATTTGGCTTAAACGTCGCACCGATACAGATAGGTCTTATGCTGACGATGGGATAGGAAAGGCCTATGAGTTAGAAGGATTCGACCGTGGCCTTCATTAAGGTACAGCCCCAGCATTTTTCTTGTGTGAAAATTTGAAACTACGGAAAACAATCTTCACGGCTGCCGGCAGTGAGGTCCAAACCCACCATCTCTCGGACGCAACCTCACAGCTTCGCACCCCCAACCACACGACCAACTCGCCCGATGCGAATTATGTAGTGGGGTGGGAGGAATGTGGTCCAGAAATGAATATGAAATTTTCAGAACAATACAACGCTTCACAAGCTGTAAGATTCCAAGCTGGTCCTCCCTCACCCGTAAGAGTAGGCTATAGGAACATCAAACCCAAACCCCTTGGCACTACAGCCCTTGAAGGACCTTGGCCTACCAAGCGTCCGCTGCTCATCCTGAAGGCCTGCAGATGACGAGGTGTTGTGTGGTCAGCACGATGGATCCTCTCGGCCATCATTCTTGGCCTTCTAGACAGGGACCGCTTTCTCACCGTCAGACATCTCCTCAATTCTAATCACGTAGGCTGAGTGGACCTCGAACCAGCCCTCAGGTCCAGGTAAATAGCCCTGGCATGGCCGGGAATCGAACCCGGGGCCTCCGGGTAAGAGGCAGGCACGCTACCCCTACACTACGGGACCGGCCTATAGGAACATCAGGTGACACAAAATTCTCACTGCCATTCCAACAAAGAGGACTTTTCAAATGAATCCCAAACTGCAGACGAAGGGGTACAGTGATTTACCTTTGAGACCAAACAATGGTAGTTTCTCATCATTACGGCTTGTGTTTGACCAATTCTTCAACAGCATGGGCTTAAATAGCATGCATTGTTTCGCTATTTGTTAACTTTAATTTAAGACTTACGAATCAATACGGTTTTACATGGCTTTCTTTTTCTTCTGATACTGCCAACCCGCCGATATAACAAGAACAACTTTCCAAAAGTTATAATTGAAAAATCTCTTGATCAGTGAATATATTTGGTTTTTGAAACTATTGTGTTTTAAGAGGACGAAGAGGCGTGCATTCTCTAAGTGTTACTGTTTAACCTGGTCTTTTGAGAAGTGCATTCTTCAAATTAGAAGAAAACTTTGAGAATAATTCGATCTTACACTAGAACAAATATGATCATAATGAATTTTTACCAGTCAACTCTTTACTTGTCTTGCACCGAATGTCAGCAACAATACACACTAATTTTATAAATTTTATCTATTATAATTTATGTCTTGCTTTAATTTTATGATATTGACTGATGAAGGTTTTTAGCAAGACCGAAACTAGTTTCAAATATACGTAACCTTTTTAGGTTACATTAAATGAGTATTGAATAAGTGGAAAACTTTTAAATCTTGTTTTACATTAAATTGCTCTTCAGTACGGAATACTGTGAAACTTATTACCTATGATTAAGAAATAATAGGCTTAATAGTTCTGATGACCGTGCAATTATTAATTTTTCTTCAATATTAATTTATCGCTACGGATAAGTAATATGAGTTCTGTTTCCTTTTTAAAAGAATTTTCGGTTTGCACTCCATTATAAATTCTGTTCGATCGTTTGCAAAATTCCCACATTGTCTACATTTTGAGTTGTAAACGCATGGTTGACATAGGTTTACTGGGCAGTTCAATGTTAGCAGTGATTTTCACGGAAAAAGATCTAAATTCAATCTGCGATTAAATTTAAAATGTGTGGCTCAGACGGTGAAAGCGCTGAGTTCAAGTTGACGGGTTCTCTCTGAGCTCAGTTCAGTGGTATTTGGATGTGTTCCAATACGCCGACCACCTGTAACACTATTATAAATTGAAATGCATTCTCTCTCGTATAAGAGTCTCCGTGGCTCAGGCGGAACCGCTGAGTTCCTTGGTTCAAATCCCGGTCGCTCCATGTGAGATTTGTGCTAGACAAAGCGGAGCTGGGAGAGGATTTCCACCAGGTACTTCGGTTTTCCCTGTTATCTTTAATTACTGCAACATTCACTAACATTTCATTTCATCTGTCAGTCAATAATCATTCCCCGAATTCTTATCCTCGCCACTAGATGGGGGCTTTATTCGTTTTCCTGACCAGGTCGAATGACTGGAAACATGCTGTTGATTTTCATTTTAATGTTCTCTCTCGTATAAACATAAAGCAATCCTGAGCCAGAGAAATGTTATGTTTTCTTAATTCCCTAAATATAAATCAGCAAGTAATATGCCTTACGGTGGGGTTCAAGTGAGGATATCCCACGGGCCCAGGCTATGATATGCTTTACTAGCCTGACAGGTGGAGGAACTTGGAGAGACATCCGTCATCTAGTGAGTCATCCTAATAATGCGGATCGGCTTTGGAAAATCCAATAGGATGTACTAGGAAGGTACATAATGATGATAGAGGGGCATGTCCTAGAGGCTGAGAAGTGGATCAAGGTCATTTATTTATTTATTTATTTATTTATTTGTCCGCCGCTGTGGTGTCATTAGCTGCCACCCACGGAAGCCCGGATTTAATTCCCGGCTCTGCCACGAAAGTTGAAAATTCGTACGAGGCCTGAAACGGGACTCACTCAGCCTTGGGAGGTCAAGTGAGCAGTGGAGGTTCGATTCTCACCTCAACGATCCTCGAAGTGGATTTCCGTGGTTTTCCACTTCTCCGCCAGGCAAATTCCCGGATAGTAGCTAACATAAAGCCACGCCGATTCCTTCCCTCTTCCTTGTCTATCCTTTCCAATCTCCCCATCCTCCCACAAGGCACCTGTTCAGCATAGCAGGTGAGGCCGGCTGGGCGAGGTACTGGTCCCCCACCAAAGCTGTACCCCCAACCCAACGTTTCACGCTCCATGGCACTGCTCTTGAGGCGGTAGAGGCGGAATCCCTCGTTGAGTCTGAAGAAAAGTCCAAACGTGGAGGGTAAAGGGGGTAAGAAAGAAAGAAAGAAAGAGAGAAAGAAAGAAAGAAAAATTTATTTATTTATTTATTTATTTATTTATTTATTTATTTATTTATTTATTTATTTATTTATTTATTTATTTATTTATTTATTTATTTATTTATTTATTTCCAAGATGCTCCCAAGTACTGAGGCTGAGCTAATGGACAGAGTAGGCCTGTTCTAAAAAGCACTAGTACATAAAATTAAATACACGTTTAAAATCAATTATACTTACAGCATTATTACAGAAGATCATCCTTAATGATATCAAGGTGGTATAAGGCAGCTGAACTACTACTACTACTACTACTACTACTACTTAAACGTTTTTTATTCCTCCGTCTTTCAGGCCGGGAGATTTGTTACGGTGAAGGAGATGCTCGGAGAAGGTGAGAGAGTTGGCGGCTGTGGCGTATACTAGGAACTGTACTGGGATTCGCCTTAGTGCAGGAGAATGGAAAACCACGGAAAACCATTCTCAGGACAGCCGACGTTTGGGGCCAGCTGTAAGGTCCAACCCTGTCCCATCTCCCGAATGCATAGGCTAGAACCACGGTAGAGCCGTGGGCCACCCTTCCTCTGCTCGGGTGGCCGGTCAGAGTGCAGAGCTGGTAGACCACGGACCAGTCGTGGCCACTTGAGGGCCGAGACCCACTCTGCATCTACCGACCAGCTGAATTATTTATGACCACTTGTCCCAATTCTTACAGAGTGCTGATTGTATTCGGTTTTTATCTAGAACAAACTGTCAGCAAAACTGGACAAAATGAACGGTGACGGTTACTTTAGACCCTACCATGAGGCTAGTTACAAAGGTAGCTGAAAGCGGTTACTTTTCTTTCTACTGTTTTGTAGATGCTACAGCCGGGCTGAGTGGCTCAGATGGTTAAGGCGCTGGCCTTCTAACCCCAACTTGGCAGGTTCGATCCTGGCTCAGTCCGGTGGTATTTGAAGGTGCTCAAATACGACAGCTCCGTGTCGGTAGATTTACTGGCACGTAAAAGATCTCCTGCGGGACTAAATTCCGGCACCTCGGCGTCTCCGAAGACCTTAAAAAGTAGTTAGTGGGACGTAAAGCAAATAACATTATTATTATTATTAGTAGATGCTACACATGTAGTGCAGGTGGCAGCACAGCGCGAGATTACGCTTTCTTGCTCTCCGCCAGTAGATGGTTCAGACAGGTCACCAAAGATGGCAGCACAGGGACAGGCTACAACTAAACAAGCTGTACTTCCGCAGTCCTACAATAGATGGCAATTCTGTTATTCATTACAAGCTTACAAGTAGATTCGATTATAACATTCGCACAGGTTACTAACAATATGTAAGATTCTTTACTATAAACGAATTTTCAAAAACAATTTTAAGATTATTTTCTACTAAACTGTCCGCCTTTGTGGTCCAGTAGTTAGTGTGATTAGGTGCCATCCCTGGGTTCGATTCCCGGCTCTGCCACGAAATTTAAAAAGTGATACGAGGGGTGGAACGGGATCCACTCAGCCTCGGGAGGTCAGCTGAGTACAGCGAGCTCGATTCCCACCTCAGCCATCCCCGAAGTGGTTTCCGTGATTTCCCATTTCTTCTCCAGGCAAATGCCAGGATGGTAACCAAATGTCATGCCCACTTCCTTCTCTCTTTCCTGCCCATGCCTTCCAATCATTCCATACCCCAGAACGCCCCTGTTTAGCATACCAAGTGAGGCTGGCTGGGAGAGGTACTGGTTCTCCTCCGTAGTTGTATCACCGACCAAATATTTCACGTTCCAGGACTCCGCCTTTGGGGCGGTAGAGGTTAGATCTCTCGCTGATTCTGAGAAAAAAAAAGCAACCCTGAAGGGCAACGGGATGAAATAATAATAATAATAATAATAATAATAATAATAATAATAATAATAATAATAATAATAATAATAATAATTCTGCAGAACTATTTCTTTAGTCTTTTAATTAGTTTTTCTTTACAATTTTCTTCACGTCGTACCGACACAGATAGGTCTTAAGGCAACGATGGGATGGGAGTGGGAAGGAAACGACCGTGGCCTGGTACAGACTGGTGTGAAAATGGCAAGCCACTGAAATCCATCTCCTGGCAGTGGGATTCAAACCCATTATCTTCCGAATGCAAGCCGGTAGCTACGTGACTCAAACCCGTAATCCACTCTCTCGGTCATTTGTGTATGTCAACCTACTTCGCGGTATTCATGGCTTTCGAGTTTCACATGTGTATGAGAGCACTGACTGTATTAACATTTCACTCGTTCAGTTTAATATTAACTAGCAAATGTACCCGTGCTCCGCTACGGTATTCTACATCGTATCCGGATTTCTCCGTAAATTACTGTAAAGTCAGTGAATAAATTGCATGCCTCTTAGCGCTATACGGAAAAAAAAAAAATACCAGGGAGGACGCCATACAGTGTTTCCGATGTAAGGTAGGCATTGAGGAAGTTTTGACAATAATAGCAGGCCACATTCCCTACTGCCATCACAAGCGAGTACGGTAGTTTCTACTATAACGGCAGGCTGACTTCGCAACCTCCATTCGCAGCAGAGATGGAGTTTTTATTATAAAGACAGACCCCTTTAAATGCCAGTCACAGTCGAGTTGGAGATATTTGCTTATAATCGAGAAATGCAGCGCTATCTAACGTATCAACAATCAAAAACGACAATAAATCATAGGACCATAGCTATAGATCTCTCCAAATTGAACTGCAGTTGTGCTATCTGTTTTGAAATACGACTTACTGTTTACAAAAAAAGTACTCCGAAACGAAGGTCTACACCGTCATTAAAATGCATCCATATCTCGATATTTTCCGGGGCTAAAAGTTATACACTTGAACGGCATGGAATTTTTCCTCAAAGAACAGAGTGTCCAGGTTCTGTGATTAGCAATTGAGTACATACGGGTAAATTAAGGAAGAAAGTAAAACAGTTAAGAAAGTTTAAATCACTAGGAAATGGGATTATAACTGAGCACAGTCGGATAGGACAAATACGTAAATACCAAGTGGATGTATTGGAAAATAAAATACCCCTTAATAAATTGTGATGGTACGAGTTACATATATAATATGAAGTTTCGTTGAGATCTATCCAGCCGTTTCGCTGTGATGGTGGAACAGACAAACAGACAGGTACGAAAAATAAAAACCACTGATAAGGTCTTGAATGGACCTGAAACTGAAAAACTGGCAAAACAAACGAAATTATAGACAGCGTGCTCCAGATATACGCTGGGACTGGCTGCAATTCCAGATTGAAATACTGTATCTGTCCAAGACAAATGGGTTGTGCATCCCTCCGCTAATCAATGGAAGATTATAGGCTTCGGAATTCCATGATCGCGGGTTCAAGCCTTAAAAGGGTAATCGCAATTTTTATTTTTTTTTTGCTAGGGGCTTTACGTCGCACCGACACAGATAGGTCTTATGGCGACGATGGGATGGGGAAGGCCTAGGAGTTGGAAGGAAGCGGCCGTGGCCTTAATTAAGGTACAACCCCAGCATTTGCCTGGTGTGAAAATGGGAAACAACGGAAAACCATCTTCAGGGCTGCCGATAGTGGGATTCGAACCTACTATCTCCCGGATGCAAGCTCACAGCCGCGCGCCTCTACGCGCACGACCAGCTCGCCCGGTAATCGCAATTTTTAAACAACGACATAATATTCATTCGTCAGTCCATGCCGCACTTTGTCGGCATGTAAAATATCCCTGTTGATACATTACGATATGGTGTTTATCCATCAAAATTAATGAAATATATGTTTTCGATCACCAAGCAGTTTTCTGGTTTCTCAGCCATCTGGTAAGGAAAATTTTGAACTTCGAATTTGAACTTCATGCAGCCTCAATACTGTCAAAATAAAAAATCCTGCACGCAATACCTGAGACAATAGACTTCTTCGTTTTCTCCTTTCTTCCTTTCTTTCTTCTTTCTTAACCCGTTGACCGCCTAAGGTAGTTCTTCCCTTGGACCCAGCGAGGGATTCCACCTCTACCGCCTCAAGGGCAGTGTTCTGGAGCGTGAGACTTTGGGTCTGGTGATACAATTGGGGAGTAGGACCAGTACCTTGCCCAGGCGACCTGACCTGCTATACTTAACAAGGTCCTGGTGGGTGGGGGAGGTGGGAAGATCGGAAGGGACGGGCAAGGGCGATGCAAGGAAGCGGCTGTGGCCTTAAGTTAGGTGCCATCCCGGTATTTGTCTGGAGGAGAAGTTGGAAACCACGGAAACCAATTCGAGGATAGCTGAGGTGGGAATCGAAACCCCCCTATACTAACTTGACTTCCCGAGGCTGAGTTGACCCAGTTCCAGCCCTCGTACCCCTTTTCACATTCCATGGCAGAGCGGGGAATCGAACCCGGGTATCTGGGGAGGTGGCAGCTAATCATACGACTACACCACTGAGGCGGACTATTACTACGAGGGATGTTCAAAAACAAAGGTTACAAGGCCGATATTCCTGGACTTTTGTCAGTTATAGAGAAATTAGTAGTGTACAGTAATTCTAATACATGCGGTTGGGAACTGTGGAGAGTTTCAGCCACCCGTCACCTACAGCGCTAGTTGTAGGTAAACACAAATGGAGACTCGTTTGAAAAACTGGTCTCGCGAAGAAATCCGCTCAGTTATTCGATTTCTGAGGGCGAAACACGTAATCGTGGCTGAACTTCAACGGTAGCCGGTAAAGGTTTACGGAGGGACTATAATGTCACGTCAGCATGTCACAGAATGGTGTTGAAAGTTTGCGGCCGGTGGAGAAAATTTCACCGACGAGGATCACAACGGCATCAACAGATATGAACACAGCTCACGTGGAGGACATTATTCAGGACAACAGGAGGATCACGTTACGGTATATGACGGTAGAACTGGTAATGCCATTCGGAAGTGTTCGTCACATTGTTCGCGATATTCTGTAGTACAGTACGCAAAGTTTGTTTCCGATGGGTTCGACAAAATCTGTCCAACCAACACAAGGAGAAGCGCATGGGGGAAAGTCTGCAACTTTTGCAACGGTTCTCCACGGAACGGAACAGTTTTCTTCACCGCATTGTCATGGGCGACGAAACAGGGATCCACCACTACATCCCCAAGAGTAAGCGGTCGTCAATGGAGAGGAAACACAGATCCTGTCCAACGCCATCTCCCAGGAAGGTGATGGCCACAGTGTTCTGGGACAGAGCGAGTGTCATACTCGTGGAGTTTTTGGAAAGAGGGCACACAGCGACCGCTGACAGATACTGCGAGACCTTTTTGACACGATTGCGCAAAGCAATCAGAGGAAAAGGGACGGAAGTTCTCACGGAATGCGTCATCTTCCTTCACGACAACGTGTGACTTCATACAGCTCAGCAGACCAAATGCTGTTGAAGCAGTTTTGCTGTGACATCACTGACCACCCTCCCTACAGCCCAAGCTACTTTTAAATCTTTTCTCGCTTGAAGGAGTACCTAGGAGACCAACGATTCGCTTCAGAAGAGGAGGTGAAATATTTTGTGACAACGTGACTGAACACGCAAGAACAGGAGTTTTTTTACAGGAGAGAAAATTCAAACTCATTCCACAAAGCGAAGAATGCCTAAACCGATATGGAGACTATGCCAAAGCATAACCTAATGTGTGTTGCACCCAAATTGCCTTAGGCTGTAGTCTATTAGTTGTATGAAATAAAATCTGCACGTTTCACTGCAGGCTTTGTAACCCTTTTTGATCACTTTTCGTATTATTATTGTTACCATTGTAAGTACTTCAGTTAAAATTTGTTGGGAGAATAATAATCATCATCATCACCTTCGTCATCAGGAAGAGCAGATTCATTATTTTATTAATCAGCATAGGTCAGTTGTAGCCAAGCGCTGGCGGAGACAAATCAAACTACTTAGTAATGAAGAAAACCTCAGATTCAAAAGAAATTCACCCTCGCCCGTTTTGACCGGCAGAAATTTCACAGTTACGAATGGAGAGCCCATATCTTACCTCTACACTTCGTAGCTCGTAGACAACTCATTTCGGGTCAATCCTTTTAACTGATCTTAAAAATAACGTTACCCAGTTTAATAGTTTATAAAATTCCATTATTTAATCCTTATGGACCCTTCAGCACATAACAGTGGAAAAATAAAATATTCAAACATTTTTGGATTTTTCAATCGTGAAGTTCCCAGCGATTCGCCTCTTACTTCTCACTTTATATGCGCATCATGCTCAATAAATTCTCAATTCATGTGCCGAATACTCAAGCACGTTATTCTCGAAGACTATCTTACCCTTGCATATTCAAAAATCAATATCAATGTGATAATACTGTCATCTTATTCGGGGAAGTTACGCATATGAAGTGAAAAATCTAATGTTGGATGACTCTAATTTTACGCATATACCAATCATCTTATGGTCACGTTCAATAATATCCCCCTGTGGGTGGGGGCGATAGAATAACACCCACGGTGTCCCCTGCCTGTCGTAAGAGGCGACTAAAAGAGGCCTCAGGGGCTCTGAACTTTGGAGCGTGGGTTGGCGACCACGGGGCCCTTAGCTGAGTCCTGGCATTGCTTTCACTTACTTGTGTCAGGCTCCTCACTATCATCTCCCCTATCCGACCTCTCTTGGTAAACTCTTGTTCTTTTCAGACCCCGACGGTATTACAGTACGTATGGAGGCCTAGGGAGTCTTTAATTTTCATGCCCTTCGTGGCCCTTGCCTTCCTTTGGCCGATACCTTCATTTTTCGAAGTGTCGGACCCCTTCCATTTTTTCTCTCTGATTAGTGTTATATAGAGATGGTTGCCTAGTTGTACTTCCTCTTAAAACAATAATCACCACCACTCACGTTCAAATAAACATATCTACATAATAAATCACACACCGAAGTTCACTTATGATGACATTATCTTAGTAAAATGCAGCAACCGTGACTAAAATCTCCTGCGTAGTATCTACTATTAAGTTAACCACTTGAAATCAAATATGTAATAAGCGACAGATAATAATATTCCTGGATTATTCATGATGAAAACACAACATTTCCTGACCGTTACGGAATAATGATCGACGATCATACGGTATCATTCAAGTTGTTTTACCTATACTGTACATGCCACATTTTGATACCATGAATCAGTTCTACACTACTTTAGGCAACTACATAGCAGAATAGACGAAAGACATTTATTTTTGGGTACTTATCGAACTGGTGTCCTTGGGAAGATGACGTCTCCCATCTCTCGGATTTTAGTTTTTATCATTTGGCATCCATCTCAACATTTTCCCGGCCTTTTGGGACCACCTATTATTTTAGTACATTGTCATCTGGTAACTTGACGTCATGAAATCAATTTTCTTCATGTGTAGCGACATCGTAATACCTTAAACTTGTAATGAAAGATTAGTACAATGTCATATGCATAAATAGCATTTACAACATACTGAGTTAACACTCGCCTCATCTTGAGAGAATAGATATATCTTTTCCCTTTTCACAATGAATAATTCGTGCTATTCATGCAAATTTTTTGCAGTTATAATTGACTTTCAATCTTGCTTCTTCGTAATCGTGTGCAATACTTCTGATGACCTCTTTAGAATTTTTTGTACCTATTGTTTTCTAAAAAAAAATCCAATTCTACGATACAGTAATAAAGGTCGGTTTGCATTTAATAAATCTTCCGAATTCTGCAGCCTGTAATTTCCCTTCCAGATGATTTTGACATTTACTGCATAGCCTCTTTGATACAGAACGCTCTTGAAACCGCTGTTCTTGGCAAAGGAACATGTTTAACAATCCGTCGCCTTCATAACACGACGTACCAATCGATTATCTCAATATGGGTCTCGATTCTCGAATTATATCGTAATAGATAAACAATGTATGACCACAATATATAATTTAAACTTGGCCCGTTTGATTCAAGACATTCCATGGCCTCCGCTACACATTTTCGTCATTCAGGTTCCGTGCCATCTATTGAGGTCAGTTTATCTTCCGCTGAAGAAAATACAGTTATTTTTTTCAATATTATCTCGTCGTATTATAACATTTTGTTACCGACCGTCACCTAATAAAATACCACATTGTTATGTGCTTGAATTCACCGGTACCTTCAATTCGTTATCTGTTATTTATTCAGCTAAGCGAGTTATTTCACCTACTGACGTACTTGGTCGTATGACGACTGGACGTATGATTTCATTAATTTTACCTTACCATAAACTTCCAATGTTCGCCTTAACTTTAATCCAACAGCCATTGGAAGGTTGTATTATGTGCAAATTAAGGAAAATGTGTATGTATAATAATGAACCACATTATTTTCCCAAGGAACCAGGTATGGTCAAATTTATAACATTACCAAGACTGCGGTGTATAGGACATATATTTAGAATGCAAGATCGAGACCTGCGTAGAAAGCTAACATTCCATAAGTTAAAAGACGAGTTGGAAGGCCTGAATTAAGGTAGCTGGAAACAGTATAGCAAGATCCTAAATATGCCGTTACAGAGAACAGGAGGAGGGAAATCCAAGATCGTGACATCTGGAAGGATATTTCGAAATGTTCATTGTGGAATGCAGTATCAGTAACTGATAAGGAAGAAGAAGAATGATGTCTTATATTCTCTCTTACAAAACTTTCAGTAAATCGTCGCTACCATGCAATGAAAATGAAAACCTACAACCTGTTTTTTCCAGGGATGTAATGAATGAACCATATATAGGCTATTAGTACAATGGGGTCGCCACTCCCAAGGTGATTATTAAAGACTGATAAATGCTATGAAATAATAATGGAGAGTGTTGCTGGAATTAAAGATGACAGGGAAAACTGGAGTACCCGGAGAAAAACCTGTCCCGTCTCCGCTTTGTCCAGCACAAATCTCACATGGAGTGACCGGAATTTGAACCACGGTATACAGCGGTGAGAGGCCAACGCGCTGCCGTCTGAGCCACGGAGGCATCTAAGGTGCAATTTTGTGTGAATATGTCAAGGCATTCTCGCTCTTCATGGTGTATGTGCTGCTGGTCAGTATATCTCCAAAGATATTATCACATATGGGGTTTTGTCCCGGCAACGATGAAATGCAACGCCAACATCGTATACATCGCCATTCCGGACCAGGCTTTCAGTAAGAATTAACATAACTGACAGATTTTGTATCTGTCGGAATAAACTGAAGAAGCATAGAAATTTAGATTCTGCTTTTTCAGAGGTAAACACATGTAAGTTTCATGATTATTATGAAAATAATTTTTAATTTTTGTGAAGACCCTTTGCCACGATCTTTCAGATAATAATAATAATAATAATAATAATAATAATAATAATAATAATAATAATAATAATAATAATAATAATAATAATGGTCTACGTGAAGTAGGTCTTATACTATTGTCAATCAGAAAAACCATGTTAAATTTATTGAAGTTATAATCGAAAAAATGCACTTCGAATAAATATTCCAGACAAAATCTGGGGAACGAGATTAGATCATAAATTTAGCTGATATGTTTGCACCTGGACATCCGAGATTTGAATCCTTGATGATGCAAGTTCGAATGTTTCACCTGAAATATTAGCAGGTATTGGGGAATGAGTATCCGGCCGTAAATCCCTTCTGAGGGAGTCATAATCTAACTGAGATCTTTCCAGAGACTTAGATGCCCTCTCCCGTATATCCTTTCTACAACCCCTGAATATTCTCATAAATATATGAAGAGTTCTGTAAGCTTTATTTAAAATCTGATTTAAATGATCACCCCAATGATGATATTTCCTTATACTACCAACTAGGTACTTACACTGATCCCCATTAGGTACTTTCAGCCCATCAGTACTGCAATTAAAACTCAGATGACTTTTTCCCTCGGTCAAACAACCTGACTTTTCACCACGTTTACTATCATGCGGATGTACATCCCACGTCAATTCTAGAAATTTAACCAGTAGTCTTCATTTTCGTCAATAGGCTTCCATCATCTGCCTCATCAAAATCCTAGGATAGGTTTAGACTGATACAGTCAATTTAACTACTGAATCTAAAATATCTGATGTCTTTACTTGAATACTTACTGGAATAATCTTCACCGAACCTGAACTGCCTTCCATCAAATCAGTTAGTAATTCTACAAACGTGTCTAATATAATGAAGAAGAAAAATGCTTTCCAAGAGATTACATGCAACACATGTCAAGCAGACTGTCCTGTAATATTCGGCTTTATGTTTATCAGTTATTATTATTTATTTATCGTATGATGTACACAGAAAGATTATATAAATAAGTATGCAAATAAGTACACAATGTATACAAACAGAAGCCTATAGTTCCAAATCAAGTCCATTGATCCATTTTAAGGCCTCCTCAGTTGCGTTATGAATGTCCTCCAAAGGACCTTGAAATGCTCTCTGTGGACACTCGACAATTACATGGTAGATGGTCTGTGAGGTAGCTCCACAATCACACCCAGGAGACTTCTGCCAGCCCCATTTATAAAGAGTATAGCCGCATCTTCCTTGATTGACTCTAATCCTGTTTATAGTCCTCCATTGACGTCTGGGTAGATGGAATCCGGGAGGTTGAACATGAGGTAGGGTCACAAGATGTTGATTGGGAACAGAAGACTGTTGCCATTGATGTAACCAGGCGTTCGTGATGGAGAACCCAGATTCTTCCAGTGTAAGTGCAGCACGCCAGGATGGAGATCTAGACTTAAGTCGTGGAGGGGCAAATTGATTAATATCTTGATGAACGGGGAGGTTGGAGTCCTGGTTGATCTTCTTCCACAATTTTAGAAGAGCTTCAGACCTTCTTAAGCAAGGCGGTGGAATATTGCTGAGTGTAGGCAGCCAGGCCACGTTTGTAGAGCGAATGCAACCAGTTATAATGCGCATTGCTTGATTTAGTTGAGCATCTATCTTCGCAGTATGAGCACTGTTCAGCCAAGTTGAAGCGCAGTATTCGGCAACTGAATAGCAAAGGGCTAGAGCAGTAGATCTCAACACTTGGTTGTTTGCGCCCCAAGAGGTGCCGGCTAATTTTTGAAGGATATTATTCCGACTTTTAATCTTGGCGGCTGTGTTGTTAATATGTTGCTTATATGTTAGGGATCTGTCTAATGTGACTCCTAAATATTTTGGGAAGGGACAATGCTGTAAGGATTGATTTCTGATTGTTATTGAAGGCTTGTAGTTGGCAAATTTATTTCTGAGATGGAACACAGATACAACAGTTTTTTGGAGGTTTGGACGAAGACACCATTTTTGGAAATATGTGTCTAGCTTTTTTAGATCTGCTGTAAGTATTTGTTCAGCTTCTGGAAAGCTTGGTGTTTGACTAACCAGTAGTATATCATCTGCGTAAATAAATTTCCTGGACTTAGTTGCTGGTAAGTCAGCAGTATAGAGGTTGAAAAGTAAGGGTGCCAGAACAGATCCTTGTGGAAGTCCATCATTCAGTTTGTAAATTTTGCTTACTGCATCATCCGAGAAGATCTGAAAGTTTCTGTTGCTAATCATATTGCCAATGAGATTTGTAAGCTTGACACAGGGGATGGCAGAGATAAGTTTTAGCAGAAGCCCTTCTCGCCAAACAGTATCATAGGCTGCTGATAAGTCTAAGAAGACAGCCATACTAATCTTCCGATTCTCAAATCCATTTTCAATATGAGAAGTCAAAGCAAAAATTTGGTCATCGCAATTTCTTCCAGGTCTGAAGCCAGCTTGTTCTGTGGGAAGGAGATTATTGATGGTTTCTGAAATCCTATTGTATATTAGTCTTTCCAGGAGCTTTAGAGTAACACTTAGCAGTGCAATGGGTCTGTAGCTTTCCACTCTTAGAGGGTCCTTGTTGGGTTTCAAGATCGATATTACTTTGGTCTTCTTGAATAATGAAGGAAGGTTACCTGTCTCCAAAATATTGGAGAATAATTTGGTGAGCCAAGAGATTGTTGCAGGTCCAAGATGTTGTAGGAATTCTGGGTAGATGCCGTCTATACCGGCTGCTTTCCCGGATTTTATGTTCTTTATGCCTTCTAGGGTTTCCTCTCTTGAGAAAGGGCAAGAGAATTGGGATGATTGTTGTTTTGCTAATTGCTTTTTATGTTTCAGTGCTGACCGGATTTCCCTTACAACTTGTTTATCTCTATTGATCTTTGAGATAGAGATCATGTGTTTGGCTAGATCGTTTATGTTAACACTCAGCTTCTGTCCACCAGCTGGCTTTGATGAGTCAAGCTTTCTAATGAGAGACCAGGCCTTTCTACTTGAGTGGGTAAAATCAAGAGATGACACAGTGTCGATCCAGATTTGTTTTCTATTGTCATTCAGTGATTGAATAAGTTTTGTGGCTGTTTCATTGTTGCCATTTTCCTCAAATTCTTTAAGAAGGCTCTCGCTCTCTGCAGTCCATCCAGGAATATATTCTTTACGGCATCCTCTTGGAATGCAGCGCCGAGCAGCACCTTTTATAACTCCAACAAATCTGTCATAATTATTAAAGGTTGGCTTAATCCATCTTATATTTGCATCAGTTTGTTCTGTAAATTTTTTCCAATTAGCTTTTTTAAAGTTCCATCTAGGTTTCGGATAAGATCGAATGACAGGAATATACATGCCAATTCGGAGTATGACAGGCCTGTGTTGACTATGAGGGAAATTGTTGAGAACTGAGCGAAGTATCTGGTTTGGAGAGTTTTGGGATTGGGTTATGAAGGAAAGATCTGGAGTATATTCCTTACCCCATCGGGCAGAGAAGAAGGTTCCTTTTTCTTTAGCATCGTAGATTAGTTTAAGATTTTCCATATCCATCCAGTCAACAATTGCCTCCCCATTTAGATCACTTTGTTGATAGCCCCAACATGTGTGATGACTGTTGAAGTCTCCTATGATTACGGTTGGGTGTTGTAAGGATGGTAGGGGAGGAGTGGGCCACTTTGTGTTTGGTGGCTTATATACGTTCATTATTGTTAGATTATTAATTTTAATTGTGACAGTGAAAATGTCATCACTTGAGCTACAGTCGACTACTGCGTAGTTGGTAATATTGTTTCTCACATAGGTAGCTAAGCCATACATCTCGTGATTATTGTGAGCCACTAACTTGAAGCCTGGGATCTTGCCTCTTGTTCTTAGCTGCATTTCATTGGCTGTATGAGTTTCTTGTAGCGCAATGACATCAATCTGTTGATCTTTCAGAATTTTAGCTAGACATTCACATTTTGCTCTACTGATGCCTTCGATGTTAAGATGGCATATTCGAATTGAAGGTCCGATTTTTCGGCTATAGACTTCCGGGTCCTGATAAGGACCGGTTTCTTTATTACTCTGTGCATTATGACCGAGAGGTCTTTTCAGACAGTTCGATCGCATCTCTTCGCCGTTGCTTTCTTAGCACCACCCGGGGGACACGTGTAGGGTAATTTAAGGTTTCACCTACGGACGTGAAGCAACGCTCGTCCCCCTGTTTATCAGTCATTCCTATGTACACAGAGAATACTATAGCTACTGTCCATTCATGAAAAAAGTATTCAAATAAGTATTTGAAGTATGGTAATATAACGCATTGCCTTTAATATAATATATCAGTTCCATCTACTTTTCTAGTTTCGAGCTTTTGTACCTTTTCGTAAATATCTTTGTTATCGTAGACATATCTCATTACTTCTCCAGTATTAGTCGCTGTCTCTATCTGTACATATCCTTATGTCCAACTATCATACATAATGCTGACTAAATAATTCTGCCTTTTAAAAATTCTTACATATACACTCGCCTTGTTCATTAATGATTCCAGGAATGTCCTCCCTGTAATCTGTTCCTTGTCTTAATGTACCTGTACTTACCCTTCCGTTTTTCGCTAAAATTCATATGACTGCCAACTATGCTCGCCATTATGCTATCTTTAGCTGACTTTTTCACTAAATTCAATTTCCTGGTAAGTTTCTTCAATCTCTCCTTGTTTCCCCAAATAGTCTTAAATCCATTTCCTTCTAATCTGCACCTCCTCGTTATTTTCTGTTATAATATGTTTGTTCTTTACCATGCCTTACCATTTTTAAGGGTACATACCTGTTTTCACAGTCCTCAGCAATTGTTTAAACCCATTCCCGAGGCTCTTCACATTTTTACCACCTTCCACCGATCATAATTAATTTGAAAAACACTCCCTCATCCCCGTCGTATAAACCATATGGCACGCCCTTAATACTCCCACTGTCATAAATCTTTCCAGATCATTTATATTTTAGTACGGTAATAATAGTTTCGTGATCACTAATATTCTATAACACTTCGGTTCCTCTATACTGAACATCTCAGATGTTTTATCAGCCCTATTGGTCCAATTGGTTCCATCAATTTCTGACTCAGCTGTCCATATCACATTAACCTTTAACGTCATTTTTGGCCATGATGTCTGTCATTCGCATTTCCTTTCACGTTAACATTTGGGAAGATCAGATCAACCGCTACAATAACGTTATTATACGTTGTTATACCACTAGCAAATGTACCCGTGCTTCGCTAACATATTATACATTTTGTACGGTTTTCTACTTAAATTACTGTGCACGCAGTGAGTAAGATTTTTATTAAATAGCATGTCTCTTAGCGTTATCCGAGAAACACCACTGGGAGGACCCCATACGTTGTTTCCGATATAAGGTGCACGTTGGGGTGTTTTGATGATAATGAGAGGTCACGTTTCCTACTGCCATTCGCAATCCACCTCGGGAGTTTCTACTATAACGGAAGGCTCACTTGCCTGTTGCCATTCACGATGGAGATTGGGAGTTTTCATTATAAATAGAGGCCCCGTTTCCTAATGCCAGTCACAATCGAGTTGGAAGATCTGATTATAATCGAGAAATGCAGCTTTATATAACGTAACTTATAAGGGATCGAGATACGACAGAAAGTCATAGGACCAAAGTTGTACGTAAATTTCTCCAGATTGAGCAGGGATTGTGCTATCTGTTTTGTGAAACGAATTACCATTTAGCCAGCAATTACCCTGAAACGAAGGTCTGCACCGTCAGAACAATTGCCTCCATATTTCGATATTTTTCGGGGCCAAAAGTTATACATTTGTATAACTTTGAATGTTTCCTCAGACGAAAGTATCCAAGTTCCAGGTTAGAACTCGGATACTTACGGAAAGATTAAGGAAGAAAGTAATACAGTTAAGAAAGCTGACGATAATTGAAGACATAATAATAACTGAGGACAGCCGGATAGGATAAATAAATACCAGGTGGCTGTATTGGAAGAATGAAATATCCCTCACTAACTTGTGATGGTATGAGTTACAGATTTAAGAAAGCGGTGACAGAGGAGAAATTATGCGCAGGAATTCTTAGGTAAACAGAAAGGAAGACGATTTATGGTATTATTACTTAAGCACCATAAAGGCAAGAAATTAAAGCAGAAAACGGGAGTATAAGAGAAAAACGGTAAAAATTATAGCTAGTGCAAGGAAACACCGTATGGTGCGAAATAATGCGCTACACTCCTCAGTAGTGTAGAAATATTAACAGCCACCCTCAGTACTATTCGAATACGATTTTAACCTTCATTGATATTCCGCAAATATCCCGCAGAATGGCAGCTTGACGTCTCTCTCGCCTTCTACCCCCCCCCCCCCCAAAAAAACCACGAGTTTACAGGAATAATGACTGAAATGGCATTAATTTACTTCTCAGCTGGCAAGGAGCTGGAGATGTTGCCGTGGTAACCGGCAGATTCATTGTCGAGCTGTGTGGGTGCCGGTTACTCAATGCAGAGCACGAATCCCGCAGAAAATAGTGAATTTATCCGTCATTTGAAGAGTAAACGAAATTGTGTACATAACACAATTGGTTTCAAATGAAGAGATGTTTCACATACAGTCTACGGATTTTACAGAAAATCAATGTTATAAGAGAAAATTGAAGAAAACTTGTTCTGGTTTCCCTATAAAACCCCATTAATTGATTTTAAATCATATTCATATCTAAACCTGTTCCTGGATGTGTATACTCTAAATATGAAGTTTGGTGAGATCTATCAAGTCATTTTGCTGTGACGGTGGAACAGACCGAAAAACAGACGGACAGACAGACAGACACGAAAAGTAAAAACCAATGATACGGCCTTGAGTTGACCTAAAATGGATATCTGAAAAATTGGCAAAACAAATTAAATTACAGACAGTAGACCTCCTACAACTTTATTTATATACATTAAATAATTCTTCTTCGGCGTCACTCCTTGGAGATCTGTACACTCTGTAACACTAAAATGACTTTACAGATTGATGACCCTTATTCCTAGATTTCATGTTCGTCATCCTTAACATTTGAATAGCTTTAAAATTGTTCTCTTCACCAGTCAGCTTACTCCCCCTCCTACGATCCCAGTAGTCTCTACGATAAATATTCCAGTTCGAGAATATCTTCCGTATCCATGATATTACTTCTTGGTCATTGTTGAACTCCTACTACAAATTCTCGTCAATATATATCAATTACATAACTTAGTTATATTCCTATTATAATACTTCTACACCAAACAATTTCATTCTAATTTCACTTCCTCCTCACTGCACTCTCATCTCTGCTCCCCAGCCGATCCCATTTTTCTGGACGTACCTCCTATAACCATCTTCAACAAACCTCCTAATGAATATGTATCCCTGAGGATTAAGCGAGGGCTATCCGAATGCACATTCCTACCTCCTACCAACAAATTAGGATATACAAATATCACATCCAGTTTCTCACATACTAACTCCATAGTTTCATATAAATCTCCGATCACCTTCGAGGCAGTATTCTTCCTACCTAGTATTGCACTGAAAAAACATATTCCGTGCTGTCATTACCAGATCTCGCACATCTCAATCTATGTTGGTACCTAATCCTGCTTGCCTTAAGTTGTTGGTACCATTGTGAAAAACTACAAGCCTGTCAGCTGCTCCGTACGCACCTCCATCTCTTCTAAATTCCTCAATATATGCCTTAACCTAATTCCTAGGTAACCTTGCGTATTGGTCCTCTTTCTTCCAAACACTTTCCCCACGTGCCTAATAAAGGCGTCCTACACGACCAGAAATTGCCGTTCTTAGAGTACGACAGTGTACACATTTTGTGAGCTGAGAGACTACCAATTGATAACCATTTTTGGCCAAGTGAGGAAAGCAACGGCAAATTTCGTTTCACATTTCAAAAATAGTTCCCTCTGGTTGTGCATAGTTTTAACACTTCTTTGTGGAGCTGTTGGTGATCGAATGAGATATCGGGCTGAGGGTTTGGTAGTCCCCGTCTAGATGCATCGTAAATGGTCATCATTTGGAAATAAGTCTATGATACTGAATTTTACAGTTTCGTAATTAATTTAATTTTCAAAAGCAGTTGAACTTATTGTTGACACATTTACTTCAATGAGATTTCTGATGAAATGCGCATTTGGATGCTATACAGGTTTGTATAGTATAGGATAGGGTTCAAGAAAGAAAACATCGCTATCAACCGCTTAGCATTCACTGAAGATCTTGTACTGCTGTCAGAGAACATTGAGTCAACTATAATGCAAGTTCACATTTTGGATGAAACAGCGATGAAAACCGGCCTTCAGATATCGTTTGAAAAGACGCATTTCATGACCAACATCAAAAAATCCCCGAGATAGAAAATGACAACAAAGGAGAATAAGGCAAATAATAGGTTAAATTCAAGTACCTTGGTGAGATACTCGATAAGGAAGGGAACAGCGAGAGAGCCAGAGAAATGGAGCTTCCATTCCACCTTACGAAAAAAACAACAAGAAAGCGATTTCTATTAGGAATAACCTACGGCACTATCAGACAGTAATCCGAACGCCTGTATGCTTCTGAATGCATAGAGTTAACAACCAGAAAATACATTGAAGAAATCGAGAAGTGGGAAAGAATGATTTTAAGAAACATTCTTAACCAAAAAATTGTGCTGACACTAATCGGTTACGCAGCAATAAAGAAGTTTATAAAACATGCAGCAGGTTTCCAGATACGATACGCAAATGAAGGGTTAAATTCTTTGGACATATTTCAAGAATGCCAGAGTACAGACTCACTAAGAATGTTTTGAATCATTTCAACAAGCCAAACAGGAAAGTTAACTATGTTTACAAATAGTTTGTTAACAGCAAGAATGATCTGCAAGAAATGAACATAATGGATCAAGACATCCACAACAGAACCACTTTGAGAAACATGGTGCACACATTTGAGGGGTTGCCGGAGCCAGAAACAGGGAGCAAGACGGAACAACATTGAACGGCTGAAAAGAAAGAAGCTGTAAGCGAGAGAACGAAGGAGTACAGACGCCAAAGAAAACTGAAATCGTGAAGAGTTATTTACGTTGTCTCTAGTAGGCCAAAACAGATTATGAATGAACAGGACTATTTGGAAACGTGAGAGATTGTTGTTTGCGAGATACTCCACTGGCAATGGAAGCTATGGAGTCCATCTGTTTACCAGCCATAATCAGGCAGAGACTATCACATATACAACACATGTGACACGCTAAAATTTCATAGTTTTCACCTAAGCGTTGTCACGGGAGAAAGCACGAAGGGGAACTTGTTTTACGCTACGTGGTTGTGTGTCATTATCACCCCGAGAGCTCGCCCTTGATCTTCAAACGGAACCCAGTAATTAGTACGGAAATGTCTCGCGAGGGAAAAGTGGCTTCTGAAACGTCATGTCCGTCACGGTACGATGAGACTCCTCTAACTCTCAGTCTTCACAAGACAATCACACACTACTTAGAGGACACTGGCTACTGCTGAGATATCATTACATGAAGTATTTCCAGCCGGGCTGAGTGACTCAGACGGTTGATTTGCTGGCCTTCTGACCCCAATTTGACACGTTCGATCCTTGCCGAGTCCCGTGGTATTTGAAGGTGCTCAAATACGTCAGCCTCGAGTCGGTAGATTCACTGGCACGTAAACTAACTCCTGTAGGACTAAATTTCACCACCTCGGTGTCTCCGTAAACCATAAAAAGGAGTTAGTGGGACGTAAAGCCAATAACATTATTTATTACTGTGTTCAGTAGTTTCTCCTTTTATGTTAATGTTATAGCTAAGAAACTTCTAACATATAAAAATAGGCTTGTTCTACGGTAAATTGACTCATGACAATATTAAGTTATTAGTGAGCATAATTTCTGAAAAGGATAGGAATTATTCATCTCAAATTTTCAGTGGAAAAGTTACATTGATTCATTTATATCAAGTGTTTTAATCGAAATGCTATCTAATTTGTATAAAACTACAAATAGATAATTACAGATTAATGGTCTATTTTTTTGTTAAAGTTTGATTATAATATAAGGATTAAACAACTTTAAGAAAATAATATTTTAGAATCTTTTAAAGATTTCTAATTTTTTTCTCAGCATGTTGCTTTTTTAAAATATTTATAAGTGCGTGTCCAAAATATCTACCGTAGAGTATATGTTAATGCAGAAAATAGTAATCCTCTAGCTTTGATAGCCTCTGTACCAATAAGAAAAGCAAATAATAATTGTACTTTTGAGGACCAAAAATTATTACTATTATTATTATTATTATTATTATTATTATTATTATTATTATTATTATTATTATTATTATTATTATTATTATTATTATTATTATTAGTTGCTGTTGTTGATGTCATAAAATGTAGTTTACACATTATTTATTTTTACTTAAATTCAATAATTTACTTTGCTTTCCTTGAAAGAAATACATTTTTAAAAAATATTTTCTATATGGTATGTGTGCCAACTGTTGATATTTCTTGATGGATGCAGTACTTTTGGATCCATCTCTTGGCACAGGCCAGAGCAAAGTGTAGCTTCCACTGAAGTGCCAGTCTCATCCATGGGTGTGACAATATGGAAGTTGTAGTGCTGTGCTGAGTAATGACATTCAGAGAACGACCGGTGTGTTTGTTTGTTACGAAAGATGTTGCTCATAGGGCCAGCCGTGCTGCAGTAGCACTTTCTGGCCCAGTGAGGAAAGCAATGGCGAACTATCTCACTCCTCATCTTGCCTAGTACGCCTCATTTCGATTCTGCCAATGGTTGTTGTGCTTTTGGTGGTGCTCTTTGAGGACCCAACGAGCCTCTGGCCTGATGATCTAACAGACAGACATGCGGCTAAACAGAAAACTCTGAATTTATTGGTGATCATTTGTCTGAGTTTCTCTATCGACAAAGTATTTGTGTGTTGGGTATAACCGTTACACGTATATACTCATTTTATATTGTGTTGATTTCTGTAATTATTGTGCTAACATAAAAGGAGGAGGCGATTATCCTGGAACATTATTTTCGGTAATACATTCATTGGCTGAATGGTCAGCAGAGAGGCCTTCGGTTCAGAGGGTCCCGGGTTCTATTCTCGGCCGGTTCCGGAATTTTAATCGCGTCTGATTAATCCTTCTGGCCCGGGGATTGGGTATTTGTGTTTGTACTAACACTAATAATATTATTATTATTTTAGTTAATACGTTGTGGGGTGTCGGAATGGACCGAATTTGCTCCATGTTAAAGAACAGTATGGGGAGCGATTTAATAAGGAAACACCAAATAACCGAACAATGTTAGTTTTCACTGACAAGCTCCATCCTACGGGATCAGTCTTATGTCAACGAGAAGGGACAACAAGGCGCCCAAGATCCGTGATCGTAAACGAGAATCATGAGAGACTTATCCAACAAGTGTCACAGTTACCAAGGCGCGTCCGGTCATAAAACATTACGCCTTAATTTCGTCGAGGATCGTGCACAGAATCTAAACAAAAAAGTATATATATATATATTAGATCAACTAGTTCACAGAGACCTCATTCGTGTGGGATCTGAGCCGATTCTGTCACTCCAGAAACTTACCTCTCCAATGACAATGGATGCAGCAACATAGAGTTGCAGTCTAGACCAAACTGCCATCAAGGCATACAAAACAGGGGTATTTAATACCCAACCTACCGGGCCTTCGCATGAAGAAAACAAAACATCAGGTTAAGTTACTGGCCCAAAGTACAGAAGGGATTGGAGGCGTAAACTTGCACTCCTAAATACACTTTTAAAATTTAACTGGGTCTAGGCCGAAACACAGGGGCTAATCCCAAGCTAGGGAGGTGACCCGTATGAGAAAACTTTACTAAATTAAAGAAGAGAAGAACGGTTATGAAAACGTAGTCACCTCCTTTTCAAAATGAAGGGGAGTTCGAGAGGGTGAAGCACTCTCTATCCCGCTTTACAGTAAAAGATATTTGTAGATTTTACATAGGCAGAAAAGGAATTTACATTTTAAAAGATGGGTTACATATTAAAGGATTCGAACCTTCTCCGAGAGTTAAACTGCTGAGCTAGCAAGAAATAAAGATGTTAACAGGCCATTACCTTGTTGGAGATCTGTTGCCCGAAGAAAGAAGCGCGTCCCGCCCCCCTGCTACATATCCACACACTAAGAAAGATGTTACTGAAGTGGCCCTGAGACAAGAAAATCAGCAGTTTTTATACCCTCGTTGAATGTTCGAGGCCTTTCATGAATGATAACAACCCGCCCACAACCTTTTATTGGATAACAGCAAAAACTAATACACAAGACGAGGAAGAAACATCTTATTGGTGGAAAATTAATTACATAAATTCCTGATTGGTTACATTCAAAACAGGCGGAAAGAAAGCATTTATATTGCCAACCCACAAACCACAGAACAAAATTTAGTAAAAACAAAACTTAGGAATACAATATTTCTTCAAGAAAGTTCATTCCATTGCACCAGAGTGTGTTACCATAGTTTTGGGTAGAGACATCTGTTAGAGATTGTAAACACTTCTTAATCGTTGAAAAACAAAGGCAAATAAAAAAACACTCAGTGACATCTTGTGAATAACCATGGAATTAATTCAGCAGTTAAAGTTCCAGGTTTCTCCAGTAGAGAAGTTTCAATTGGCGCAATATTTGAATTAGCGGCGTGGAGGTGTACCGTCCGGTACAATAATATTATTAATAATAATAATAATAATAATAATAATAATAATAATAATAACCCCACACTCGGCAGCCCTGAAGATGGTTTTCCGTGGTTTCCCATTTTCACACCAGGCAAATGCTGGGGCTGTACCTTAATTAAGGCCACGGCCGCTTCCTTCCAACTCCTAGGCCTTTCCTATCCCATCGTCGCCATAAGACCTATCTGTGTCGGTGCGATGTAAAGCCCGTAGCAAAAAAATAAAATAATAATAATAATAATAATAATAATAATAATAATAATAATAATAATAATAATAATAATAATAATAATAATAATAATAATAATAATAATAATATGTTAGTTCCGATGTTACTCTTCATGCTAACAGGTCATGTCACAATTGGTTGACTTTCAATAGGATTACTACAAGCAAACTCGAGAAACCCGAATAAGTTAGATAATAATGAATACTGACTGATCATAGCCGAATGAACATCAATGAGTTCATCTGCTTTGTAGGGTAGGAATAACGTAACACTCCAAGTACCCACTCGTTTCTGAACCTGTGTGCAACACCAAGTCACTTAAGAGAAGATTTGAGGGGAAAAATTCTGATGTTAAATACCTGATAATGAAAGTGATGCATCTATGTACATGAATAAATTAATTGTAAAGATCAATAAGTTATTCTTAATTCCGGCTCCGTGGCTAAGTGGTTAGCGTGCTTGCCTTTGGTCACAGGATTCTCGGGTTCGATTCCCGGCGGGGTCGGGAATTTTAACCATAATTGGTTAATTTCGCTGACACGGGGGTTGGGTGTATGTGTCGTCTTCATCATTCATTGCATTCTCATCACGACGCGCAGGTCGCCTACGGGAATCAAATCAAAAAGAGACCTGCATCTGGCGAGCCGAACTTGTCCTCGGACACTCCCGGCACTAAAAGCCATACGCCATTTCATTTCAGTTATTCTCAAGAACTTCTTAATGCTATAAAAGCTGTTATGTTACATGAGTAACCGATGAAGTCCCAGCAGGTCTTTCAGCACAACCCATTGCTCTAACAAGATTGAAACCTTGTCATGAGCTGGATTTTGAATGCCAACCGGAGGTGTGCCCAGCAATTATCATCGCAAACCCGTGCAGTAATCATAGACCTCCTGGAAAGGGAGGGCTGATGAAGAAAAGGTTCACTGTATTACCAAATAGGACTTTCTTTTGCTACTTGATTTACGTCGCACCGACACAGATAGGTCCTATGGCGAGGATGGAATAGGAAAGATCTAGGAATGCGAAGGAAGCGGCTGTGGCCTTAATTAAGGTACATCCCTAGCATTTGCCTGGTGTGAAAATGGTAAACCACCGAAAACCATCTTCAGGGCTGCCGAGAGTGGGGTTCGAACCCACTATCTCGCGGATGCAAGATCATAGCTGCGTGGCCCTAACCGCATGGTCAACGAGCCCAGTGACATTTTTTGATGAGTGGATTTAGTAGTAACAAACAAGCAAAGGAACTAACAAAGAAAATTCAATACATATTTTTATCACTACAATAAAATTTACAGTATGATCTCAAAGGGCGATTTGTGATTCATGTGCCACTTTCTCTTGTAGTAATTGATTGTACATTGAACGCAGAGGTGCCATCTATTACGGATTGTCCGTAATTATTACGGATTTCACCTCACAATTACGGAGTTACGGTCAAAGGGAAAATTATTACGAAAAAGCTGACATTATCACGAAAAAATAGTTTTCGACAGAAACAAAAAAAGGAAAGTATTCAGTCCTTTCTAGCCTTTCTCCTGAATCGTCTTTATCTCAATACTTGTGAGTTGGCAAAGATACTTATTCGATCGTGACTTCCTTTTGCTACCCATAAGCGTTGTAAAATTCATTGTGAATGAAGGAGCTCAGGAGCTGCTCTTCTCCACTACAAATCCTTCAGTAATGTTGTATTTGCTGTGTTAAGTGTACCTGATAGCTGACAGAATGATTGAGACAGAAGTGAGGCCTACATTAAGCACATCTGCACTGGTATCGTTTATGGTTCAGAAGACGAAAATGTCATCACAGTCGGAAGGATGCTTCAAGAAAAACTACACTGAAAAGCAGCTGCTGCGTGAGATACAAGGTACAAGGAATGTTTTATCACAGAACCAACAGTTTGCGTGCATATGTTATTGTGTAATATGATATACTTTCGGATAGATTGCTAGAGGGAAGGGCAAAAGGGGTGTCATTATCAAGAAGGAAGGAGCATGCTTTGGACTTGACTCAAAATTTTTCTCGGGGGCGATTACCGATAATCCACTTCAAGGTTGGCACCTCTGATTGAACGATAGAAATTACAGTCAATCTGGACAGTTATCTACTGTGAATTTGATCAGTATTTGGTATTGAAATTCTTTAGGATATCAGGTATTTTGTCCATAAACGCAGCTATTATGAACTGATATCTTCTTTCTCTGCTACATTACGTATTTCCGTGTTGTGCTGCAAATTAATGAAGAGAGAAATACAAACACTCATAGCTGTCTGAGCCAGAGGAATTGAGCAACTCGCGATAAAACCCCAACTCGACCGGGAATCGAAACTAGAACCCACAGAATCGAAGACCTCTGCGCTGCCAAATTCAGCCAAGATATAGGACAAAAGCGAGGAAAGCAGAGAAGCTTACAGTTTATATGACTATCTACTATGCAAGTAGTGGGAACAATAGCAGAAGGGTCCCCGAAATAAGGAGCTGAAGGGTAAGTTTGGAATGAGTTTGATGGATCGTTAATTTCGCTGGGTCATATGAGGTGAATGGAGTAGAATAGGTGATGAGGGTAAGAGAAACGGGGGGAGACGAAGGCGACAATGGTTAGGCTCAATTTTTAATAATTAATGAAAACAGATATAGAGCTAAACCAGGCCATAGTGCTAGATGCAAACAGAGAAATATTGTTATTTTATTTTATTAAAATGACCTTATTGTGGCGAAGTTAGGACGTCTGGCTTTCTCTTACACTTAACCACATCAGAATTTAAACGAACACCAAATTTACAACATACATTTTACAATTTAATATATAATAACAGTATACAAACTGAAATGACCTAACATATTTAAACCTTTATAACCTAAAGTATGAATTATAACTACATTATGCAACACGTTACAAAAAAAAAAAAAACTATATTCACCCTCGTTTATGCATCCCATTCACACTCAAGAAAGCTTGCAACCGAGCTCGATAGCTGCAGTCACTTAAGTGCGGCCAGTATCCAGTATTCGGGAGATAGTAGGTTCGAACCCCACTGTCGGCAGCCCTGAAAATGGTTTTCCGTGGTTTTTCAATTTTCACACCAGGAAAATGCTGGGGATGTACCTTATTTAAGGCCACGGCCGCTTCCTTCCCACTCCTAGCCCTTTCCTGTCCCATCATCACCGTAAGACCTATCTGTGTCGGTGCGAAGTAAAACAAAAAAGCAAAAAGAAAAAGAAAGCTTGGAAGTGCTTATAAGATGACACTGGTAGAGGGTTTGAAACGTCGTTTTAGATTCAGCGTCCCTAATGTCATTGGGAAGTTCATTCCACCAGCTCGTTGCGTGACCATGAACTATCTGTTGTAAGTTGTGGGTCGATGTACAGTCATTTCTAGCGTACAGCCTAATCGGGTATAGAACAGATGTAGTGAACTAAGAGAGCGAAATGTGGTGGACAGGTAAGGAGAAGTGATTTCAGAAAGCACTCGATACACTAAAGTAGCCCCATCGAGTCTACGTCTGTCGTTCAGTCGTAAGCAAGATAACTGTCTATAGAAAGCCGATACATGGGCATATGCCTATAGCAACACCAGAATTAATAAGCGTTTCACAGTATGGAATATTGATATTGTTCTGAGCTACGAGATAAATATCGTATGGTTTTAAGACGTGCAAGTTTTTGGAAGTACCGATGATTATACCTTTCGTTTTAAGAGGATTAATTTTTAGATTGTTACTCAATGCATAATTACTTAAAAGAATTGTGGTATAGCATTCTGAATTATATCGGTTCATTATTGGTAGGAGATCTGCAGATCCCAAGTAAAAATGATACTCTCGCAGTGTGTAATCAATTTGGTAGGATTGTGTATGTAAATAGCAAATATCAGTAGTCCAAGTGCAGACCCTTGGGGGATGCCCAGGATTTTTTTAAGCCACTCAGATCTGTGAGGTGAAAACCGAAATAGGTTATTGCTGTCTGACTGAAATTTAGTGAGTCCAATTTCGAATGTAGCAGTTGAGGAACAGCGGTATAAAAAGCATTAGAAAAATCAAGTAGAACCAGTACAGTCAGTTGCCGAGTCGGATGTCTTCAGTTACTTTCAATAAGGCAATCGCTGCGCTGTGCCCTTTCTTGAAACCAGATTGGTAGGGTTCAAGCAGTGAGTAGCCAGTCAAGTAAGCAAGGACTTGTTCGTGTACCAAGCGTTCTAGTACTTTGTAAACGGGTGGGAAAATGAATATAGGGCGATAGTCCGATGGTAAACTAGGTGAAGCCTTAAGAATGGGAGTGACATTACCGTACTTTAACAAAGTTAGGAATCTCCCTGTACGAGGCACTGATTTTATTCGTTAGAATAGGTAACATTGTAATAATGATGTTTTTTAAATAATAAAGGTATGTCTTCAGTACTCTGAGCATCTTACTCGAGGGAGTAAATTACACACTTCACATCGTTCACACTAACATTTTTAACGCAAATTTTACTTCATTTTACCGGGAATTAATATTTATGTCGTTTATATTATCAGTATCAGTTTGGACATCATCTACATTATTATTATTATTATTATTATTATTATTATGAAAGTATGCTGCTTCCGTAAAATGAGAATTTAGATCATCAAGTACAGGGGTGCCTGCTTAGTGAGGCTGCGACCTATTCCCGAGTGATGCAAATGCTTCCATATTAGTGCTGAAGTTCCACAGTTTGTTATCTCTTGAATATATTTATACTTGCTGTTGCGAATGAATTGCTTAACATTATTTCAAAGAATAAGGCCATTTCCTAAATCACTAGTGATTCCAGTCCGCTTAAATCTCCTATACCGTGCATCGTGATTTGGCATTACCGACTTGATTTCGTATGTTAGTTTTTTCCTTTTTGCTAGGGGCTTTACGTCGCACCGACACAGATAGGTCTTATGGCGACGATGGGATAGGAAAGGCCTAGGAGTTGGCAGGAAGCGGCCGTGGCCTTAATTAAGGTACAGCCCCAGCATTTGCCTGGTGTGAAAATGGGGAAACCGCGGAAAACCATCTTCAGGGCTGCCGATAGTGGGATTCGAACCTACTATCTCCCGGATGCAAGCTCACAGCCGGGTTTGTTAGTCAAGGGAATAAAGGATTGTGGAGGTACTTGGTAAATTCGCAGAGGTTTGAATTCGGAAAGGTTTAACAAACTATAGTGAAGATGTATTGTCATAAGACCTCCAGTTTTACTTAGAAACCAAATAATAGAGACGTGACATTTTGTTTCAAAAATCTCACATATGTTGGCTGGGATTCGAACCACTGCTACCTTGCTGAGAAGAAAGTGACTCTCCTCCCTGGATAATACAAGATACTACCACAGTACATGTATTGGAAGTCCAGAGAGGTTGTTGAACTGAAGGGGTTGCCTCACTCACCTACTGGTTCACTTCTCGTCTGGCGGGATGTGGATCACTCTCACTGCCGTTTGTTTGGGAGCACCATTTCTCTTTCTACACGACCGAAAGTGACCACAGAGTCTGCAGGTGTACCGTAGAAAGTGGACGATACACAACAGGGTCACGGCTGAAGATCTCTTGATTTACTGCGTCAAGTTTACTACAGCCCTGCTCCTTGAAGACGTTAGCGAAAGTAAATGACAATGATAATTACAGTAAAAAACAAGCGAACTTGGCCCACTCTTTAGCACTAGAAAGACTAATATTAAATGTATACCCAGAAGGATCATCATCCGTCATGTGAAAGGTAAGTGAAAATTATGTTCAACGACTGCACCTGCCATTTACCCACGGGATTTAGGATTTGTCTCGAGAACCACGAGGGTATTTATTTCTACTCGGCACCACAGTACAAAGGGAGTCCCTTCCATTCAGTAGATCCAATAGTACATAACTTCCTTTCAAAATATACTATTTTCGTGGATGTAGGCTGAGAGCATTCAATTCGTTCAACCTTTGAATCACTCATTCATTATAATAATAATAATTTCGTGTGGTTATTTATAGCCGAGTGCAGCCCTTGCAAGGGAGACCCTCCGATGAGGATGGGCGGCATCTGCCATGTGTAGGTAACTGAGTGTTATTGTGGTGGAGGATAGTGTTATGTGCGGTGTGTGAGTTGCAGGGATGTTGGGGACGGCACAAACTCCCAGACCATTAGAATTAACCAATGAATCGAACCCGGGACCCTTTGAACCATTCAGCCAACGAGTCGGAAATTCATTCATCTATCCGTGCCTGGGAGAGAAGAGTGTTTATTCATTCATACATCCATGAATAAAATACAATCATGCAAATTTATTCAGACATTCATTCGTATAGTCATTCAATTAATTCATAATGTCTATGGTAGGATAAGGAAAAATCTGTTCAGGCTTGTGACAAAAATAAATACTTGCATTAATACAAATTAACAAGGGTAAGATAGATGTTGTCTTTGACTATATAAGACTGTTAACGTCCAGGACAAAAATAAACAAAACTTCAAAAGTCCGCCTATGTGATGTAGTGGTTAGTGTAATTAGCTACCATCCCCAGAGGCCTGGGTTGGATTCTCGGCATTGCTACGAAATTTGAAAAGTGGTATGAGGGCTGAAACGGGATCCATTCAGCCTGGAGACGTCAATTCCCACCTCAGCCATCCTCGAAGTGGTTTCTCCGTGGTTCTCACCTTTTTTCCTGGCAAATACCGGGATGGTACTTAAATTAAGGTCAAGGCCATTCCCTTCCCTCTTCCTTGCCTATCCCTTCCCATCTTCCCATCCCCCCACGAGGCCCCTATTCAGAATAGCAGGTGAGGCCGCCTGGGCGAGTTCCTGGTCCTCCTGTGCAATTTTATCATCGACCCAAAGTCTCACGCTCCACGACACTGCCCTTGAGGAGGTAGAGGTGGGATACCTCGTTGAGTTCGGCGAAAACATCAACCCTGGAGGGTAAACGGATTAAGAAATAAAGAATGAAAGAAGGCAAATTTTTAAAACTACAATTTATAGATTAGGCGTACTCTGTATTTATAGATAAATTAATTGTAGCAAAAAAAATAATGCATGTGTCAAAAATAATTTGAATTGCAAGGATTGCTGTCCTTAATTCCACGCAATCCGGAACCAGGCGATGGGAGTATTCTATTCATATCAAGTATGTGATACATAAAAACTCTAATGTTAAAATTTCCGAGCAAATGTGCTGGTGTCGTGTAGCTGTGTGCTTGAATTCGGATTCCGATGGCAGCTCTGAAGATTGTGAGTATCCATTTACTCATCAGGTGAATGCTACGGGGCTGGGAATACTGCAATTAAGTCCATGTACACTATATTCTTACTACGGGCCATTTCCTCTCCCAGCTTCACCGAAAATCTGTCTATATTACATTTTCATTGACTGCTATGCCTTTCAGCGTTCACTCTGCGAGCCTCTGTGAATTTACTAAACACCGCCATAATCCTCTATTTGCAGCTATTTCTGTGTCCTCATTTAGTTCTATATCTCGTATCTTTAAATGATTAGAAGCTAACTCATCGGGCGAGTTGGCCATGCGATTAGATGCGCGCGGCTAAGAGCTTGCATTCGGGAGATAGTGGGTTCGAATCCCACTGTCGGCAGCCCTGAAGAGGGTTTTCCGTGGTTTCCCATTTTCACACCAGGTAAATGCTGCGGCTGTACCTTAATTAAGGCCACGGCCGCTTCCTTCCAACTCCTAGGACGTCCCTATCCCATCGTCGCCATAAGACCTATCTGTGTCATTGCGACGTAAAGCCACTAGCAAAAAAAAAAATAATCTCAAACCATCGTCGTCTTGGCTTCCTCTACTTCTCTTACCCTCCATAACAGAGTCCATTATTCTCCTCCTCCATTCGCCTCCCATAACCCCATCATCGAAGCTGGTTTATGCGTATAGCTTCATCAATAGAGTTACTTCCTAGCTTAGCCTTTATCTCCAGATTCCTTGTGCCCTCCACCAGTGTTCACACCTGTTTTTTACGACCGATCATCATCGCTACTTTCTTGTCTGTTAAACTTACTTCTAACTTATGAATAAGCTATCTGGAATCCACCCAGCTTTCACTCCCGTAAAGTTGGTCTGAAAACAGATCGATGTAAAGATAATATATTTCTTCCGGGAGCTGACTTCATTCTTACACGATGAGTGAAATTTTAAGATTTCACTCCAGTTTGAAGTAGATATTTGGTCATGGTTTGTATCTGTTTTAGTTCCTATCTATAGTATACATAAAATAAGTACAGTATATGCTTGCATATTCTAAAATAAGATGAATTGTTTCTATTAAAACTCTGCTCCAAACATTTAATTTTCCTTGTTTTATTTAATTTAACAAATCATTTTCCTTCTACTCTCAATACACGCGAAGAAAACTGTCTAATGTTCACCTTCACAGGCATCATTCCAATACATTCTAATTCCTGTTCTAGCCGGGAATCAAATCTGCGTCCTCTGCTTACCGCGTAAAGGGCTACCGATAACCCATAATTCACGTAGCACATACGCAGCAAAAATATTTGGTATATCAAAGATACAAATGCAGTATTAAAGTTACAGAATGTTGTTTATTGTGTACAGAGACACACAACCTAGAATGTAGACTATGAGAACTGAAATGTATTTCTTCCAATACCTAACGCGAGCTGCCTGCTGTCATTTCTTGATGGTTACAGTACTTTTGCATCCATCTCTTGGTACAGGCCAGAGCAAAGTGTAGCTTCCACTGAAATCCCAGTCTCATCCATGGCTGTGACAATATGGAAGCTGCTGGGGTATGGGTGGTGCTGATTAATGACATTCAGAGCATAACCAGTGTGTCTGAGTGTCATGAAAGGTGTTGCTCATAGGGTTAGTTGTGCTACAATAGCACTGTCTGGTCCAGTGAGGAAAACAATGGCAAACTAACTCACTCCTCATCTGCCTAGTACGCCTCATTTTGGTACTGCCATTTGTTTTTGTGGTTTCCCTATAACTGCATAGCCTTTGGTGATGGTATTTGAGGATCCAACCAACCTCTGGGCTGATGACCTAACAGACAGACAGACAGACAGACAGACAGACAGACAGACAGACAGACAGACAGACAGACAGACAGACAGACAGACAGACAGACAGACCTAACGCGAATAACCAGGATACAGTTAATGTGGTTTCCTTCACCGAAGACTGCCCTTTCTTCACTTTGCCTGAGTACCATGTATGGCCTACTCCGGCACTGTTCAGGTCTCCGTCCTACTGTAGTATGCTTCCGATCAGTACATTGATGTCATCTAGAGAAAGAAGGCCCCTTTTGCATCTGGGCAAATCTAATGAGTGTCTGTGAAAATTATTGACGATCAAGAACAGCTGCTTTCAGCGTATCCCATGCATTCTCAATGCACTTCATGTCCTGTTAATTAGCTGGCCAATTCAAATGATAAGACACCCGCCCCTCTCATGAAATTCCTCACTATTGCTCCTCGATGAGGGCTACCATTATTGTCGATGAAAATTGATTCACCACCATATTCATCCCTAAACTTTTATACAGATGGTCGAGGAATTTCATCAGTATACCGCAGGGCACCTAACGTCCCTCGGAAGGTCTGCGGTGGCCATGGATAATCCCATTATACCACTTCCTCGAAAGATATTAACATTTGCTGATACTTCACTGTGTCCTTTACGTCTCCGAACCCTTTGCCGTCATTCATCTGGCCAAGGTGATTGATACTGCAAACTAGGCATCTCGTCATTCATCCAACCCCCGATTAAGATGTTGGATGGCCTATCTTCTCCTCTCAACACGATGACGATTATCTAGTGGAACACGTCAGATTGGTCGATATAACCTTCACTGGGTACTGTTTAGCCGACTGCGTACAGTTTGTGCTGATACACGGACACCGGTTACGCGGATATGCTTATCCTGACGTGTTGTAACACTCGGTCGCCTTCCCTTCCGTCTGTCAGTCACATCATTGGTCTCACGGTACGTTTTCCACTTTTTTGACACTGCATTTTCGATAACCTCTACGACGCGTGATACTGCTGCTTGTGTATGTCCACCTTGGATCAGTGCCAAAATTCTGACTCGATCAAACTGGGAAATGAGCATTGAAACGCAAACACTAGCTGAAATTCGTACTGCATTGTACGCACTCCTACCAGTCTTCACCTGTAATGCCGTAGTTCACACCAGGCTCAACACAGACCGTAGGCGTCGACATCTACTGCATTGTAAACAAGCATTTGAGTTACTTGTGTGTATATTCCGAACTATTTTCTAGGTGTATATACTTGACATGCGCCATAGTTAAATGACTATATTAAGTCGCTGTTCACATTGCTGCATAGCAGAGGTTTCAAACCAGGGCGCCGTGGAGATTACCGGATTAGCGATGAAGGAAACAATATTGTGTCAACATGCAAAGAAAATGGCTATACACATGGCTTTGTCTTTGTGAAATTCTCACATACTTCTGTTTTATATTTTCCCCTTAAGTTTTAATATGTTTCTTCATCTGTTGACAAGGAATTGCGTTGTTATGTGAACTGGATCGTGCTTGTCTCGGAAACTTGCGCAGCGTGTTGATTTGAATGAAGTCCTGCAAACTGTCATGAATGTGAACATCAAAACTCGATCTCTTAAAGCTAAATTTCTCAGTAAAATATGGCAAGATATGGGGCTGAGCATAGGTCTGTCTTATTTTATAGCAGGGCCTCTCAGGGTGCATGCGCGTGGTGCATGCGCTGTGCACGGTGCAAAAGACGACTTGGCTTGGTTGAACAGAGTGCAGACCCCCCACTCCTCGATTTGGAGCAATAGCGCTTACTCTCTCTTTCCTCACGCCTGTCTCGCTCGCTCCGCCTGTCTCCCTCTGGCCCACTTGCGCCGTAGCGCTCCAAATCCGGGCTGAGTTGAGCCGAGTATAGCCGAGTAGAGCCGAGCTTAGCCGAGTAGCCCAGAGACGAAGCGTTAATCCGAGTCATGCCGAGCGGCATCGATGCACAGTGCACGGAGCTCTTGCGCCTCCATCTGCACGCGTGAGAGTTCGGGCGTTTGAGAGGCCCTGTTTTATAGCATCGCTCCATTGCTTTACAGAGTAAATATATTATCGTTCGTATTTGAAGTAAGGCGGGAAATCTATTGTTATCTAGAAGACGAAAATCATGTCAGTGTTGAGTTCTTATATTTCTTATCTAAGTGCTCATTTTTAAAAATAGAACTCGCTGAATAATTCTGTGTGGCAAGTATGAGTGGCTTCAGAATCCTTTCACTAGTGATGTTCCTTTGGATTTAAGCAGTACAGAAAAGGAATCAGTGGTAGGACTTCCATAACATTCTTCATTAAAAGTGGACTTTCTAAGTATGGCGTTGCCAGAATTTTTGTATTCTCTAAAAGAGTAGATTCCAAGCTTAAGCAAAATAGCACTAAAGATATTAATTTTTCGCAATCTCTTATCTTCACGAGTATCGGTTTTTTGCAGTGGCTGTTAAAAAGAACCCAAGTGCAAATGAAAACTGTATTTAGAAAAGGAAATGAGAGCAGAAGTGCCAAGATATGACAAGCTGTGAAACAACAAGAAAGCTCAAGTTTCACACTGATGAAAGTTTCTGAGGTGGAAAAGACTTTATACATTTTTAAAAATATTTTCCCTTTCCTTTTTTTTTGTTTTAGTTTCTATCCCCGTTAGAAAGTGGTAAAATTTAAGAAACAAGATTTCTACTTCCGGAGATGCACTCAGCCTACACCAAAAATGAATACAAAGTAGCAATCGAACCCCCTCTACTCAGTTAACCTACCGAGGCTAAATTGACCCCTGTTCTAGCCCTCTAGCTACTTTCCAAATTTCGTGGCAGTGCCGGGAATCGAATCTGGGCCTCCGGGGTGGCAGCTAACCACACTAACCACTACACTACAGAGAGAGACTAGTATATTTTTTCGTAGATTTTTAGAGTAAGTGTCAAAATTCGAATATTCTTTACTGGGTGTCCTCCAGGGGAGACGCAGAAAGAATGTTGTTCGTCAGGGGAGCTATGGGTTCAAAGAAGTTGAAACCCACTGGCGTTTGGGAATGAAAGCTAGGGGAACTAAGAATATGTCATACATGATCTGGAAGTAGTGACTATGGCTGCTGGTAGAGGCACGAAGGCCTTCGCTGTGAGGAAGTAACGGTTGAATGAACTGTGTGTACGAACTGCCACAGTCTGCTTTACGTCGCAACGACACAGATAGGTCTTATGGCGACGATGGGAGTTGGAAGGAAGCGGCCGTGGCCTTAATTAAGGTACAGCCTGGTGTGAAAATGGGAAACCACGGAAAACCAACTTCAGGGCTGCCGACAATGGGATTCGAACCCACCATCTCCCGGATGCAAGCTCACAGCCGCGTACCCCTGACCGCACGGCCAACTCGCCCGGTAAGTCAGTTTCTGTGGGCGGTGTGGACGGTAATAACGGTAGGGGTAGACCAAGGCTTGAATATGACTAACAGATTGGAATAGATGTAGAATATAGTAGTTACGTACAAATATAAATGTTAGCACAGAGTAGGGCGGTATGGACAGTTGCATCAAACCACAACCCAATTATTTTAAAGAACGTAACCTATGAAATTCGACATCTCTATGAAATAAACGGATTTCAGACTTAAGAATAGACATATACTGGACTTGTAAATTGTCAAACCTATTCAACTGCTGAGAGTTAAAGGGTCAGGGAAGATTCCTTTTTCTTATGAAATACCTTACTCCCCATGACACTACAGCCCTTGAAGAGCCTTGGCCTACCAAGCGACCGCTGCTCAGGCGGAGACCTGCAGATTACGAGGTGTCGTGTGGTCAGCACGACGAATCCTCTCGGCCATTATTCTTGGATTTCTAGACCGGGGCTGCTATTTCAGTGTCACATAGTTACTCAATTCTAATCACATAGGCTGAGTGAACCTCGAACCAGCCCTCACGTCCAGGTAAAAATCCCTGTCCTGGCCTGGGATCGAACCCGGGGCCTCCGGGTAAGAGGCAGACACGCTACCCCTACACCACGGGGCCGGTATGAAATAACTTAGGAATACAGCATAATAATTACAGGATTGAAAGTATTACCAATTCTTTCAAACATCCTCCTCTAGAAATACATCAAGACTGTTCATATGAAGATCATTTAGGCTGAAATCTGGTAACCCTTCTTAGCTACTAGGCAAGAGAATGGTCCAGGATAAATTTAATGCAAGTGCAGCATGGCGCAACAGGTGGAAAGCTTCTAACCCAGACAGATGAGGTCTAATCTCGGATCCACTTGAGCAACCTCCTGCTTTCAACTTACCCAGGAAAGTCTGGGCGTCACTTAATCGAATAAGACCCAACATGGCAGATGCAAGTTCTGGAAACACAAATGGAAGATCTTCAGAGACCATTACTGTAACTGTTCAGATTTGCCTCAGACTATCCATCAGTCGTCATGGAGTGCTCACTCCGTACAATTTATGGTAAAATGAATTATATCGACGAAGCCACCTATAAAGCTATGAATTGGTTGAGAAAATTGGATATTCAGCTTTAGTTGTATTGCAGTTAGTTATTTCTTGTTCTTCTTAATCTCTTTACCCACCAGGGTTGGTTTTCCCCTCGTTTCAGCGAGGGATCCCACCTCTACCGCCTTAAGGGCAGTGTCCTGGAGCGTGAGATATTGGGTCAGGTGATACAACTGGGGAGAATGACCAGTACCTCGCCCAGGCGGCCTCAGCTGCTATGCTGAACAGGGGTCTTGCGGGGGGATGGGAAGATTGGAAGGGATAGACAAGGAAGAGGGAAGGAAGCGGCCGTGGCCTTAAGTTAGATACCATCCCGGCATTTACCTGGAGGAGAATTGCGAAACCACGGAAAACCACATCCAGGATGGCTGAGGTGGGAATCGAACCCACCTCTACTCAGTTGACCTCCCGAGGCTGAGTGGACCCTGTTCCAGCCCTCGTACCACTTTTCAAATTTCGTGGCAGAGCCGAGAATCCAACCCGGGTCTCCGGGGGTGGCACCTATTCACACTAACCACTACACCACAGATACGGACAGTTAGTTATTTATCAGTCCAAATTTGTAATTATTTAAACCTACTACTCATATCTGTACTATCGTAACAGTGTGTTCTTGGTCTACGAAATAAATAAATGAATAAATAAATAAATAAATAAATAAATAAATAAATAAATATTGCAGGACTCTCCGATCTTGTGTCAGGGCGTGTGCATGCTGTTTGCCTATGTGCGGAAGGCTTCAGCGACGGAAGAGAACAGGAGTATTTAAGAATTCCGCTGGCTTGAGATGCTACATCACTGCGCCCATTAGAACCACACCTCAGGTGCGTGCGCCCAACTAACGGTGGGTTGACCCACATGTTAATGCGTAACGCACTTAAAAGAGAGTTGCGTTCCTCCCATCACATGACCAAACAACCCGGTTAAACACCTCAATAAAATGCAAGATATTTACCTCATATCCGTTACAACCCCGAGAATATGCCAACTGTAGGATGCGTTAGGTCAATTAAAGTCTGACCCCAATTCACCAGCTGCAGCAGCTTTCAGAGTCAATGAGAAAGAAGTCAACAGGAAGCTGTAGTAACAGCACTAATCAACCTGTATCCCGAGGAGGGCTCTACAATTATCTCCTCACGAATTACACGGAAACGCCCTTTAGACTACGCCATGACACTTGTAGTTTAAAGTCCACCTCGATTAAAGCCAAATTTAGAAGATTACTGCACAGTGATTAGAATGGACTGTAGTTAAGAGGTGGAAACGTGGAAATTTCTGCACATGATTATGAGGGTATTTAGTGGGTTGTAGTAAGGTGGTAAGGCAGAGAGCATATAAGTCTCTGATGAGACCCCAACTAGAGTATAGTTCCAGTGTATGGGACCCTCACCAGGATTACTTGATTCTAGAAATGGAAAAATCCAAAGAAAAGCAGCTCGATTTGTTCTGGGCAATTTCAGACAAAATAGTAGCGTTACGAAAATGTAGTAAAGTTTGGGCTGGGAGGACTTGGGAGAAAGGAGGAGATCTGCTTGACTAAGTGGTAAGTTACGAGCTGTCAGTGGAGAGATGGCACTGAATGGGAGTTAGGGATAGGAATAATTTACCAAAGGGAGATGTTCAATAAATTTCCAAATTATTTGCAATCATTTAGGAAAAGTCTAGGAAAACAACAGACAGGGAATCTGTCATCTGGGCGACGCCCTAAATGCAGATCAGTGTTGAGTGATATATATATAAACAATGGAAAGTGTGGCACACCCAGACTTTTAAAAAGAGAAAGAAAATTCGTTGGAAAACTTGGATCATAAGATGATTAACGTACTTTCCACCTGAGATCGAACTAAGAACTCCATAAAAGCATGAAGAGTCAACATGGGTGAAGAAACGGACAATGATCCTTTATGGACACACGAATGTTCGTTCGTATTTGAATTTAGGCGGGAAATCTATTCTTATCTAGAAGAAGAAAATCATGTCAGTGCTAAATGCCTTCTGGACACTGAGTTTTTGTTGATTGTTCCTTATTTAAACAATCATTTTTCAGAATAGAACTCGCTGAATAATTCTCTGTGGCAAGTATCAGTGGGTTTAAAATCCTTTCACTAGTGCTACTCCTTTGGATTTAAACAGTACAGAAAAGCAATAAATGGTAGAACTTCCATCAGCTTCTTCATTAAAAGTGGACTTTCTAAGTATAGCTTTGCCAGGATTTTGGTATTCTGTAAAACAGTAGTTCCCAAGCTTAAGCAAGGCAGCACTGAAGATATTAGTTGCTTAGCAATCTCCAATCTCTACGAGTATCGTTTTTAGCAGTGGCTGGAAAAAAAGAACCCAAGTACAAATGAGGACTGTGTGTAGGGAAGGCAATGAGAGCAGTCTTAAGATCTGACAAGCTGTGAAACAACAAGCAAGCTCAAGTTTCATTCTATTGAAAATTTCTGAGGTGAAAACAAATTCACTTTTAAAAATAATTTTCCTTTCGTTTTGGTTTTAGTTTGTAATTTTCTAGAATATTAGAGAGAGAAGAACGTTTTGTGTATGAATCAAGAGATGTTGGCCAACAGATTACTCCTTCTACAAGAAAAGTAGAGGACACAGGCTGGGTGCCTAAGACAGGTGTGTAGATTCCTAGCAGAAGTAGGTGTCAACAAGGAAGAGATACAGGACAGAACCACATTGAGTATAAAGGTTGCAAAAATGATGGATGCACCCGAAAAGCTACCGACCAAGCCATGGAACATCTCGACAGAAGTGCGAGAAAGAAGCCAAGCCGAAAGTGCAAAGCGAAGGGCAGGTAGATTGAGTGAACGTGACCCATAGATAGCCGAATAATTTAAGAATAATAATAATAATAATAATAATAATAATAATAATAATAATAATAATAATAATAATAATACACACCGGGAGAGTTGTCCATACGGTTATAGGGGGACGTACCTGTAAGCTTGTATCCGAGAGATCGTGGGTTCTAATCCCACTGTCGGCAGCCCTGAAAATGTTCTTCCGTAGTTTCCCATTTTCACACCTAACGAATGATGGTGTGATGCCTTAATTAATGAAACGGCAGCTTCCTTCACTCCCCTAGCCCTTTCCTATCCCATCGCCGCCGTAAGACCTATCAGTGTCAGTGTGACGTAAAGCAAATTGTAATAATAGGCCTAATGATACCTCGTACATATGAAATGCTATAAATGATGATGATGATTAATAAAATTGTCAATCAAAAACCACATTCCTTGATGTTTCTGGCGCGTACGGTATCGTCTTTATATGAGTTCTCATAGGAAATATCCAAGCTCTAACTCTGCATGCAATATGCAGTATGTTCGCAGAATGTACAACTTAGTCAATGCATTCGAAGTCAAGAAAGTAACATGTTTATAACAAAAGCCTCCCTCAGGGATCTGCACTAAGTCCTCTCCTTTAGGTCACATACATAATGGATAAAATATTTAACGCCGATGGCGTGTTTCGTGCTTCCTACTCGAGTTTTAAAGTAACCCTTCCTTGGATCGATGACGCAGTAGAAAAACGTTTCCGATGGACCTTCCAAACTGGCCTTTGTCTATCACCGACGAAGTGCACCACTGTAGTTTCATACTCAGGAAGTTTCAGTATACACCACCAAGTATCCGCTTCGAGCCATATTTATTTCCCCTACAGACAACAGCACAGATACTGGGTTTACGTTAGGACACCAAGCTTACGTGGAGGGGATGTGAACGCTATTTATTAACAAACGTCGAATGAGCCCTGGACACTATCAGAGTATCTGGTTAGGTACAAATCCAACCACACCGCTGTTATTATTATCATATCAAGCAATGATATGCTCTCCACTAGATTACGGATTAATTTTCTTCAGCAATGGATCACAAATTAAAAAATTAGATACGTTGCAATATCAGGCGGTTCAATGACGTAGCCGTTAGTCTCCATTCTTCGCTACCGTACAGCAACGCCAATAACACATTAGAATTCACAACACGCCAATGTGTTTCGAATAGCAAGTCACGGTTGAGCAGGAGATGCTTTAATTTCAGCTGTATCACGCAGTACTTGTATGATAGAGAATCTGCCAGCCGGGCGACAGCTCTAAATGGAGAACAGTAGTCAATGCTGTTAATGATGGCTTAAACAAAAGAATTCACTGATGCGTAAGGAGACGAAAAAATAAATAATATTATCTCTGTTGTATTTCGAAAAGGAAGCACACGCAGTTATGTTTACAAATAGCAAGACTATCAATTAGGTCATGAAACGTGTATTTAGGCTTACCTAATCCTGTTATTATTAAAGAGTTGGTCCCCCCATGACAGTATCATTGGGCCACTGCTTTTCTTATATATATCAATGATATGAGCAAAGAACTAGAAACACACGTAATGTTTTTGCATATGATGTAGAGAAATAATGAATTTCAGAATTCTATGTATGTCGGGTATTCAGCCCAAAGGGAGGTTTGATCGTCCACAGCTCCACCAACAGCTGTCATAGATGGCCTAGGCATCACTGAAGACGCATACTAGGAAAATGAGGCGTGAGGTAGTTTCTCGTTGCTTTCCTCACTGGACCAGAATTTGTTATTACATATCAGTCTGCCAAGCCCACTCAAATGCATGCACCGACCGACACTATGAGTGATATTTTCACACCATTCATAACAGAGACTGGCTGCATCGCTCATACGTTGGTCAAAGCCAAGGATGAGACTGAGACAGGTCAATGAAATTGAAAAAATGTATTCTACCCAATACCAAAAGACACAGTGCACTGTAAACACTAGATCTCGCCAGCAAAGGCGAACAACTGCAAAAGAACCTCGACAATGTTGTAAGATGGACAGTAGATAATGGTATCTTAGTAAACGGTATACCGAGCTCGATAGCTGCAGTCGCTTAAGTGCGGCCAGTATCCAGTATTCGGGAGATAGTAGGTTCGAACCCCACTTTCGGCAGCCCTGAAAATGGTTTTCCGTGGTTTCCCCATTTTCACACCAGGCAAATGCTGGGGTTGTACCTTAATTAAGGCCACGGCCGCTTCCTTCCCACTCCTAGCCCTTCCTTATCCCATCGTCGCCATAAGATATATCTGTGCCGGTGCGACGTAAAGCAACTAGCCAAAAATAAATAAAAAAAGTTAACGGTATGAAAGGTCAGGTTATACGTTTCACCAAAAGGAAAAGTCCTCTCAGTTTTAATTACTGTGACGGTGGGGTGAAAGTACCTCATGGGGATCACTGGAAGTACCTAGGTGTTTATATAAGGAAATATCTTAATTCCTGTAATGATATTAAAGAGGTTGTAAATAAATCTCTTTCACAGAACTCGATAGCTGCAGTCGCTTAAGTGCGGCCAGTATCCAGTATTCGGGAGATAGTGGGATCGAACCCCACTGTCGTCAGCCTTGAAGATGGTTTTCCGTAGTTTCCCATTTTCACACCAGGTAAATGTTGGGGCTGTACCTTAATTAAGGCCACGGCCGCTTCCTTCCCACTCCTAGCCCTTCCTTATCCCATCGTCGCCATAAGACCTATCTGTGTCGGTGCGACGCAGAACAGATTGGAAATAAATAAATAAATAAATAAATAAATAAATAAATAAATAAATAAATAAATAAATAAATAAATCTCGAAGATCTCTTCACATGGTTGAGGTTAATTAGGGGATATACTAAGGATATAAAGGAGAGGGCGTATAAGTCTCTGGTAAGACCACAGTTACATTATGGTTCCAGTGTACAGGACCTTTATCAGGATTACTTTGTATTCGAAAACCGGAAAAGATCCAAAGGAATGCAGCACACATTTTTCTGGGTGATTTTGGACAAAATCGTGTTACGAGATGTTCTACACTTTGGGTTGGGAAGACTTGGGCATAAGGAGAAGAGTGGCTCGACTAGGCGTTAAGTTCCAAGATGTCAGTGGAAAATGGTGTGGAATGAGATTACAAAAATAATATGCTTGAATGGAGTTTTTAAAAGTAGGATATATGAATATAAGGATGGACTTCAAGAGGAAAACCTGGGATGAATGTTCGTGTACAGGGAAAGGAATTAGTGTTTGGATTAATTTATCAAGGAATATTTTTAGTAAATTTCCAACTTCTTTAAAATCATTTAAGTAATATGCGAACGACTGTCTGTATGTTACACGCCTGAATGGAAGAATAACATCAGGTACTCAACAGTCAATATCCTACGAACCAGTGGGTGTTTCTGTTTATGTCGTGCCTCCCATGTTACTCCTATATTACCAGCCAATCGTGATCATTGCCCAGCCTGAAGTCCAGTTGTTTCATCTTCAGCAGTAATAAAAAGCATAGCGTCCTTGGAGAGACGTACTGGGAGTAAGCGAAGTAATTTTGAGTTTGTTTTGCTCGCCAATTCATAAAGCCTTATTTAATATCTCCCTTTCATACACTGAAATTTATACATCAACTGATAATAATAATAATAATAATAATAATAATAATAATAATAATAATAATAATAATAATAATAATAATAATAATAATAATAATAATAGGGAGAAGAAGATAGTACGTTTAAAGTGTCTTCAACCGCTAATGATTTTTAAGATATACCGGTATTTCACAATTTTTCTCAGATGAGGGTTTCTACATTGCCAGCTTCACTGTGTACGGGTAGCGTGCTTGCCTCATACCCGGAGGCCGCGGGTTCGATTCAAGTCCGGGTCAAGGATTTTTACCTGAATCTGAGGGCTGGTTCGAGGTCCACTCAGCCTTCGTGATGACAATTGAGGAATTATCTGACGGTGAGATGGCGGCCCCGGTCTAGAAAGCCAAGAATAACGGCCGAGAGGATTCGTCGTGCTGATCACACGACACTTCGCAATCTGCAGGCCTTCAGGCCGAGCAGTGGTCGTTTAGTAGGCCATGGTCCTTTGAGTCTATTGTGCCATGGGGTTTGGTTTTTTTTTAGTAACTCTATAAATTACCAATAAACCTACTGAAAACGATTTGCCCGTTTAATTACTATAAAATAATGATTCGAAGCACCAGGATGCGATTCTATAACGTTGAACACAGGAGCGGGACTCGTAAGTACTCATCCGAGTTGCTCAGTAGGGCCTACCAGCTGTCATGCATATGCAATAATCCCTATTATCTAATTCTAGTGCAGCTGTTTGACATTTATTCAGGTCGAGGCGATGATTTAGGAGAAAACACTGTTGGACAAGTATACCTTCTTATTAGTAATCAGTTTAAGAAACTTAGTACTTGTACATTTCCTCTGCTACACGGAACAGGATAGAATTATGGACTTGTTTTTAGGGTTAGAAGACAAGAAAGCGATTTCAGAAGCACAACTCTATGCCCAAAGCTAAGCATATTTTTGGTTTACCCAGCTGACGGATCATCGGAAACACGTCCTTCTTCCGCTGCATCCACTACTATATCGAGTTGGGAATCGATTTCAAGATCGAGAGATTCCACTCGATACATGTCTCCATAAAGTTCTTGTCTTCTACGTCGGCGCGAATAAGGTTTGCTATATCACCGGTGTTCTGAACGTGGCCAACAAACCTTCGATCAAACGGATACGCATGATCTTCATCGCCATGTAGAGACATGCTCGGGATTCACCCCGTGTCTGTCTCGACTGGAAAATTCACTCGTAGCTGCCATGAACGGAGTGTCGTGATCGATCTTGAAAGCCGAGACTTCCTCTTCTTCGACTTAACACGTTCCGTGCGGTTCGGGTCACCATGAGCCCCGAAACATGTTACTCTTATCCGTCGGTGCGAACTTCCCAGAATTGCGAAGTAAGTAACTACGTCCTAGTTACGAATTTCCGTTAACTAATGGCAACATAGTGTTCCAATTGAAGCAAAGGATCGAGGCATACTGCTAGTTTTGATCGGCCCACCGGTGATCCGAAGGAAGTTTTTTTCATCTTCCATTCATATCGCTTCGGGTCACCCTGAGTCCCGATTGTTGTCTGACCTATATTTTTACGCGGGAATCGCTTAGCGCGGTTACGGTGAATGAAGCCTAGAGTGTTGCTGCCCGCAGATGGTAGATTGTTGTTTAAGGAGTACCACCCTTCTGATATCTGCTTTCTACATTGCTCTTAGGAAAGCCAATAGAGGTTATTGGAGTAGTTGTTGACATATTTATTATCTTCCGTATATAATATTTACAAGCAATTTCACGTCCTTTTTTAGGTATGGAGCTTTCACATTCCGACACACCGGTGGCACGGAAAAGAAAGAGGGTTAGGACAGCACTGGGGTGGGCCTATATTAAACGCCTTGAGTTACCATGGTCGCGCTCGGTGAAGTACCTTGGATTGACCCTCTGGTGGTGGAATATTGACCAGGCATTGCAACGAGTGTACTTCCGAGTGGCCGCTCTAGGACCACTCCTCCGCAATAAACACCTGAGCGATGGGATCAAGCGATCCCTCTACCTCACGTGTATCCGGCCGATCATCCTGTACGGATGCGAGGCCTGGTGCTATATTCCGAAGTCGACACTAATGCGTCTCCAGGTCCCTCGCCTCATGACGCATTCCCCATGGTACAAGTCTAACATCCAAATTCACCGGAACTTAAATGTCCCAACTTTTTATCAACAGATTACCAACCATGTTAAGAGGACGAGGTCTCAGATTCCCCTTTCTCAGTCGACTGATGAGGGCATCTCTCTGCTCAAACGCGTTATCAGGACCAGGAAACCCAATACTCGCTTCAAGTATCGGGAGCCCTGGCTCCTTTACAACAAATCTTAATCCGACTTTTTCCAAATTTACTTCACTCATCAGTAACTGACATCCAAATTACCTAGGGACCAAAACAAGTGACACCCGAACACAGCGAGGGGGTTTTAGTTCTGGCCTGAAAATCCCACTGGCAGGACAGAGTGATTTTGTTCCCCACCAGTGCAAGTAACAAGAGATTTTCTCTGTCTCATCAGATAAATTTCCGGACACCGATGAGTCAAAGAGCATATTTCGCTCTGGTGCTCCCATGTAATCGATCCCTTTGAAAAGAAATCGATCATGAACGAACGCGGTTCAGCTAGGAATGCAACACATTTTCTTACTAAAAGCAGGTTGGTTTCAACATAATTTCCTTCCAATGCTACGGCCTTACGCCACCGTAATGTGAGAGCCTGTATGCTTGTATGATACCAACTCGACTGGTCGATGTCAGAGCCAACGTCGTACTGCATCAATAACTTCCCCATTATCTACATAGTGCTTCCCGTTGAGAGCGTCCTTCATTGGGCGAAACAGACGGAAATCAGAAGGCCCGAGATGCGGGCTGCAGGCTGTTTGAAGAAGTACAGTCCATTGAAGTTGTGTGAGGTTCTGTCGGTGATGTGATCATAAAACACACCTCGCCCAACGCCTCACCGTGCTTTTCTTCACTGCTAGGTCTGCGTAGACATTCTGCAAGAGCCCATGAATATCTGTGATGGCCTGGTCTTCCGCCAAATCAAACTCAATAGCTGGCCATACACGGACAGATTTTTTCGCAGGCCTCGCCTTTGGGGCCAGATCCGACAGTCCGCATGCCAGGCGTGACCTTCAGAGACCCGGCCTGCTGCTCGCCATTAACTGTGACAGCAAGCCTGTCGTGTTGTGCAACATACAGTAATCTGTCCAGACCCTCTCGTTAATGGAATGGTCGCTTTGCTCTCGGCAGGCCAAACCTCATCCGCTGGCCTTTCAAACTAGATTGAAATCCTTGCCGGTCGGGTCTGCCGTACTTAGAACTGTGCGATGGACATCAAAGCAGACAGTGTCCAGAGGGGAAAAAAATGTTGTTCCGGCTGTTGGAATGTGCATTTTGCTATATGTTAAATCATGCAAACAAAAAAAAAAAAAAAAAAATCGATCGAAGTGGATGAAATCATGGATAGGAGAGCGAGACAGCTTTAGTCACACGAGTCTAATACAACACCTGAGAGAAAATGAACCGGATGATTAGAAGAGTTATTTGCGAATGGACCACAGCGATTATGATATGCTGTTAGGTAAGCATGTTCCGGGCGAGTTGCCTTGCGGTCAGTGGCACGCGGCTGTGAGCTTGCGTCCGGGAGATAGCGGGTTCGAATCCCACTGTCGGCAGCCCTGAATATGGTTTTCCGTGGTTTCCCATTTTCACACCAGACAAATGCCGGGGCTGTACCTTAATTAAGGCCACGGCCGCTTCCTTCGAACTCCAACGCCTTTCCTATCCTATCGTCGCCATAAGACCTATCTGTATCGGTGCGACGTGAAGCAACTAGCAAAAAAAGAAAAAGAAAAGGTAAGCATGAGTGGGTTTTTCTCATTATTACGTTAAATGTTTGATCCTTCCCAGTCTTATCCTTGGCTTTGACAATTTGAAAGTGACTGAGGTACGAGCGATGCTAGTAATACCATTCCTTATGCAGCCAGTCCCTGTTATGAATGGTATGAAAATATCACTCCTGGGGTCAGCTGGTGCGTGCATTTCAGTGGGCTTGGCAGACTGATATGCGAGCAACTTCTGGCTCGGTGAGGAAAGCAACGGAAAGCTATCTCACTCCTCATTTCCCTAGTACGCTTCTTCAGTGATGCCTAGGCTATCTATGACAGCTGCTGGCATAACTGTGGAGGATCGAACCAGCTTTCGGACTGAATACCAAACATACACAACACATACATAATGGACTTGTTTACCGGGCGAGTTGGCCGTGGGGTTAGGGGCGCGCAGCTGTGAGCTTGTATCCGGGAGATAGTGGGTTCGAATCCCACTGTCGGCAGCCCTGAAGATGGTTTTCCGTGGTTTCCCATTTTCACACCAGGCAAATGCTATGGTCTGTGCCTTAATTAAGGCCACGGCCGCTTCCTTCCCACTCCTAGCCCTTCCCTATCCCATCGTCGCTATAAGACCTATCTGTGTCGGTGCGACGTAAAGCCACTAGTAAAAAATTACTTGTTTAGCGTAGCTCTTACTGGAGAACAGTCTAGCTGAAAGCGTATTTACTGTGGATACTGTAGCTTCTAAGCTGAAGGAGGAAAGGAGGATAGTGAAGAAAGCTTGATTGCGACACCTCATGGTTTAATTGTCAGAGACACAGCCGCTCTTTGTACATTTCAATAAATTTCCCTAGCAGTGCCTTTGTCCACTCCATGCTTTCCTTACAAGAGGCTTGATGTGTGAGGCGAGGTCTCTCCGTTGAGGCGCTAACAACAGATCTCGCCTGTAGCAGATAACGCCTCGAACTGATCTCGCTCACTAACGAGCAGCCCTGGCCTGTCGGAACGCGTCACAAAAGGCTTCGTCTGTCACAATTCCTATCCGTGTATGGCTAATAACTGCTCTCTGTTACAGACTCCATTGTAAAGGCTAGTTATAGCACTACCACCCATCAGAAATTAATAAAACTACGAGACGAAGCGGAAATATTCAAAGATATCCCAAACAAAACTCCAACTTTTTAAAAACTGAAATTGGCCGAGAAATAAAATGTGTCGCATTATATATTGAGCGCCCATCGTACTTCGGAAAGAAAGATCTTCGGCGTATTCGTCGTACTGTAAACTGAACGTTTTCTGTGCCATTCCCGGTGCGAGATTTAATACTTATCCTCCGTCCACATTAGAGTGTGTTGCTTAGCGAGAAGCAACTCGTGTAGAAAATTTTTATCGTCGGAAATCGAACTAACAGCTTGCGTTCAGATATCAACATATAAGTAACATGTAGGTAAGAGCTTTCGTTCTTATAGCAAAGTATAGATTATGCTGAAACGATACTAGTTGCCACGGTTTCAATGGTGTCAATGGTGATGCTAATTTCTGATAGATCCCTTTGCCCAAAAATATCCATGTTAATAACAGAGAGGGAAAGGAAGAAATCAAACAAGAAAGAAGGAAAGAAAGGGGCCACGAAGTGCGCAGAAGTGAAAGACTCCGTGCGCCTTACATACCTAATACTGTTGGAACCGGAAGAGAACAAGAGTTGACCAAGGAAGATTGGAACGTGAGGAGCCTCGCACAAGTAACGGGAATCAACAGCAGACTCAGATAGGAGACCCGTGATCGCCAATCCCCGCTCCCGAGTTGACAGCCACTGGGCCCCATTTTAGTCGATAGGCGAGGGATACCAAGGGTGTATTGTAGCACACCCCTACTCAGAGGGGGAAATAATTGATAAAAAAGTGGTCATGACTTCCATAATGAAGATTTAATTAAAGTGACAATGGCACCTGAAGAGGCCTGCCGCAGGTCTTTCGAGCTGACACTCTATAGGTGAGCTGCGCGTCTGTGAGGCTGGGGCCCTACCTAAGATGAATTATACCGAGCTCGGTAGCTGCAGTCGCTTAAGTGCGGCCAGTATCCAGTATTCGGGAGATAGTGGGTTCGAACCCACTGTCGGCAGGCCTGAAGATGGTTTACGGTGGCCTTAATTAAGGCCACGACCGCTTCCTTTCAATTCCTAGCCCTTTCCTGTCCCATCGTCGCCACGAGATGTATCTGCGTCGGTGTGACGTAAAACCAACGTGCAAAAAAAAAAAAAAAAAAAAAAAAAGAGATGAATTCTAATGCTGAAGACGGCATACAAACCCATCTTCCGCGAAACAGAAATCAACCAGTAGAGGTTAAAATCACCGACCTGGCTAGAAATCGAATCCGGGACCACTTGGACCGAACGCCAGCGTGTTAACCATTTTGCCATGGAGCCGGACATAATTTAATTAAACATACTGCATTAATTAATGAGGTCAACAGAAATATGCATGGAATGTTCCTTCTTGCCTATTTTACTTAAATCAAGCGAATCTGCATCTCCCTACAAAGCTTGAAGGCTCTTGGAGGGGTTGAAGATAAAGGGCTCTACTCTCCCTAACCTCGGACCTTGAAGGGGTAGAGTGGTTAGCTCTTTGTTTGCTTTTTTACTATTTGCTTTACGTCGCACCGACACAGATAGGTCTTATGGCGACGATGGGACAGGAAAGGGCTAGTAGTGTGGAGGAAGTGACCGTGCCCCAGCATTTGCCTAGTGTGAAAATGGAAAACCACAGAAAAGCATGTTCAGGGCTGCTGACAGTGGGATTCCGACCCACTACCTCCCAAATGCAAGCTAATAGCTATGTGGCCCAAGCCACTTTCTCGGTGGTCATCTTTATCCCCCAGAAATTAACCAGAATATAACTTTTGGTGTAGGCTCAGTGAATCTTAGCGTCATGTGCACCTCCGGAAGGGGAAATTTCGTTCCGTAAACTTTTGACTTTTTGACGGGGAATCAAATCCACGTCCTTCTGGCTGAAGCAAGCATGTCTTTACCGTATTTGCCGGGCAGCCCTTGAATGCCGAATATGATGCGAAAAGAAGAAAGTCTGCTTTCACAGTAGATGTCTACACACGATAACGTATTCTTAATTAAGTTGTATCAGGTAAAAATCGTGACCGGAAACTGTGGATTATTGGACCATCGCGCTCATGATTCTGTGCAGTGCGTGGAACAGGAGCTTCTCAGTGGGAACTCTAATATTGCTTTAAAAAACAGGATGATGATGATCACGGCATGATGATAATGATGATTGTTGTCTTTTTCAGGGGTGTAACAGCTCTGTCATCGACCGTATGAAGTGGAGTAAGATGTATTCAATTGGTATCATCAAGTCTTAATGTCTCTACCGTCCAAAGACATGTCCATCTGCTGGTATAAAACGAACACATTTCACTTCCTCCACCAAAGATTGTGTTCCACATCCACAAAAATATTTACGCTAAAGAAATTTTATGCCAGATTTAATCAAGTGTAAAACCAACGCTGGAGGGTAAACAGATTAAGAAAGAAAGAAAGAAAGAATATAAATTCAAAGCTAATTTTGTAAGTAAATAATTCTTAACAGGATATTTTTTCTTGTGAAGTATAAAATACGAAATTTCGAGGTTGGTAATGACAGAACAGCAACTCCTGATGAAGCTGTCCATATCGACAACATTGTTTAAATAAAAGGAATAAGAATCAATTTTTAAATTCTAAATAGTTGTTTAATAACACTGGCCTAATTGTGAAGGTTTCAAAAATATAAGAAATAATTTCAATTTTTAATTAAGTTGAAAAAAGTATATTTAATTATACATTTTTGCCGGTACGCTTAACCACATATTCCTATTTAGGCATTTTTGAGCCACTACCCAGTACCTGCTCACCAAAAGAACTGTTTTTATTTTAAAAATATCTTTGTAATCACCTCATACATGACGTTTCTCGTTATGAAGATAGTCAAAACAAATATTTACATATTCCTATTTAAGAGAGAATTAATTTCAGGAATTTTATAATAATAAAGCTTACCGGGCGAGTTGGCCATGCGGTTATGTGCGAGTGGCTGTGAGCTTGCATCCAGGAGATAGTGGGTTCAAATCCCATTGTCGGCAGCCCTGAAGATGGTTTTCCGTGGTTTACCATTTTCACTCCAGGAAAATGCTGGGGCTGTATCTCAATTAGGGCTACGGTGGCTTCCTTCCAATTCCTAGAACGTTCCTATCGCATCGTCGCTATAAGACCTATCTTTGTCGGTGCGACGTAAAGCCACTAGCAAAATACCGGGCAAGTTGGCCGTTCGGTTAGGAGTGCGCAGCTGTGAGCTTGCATCTGGGAGTGGGTTCGAACCCCACTGGCGGCAGCCCTGAAGATGGTTTTCCGTGGTTTCCCATTTTCACACCGGGAAAATGCTGGGGCTGTACCTTAATTAAGGCCACGGACGCTTCCTTCCCGCTCCTAGACTTTCCTATCCTATCGTCGGCATAATAATAGGCCTAATAATAGTTTTTAGATTAGGATGCGATAATTGCTGAACTCTGGAAGTTCACAGGTGACAAGGTGATCGACAAATTAACAGAGATCATTCACGAGATCTGGGAAACAGAGAAAATTCCAAGTGACTGTACTTCAGCCCTGATTCATCCCTTCATAAGAATGGTCACAACTAACGTGGCTTCTCCTTCCTTTCGATAACGTACACAATTCTCTCGAAAGCCCTTTACACACGGGCAGAAGAGCAACTGGATTCACAATTGGGTGAATATGAAGGAAGGTTTAGGAAAAGACGACAATGTGCATAGCAGATCATGAATCATAAGTCTGTTATTTCATATCTGAATCGCAGAAATAAGAACTTTGTGGTTACCCTCGTCGACTTCACAAAAAAAATAGTATACGATTCTTTATACCCATGTATACTTTTCCAAATTCTAAATGAATCGTGGTTGGACAACAAAACGATAGCTATTATCAAACAAACCCTAACCAAAACGACCTCCAGTCTGAAATTCAGTTATAAAGTCCGTTTTGTCAAAGGTGACCTAACTAATATTAAGCCGGCTTTTAGACAGTTAAATATGGAACATGGGAAAATCAAACGAACAGAAAAGTTTAAGCACTTAAGCAAGTGGATAGTACCTGTTGACTGCGAGAAAGCATTCACATCTGCGATCAGCAAGATAAAGGAGGCATACCATCTAGCGAGAGAATTCTACAAAAAGAGAAGAGTGTCTATCAAAGCCAAGCTTAGGCATTGTTGTTCAGTCATTCGTCCAGAGGCCCTGTTTGCAAGAAGAATACCTTGCGCTGGTTAGGAATTGTCTGATTGACTAATTAAAATCCAAAGAAAGAAAAATCGTGAGATAGATTCTACGACCAATCAGAGAAAATGGTGAGAACATGATACGGTATAACATCGAACTGTTCTATCACGTGGACTGGAAAACAGACACCATTCGGAAAAGGAGCATTAATTTTATTGCAACATAAAATGTATATCTCGAAGAGACTGACCAAACTGATCTTTTTCCTATTTCGTGAACAAGAACACGAAGATATCCATGTTTCACCGAAAAGACCTCCGAGAAATAAGGACCACACATGAAGACATCAATAAAGAAACTTTTAGCATTCCAGTGACTCCAAGTTAAGCCAAAGTTGAAAACAAGCAATGCGGGAATACTGGGGAAGAATTAAAGCTCAAAAGCTCAATAAAGTAAACGATTAAAATGACGTGTTGAACAGCAGGCCCAAAATAATAATAATAATAATAATAATAATAATAATAATAATAATAATAATAATAATAATAATAATAGATCTAGCAATTATCTCTGATTCTTTTGACATGACTACAAAGCAAATTTACCCCCTCAAGGCACAAGCGGAAAACTTAAGGCATCCAGATCTCCTTGGAGAAAACGCAGTTCATTACCAACAATGAACTAGCACCAAGATAGCTAAATGTAAACCAGGGGGCTGTCAAAAGGACAGATTTTAAATACCTTGGTGAGTGGATAGAACCAAACACCTCTGAAAAAGAAGCTTTCGCGTAGCTCATGAATACATCTGAAATGGCTTATTAACTGACCAAAGACGTTTACAACAAAAAATCCATATCCTTGAACAATAAAGTCAGGCATTATTCCAATGTTATACCATAACGAGTAGAAGAGAAAGTGTGAGCACTTAAGTTGTTCCCTGTTGGCTAGTATAGGGACTGTGATGAATCGTCCGCTAGGGGCAGCACCGTTGCTATCTGAGGGTTGGTATCTGTAGTTGTAATATGGTTATGTTCGGTAGTGTTGTTCTGTGAGGCAAAACCTTAATTGTCGTGCATTATTGTTAAGTGAATGTGAAGAGCGTGTGATTTGGTGATGGTATTCTTTTATTTAGTGTAAATATAGTGCTGAGTTTATAAAACTTACAAAAATACTGACGAGGAAAAAATGCATACTTGCTTCGTTCCAGGATGTAAGTCTGGCTACAAAACTACGAAAGGTAAACACTTCTTCAAAACACCTAAAAATGAAGCAGAATTTCCAAAATGGGAAAAGGCGATTCCCAGAAAGGACAAAAAGCTTTCTAATAAGTGTTGTGTGCGATTCACATTTTTCTGATGAATTTATTGTTAAATCAGATTCATGGTAATACAAGGCGAACAAGTAGAAATTCCTAGAGATAGATGGAAACTGAAAGCTGGCGCTGTCCCTCAAATATTCCCCAATTCGCCACAATATTTCACGAAACAATTAAACAAAAGAAAATCACCACGTAAAAGACAACCTCCGAAGTCGGAGGAATGTTCAAGAAAAAAATCACACAGGCCTCACCGCGAATTAAATTTCTATGCTTTTCCTGAGAAAGCTAAAAGAAATTAAATAGATTCATACACAGCTAAAAAGAGAATAAGTTCACTTAGAAACAAACTAAAGAGACAGGGACATAATATAATGACTATCCGCAATAAATTGAAAATGCCAAGGTTTTGTTGGTAGAAAAACAACTAAGAGATTCCAAATTACAGCCAAATTATTCAAGTGAGCCGACATTAACCAGAAAGCAAAAGGTGATTATTGACACCATGCTAAAAAAATGTTAGCTAAGAAATAAGAAAGAGATGAGATATGATAATGAATTCCTTTTAGATACTCTCTTATTTAAAATTAAATCAAATATACACTGTTCAAGGCATGACATGCTTCCCCTTACTTCGAAGGCTCACCTGCGAAAATTAGTTAAAGGTCTTAAGTGCCTTTACGGGGTGAACACCCATGCCATTAATGCTATTGAGCACTATTTCTGCGATAAGAAGGGTGAAAACAATCGCACGGGAATTCTCATATATGACGAAGTAAAACTGAGAGAAGAGGTTCAGTTTAACTCCAACTCATTAAAGGTTGATGGATTCGTAAATTTAGGAGAACACACCCAAGAACACGGGAAAAATAACCTCTCAAATCATGCGTTAGTGTTCATGTTTGTGCCCCTATTGCATAATTGGGTTCAACCGGTTGCTGTGTATCAAGCCGAAATTCCGCACCTGGTGATATTTTGTCACGAATTTTAATTCAGGTGGTCTTACAACTGGAGCAAATTGGCACCCGAATTATAGGTTTCACCTCAGACAGAAGTCAGTCTAATAAAAAGGTGTGGAAATGTTTATGAATGAATGGGAAAGAAGGGAAGGTCTTGAGCTCTTTTCTAATACTTTTGATTCTAGTAGGAGACTTTGGGCCTTTTCAGATGCTGTACATATTATTAAGTGTAGGTATCAGAAATAAGTCTATTACAATAATGAAATTGTGGACTTTAAATTCTATCGACAAGTTTTGAAATGGATAACTGCCATAAATTTGCAGGTTTGGAAGTTTGCTACAAGCTATATAGACATATGTAGCACATATAGACCCCACTTCATTTCAGCTCATGAATGTGAGATTTTCTTTACAGTTATTTAGTAATTCTGTTGCAAATGACATAAAGTTCCTTAGACAGATAAACTCGGAGGGATTTGAAGACAGCTAACCGACAGAAACGTTCACAAGGGAATTAAACATAGGTGTATTAAATACTTCTACACCAGCAGGGGCTCTTTATAAAGATTCAATAGGGTATCAGACCTTAATAAAATGGAGAGATAACCTCAGTGGGAGGAATATTACTTTTGCTTCAGAAAGAACTCTTGAATCTCCATGATTAACAATTGAGAGCACCATACAGCTGTCCGAGTATTTATGGACTAATGGATTCCGATATGTGCTCACAGCTAAATTTAATCAGGATCCTCTAGAACGGCATTTTGGTATACTACGCTCACTAAGTTGTGACGACCACCCTTCAGCAATAGATTTTCTGAATTTACACATGTTGCAGTCTATTTATATCCCAACCAAACTTTGCCTGTCATCAGGTAGTAATTGTGATCCCAAATGTGAATTGGCATTGACATCATTCGTCAAATGCTATTTTTGCTAGTTGCTTTACGTCACACCGACACGGATAGGTCTTATGGCGACGATGGGACAGGAAGGGCTACGAGTGGGAAGGAAGCGGCCGTGGCGTTAATTAAGGTACAGCCCCAGCATTTGCCTGGTGTGAAAATGGGAAACCACGGAAAACCATCCTCAGGGCTGCCGACAGTGGGGTTCGAACCTACTATCTCCCGAATACTGGATACTGGCCGCACTTAAGCGACTGCAGCTATCGAGCTCGGTATTCGTCAAATGAGAACTCTGACTGAGAAGACAGAAGAGACAGATAAGGCTGTAGTAGAAAATGCACAAAATAAAATAAGACAAGCACTAGACTTCACTGAGAACATGGATGACCTCTTACCGGACTCCGACAACAATTTAGGTCTAATTAACAGTGATAGCCGCAGTCTTGCAAAGGAGTGTTTGATTTATTATCTAGGAGGATATATTATAGTACAGTCTATAGAAGAAATACTTGCCGCAGTCCTCATATTTATTAGGGACTATAGCAATAAATACAGCGCTGACAGCACTTTCCTCAACCATCCTTCAAGAGCAGTTTATAATGTGTTCGTGCAAGTTGAAAGTGTAGTGGAATAAAAACTCTCCTGCGAACATAGTCTATAGGGCGATATATTTTACGAGTGTTTGGACAGTTTGCTCAGTATCACTATTAATTCAAAGGATTTTTTTTTTTTTGCTAGCGGCTTTACGTCGCACCGACACAGATAGGTCTTATGGCGACGATGGGATAGGAAAGGCCTAGGAGTTGGAAGGAATCGGGCGTGGCCTTAATTAAGGTACAGCCCCAGCATTTGCCTGGTGTGAAAATGGGAAACCACGGAAAACCATCTTCAGGGCTGCCGATAGTGGGATTCGAACCTACTATCTCCCGGATGCAAGCTCACAGCCGCGCGCCTCTACGCGCACGGCCAACTCGCCCGGTAATTCAAAGGAATTAGGATGCTGCAATGACTATGTTGCGGACATTATCCCTAAACTTGTGTTACATTATATGAAATGTCGATTTCATTTTGTAACAAGACAGATGAGAAAGGAACTGAAATCTTCTAAGACCACAAAGTCTACCCGAAAGTTATCTAAACTATCTGACAGCTGACTTCTTGAATAGTAAGCAAAAGCATAATATTTTGCATGCAATAATTGTCTCTCATTCACATGCTGACTTGTAACCTCAAGCTCAAATACTGCCCGAAGAGCGGTCTAGTGGAGGAACCGATGAACTAGGGGAGTGATCACACTCAGCGTTGCCAACTTAGCGGATTTTCCGCTAAATTTGGCGGAATTAGAAGTCCGTCGGCAGAGAAATATATCATTTAGCGGACAGCGGATTTTTTGGCGGAATTCTAGATTCATTTTAGCGGAATTTAGTGTTTTATCCATGTAACGTTTTTAAAATTTGTACTCCAGTCTGTCTCCAAGCTAATCCGTATTTCTTATCAGGAGCTAGCAGTCACATGAGGAAAACATGTTATTTGGATTTGATGTTATGAGATCATGGTATCATAAATTTGCCATGCATGGGGAAAGGGTACATTTCTCTTAGTTTACGAATGACGGCAGATAATGAAACTGTGAGATAGTAGCATTTATATTTATGCTATGAAGGAAGACCGTTTAATGAAATGGCCTGTTTTGTGTATGGCCCTTGAGGTAAGGGATTCACCTAGTTTATACCCGGCACTAAAACGCCTACACCGAGCTCGATAGCTGCAGTCGCTTAAGTGCGGCCAGTGTCCAGTATTCGGGAGATAGTAGGTTCGAACCCCCCACTGTCGGCAGCCCTGAAGATGGTTTTCCGTGGTTTCCCATTTTCACACCAGGCAAATGCTGGGGCTGTACCTTAATTAAGAACATGGCCGCTTCCTTCCCACTTCTAGCCCTTTCCTGTCTGTGTCGCTGAGACGTAAAGCAACTTGCAAAAAAAAAAAAAAAAAAGCCTTCAAGTTTTAGCTGGCTGGCTCGCAGGCAGGGGGTTAATCTCAGTGAAACTCACAGATCAGGTGAGTGCAGATATTTATTATTATTATTATTATTATTATTAATTTTTATTGCTAATTATTTCAGATCTGATTACTTGGCGGAATTCTAGCGGATTTTTAGTAGTATTTAGCGGATCTTGAAAATATAAGTTGGCAAAACTGCTCACACTTCTTCCTTCTACTCACTATGGTCATACGATCAGAGAGTTCGTATGCAGCGGAATGCCTTGCTGTGAACAAGATAGGCCTGATAGAAAATTGAAAATTAAAGAAACGAAGATCTTAAGAAAACTTATTTGCCTAATTAATGACAAAGATGAATATAGACGTCGGCATAACCATGAGTTAGACACTCATATCCAGAAGATCTCCGATGTTATGACCACTTGCTAAGAATGATTATCAAACCGATCTTTACCTATTTTAATGGTAAGGAGACCCAGCCAACTTGGTTCAAGGAGGTAAAAAGGAGACGGCGATCACTTATTCAAGAACGCAGCCCACTCAGGAGGAAACTGAAAGGCCAGTAGGGTTTTCAAGTAATGCCAAAGTACAAGACGGGAAAGACGTGGGTGAAGGAAAGAAAAGAGCAACACCGGCGGCGAATTAAGGAGGACTGGGCAAAGATCAAAGCCCAGAGAAGAACGTGGTCCTTAGCAGGCTGGTACAAATAATTAATAATAATAATAATAATAATAATAATAATAACAATAATCGCGTGAGGGATTTCCTGTTTCTCTATCGGACGCATCCCAGGTGGCGGATCGGCGGTTCGCCGGACTTATCCGGAGGGTCTGAGGGAAATAAAATACCTCTCGCGGACCAAAAACAGGTATAACCAGAAAACATCATGATTCAACCTCTAAAAGGCTCAATACCTTAGCTGTACCAATGAGGTTGACGAAGGTCGATCTCCCCATTTTCTTCAACTTACTAGCATGATGGTAACATCAGTTCAGGACACTACTACCCTAGGCCCTAGTATTCATACTAGTCTTTCTCGGTCATCGGATTCTGGGGGACCGAGAACATCATGCGGGAATGGATCGAAGCTTCCCAAACGCAAACACAGACGGTGGAATGAAACCTGCGACAAGGCCATAGAACGTAGAAAGGGAGCTTGAAAAGATTGGAAATCCCATACAACTGGAACAACTTGGCAGGAATTCATTAAGATCCAGAAACAAACCTCAAAAATCATCATAAGTGAGAAACGCAAATATAATCACAGAAGATTGGCAGAAATTGAACTGGAATTCACAAGAAAAATAATACACGGAAGTTTTACAGAACTTTCAGGGAAGAAATATCTAATTACCAGGCACCTAGCCTTTGTTTCAAACGTCTGGATGGAACTCTAGAAGCAAATAATCAGGAAAATTGTAAACTGTTAGCAAACCATTTTCAGAAACTTTTAAGCTGTCAATCTCCTGGAGAACAACTCACCTTTGAAAAACGCACACCAAATCCAGATTCAGAATCACCTACATTAGAAGAAATCAAACAAATTTTCTGTGAACTGAAAAAAAAAATTCTAGGTGAGGACGGTATAATTGCCGAAATGTGGAAAATTGGTGGCAAAAGTCTTGCCTTGAAACTTCATGCTATTCTCAGCGATATCTGAATCACGGAAAAGATTCTTGAGGACTGGAAATGTGCACTAATTCACCCACTGCACAAAAAAGGTGATAACACTGATATCAACAAATATAGAGGTATCTCCTTGGTACCAGTTACCTACAAAATGTTCTCCTAAGTTCTACTGAGAGGACTTGAAAGACAAACAGATCACCTCATTGGAGAATACCAGGCAGGTTTTAGAAAGGGAGGATTATGCATAGAACAAATACTCAATCTGAAAACTATCTTACAAATGGGCAAAATTAGACAAACAGTGATCACTTTCGTAGACTTTAGAAAAGCATATGGCTCCCTAGACCGACAGACACTTTTCAAAGTACTCGAAGAATTTAAAGTACACAGAAAAGCAAGAGAATTGATTAGACAAACATTAACTAACACTACTTCCAAAGTTAAATTCTTAGTAGAAATATCTGAGCCTTTTGATGTCAACACAGGGGTTCGACAAGGAGATGGACGGTCCCCTCTCTTGTTCAATATTATTCTGGAAAAGTAATCAGAACCTAGAGAAAAAAGTTAAAGGAATAACTCTTGGTAGGCAACTGAGAAACAGAATTAACGTGGAGTGTTTAGCTTTCGCAGACGACCTGGCAATTCTTTCTAATAATAGGCAAGAAGCAATCCACTCAATCGAAAACCTACTTGAAATTGCAGCCAAAACAGGACTCAAATATCATATGAAAAAAACCAGTACGTGGAAGGAGCCTCTCGGTTTCTAAATGGACAAACTATAATGAATAAATTTGGACAAATTTCCCAAGTAAATATATTCAAATACCTTGGAGAAATAATTCAACCTTCTGGATTAAATCGTGAAGCAAATGAACAGAGAATTACTAAATTACAGAAAGCATATCGAATCACTTGGATCACATATAACAAAAAATCATTATCTCGGAAAATAAAGCTAAGACATTGTAATGCAGTAATAAAAAACTGAAGCATTATAAGCATCTGAAGGCTTAATTATTGGTAGAAGATCACTCATAAAAGATATAGAAAACCAAGAAAGAAACATTTTCCGCCCAGTTTGCACCGAGGGAGTATGGATGAAAATAAAATCTCATGTAATTTATTGCCACACCGAAAAAATCTCAGACACTATCAGGAAAAGGAGGTTGAAATTGTATGGTCACATTCTCAGAAAAAATAATGATAGACTGACCAAAGGAATTCTAAATCATGCCCTCAAAGTAAAGTCAAAAACAACTGGCTAAATGAAACAGAATCAGATCTTATGGAAATCAACATCAACCAGGAAACTGTGTAGAATCGATGTGCTTTCGGAACACAGATTATTAACCATTGTTTCGCGGAGCCAAAAGGTAGAACTAATACAACCTGCACAGAAGAACGTAAGAAGAATTTCAGTGAGAGCATGAAGATATTTTGGGAAGAGAAGAAGGCAAAATCTTCAGGTAAATAATTTCAGGTGTGCTCCTCGGTTGGGCATAACGATGTGATAATAATAATAATAATAATAATAATAATAATAATAGTAATAATAATAATAATAATAATAATAATAATAATAATAATAATAGATATAATTACTATAATGCATTTCAGAGACTTCGAGGTGCCAGAATGTTGTCCAGCAGGATTTCTTTTATGTGCCAGTAGATCCATTTACTCGATGCGGACGTATTTGAGGACATTTAGATACCAGCTTTCCTGCCGACTTGAACTTAGAAGACCAGCGCTTTACCGCCTGAGCTTCACAACCCGGCTAAGAGCCCATCTACCTATGTCGGGTGTAGACCCGCAGTCTTGAGATCCAGAAGCCTGCACTCTAACACTGATCCACAAAGGGAAATTTTACGCACATGCATCGAAAACATTACACACAAAACTACACTACACCGTTTATCTTTAAGAACTTATTTCACGGGAGGGGCATGTATAAAATGTTTCTATTTAAATTAAAATTTGAAGTAATAATATTTAAAATTAGATTTCCACTAAAGCTCGCCAGTCTTCTTGTGAAGAGTGTACATAACATATACGGCTTCAATGTAGTATTCAAAGGGAAAAGTTGTAATATGGAACTCATTGCGTAAGATTCATACTTTAGAGGGAAAGTTCAAGTAAAAGTGTAAAAATCTCCGAATTTATAGTAGTATCAGAAAAATCTAAGAAGCCCAATAATTGTATCATCCAGATAAATGAAACCGTCCGTTATTACTTGAACTACTGAAAAATTACAAGGGAAAGCATCGGAACATAAAATCCAATCCAGAAGCCAAAGTTAGTCAAAATAGCTCCTGTGATCTCAGGAATGGCTGGAATAAGCAGCGGAGGGTTGGAAAGTGCCATTTACGAATGGTTTCCCTTTCCTATTGATCGACATACTGCCCGTCATTGAAGGAATACCAGTTTTTAGACATTTTCGTTAATATTTTTCTCTGCCAGTCATGAATAATAAAATTACTACTTTTATATTTTTCAAAAATCCCCGATCACTGCCGAATTTAATTCGTGTACACAGAAGCCTATATCAGATTTATTGGTTCATGAAAGTGATTTTTTTAATTTTATGCCCATGCATCGAAAGTATTACACACAAAACTACACTACACCGTTCATCTTGTGAATTTATTTCACGGGAGGGACATGTATACAATTTGTATAGGTACTTAAATTAAAATTCGAAGTAAGTTGTAATTTTCAAATTTATATTTCCATTAAAGCTCGTCACAAACGTCTTACCTATAAATCCAAGATAGATTTATCACTAACAATCAAAATACCTGTTTATATATTCTTTTGTAAAAGTCCATTCCGTCCCATGATTCTGTAATTACATCTACGAAACCTTATCGACGGCCTAGATTGAATACCTCGTATCTCAAAAAGTTCTTCCTATCCATTATTTCCCTTAAGACTGGTCACGCCTCCCAGCCACACATGAATATGCAGTCCATCAGAACAATGTTCATTGGGTTTATTTTCCTATGCTCACCCGTAAAGAAAAATGAACCTTATAAAAATTATACTCTAGGAGTTAGTAAATACGTCACAAAGACATACTTTCCTGTAATACGGTACGATAAGGTTCATTTTCCTTCACATGTCGGCATAGGAATAAAGAACACAACGAACATTGTTCTGATGGACTGCGTATTTATGTGTGGCTGGGAGGCGTAACCAGTCTTAAGGGAAGTAATTGATAGGAATAACTTTGTGAGATACGAGGTTTTCATTCTAGGCCATCGTTATCTAATTTATGAATTTTCGTTTTCTAATGAAATAAGCATTCTAATGCGCAGCGTATATGTCCATAACCAATTTATAGTTAGTGGAGTGTCCGGCTCCATGGCTAAATGGTTAGCGTGCTGGCCTTTGGTCACAGGGGCCCCGGGTTCGATTCCCCGCAGGGTCGGGAATTTTAACCATCATTGGTTAATTTCGCTGGCACAGGGGCTGGGTCTATGTGTCGTCTTCATCATCATTTCATCCTCATCACGATGCACATGTCGCCTACGGGTTAAAGACCTCCACTTGGCGAGCCGAACTTGTCCTTGGACACTCCCGGCACTAAAAGCCATACGGCGTTTCATTTCAGTTAGTAGATTGATCCAATATAACACATTGCGATAAGGAGGCGTTGTATTTGTTGCTATGAAGCTCAAATCGTGGCTCGGGAGAGATTACAATACCTGAGCCGGAACATATCTGGACAATATAACAATTATACCGTGAAACAACTTCCTAATTACTGCTGGTTGTTTCCGTTACCATATCACACGCTTTTACTGTCACCACAAATACACTCAGACACACATGTACACCTTCAAGTCATGCTCCACAAATCATAAGAAAAGAAATCTTTTACAGTATCCAGTACTGCACACGAGATGTTTAAAAAGAGCATCTTGCAGAAACTGAAGTCAGTTCACTAAGTGCTCTCATCAAGCCAGCTTCTCTTGTGGAATACAATAGTGCTTTAATCAGCTCAAAAATGCTCAACAGTCTTCGTACATTGTGTGTTTTGATTTTTAGTATGGGTTTCGTCTGCTGTGAATCTACAACGAATGAGAACAGTACAGAAACGGAGACCGGGCGCTCGATGGACAACATCCCCAGCTACCTCTCAAATGTATATCAGTTGTACAAGGACTGCTTCGCCAACAATGCTTTTGACGCGTACGAGGAGTGTGTCAGCAGACAGGTCGTTATAATGTTGGACCGAGTTGCGCGCAAACCCAAGATTCCTCTCATGGGTGGATTGACGCTAGTGGAGAACGCCGACTCCACCAGACAGGGCAGGGACGCAGGTTCGCTCCTGACACAGGACATCCTAGAGGCGACTTTGCCACGCAGTCTGGACGATCGTCAGAACGTCATCTACAACATGCTGATGAGCAGAATGGCTGATCTCATTACGTCACATAGCGTCCATATCAAACTGCCCGATGTCGAGGAATTCAGAGGTAAGACTACAAACTATGTCCGACAATGTTGTAATTCACAAAATATTAGTTTTAGTATAGACTGGTTTCACCCATAATTTGGTAACTGAATGGCTGAATGACCGACTCACAGTACCCAGTTCGCTGTAACAGTTGATTTTTGATGATTGGTGATAAATCTTGTAGTTTGCATGTTGAAAGTATCTGTAGGCTCACTGCTCTTACCTCAGAAAATGAGATTAATAATCCATAAGAAGCGCCCAGTAGAAATTCACTTTTGTTGTTAGATAGCACCAAAATTGGAACGTCGAAACTGGTGCCCAGGGTGCCTAGATCTCCCACTTTGCATGGTCAGCACCCGCTATCAGAATTCGTAGGATTATTATTATTATTATTATTATTATTATTATTATTATTATTATTATTATTATTATTATTATTATTATTATTATTATTATTCATGTTTGTGGGTTACTGTAGTCACGTCCTAGTTCGTGAACCATGGGCAACGGCTGAGTGGCCTAGTAAGTGGTCCTGAGAGTCGGGATACCAGTTGCTATGGAATGGGAGTGTGCATCTCGGACATATTCTGAGTCGTGGCCCTCCTTGTGCTCAGGCGGCTAGGACTACACAATTCACCGGTGGTCCATAACCCGTTAGAGGAGAGATCCTCACTTGGACTATGTGCAAGTAGGGCAGCATCCTGCTTCATGAATTTACCGAGCTCAGAACACTTTAAGTAAGCCTCGGACCTATGGGAGTAATGGAGTCCCACTCCCATTTGACAGGCGAGGGACTCCTTGGAAACAACTTGGCGAACGAAATGGAATTCGATGGGGAGCTATCAATATTAATGGGGCTTATGGAAGAAAGAAGGTAGAACTTGCTGAGTCAGCAAAGAGGATGCATCTGGATGTGTTAGGAGTAAGTGATATTCGGGTAAGGGGAGATAAGGAGGAAGAGATAGGAGATTATAAAGTGTACTTGACGGGTGTTAGAAAGGGAAGGGCAGAGTCTGGGGTAGGGCTCATTATCAGGAATACCATTGCACGCAACATAGTTTCTGTTAGGCACGTAAGTGAGCGAATGATGTGGGTAGATTTGTCAGTGGGAGGAATTAGGACAAGAATTGTGTCCGTGTATTCACCATGTGAGGGTGCAGATGAGGATGAAGTTGACAAGTTTTATGAAGCATTGAGTGACATCGTGGTCAGGGTCAACAGCAAGGATAGAATAGTGCTAATGGGCGATTTCAATGCGAGAGTTGGGAATAGAACTGAAGGATACGAAAGGGTGATTGGTAAATGTGGGGAAGATATGGAAGCTAATGGGAATGGGAAGCGTTTGCTGGACTTCTGTGCTAGTATGGATTTAGCTGTTACAAATACATTCTTCAAGCATAAGGCTATTCACCGCTACACATGGGAGGCTAGGGGTACCAGATCCATAATAGACTATATCTTAACAGACTTTGAATTCAGGAAATCTTTTAGGAATGTACGAGTTTTTCGGGGATTTTTCGATGATACAGACCATTATCTGATCTGTAGTGAACTAAGTATCTCTAGGCCTAGGGTAGAGAAAGTGAAATCTGTCTGCAAACGAATAAGGGTAGAAAATCTCCAGGATGAGGAAATTAGACGGAAGTACATGGATATGATTAGTGAGAAGTTTCGAACAGTAGACAGTAAGCAGGTTCAGGATGTAGAAAGTGAATGGGTGGCATACAGGGATGCTGTAGTAGAAACAGCAAGAGAATGCCTAGGAACAACTGTGTGTAAAGATGGGAAAAGGCGAACATCTTGGTGGAATGATGAAGTGAGAGCAGCCTGTAAACGTAAAAAGAAGGCTTATCAGAAATGGCTCCAAACAAGGGCCGAGGCAGACAGGGATTTGTACGTAGATGAAAGAAACAGAGCGAAACAAATAGTTGTTGAATCCAAAAAGAAGTCATGGGAAGATTTTAGTAATAACCTGGAAAGGCTAGGTCAAGCAGCAGGGAAACCATTCTGGACAGTAAGAAAGAATCTTAGGAAGGGAGGGAAAAAGGAAATGAACAGTGTTTTGAGTAATTCAGGTGAACTCATAACAGATCCCAGGGAATCACTGGAGAGGTGGAGGGAATATTTTGAACATCTTCTCAATGTAAAAGGAAATCATCATGGTGGTGTTGCAAACAGTCAAGGTCATGGGGAGGAGGAAAATGATGTTGGTGAAATTATGCTTGAGGAAGTGGAAAGGATAGTAAATAAACTCCATTGTCATAAGGCAGCAGGAATAAATGAAATTAGACCTGAAATGGTGAAGTATAGTGGGGAGGCAGGGATGAAATGGCTTCATAGAGTAGTTAAATTAGCATGGAGTGTTGGTAAGGTACCTTCATTGGACAAAAGCAGTAATTGCACCTATCTATATGCAAGGGAACAGGAAGGATTGCAACAACTATCGAGGTATTTCATTGATTAGTATACCAGGCAAAGTATTCACAGGCATCTTGGAAGGGAGGGTGCGATCAGTCGTTGAGAGGAAGTTGGATGAAAACCAGTGTGGTTTCAGACCACAGAGAGGCTGTCAGGATCAGATTTTCAGTATGCGCCAGGTAATTGAAAAATGCTACGAGAGGAATAGGCAGTTGTGTTTATGTTTCGTAGATCTAGAGAAAGCATATGACAGGGTACCGAGGGAAAAGATGTTCGCTATACTGGGGGACTATGGAATTAAAGGTAGATTATTAAAATCAATCAAAGGCATTTATGTTGACAATTGGGCTTCAGTGAGAATTGATGGTAGAATGAGTTCTTGGTTCAGGGTACTTACAGGAGTTAGACAAGGCTGTAATCTTTCACCTTTGCTGTTCGTAGTTTACATGGATCATATGCTGAAAGGTATAAAATGGCAGGGAGGGATTCAGTTAGGTGGAAATGTAGTAAGCAGCCTGGCCTATGCTGACGACTTTGTCTTAATGGCAGACTGTGCCGAAAGCCTGCAGTCTAACATCTTGGAACTTGAAAATAGGTGCAATGAGTATGGTATGAAAATTAGCCTCTCAAAGACTAAATTGATGTCAGTAGGTAAGAAATCCAACAGCATTGAATGTCAGATTGGTGATACAAAGCTAGAACAGGTCGATAATTTCAAGTATTTAGGTTGTGTGTTTTCCCAGGATGGTAATATAGTAAATGAGATTGAATCAAGGTGTAGTAAAGCTAATGCAGTGAGCTCGCAGTTGCGATCAGCAGTATTCTGTAAGAAGGAAGTCAGCTCCCAGACGAAACTATCTTTACATCGGTCTGTTTTCAGACCAACTTTGCTTTATGGGAGCGAAAGCTGGGTTGACTCAGGATATCTTATTCATAAGTTAGAAGTAACAGACATGAAAGTAGCAAGAATGATTGCTGGTACAAACAGGTGGGAACAATGGAAGGAGGGAACTCGGAATGAGGATATAAAGGCTAATTTAGGAATGAACTCGATGGATGAAGCTGTACGCATAAACCGGCTTCGGTGGTGGGGTCATGTGAGGCGAATGGAGGAGGATAGGTTACCTAGGAGAATAATGGACTCTGTTATGGAGGGTAAGAGAAGTAGAGGGAGACCAAGACGACGATGGTTAGACTCTGTTTCTAACGATTTAAAGATAAGAGGTATAGAACTAAATGAGGCCACAACACTAGTTGCAAATCGAGGATTGTGGCGACGTTTAGTAAATTCACAGAGGCTTGCAGACTGAACGCTGAAAGGCATAACAGTCTATAATGATAATGTATGTGTATGTATGTTATTATTATACTGTACCAAATATTTTGTTTTGTAATATTCATAATCAAATTTTCATGACCACCTTTCCTGTGAAACCAACCGGAAGAGAGATACATTGAGTTTTATGTTTTAGGATCCCCTCTGAAGCACCCCACCTGCTAAACGTTTTGAACAATTTATAGCTAAGATCACATTCCTTACTATCTTAAACTTAATACCAAGTTTCACGAAAATCCTTCCATCCGTTTTCAGACGATGTTGTAACAGACGAACAGACAGACAAAAATTAAACAGAACCTGACATACGATATTATTTGTACTGTCTGGTGTAAGATTCAAACATCAGGTTAATATTAAACAAAAGGATATAGATTACACATTTCATTCAGCTATTTCTGCATTTTGAGGACATTAGGGCAAATAATAACTCTCTAGTACATTACAATATAAATATTAGAGAGCGATATTATATTGCTGGCTTATGATTAAAAAGAACTCCACTCACTAGGAAGAGATCCTGTGCTAGTCTGTCAACTAGTAGGCCTAAAGTGAACCTGTCCGAAACATTGTTAGTAGCTTTACGTCACACCGACACAGATAGGTCTTATGGCGACGATGGGATAGGAAAGGCCTAGGAGTTGGAAGGAAGCAGCCAATGCCCCCAGCATTTGCCTGGTGTGAAAATCGGAAACCAAGGAAAGCCATCTTCAGGGCTGCCGAGAGTGGGATTCGAACCCGGATGCAAGCTCACAGCCGCACGCCCCTAACCGCACGGGCAACTCGCCCCGTGATCCTGTCCGAAACAAAAACCATGCGAAATAATTGGGTTACTACAGGGAACGTGATCACAGAATGTAACATTCTTGAACATGTCAGTGCAGTGAATATATTTGCCTTAGTCAATTGATTAATATGACAGGAGAGGTGCTTGAAAGAGTTCTGATTCACCTTGAAATGGCAGTGAGCAGGGCATGTAGCTCGAAGAAGGGCGATATATGGACCAAGGTTGTTCTTAATGGAGCCGAAGAGACAGACAGAGACCATGGGGAAGACCACCGGTTCGTTGGGATAAGGACATCCGAAAGATCACTCGAGTGAACAGGTAAAACACTACTCAAGATCGATCTGAGTTTCAGACATCAAGAGTACACATCATTCATTGCTAGAAGAGATTGATTCTGATTTTGATCACTAATAATTATGAACACACTCAAACGCGTTTTTTAATATTAACCAAACAATAATGTGTCAGTTTAATTCCCTGATAGTTGATACTCGGGATAAGTGAATGTTCCTGAAAAGTGGGGTGAGTAAAATCCCATAATAAATTATTATAAATAAACATTTACACGTTTGTGTCCTTTGGTTGTTTTAAAATGTCCATGGATACTGTTTCAATTTCATTCTGTATGTTCTATAACATCCCTACAGTTTTCAGTATTAATTCATAATATGCCTTAGCTCTAAGATGGGGTGACTGAACTGCTGGCTTTCCATCTTGGAGGAAAAGCTTTTATTATCACCATGACGCTGGCCGTGAAAACCTATACTCTAAAATGTTTTCTTCTCCTCTGCAGATACAGAGAACACAATAGGATATGAAGCCATGAACAAGAATAACAGCCGTTTATGCAAGACATTCGAATATTCGTACATTATGAACATACATTTGGATTCGTTTCTCTCCAATACAGTTTTCCTCACGCCACCTCGAGATCTGAAGGGAAGTCGGAATGCTAAAATTTTAAAAAATATGATGTTTTAGAGCCTTTAAGGAGTAGCTTTCAGGCATCTTGAATTGGTCGCTCTTCTGAGATATATTTCACGTCTTGCTAAGCTCATTTCTGTATGACTAAACACCATGCAATACAATTCGCCACAAAATGGGCATTCTGCAAAACCATCAAGTTTTATTTCCAGTGTCACTGTTCACAAATTTACTATTGTTTGCTGACAAGGTGTCATTCTCTAACATATTGCTCTTCCTTCCATCGATATTCTACACGGTAGTAATATTAACTCCCAATATTGTTTCTTCATTCAGTGAACAACTTCGCTTCACCGTTATTTTTTACAGATCACGATAGATGGCGCTTTTACAAGATCTGTCTCTCAGTAGCTGAAGTCAAATTATTAGTATTATTACTATACTATATCGAAAAAGTCATAAGGAAGTTTATAAGTAACATGATTAATCATTGTTTTGTCATGAACAGCTTAAGTACCTGTGAAATCAATTGTAAGAGCGATACATGGATCTTCCTCTGAAATACCTCGCAGCGCCACACACTTGCAGGGATACAAAACTATTTTGCAGTCTGTATCTATAAACATCATGAACTCGGGGAATAATTCAGGTGGAGAAAAGCATAAAATGTCAGCAGATGTATTGTAGATCCTTTTTGTATAGGCCTTTGCATAGTAAATGACGTAGTGTAGAAATCTTCTAATTGTACCGGCACGTTCATAGGCCATACGACACATGCGGCGGTGAACGTACAGTATCTGTTCGTGAGTTGCAATATAAACATTAATGTCTTCCTAAATGAATTGCGTTCTTCAAATTTGGAAAATTCTCCTAAAACCATGATTTCCTTTCCACGATATTTGACTTGAAATTGCACCATTTTTGACATGTCGTATTAAACTACTGCATTTCTAAAACAAGTCCACATAAAATATGGTTTGTGATAATCTGTAGTTTCGGGTAAGTAATGTAAGCGACCTGCAGGGATAAGATCACCAACGTCCAGCAAAATTGATTCAATCAGAAGATGTCTTCCTTAGTAGGACCACACTTCACGGATGTACTGTAATTTACTGCTGAGGGCTACATTGACGGTAAATTGCCTCGCACAAGACGGATTATATCATTTTTCATACTGGTCTTGAAAGACATCAGTGCAAGCAGCTATGTAATAATCATAATAATAATAATAATAATAATAATAATAATAATAATAATAATAATAATGATTTTACGTCTCACTAAGTACATTTCTGTGGTGTCTGGAGACGCCGAGGTATCGGAATTTTGTTCCACAGAAGTTCTTTTAAGTGCCTGTAAATCTATCGTCACGACCCTGACGTAATTGAGCACTTTCAAACACCACTGGACTGAGCCAGGATCGAGCCTGCCCAGTTGGGTTCAGAAGTTCAGCGCTTTGCCGCCTGAACTACTAAGCCTTGCTGTAACAATGAAGAGAGATCCCAGGGATGCTGCTACGTGGAACCAGTTCTCGACAAGAGACCAGGCTTTGGGCTGAATATTTGATAAACATGATGATGATGACTCAAAATAAGTATGGTTGCCTGCCTGATTGTAATCTACAGTTTGGTTGTGTGAGATTTGATGTGGAATTACTATATCAGTTTCTATGTGTCCCTATATCACATGAACTAGTTTAGATTCACTGGGATAATGAAATGAAAATGGCGTATGGCCTTAGTGCCGGGAGTGTCCGTGGGCATGTTCAGTTCGCCACGTGCAGGTCTTTCAATTTGAATCCCGTAGGTGACCTGCGCTTCGTGATGAGGATGAAATGATGAAGAAGACACATACACCCAGCCCCGTGCCAGCGAAATGAACCAATGATGATTAAAATTCTCAAGCCTGCCGGGAATCGAACCTGGGACCCCTGTGACCTCCAAGACCAGCACGCTAACCACTTAGCCACGGATCTGGACATTCACTGGGATTAAATACAACAATTAAATAACTGACACCTAAATGCCATAATTTACAGTGAACTGTATTTGATTACAGTGATTTAAACATGACTGTTTCAACCAAGTACAAGAAATGACCATAGAGCAATTGCGACTGTTCAAAAACTCCATTTGCTTAGTAACTACGAAAGTAAAAGTTTAAAGTATATCAGTATTATCCATTAATGTTTTCACGTTTCATTTATCATGCATTTCACCATTAGCTTTTGTTTGCGGCTTTGTCTACTACTGTCCTCTGATATAAACTCATTTTATATCGAGAATTAGGCTAGTGGGAGCCGTTACCCCTAGACGTCTTCATGTTTTGGCTCGTGATGGGCTATAGTGTAGTGTGCTCATAATGTCCGTTTCACTTTCGTAGCAACCAAACCTTCCTGTTCACCTTTCCGTGAATGACCACCGCAAAAAGCCAACACGACTTCTTGTCATTACTTCTTTAACCCCTCACAGAAACATTTGGGTTAGTTTATAGAACAAGTTATTCTCTCCAGTTTTACTGGAGCTCTTTACCTCTTCGTATTCTATCCATTGCGAGTCCACCTGTTCGCTTGGATTACTATAGAATATAGAGCGTGACGATATAGTGGGGAGAGCTATAACAATTATTGTAGAATTAAAGTACAAGGAAGTGTTCATTATTTCCACCAATCTAAAAATAAAGTTCTCGTTTAGAAAGCAAGATTAACCGACGGGATTCACCGCGGTGATTAAGAGGCGCCTCGTAATGTGCAGGCCTCCAGACTGAGCAGCGGTCTCTTGGTAGGCCAAGGCCCTTTAGTGCTGGGGTTACTTTTACAAATTAAATTAAAACACTCATAAAGTAAAATAAGGTTAACATTCATGGGAGAAGTGAGCAGGGGAAGGAGAGGGAGAGTTGGAGGGCGGGATGGGGGCATTCATCCTGTGTCTGAGGTACAAATAGATGCAGCGCACTTTTCAGGTTTTTGTTTAACATTTTATCTAAATTGCTAATTGGAAATTCATTGACTATTAGTTGTAAATTATGAACTGTCTTCTTGACCTTGTGATCAATGTCTCGGTTGATGATGATATCTTTATTTCATGTTTCTTTATCTAGAATGTGTCGGTGAAACTCGCGTTGTTCGTTTTCCAAACTGATTTCCAGGTTTCATTTGTATAGATCTAAACCACTTTAAGTGGATCAGGTAAGATAAGTAAGATAAGAAAAGATAGGATAAGATAATATGTTTTATTTATTCCGGAAAATCGGGGATCCACTGCCTTTTTTACACTTAAACAGTTTTAATAATAACTACTACATTTAAATGATAGGGGCTGCCTGGCCGAGGCGGTAAAGGCGTGCTCGGTTCACCCGGAAGGACTTGGGTTCGAATCCCCGTCAGGAAGTCGTAAAATTTAAGAAACGAGATTTCCACTTCCGGAGGTGCATATGGCCCTGAGGTTCACTCAGCCTACACCAAAAATGAGTACCAGGTTAATTCCTGGGGGCAAAGGCGGCCGGGCGTAGAGCCAACTACTCTACCCCATCACGTGCCGAGGTTAACAATGGTGGAAGCCTTTACCTTCCACTCCTCCAAGGGCCTTCATGACCTGTACGGAGGTGACTTTGCTTTGCTTTGCTTACGTTTAAATGATGCAGAAAACTAAAGACAACAATAAGATAAAAGAAAAAATGTTAACAATAATAACAGTAATAGCATAAAAGAAGTAATTGAACTTAGTGTTATTAAGGCAGAATCACAATATATATATATATATAAAACGAATCATGACCTATACGCAAATTCCACATGGTACGTACATAAAAATTATGAATATTAAATATGATGTATACTAACAATTAAAATAATGTTTCAAAAATATGTTAATTTCAAGAAGATACCGAAATATCGCCTTCACTTCTGAGGTAAAGAGAACGGATAGTACGAAGAAGAGGAAGAAAGTGATCTGTGAAAAGAAGAGGGAAATAATGAAGAAGAGGAATTAGGAGGAGGTGTTGTGAGAGTAGATGATTCGTTCATGTTTTCCCTGTATTTCGACAGAGGCATATTCAGAAGCTGAGTTGCTGGAGATGCTTCTGACGTCCACTGGTATTTGAAAGTGCTCAAATACGTCAGCCTCGTGTCGGTAGATTTACTGGCATATAAAATAACTTCTGTGGCACTAAATTCCAGCACCTCGGCGTCTCTGAATACCGTAAAAGTAGTTAGTGGGACGTAAAGCCAATAATTTTAATATTAATAGTTAAAAGTTAACATAACCAAATAGAAAATAAGAGGCACGATAGCTGTAGAAGTCCCCACGAGTGAAAACCGGAAGTTTTATCTTTCCGGAATTCACAGGAACTTGTTTTACCACGATCGATCAATCAATCAATCAATCAATCAATCAATCAATCAATCAATCAATCAATCAATCAATCAATCAATCAAAAACCATTGATCGTCATTTATGGCTGTCACCTAGATGGCAAATTACCTATCAGTTCTTTATATAATCTCTTGTTAAATGGCTTCAGAAAGGTTGCTTAGGGAAAGTAGATGGTCCACTATGGCACAAGCAAGTACACAAAATCCTAGTGGACATCACTGGCGTTAAGCGAACCTGAGGCATGAATTTATACAATACATTCAATTATTATTATTATTATTATTATTATTATTATTATTATTATTATTATTATTATTATTATTATTATTATTATTAAGAAGCATTAAAGCCGTAATTTATCTCGGTGGAAATATTTGCTTGAAGTAAATACTTCTAAATGAAAGACAGTCATTTATGGGAAGGTGCTCTAAGAATGGTGCAGGGATTGCATTCCAATGTACAGTTCAAAATTCGAAAGGTACTAATAAAGATTTACCTAATTCTTCTTCCCTTTAGCTCATCTGAATGATCAATTCTGTTTATGCAGCGGAGCGTCTCTTGTCTGCTCTTCAGAAAACATCTGATTTCCCAACCTCATTGTACCATGTTGGAAGTTCCTTGTGATGATCAGTGGTGAAGTGTCAGCCTTTGAACGGGTTCAAACTAGGCAGCGGTCACCATAGTTAAGAAGGGTACCCCTTACCGTATGATGTCAGCATGTAAAATGTTTCTGATGACACATTCGGTGTTCACGAGACCTAAACTCAGCAATTGGTAGCCCATTAGATTTCTGGTCCGTCCTTCATCCTCTTCATAGGACGCCGTCTCCCTACGAAATTTTTCCACCAAGTTGATTACGACAACTCTTCAAACGGTAACTCGAAAGGTTTCGATGGAAGTTCGTCCATACCAACGGCGCAGGTCTTTATGCCAGGAATTTCTCCGTCTGCACACAGATCATTTTTCCTTCAATCAGGTGCAGTGAATCACAATATCTAAATTGAGACGCAGGCAGGTTAAAGGCGTCAAATCAGAAGCTGTACTTTTTTAAACCATGAGCACAAATTAGTTATAGTATTTCTGAATTGCAGTTGACGTTTTCTGTTTCAGCCAGCAGACTGAGACTAAAGAAGATGATCCTGCCTTTCCTAGTGGGGATCGTTCTGAAGGTAGGCGCCTTCCTACCACTGGTTCTGAGTGGAATGGCTCTGCTTGCTCTGAAAGCATTGGTTGCAAGTAAGACGGCTCTGGCCATCACTAGTCTACTGGGTCTCCGTAAGCTGTTCTCGTCCGGCAACTCTGGTGGTGTACATGTCCACCACGCCGAGGACCACCATGACCACCACGACTTCCACCACGACTACCACCACAAGCCTCAACATGTGCACGAGCTACTGGCCCACTCCATGCCCGAGTACCCTGTTGCCTCTCACGAACCTTACCACGGCCATTACCACGGATATGGTAGAGCTCTGCGACTCGACGTACCTTCCGTCACCACTCACCCACCGGTGGTCAAAAAGGACGCACCAACGTCCACGACCGACGCTACTACACTTCAGCAACCTCCTAGCTTGGCAACCGTCAACAACACACAGTCATGAATATCAGCACTTACTTAGAAATAGGTAAATTAATTTATTACAGTCTTCATTTCTGTGAGCAGACTGGCGTTGCTTAATGACTTCCATGACTGTTCAGATTGGTTAGAATTCTTGTATTCTATACCGACTTGTTAACAGCAAGAAGGTCAAAAGATTCCAATTAGTCGAAAACAGTTTAAAATATATCTGATGGGGACCAAAATGCCCGTTGGTATCGCAATTTAGAACGCCTGGAGGATATGCATAACCACTAAAGGGCAAGGACGGAGAAGTTGCCTACTTAACTGCTAGCCATTCCAGTGCAAGGACACCTGTATTATCGCTGCTGTAGAGCGGGTTGTGGCCTCCCCAAGCTGAATATTCCTGCTCGTATGGATTGCAATGCGAACGGACGTATGTTCCCCATCAGACAGACGAAATGTTAATACTTAAGAATGAAAACAAATGCCTTCATAAACGAATACATTTTTCACCCAGTCAAGTAGACCTCTTCAGATTTCTAAAATCATATCAAAATTGAAAATGACATAGGAGGGATGCTCCACGCACCTTATCTGGCATAACAAGGATTGAATAAAGAGTATTAAAAAAGTCTACACTCCACATTAGGTCATAAAATATATCTAATATGAAGCCGTAAAACGAAGTGTAGCTTACATCTACTCAACTCCATTCTATTTCGAAATATACATCAACCTTCAAATTCATCATCATTATCAACATCTTCTTTTCGTTTACATTGAGTCTGTAAACCTGTTGTGGCATTGATGACAGAATAGAGGGTTCGCAACATTTCATAACAAACAGTACTTCAGTTCTATGTATATACTACACCTCATTTGTTCTTTACCTTCTCGTGTTGCATTCTCTTCCCAGAACTTAGCGACCATTACGGGGTATCAGAACCGCCCAGTCTTAGAAGTTGAACCACTGTATGAGGTATAATATTCTTCAGCCATATCTACGCTTTCGTTCTATCTTCCCTTTCACGATTAGTTGTATCAGTACCCTGTCACGCAATCTACAGACTGCCTGAATTACGAAAGCTGATATAGCAAGTGAACAAAATTATCGCAAGCTTTACTTTAAAATTGGTTATCACCCATTGCAATCCTTCTGAAATTGCATCCTCCCATGGTTACTTCATAGTATTTGAAAATAATGTTTTCTATGGAAGTATATCTAATATTTATATATGTGTAATTCGAATGTAGTTCCGTGGATACTCTATAAACGTAGCTCGTAACAAGGTATTATCTCTCTCTTGACCTCTTATGTAGCTTCAACAAGAAAGAATCCTTTCCATACCAGTCAGTGCAGGTGTATTATTGCCAGTAATTAGGTGCGCATATAATACTTACGAAATAAAAGTCCCAGGACTCTTTTTTTCTGTGGTGACAGGAACATTCTCATAGTGGACGTCCCAATTTTACACACATGGCAATTTCAACATGGGCCCAAATAATTGTTATCAATGTGGAATAATATTTATGTAGGACACGTATTCGTGAACTGTAAATACATATTATTATTTAATATTTATTGACTTGTACATATTGCTATTTATTTTACTCATCGTTGGCAAATTTACCTTAGAAATGTACACACAAAATTCTAGTACAGATATCATATAATATTAAAAATAATCACTTATACTTATAACTAGACCGAATCAATATGGAGTAAATGCATACTTTGTCTATTTTGTATGCTTTTATGGCAATAAATTATAACATTGTACTATCAAATGATTTATTTCATTCCCACTGTTACACCCTTTTACCATTATTTTCCATGTTATGAATGTCAGAAAGAGAATATGATACTATTTCATTAACATTTTTACGGAAGGACTTATAATAGCCATTTGGGCTAGTATTGGATGCTGACGTATGTGGGCTTGATGTTCCAAATGGCATGTGGTTTGTACCCTCTTGTTTTCAATGATAAAATTATTATTCATTCACTGGTTATTTAAATTCGATTTCTTCTCAGTACTAAGTAGATTTAATTTACTTCTGAATGAAGGCCTTAATGTACACTGACTGACAGAGCAAATGCAACACCAAGAAGGAGTGGCTCGAAAGGGATGAAAGTTGGGGAAAAAATAGAGACGGCACGGACGAATAATTGATGTTTATTTCAAACCGATATGCAGGTTACACAATGCGCACTGCATCGACTCAGTAGGATGTAGGACCACCGCGAGCGGCGATGCACGCAGAAACACGTCGAGGTACAGAGTCAATAAGAGTGCGGATGGTGTCCTGAGGGATGGTTCTCCATTCTCTGTCAAGCATTTGCCACAGTTGGTCGTCCGTACGAGGCTGGGGCAGAGTTTGCAAACGGCGTCCAATGAGATCCCACTCGTGTTCGATTGGTGAGAGATCCGGAGAGTACGCTGGCCACGGAAGCATCTGTACACCTCGTAGAGCCTGTTGGGAGATGCGAGCAGTGTGTGGGCGGGCATTATCCTGCTGAAACAGAGCATTGGGCAGCCCCTGAAGGTACGGGAGTGCTACCGGCCGCAGCACATGCTGCACGTAGCGGTGGGCATTTAACGTGCCTTGAATACGCACTAGAGGTGACGTGGAATCATATGCAATAGCGCCCCAAACCATGATGCCGCGTTGTCTAGCGGTAGGGCGCTCCACAGTTACTGCCGGATTTGACCTTTCTCCACGCCGACGCCACACTCGTCTGCGGTGACTATCACTGACAGAACAGAAGCGTGACTCATCGGAGAACACGACGTTCCGCCATTCCCTCATCCAAGTCGCTCTAGCCCGGCACCATGCCAGGCGTGCACGTTTATGCTGTGGAGTCAATGGTAGTCTTCTGAGCGGACGCCGGGAGTGCAGGCCTCCTTCAACCAATCGACGGGAAATTGTTCTGGTCGATATTGGAACAGCCAGGGTGTCTTGCACATGCTGAAGAATGGCGGTTGACGTGGCGTGCGGGGCTGCCACCGCTTGGCGGCGGATGCGCCGATCCTCGCGTGCTGACGTCACTCGGGCTGCGCCTGGACCCCTCGTACGTGCCACATGTACCTGCGCCAACCATCTTCGCCACAGGCGCTGCACCGTGGACACATCCGTATGGGTATCGGCTGCGATTTGACGAAGCGACCAACCTGCCCTTCTCAGCCCGATCACCATACCCCTCGTAAAGTCGTCTGTCTGCTTGAAATGCCTCCGTTGACGGCGGCCTGGCATTCTTAGCTATACACGTGTCCTGTGGCACACGACAACACGTTCTACAATGACTGTCGGCTGAGAAATCACGGTACGAAGTGGACCATTCGCCAACGCCGTGTCCCATTTATCGTTCGCTACGTGCGCAGCACAGCGGCGCATTTCACATCATGAGCATACCTCAGTGACGTCAGTCTACCCTGCAATTGGCATAAAGTTCTGACCACTCCTTCTTGGTGTTGCATTTGCTCTGTCAGTCAGTGTACTTCATTAAGAAAATGTATTCATGTATATTATGTATTTATTTCTTTTGTGGGGGAAATATGCTACAGCGTTATACGAATTACCATGAAATATCGTAAATTGACTTTAAAGTCAGGCTATACATATTCCATATATATACCATTAAATTTAACGGAGTACTTATGGAATTATGTGCAAGCTAAAATTAGTATTAACAATAATGTTAATTACGGTGGACCTGTTAACTATACTTTGAACAAATGTAAATATTCATGAAAATGTTACATATCACAGGTGGCGGTGAGGTGGTGGTTACTGTTTTAAGAGGAAGTATAACTGGGCAAGCATCCTCTTTTAACACTAATCAGAGGGAAAAATGGAAGAGAAACGACAGTTCGAAGAATGAAGATAACGCCCAAAGGAAGATGAGGGCAACGAAGGGCGTGAAAACGAAAGAATCTCTGTCTCGCAAATATAACACAAATTGCATGGGGATGATTCCAAATACAGTACCGGAGCCCCTTAAAAATCAGTATGATCATAATAAATATTTATTTTCTATTTATCTGTGACCACCATTAACGTTAAAAATGTGATTACAATTACTATTATTATTATTATTATTATTTGTATCAATTTAGGAAGGCTCGGCTTGTGCCGGTAACATAATGGGCTGACTCGGCCTAAGCAAGGAGTCACCCTCTTGATTATGAAACTACAGGTACATATATGTACAAATATTTACAACAGAAATAATTACAACATATACATTTATACAGTAAATACAAACAACTTCAGACTTCTTATGTCCCCGTTTTGGGAATCTGTTCTTCAGTATTACTGGAACTGCGACCTGGAACTTCATGCTGTTTGGCGTGAGTCAGAGGAAAAGTCGTTCCTAGGAACTTTCTCACAATGTGGCAGGTGCTCAGGAGGGTGGCTTTCTGTAGTTCTACGTATGTGTGATGATGCAGGTTTAATGCGGCCAGAGAGCTGTGCAAGCATTTTGGAATAACACCGGTACATGATATTACTATTGGAACTGTGGTGACTGATTCTAGTTTCCACAGGTGTTGTATTTCTATTGCCAGTTCTGTGTATTTTGATATCTTTGTGGCTATTGTTGTTTGCAGATTGGAGGTATTTGGACAAGCAATTTCTATAAGGGATGCGGATCTTTTTGATTTTTCGATTAGAATAATATCTGGCCTGTTGTTGCTGAGCGTGACATCGGTTATGACTTCTCGGTCCCATAGTAGTTTATATGAAGAGTTTTCGAGAATGGGTGGAGGTGTATATTTCCAATATGCAGTTGATGACTGAAGAAATCTACATTTTACAGAAAGTTTCAGGTGAATGATTTTTGCTACCTGATCATGTCGGTGCTTATAATCGGTGTTGGCCAAGTGTGGGCAACCAGAGATGACGTGCTGTATGCTCTCTGTAGTTCTGGAACAGCGGCGGCAGTTGTCTGAGACAACTGTTGGATCCTTCATGATAAATCTACGGTAGTTCCGTGTAGCAATTACTTGATCTTGGATGGCCAGAACAAATCCTTCTGTTTCTGGGAAAAAACCGGAGTAGGTCAACCAAGCGTGCGACGCAGATTTGTCGATATGAGGTTGATCCACTTCATGGGGGTATTTCCCGTGAAGAGGTTTTTGCTTCCACATGGCCATATTCATCTCTTTTGTAGGTGGGGTAGAAACAGGCATTTCTGGCGACGACAGATTGAGAGGTGTATAGTTTATATCGGCTCTGCAAACAGCATGATGAAGACACGATGTATCAGATCTCGAGTGGAAATATTCTCTTAGACTTGATATCAGATTGCTATGTAAATTGACAATGGATAAGAAGCCCCTACCACCTTCTGATCTCGGGAGTGTAAGACGTTCGGTTGCAGATTTAGGATGGTGCATATGGTACCGGGTGAGTGAAACTGCTGTTTTCGTTTGTAACTGCTGAAGTTCTGTTTGGGTCCATTTTATGATACCAAAGGAGTGTGTGAGCAGTGGTACGGCGTACGTATTGACTGCTTTGGTAAGATGTTTAGCTGTCAGTTTTGATGATAGTACCTTGTTGAGACGCGTTATATATTGCTGCGTGACATTTCTCTTGATGTCGGGGTGTTTCATACGAGTGCTCTGATGAAAACCGAGGTATTTGTACATTTCTTCTTCCTCCAGCTGTTGTATGGATTCGTCTCTTAAACTCAAATGTGTCCCTTGTGCTGAGTAGGATCCTCTGATGACAGTTTGGGTTCTGCATTTGTCCAATCCAAACCGCATGCCTATATCTGAAGAAAACGTCTTGGTAATTGAGAAGAGATGTTGGAGATGGGGTTTGGTAGAGGCATACAGTTTAATGTCATCCATATAGAGTAGGTGGCTGATTTTGAATAGCTCTTCTCGCTTATTCTTAATGCTAAATCCATACCCACTTGTGTTCAGTAGGTAGGATAGTGGATTTAATGCCATGCAGAACCATAATGGACTCAGTGAGTCCCCTTGGAAGATCTCTCGTCGTATTGGTATGGGTCTTGTTGCAACACTGTAGTTTCTTAGAGAAACGTGAAGTGAGGTGTTCCAGTCTGCCATTACCGTCTTAAGGAAGTGAATGATTGAGGGGTCAACTTTATATAGTTCCAGAACATGTATGAGCCAAGTGTGTGGTACTGAATCAAAGGCCTTTTGGTAGTCAATGAAGCATGTGTATAGGTTCCTGGATTTATGGTGTGCTTGTTCCAGGACCACAGTGTCGATAATCAGTTGCTCCTTGCACCCCTTGGTATTCTTCTTGCAACCCTTTTGCTCCTCGGCAATGATGTGGTTTTCCTCGCAGTGTTTCAGAATTCTGTTGGCTATTATAGATGTAAATATCTTATATAGAGTAGATAGACATGTTATAGGCCGATACTTCGCTGGATTTTGCAGATTTTCATCCTTTGGTTTCAGATATGTGATGCCAGTGCACAGGAAAGCTGGGAATGTTGCCGGGTTGTCTAAGAATTTCTGGAAATGTTGAGTCAGAAGGAAATGAGTACATGTAAATTTCTTGTAGTAATAATTGTGTATACGATCAATGCCTGGGGCCTTCCAGTTCTGCAGTTTCTTGATGCTCTGTTGTATTTCTCCGATCTCAACAGCCTTGGTTGCCATATGCTTCACTTCATTACTTCTATCTTTCAGTTCACTGATCCAATGGGCTTCCGCATTGTGCTCTATTGGGTTCGACCATACTCCCGACCAGTAGCTGTGAATTTTTTCTTCGCTGGGCGTATTTCCATCTTGTGCTGCATCTTGTGTTCTCTCGTTCAGATTGTTGTAGAACTGTTTCTCATTTCTTTCGAACATTGCGTTCTGTGATTTTCTCTCTGTGGTGTTTTGGTATCTTTTGAGGCGCTTGGATAATGCGGCCAACTTTTGCTTCATTATTATTATTGTTATTATTATTACTATTACTATTATTATTATTATTATTATTATTATTATTATTATTATTATTATTATTATTATTATTATTATTATTATTAACTTTTATTTATTTAATGCGCACAATGAGCAAATATTTATTAAACTAATAATATATCCTGAATATCCATGAAATACAAAGACATGCACTAAAGAAGGAAAACTTCATCCAACTCTTTACCAGGTGGTAGTGTCCCGAGAATGAATGTGACATCACCACGCATTAGAGCTATGCTGATGCGCTGAATAAGAAAAGTAGTTGACTGCATATAGCCGGAAATCAGAGCAATCCGTTGGCCAAACACTTTGATAAAATTGAGGCCATGATTATCCCAGGTACCACTCGATTCAATGGCTACTGGCACGAAAAAGTAGTTGCCCAAACAATCGCTGTATTTTCTTCTTTTAGCATTTTCCCTATTCGCGGCTGCACCTCCAGCACTCAGTGAAGAAAGGAGAAGAATTGACCGGGCGAACGTGTCGGTACAGGTAAAATCCCACAAGAGAAATTTACCCCTTTTCCATGGCACAAGGGTCATTCCGTCTGGCCTTTTACCGTCTGAACGACAGCAGCCAATGGGCTCTCGTATGGAAGGAACTTGTTCTGAAATCAGAGCCCGCAAGATTATATCATTTATAGTGGAGTGTCGCATGTGTCTGCCTTTACTTTTCAAACAGGAATGGCCATGGAGGCCTCGTTGATCAACATAAGCACCACAAGCTGAGAATTGGTGAGGCTCGCATATGGCTGCTCCCTAACGTAAAGCTAGAAGGCGAAGGTAATGCTTGGAGCCATGCATCAGATTCAGGAGAAGAAGCAGCGAGGAGACGGGCTTTGTCATGAAGCCTACTAGTTGGCTGCTGCAGAAGCGAGTGGAGATGACTGATAAGAGGAGCATCCCAAGCAGCTTTAATACTTCTTTTGCTAATATTAGGGAGAACTACACCGACTAAGCTTGACCATCGAAATGTGCTCTCTTGTACGGCAGCATCAAGGTCCAAGCATCCACCAGGTGGAAGAAGAGCTTCGACAAGACGAAGAGAACCGTAGGAAGACGCTAAAAGTGACGTAATTGCCAAATTCACAGCACGACGAAGCCACCAGAACCGAAAGGAAGAGAAGCCTGTAACCAACCATTGCCAGCCAGGGAGCAATTGAAGATGGTTTCGAGGCCAGTTTTTAACACAAATTCGAATGTGTTGAAACATGGAAAGACGTGAAACAAACGACTTTATTTTCGTCGTCGTTTCAGCCAATATTCTGAACAGAGTTTCAGGGGATGGCGCTGCACCAAGTAGACAAGTATTGGATGTTGTTCAAAAGACGAATTCCAGGGGCAGAAGCATTACACTTCTCGTACAATATCTAAGCTTGTTCCCGATGAAGGCCAAGAAAACCCACTTCGCACTTAGAAAAATTAAGTTATAGAGCAATGTTTGAAGCTTTTGTGAGAATGTTATCCAGAGATAACGTTCAATGCAGTCGCCTTCGGGTCAGAGAGCACCGGGTTCGATTTCCGGCCAGATTGAAAAATTTAACCTCAAATCGCAAATTCCCCTAGCTTGGGAACTGGGTATTTGTAATGTCCCAAACATCCCTGAAACTCACTCAACATTATACAACACCACTACAACACACAGTATCCCATACATGGCATATGCCACCCACACTTGTCGGAGGGTGCACCTTACAAGGGATACATCAGGCTAGCAATAGCCACACAAAAATTATTATTATTATTATTATTATTATTATTATTATTATTATTATTATTATTATTATTAACGTTCAGTTCCATGGCCAGCGCAAGGGTGGTCAGCGCCTTGACCTTCGGTACTCAGGGCCTTGAGTTCGACTCCCGCCCGGGTCGAAAAATTTTAACCTTAAGGACTTGCGGGGAGTATGTTGTAGAGCTTCCAGATTTTAAAATTTTCCTTGTAAAGTATTTCTGAAATATACTGTTCAAGATACTGAAAACGACTCGACAAACATTTTATAGTTTCTCGGAATAAATTAAAAGTATTTTAATCGATTTTCGGGTAATGAAAATAGGAATTTAGAAATATAGGAAAACATGGGTTCAAACATCAATTTAGGCATTTTAGGCACTAAAGGACCATCGCTTCTAATCAAGTACATACAACTTAATTTTTAGTTATCTCTTCAGGAACAAAAATGGTTTGTGCCTAAAATCCAAGGTCTAGAGTTTAGTTTTTAAAATTATTTCCAAGTATCTGTAAATTGTATTAGTTTTGTATATTTATGTCGCACAGACACAGACAATGCGGTAGGACAGGGTTAGTACTGGCAAGAGAGAGAACATAGCCGTAAACAAGGTAGAGAACCCGCATTTGTCTGTTGTAAACATGGAAAACAATGCGCAATCATCTTCAGGGCTACCAGCAGTGGGATTTGAACACACCATCTCCCGAATGCAAGCTCATAGCTAGGTGACCCAAACATTGTAGGCAATCCGCTCATATATCTGTTAAATATATACGAGAAGATCCATAGCCCTAACCAAGCTAAGCCAAACAAGAAAAATAAGCAGATCGGTAAATAATTAGATTCATTAATTAATAAAAAAATAATCTACAAGAAAAATGTATGTCCCTCCAAGTTAAGATTAAACATTAGAATAATGTTATCAAACATTAGGCTTTATATACAGGGGAAACTCTAACGCTTCATAAAAAGGGCGACCTCGAAAATATCCTTAGAGAAGAACGAAAAATCATGAGGAAAATTTTAGGGCCAAAACACACGGAAGAAGGGTACCACCTCCAATCACGGAAATCCACTGAAAAGTTTTCTAATATTGCGGCAGACCTCAGGAAACGAAGGCTAAAATTTGATGGACATGTTAGGAGGCTTCCAGAAACCAGACTAACCACCAAATTCTTGAAAGAATTGATAAACTGAAGAATTTCCAATGAACACAACAAACAAAAGCAGACATGAAGAATGCACAAATTCAACCTGAAGAAATTTAGAATCGAAATATATATCGAAAGAGAATTGACAAGTGGGAAGTTACTCCAGAGAATGAAGTACCAAAAAGAGCAGGTACCAAGTGGACTGAAGAAAGGAAGAGTATCTTCAGTCAACAGATGAATGCATCTTGGATCCTCCGCACACGAAACCATAAATAAAGCTTCGTGTGTTCCGAAAGGGACCATTCACGCATAATAATAATAATAATAATAATAATAATAATAATAAAGAACATAACTCTCTCATGACCGCTAACAGTTGATTGATGATTATGAGCGACATTTCGGACGATTGTTTGGGTCATTGGATAAAATACTGATTTTCATTACCTAAAATCTCGATAAAAAAATGAAATGGCGTATGGCGTTTAGTGCCGAGGTTGTCCGAGGACATGTTCGTCTCACCAGGTACAGGTCTTTTCATTTGACGGCCGTAGGCGACCTGCGCGTCGTGATGAGGATGAAATGTTGATGAAGACGACACATACATCCATCCCCCGTGCCAGCGAAATTAACTAATGGTGGTTAAAATTCCCAACCTTGCCGGGAATCGAACCCGGGACCCCTGTGACCAAAGGCCAGAATGCTAACCATTTATCCATGGAGCCGGACAGCAGCTCGATAATTCCAATTGTATTGTTTCTACCGGATGAGCCTGAACTCCATTGATATACGTTAGGACGTTGTTCAGGGATACCTTTCGAGTATATTGGTTTTGTTACCCGAATCATCCTTGTTTCTGTGAAAATACCTTCAAATCAGTGAAAAAGCCTGTAATATGCAACGGCCAAAACGTACAACACAAAAGGCAGAGTAATGCAACAACCCTGAGTCAAAACACGTACAAGAATTTTACCTGCATCCGGGAGATAGTAGGTTCGAATCCCACTATCGGCAGCCCTGAAGATGGTTTTCCGTGGTTTCCCATTTTCACACCAGGCAAATGCTGGGGCTGTACCTTAATTAAGGCCACGGCCGCTTCCTTCCAACTCCTAGGCCTTTCCTATCCCATCGTCGCCATAAGACCTATCTGTGTCGGTGCGACGTAAAGCCCCTAGCAAAAAAAAAAAAAAAAAAAAAAAAAAGAATTTTACCGCAGTGTGTTCAATCTGCTGTACAGTAAAGTACGTGGCAAATGCAGAACTTACAGGTATTGTTCAGTGCAATACAGGCACAAAGCTACTTACGGCAACAGACCAAACGAAATACAATTACTGAGTAACGCAGTAACGAGCTACCGGAAACCACGGGGAATTTATACAGATACAGTCAGAAGGTATCCCTCAACAGCCTACGACATTTTGTCGGTAGGGGTCGAGTTGATCCTGTATATTATTACTGGTGGGGATATGTAAAGAACAGTGGATAACCTGCCGACTTTCCAATCAAACGACCGAGTTTCGAATTCTGGCCAACGTCAGAGTGGAATTTTCATTTTAAAACACCAACAGACATCAGGAATGCCCTTAAATCCTCTGATAACACGTAAAATGAGCCAGGGTGGCTCAAAGGGTTTCACGAATAACATAAACAAGCCGAAAAAGTTATATGAATTTTATTCTTAGCGGAAATTGAAAACGTCATTGTTTTTAAAATAAACGTTACAGTTTGAAAATAAACTAACAAACCTCTCATTGCCTACACGTTTTCGGACGTATGGCATGTCTTCCACTTCTCCAAATATGACCTACAAAAGTGGTAAGTAACGTATCAACAGTAAATTATATCAGCTGAAATCATATCAATCTCTACCGCCTTGTCATCACCATCAGCCGTTAGATTAATTTTCTACGTTGTGAACTTAACTTGGCATCTCTGAGGTACGTCACTATCCAGCTCTTCGTAGTATGAGGTGGAGAGATAGACCGGCGAGTTCCTTAGGCAAGTGTCGACTAGATGCCTTCGAGACAAGATTTTGGTGGTTCCTTGGGTGCATGTTGAGGAGGGAGGGATAAAATGTAGTATATACTATTTGGAAGGAAAAGTAGAAACCAGAAGACCTCAGTGACTAATAACAAATAGATGGTTCGATCAATTAAAGGAACTCGCCGGTCTATCTCTCAGGGGAGACCTAGTGAGTTTTTCAGTCAAAAATGGTCCAGGAACCGAAAATGAGATTTTTCCATCAGATGATATTTCATTCCTTGCCGTGCATTGTGATGTAATTTTTTGCCTGTACGGCATTTTTAAATGCTCTGCGGGGGCGTTAAAATGACACGTGCACTTCAATTTGAATGGACACGCCCACTTCCCTGCAGATAAAGTGGCATAGCTCAAAGATTCTTTTGTGTTTCAACTTGATTCTTGAGCATGATGTTTAGAAATGGCCTAGTGCTGCCATCTGTTATCGTATTTTTGATGATTTGTTGAAGAGATGTATTAGGGGAAAAACTCAAAATCCAAATGAGAGTTTACACTCTGTTATTTGGCATAAGTGCCCTAAACAGACCTTTGTTTCCAAATCAAGGGTGGACATGGCTGTTGTAAATGCTGTGGGGGAGTTCAGTATGGGTACCCTAGCCTGTCAAAAGGTCAAAATGGCAATTGATGGCAGACAATTGAGTGAAACCACTTACAAAGTGGGTCATGAGCGTGACAGAGACAGGAAGCAGAAAAGTGCCATGAATAGTAAAGAAGACAAAAAAACTGTTAGAAAGAAGCAGAAGCTGTCAAAAGCAGTTCCTGAAGAGAGATAAAGAGCTAAGGAACGAGAAATATATGGCGCTGGGAAGTTCTGTTGAAGGTATTATTACTTGACAGATGTTTATTTATAAAACTATCTTTTTCTCAGAACTAACAATTTCAGATGTTTATTACGTTCCTTGTGCAAGAGTTCAACCTTCAAACTTTGTCCACACACTCTACATTGTAAGGTTCATGAAACTTGGAATCCGTTTAAAAATGTAATTATAATTTTCAGAGATATTGGGTGTGAAATCCAAAATTTTCATAAATTTTAACATGGTTATGAGGTGTAGCGAGAAAAATGGAAATAATTGGATAACCAATGGATTGTTTTTGAAATGAATACCAGTTATTATTAAAATATGTGTTGTGACTATTGTAAGAAAGTTTCAAGAAAATATTTCAAAAAACATTGTGCATGGGACATTTTGAAAATGATGTACTTTTTTTCAAAAAACTGTTATAAATTGAAAAATATCCATTCAAATTCATTCAAATCTTATAATTAGATTAAACTTACTTATCTCAATGTACTACCAAAATTTGGTGATAATCAGATAAGAATTGTAGAAAAATTAAAACTCAGTAGGGTCTCCCCTTAATGGCCCGCATCTACCAGCCGTACAAATAGACGGAAAACACCAGAGAATCAACCAGACGCATCTTCACAGATCATGATAACGCCTAGTTCTGCCTAGGGCTCATAGTGAGACCCGAGTAATTGAGTACCTGGAATCTGGACCCCGTCACTGTGGTCATCTTAAGTAAAAATGTCCAGATATCCGTTATAATGAGTGATGCCTGAAAACCCTGCCATCTGATTATCTGATACATGCGGTATCATTCGTATCCTACGATAACTTGCTTGCGAGTACTCGCGCCGATTCGTCTGATTCCCTGTCCCCTTTCGAGACTGCTTGTCTGCTGCACCACTTTCGCTCGCTGTGCCCAGCGAAAGTTAATTTACTACTTTGTTCCACGCAGAAACTCAGTTTTTAATAAGTTTGCTTTGGTTTTAACTGTCTGTTTAGAAATACTTAATGCAACTTTTTGACAGATCCGTACACTGCATTGGTTGGAATGTTGAAATATCAGCCCATTATAAAACAGTATGTTCTAAATTTTGTCCTTTCCTCCCCAAAAGATGCCCCAGCAACCCCCAATATCCCAATTCGAAGGTATTAGTTCGACTCTCGGATTGAAAATGAATATAAAGAAATAGAGGAAAATGTGGATAAAGGCAATACCAAAAGAGCATATGTAGAAATCAGGAAACAATATATAACTACGATAAACACTCATAAAATTCTGAGAATGAAGAATGGAGAAGTGGTAATAAGTGAAGAAAAACAGAAAGATGGTACGAACACATGTAAGAATTGTATAGCGTATAAATCAAGACACCCTGGAAAAGGAACAATGAGTTCAAGAGGAGGATATTGGGTCACCTATTATGAAGCCGAATTCTACCGAGCTCGAAATGAATTAAAATATAGAAAAGTACCAGCACGAGTTATAATACATGGCGATATCCTGCAGGCGATAGGAGAAAAAAAAGTAGAATTAACCTTTACGAGTTGATTAATAAAATGTGTATGAAGAGAAGTACTCCAGGAGACTTTGAATAGACAATCATGATTCCTATTCCAAAAAAGAGGTGTGGGGGGGGGGGGTGCAAGAATGCGAGGAACACAGAATATTAAGTCTCACATCTCATGCCTCAAAAATCCTAACAATAATTATTATATACCATCGTATGGAAAGGGAAAGTGAATCATCCAGAAGATCAGTTTGGATTTTGCAGAGGTAGAGGACCCGAGAAGCTATACGAAGTCTCAGGTTAATCAAGGAGAACGCTCTGCAAGTGGAAAAATCCTTAGTGATAGCATTCATTGACATGGAAAAGGCGTTAGGTCAAGACGACTGGAATGAAGTTTTAAATCCCTAAGAGACCTCAAAATAGACTACAGTAGCCCCTGTGTATAAAGTAAAGGGTGACAGACATCAAGCCAGACAGGCCAGTCAGTTTGACATGCGTTGCATTTAAGCTTTGGGAAAGCATTCTTTCTGATTATATTAGACATGTTTGCGAAATTAATAACTGGTTCGATAGAAGGCAGTTCGGATTTAGAAATATTGTTCCACTGAAGCTAAACTTGTAGAATTCCAGAAATATATAGCAAATATCTTGGATTCAGGAGGTCAAATGGTCTATGTCGTGATTGACCTACCTAAGGCATTTGATAGGCTGAATTATGGGAGACTACTGGCAAAAATGAGGGCTATAGGACTAGACAAAACAGTGAATGGTTGGTTATAATTCTAGAAAAAATTAAAGAATTGGAGTAGGTGAAGCTTTATCGGACCATGTAATCATTAAAAGCGGAATTCCTCAAGGCAGTATTATTGGACCTTTATGTTTCCTTATACTCTTTTATATAAATGTTATGAGTACAGAACTGGAATCAGAGATAAGGAATTTCTCGGATGATGTTATTCTAATAGGGTAATAAGTACGTTACAAGATTGTGAGCAAGTGCAAAAAAGACCTCGACAATGTTGTGAGATGGACGACAGGAAATACATTAGTATGATGACAAACGGGGCTAAAAGTCAGGTTGTGAGTTTCATTAACAGGAAGAGTCCTCTCAGTTTTAATTACAGCGTTGATAAGGTGAATGTTCCTTATGGGGATCACTGTAAGTACCTAGTTATTAATATAAGTATAGATCTTGGGGTAATCACTTAAATGGGATTGTAAATAAAGGGTGAATATCTCTGCACATGATTATGAGGGTAGTTAGTGGTTGTAGTAAGGATGTAAAGGAGAAGGAAGACCACTGCTAGAGTATCGTTCCAGTGCACGGGACCGTCACCAGGATTACTTCATTCGAGAACTGAAAAAAAAAATCCAAAGGAAAGCAGCTCGATTTGTTCTGGGTGATTTCCGACAAAAGAGTAGCGTTACGAAAATGTTGCAAAGTTTGGACTGGAAAGACTTGGGTGAAAGGAGGCGAGCTGCTCGATTAAGTAGTATGTTCCTTGCTATCCGTGAAGAGATGGCGTGGAATGAAATTCGTAGAGGAATAAGTTTTAGTGGTGTTTTTAAATGTAGGAAAAATAGAACAAATTGAGGCAAAAATTTTGTAGGAGGGGAGTTAGGGATTGGAAAAATTTACGAAGGGAGATGTTCAATAAATTTCCAAATTCTTTGCAATCATTTAAGAGAAGGTTAGATAAACAACAGATAGAGAATCTGCCACCTGGGCAACTGCCTTAAATGCAGATCAAGATTGATTGATTGATTGATTGATTGATTGATTGATTGATTGATTGATTGATTGATTGATTGATTGATTGATTGATTGATTGATTGATTGATTGATTGATTGATTGAACCAGATAGCCCTGATAGGGAACCAGAATTTGGAAGCAAGGATCTCTAAAGAGTGCGGCAGAGATGTGGTCTGCACGAATGGTGCTCAACATTTATATTGAAGAAGCATTTAAAGGTATACCGGGTAAGGAACACATGCGGGCTTAATATTAATGGAAGGCTGTACAGCACCATGCGCTTTGCAGAAGATATTGCACTTGTTATAGAAACCGAACGTGATCTGAAGGTCGCTTTAGAATGATTGAACAACTTGCTCAACGAAAAATGTAAACTGAAATTAATAAGAATGTAAAAAAGTAACAAAATGTACCGAAAATGGAGAAGGAATGGCAGAAGTCGAGTTGGGAGGTGAAAAGCTGCCACAGAATTACCCTTTCTTTGGCAGTTTCTTTTCCTGTGATATAAAGAACAAAAAGGAGATTAGAAGCAGAATATCACAGGCCAAAGAAGTCTGCTGTAAGAAAATAACATCTCCGACATCTAAGGCAACTAGCATAGACGTTCGCAAGAAATACATAAAAAATGTTTATAGGGAGTGTTGGACTGCATGGGTTAGAAAGCTGGACTCTCGAGGGGGGGGGGGTGATGAAAAGAAAAACTAGGCCTTGAAATGTGGTGCTGGCGCTGCATGCTAAAATATCCTGGAGCAGTAGGACAAGCAATTAAGAAATGCTGAAGAGCTTGAATGAAAAATATCCTCTGGTAAAACATATTACAGAATAGAAGGAATAGATGTATAGGTCACCTGCTAAGACATTCAACTTGGTGCACCACTCTGATGGAGGGAAGTGTGGAGGCCAAAGGGAGAAAGGGAAGACCAAGATAAGAATGTATGACAGACATCAAGAATGGACTACCGTACAGAACAGTATAGAAAGTAGCTCTGGAGAGAATAGCTCTATGGTGAGGATAGCAATGTTTCTCACCAACCTTTTAAGGTCGAAGAGATAAAGAGGATATAAAGATGAATATATTCTACTTTTATTAAAAGAGGCCTAATGTGCGACGATCAAAGTTAAGTGCGGACCTAAATAATATTTCTTGAATGTGGATAAGGAATATTCAAATTCAAATGAAATCAAGATCATTTTATTTGCAAATGAGGTGTCTACCTCGGTGACAAATTATGCACAAAATATACATTATTATCAAGCACTAAAATTCAAATTAAAAATAAAACAAGATATTGTCCTAAAGTACAGTATTATACAATTTCCGTGGTTTCCCATTTTCACACCAAGCAAATGCTGGGGCTGTACCTTAATTAAGGCCACGGCTGCTTCCTTCCCATTCCTAGGCCTTGCCTATCCCATCGTCGCCATAAGACCTATCTGTGTCAGTGCGACGTAAAGCAAATAACAAAAGAAAAACAAAGGAAAACTATTTTGCATCGCTAACCACATTTTATAGTAAGTTGTAATTTATTTTAGAACAATGTTTTATCTGCTACTTTATTGTTCTAGTAGAAAATTTCGAAAAACACTAGTCTTTATTCTTCCTCATTATTATCATCACGTTATAGATTGTAAAATCATAATGAACGAGTACCGGGGTAATCCGCGAATCAGCTTTTAATTGACCAGGCACCGTTTCTTATACTCGAGTAACCAAATATTAACCAACCTCAGCGTGTAATGCCCTTGGGTAACCAGATACCGGCATACGCGGGGATGAATAGCCCTGATTATAGCAGATACTAGTTTAACTATGGTCATTCTTTCTTTCTTTCTTTCTTTCTTTCTTTCTTTCTTTCTTTCTTTCTTTCTTAATCTGTTTACCCACCAGGGTTGGCTTTTCCCTCGGACTCAGCGAGGGATCCCACCTCTAACACCTCAAGGGCAGTATCCTGGAGTGTGAGACTTTGAGTCTGGGGATACAACTGGGGAGGAGGACCAGGCGCCCTCACATGCTATGCTGAACAGGGGCCTTGTGGGGGATGGGAAGATTGGAAGGGATAGACAAGGAAGCGGCCGTGGCCTTAAGTTAGGCACCATCCGGGGATTTGCCTGGAGGAGAAGTGGGAAACCACTGAGAACCACTTCGAGGTTGACTGAGGAGGGAATCGAACCCCCGTCTACTCAGTTGACCTCCCGAGGCTGAGTGTACCCCTTTCTGGCCCTCGTACCACTTTTCAAATTTCGTGGCTGAGCCGGAAATCGAACCCGGGCCTCTGGGGGGTTGCAGCTAATCACACTAACCACTACACCACAGAGGCACACGATGGTCATTCTACCTAAGACAATACGTCCTTTAACTTCTTTTCTTCTGTTACGCGAGATATTGATTATTGAACCAAAGTAAACAGAATATCTTCCTGCCTCCAACATCGTATACATGAAGGGATATGAACAGAATTAGGCAGATGATGAGGAATAATGAATGTACGTGTAAGGTAGTCTTCAAAGTGTGGTACGCGTACCACTAGGGGTACGAAACTTTATTGTAGTTTCGGTTTTCAGTGAGCAGTTCAGAAAAGAGTTGAGCCTGCTCATTTTCAATGAAATCTTGTTTTGAGGTAGCGCTCTTATCTACCACTAGAGTCCCCTTTCCGAACTATTAATTATGAAATATGTGCCAGTTTATACCTCATGCTTACTCACACAGCAGCGCTCTTTTAACTTTTTTGAAGTCCACCCATTCACTTCATTTTCTTCAATAGCAGTACATATAGTATAATAGTAATTGTTGCATTAATATTTAAACTCGTATGTATTATCGTTGCTACACAATGAAAACCTTGTAATTCCACACACGACAAAGAAACGTTTTCCATCTGTCTTGTGAGGGCTTTGTGCGTTGTCTGAGGAGGAAACAGAAGACTCCAGCTGTCGAATATTGGGCTTTCGTTAAAAAATGAAAATGCCAGGAACATTTCTCCCGTCAATGCTCACCGCTCAGTTTTAGGCGTTGTGTTAACATTACTCCGAAGGAGTTACAAGGTTACCTTTACCCAGCGACAATACATATATACCTAGGCAGTACAATTGGGGGGGGAATTAGCACAGTGACTTAGCTGCTGGCTTGACACCCGGAAGGCTGCAGTGCGAATCTCGGTCGATTCTGGGTCCAGATTTTCATCTCAATAAAAGGAAATAAAAGGATAAGCTGAATATTTATATATACAGTACAATACATTATTATTATTATTATTAGGGAGCAGGGTGTTGTAGTGGCTTAGCTGATTGTGTCGTCCCGGTGACCGTAGTTTGATTCCTGGTGTTACTGGGGTGGGAGTTTCAGTTGAAAATCTCGTGGTGTCAGGAAGGGCATCCGACCTGAAATCTTCGCTCACAACTCTTTCTCAGTGTGCGCAGGGACCTAGAGCAAGCGGGATAAGCTGCGGAAGACGATGATAATGATGATGATTATAGATGATAGTATTTTCTTCCAGCAACAATCATTTGTTATTTCTGAAAAAATTCGCAACATACTCTCACTTGGGGGGGGGGGGGTTACGAAGGTAAGACAACTGGAATATGGGGGGTACGCCAACCAAAAAGTTTGAATACCACTGGTACAGGCTATGGGAGTGAGAACTGTTCTGTCAGCCTAGAATGTCAAGGTGAACCGTGGCGCGGTACCGACCAGGATGTGACTTGTCTGCAGCTGGGTGAACTTGACCGACATGGTTAATGCCGAGAAAGTGTTGAGTGAAAGTTGTCCAATGTTACGGGGGAAATAGAACACAGACTCACTTGCGGTAATACGGTATAATGACAGTAAAAACATAGAAAAGGATTTTAACCTAATTTTCTCGAGAAAGAGAAATTAGTCATTCATAATTGTATTTGCCACTCTCATCTCAAACGGCCAGTGTAGTTTGCTTGTTAAATTAGGCATGGGAACATTCCTAACGAAGGCGCTAATTTTGAACTTTTCAGCTCGATTGACTAAACGAAGAAAGCTACAGCCCTACGGGCCTTGGACTACCAAGCCCTCCAAATTACCCCTCCCCTTTTTTTCAATTTGCTTCACATCGTACCGACTCAGATAGGTCTTATGGTGATTATGGGATAGAAAATGGTTACGAGTGAGAAGGAAGCGACCGTGGCCTTAACTAAGATACAGCCCCAGAATTTCGTGTGTGAAAATGGGAAACCATGGAAAGCGATCTTAAGGGCTGCCGACAGTGGGGTTCGAACCCACTATCTCCCGAATGCAAGCTGATAGGTTCGTGACCCAAACAATGCGGCCACTTGCTCGATAAACTACAATTTGATACAAGGTCAGCATTTTGCATCCTCCTGGACTGTTTGTATGTGGGGACGGTACAATTAATCAACGGTATCCTCTACCTTTCTTTCTTTCTTTCTTTCTTTCTTTCTTTCTTTCTTTCTTTGTTTTTCTTAATCCGTTTAGCCTTCAGGGTTGGTTTTTCCCTCGACTCAGCAAGGGTCCTCAATTCTACTGCCTCTAGGGCAGTGCCCTTGAGTGTGAGACTTTGGGTCGGGGATACAATTGGGGTGGATGATCAGTACCTCACCTAGGCAGCCTCACCTGCTATGCTGAGCAGGGGCCTTATGGGGGAATGAGAAGATTGATAGGGATGGACAAGGAAGGAAGCGGCCGTGACCTTAAGTTAGGTACTATACCGGTATTTTGCTTGGAGGGTAAGTGGGAAACCACGGAAAACTACTTCGACGATGGCTGAGGAGGGAATCGACCTCCCGAGGCTGAGTAGACCCCGTTCCAGCCCTCGCACTACTTTTGAAATTTCGAGGCTGAACTGGAATTCGAACCCGGGCCTCCGGGGTGACAGCTAATCACACTAACCACTACAGCACAGAGGCGGACTGCCTGCCTTATAATGAGACTGAAAGGGGAAACCAGAGTTTCTCAACTTGCGAGTGTGGGTTGGAATCCGCAGGGCCCTAGCTGAGTTCTGACATTGCTTCCACTTACTTGTGCCAGGCTTCTCACTTTCCTCTATCCTATCTCTTGTTCCTTCCTGACACTAACCCAACATTAGGTTTGCGGCGCATCGAAAGTCTCATTTTCAGACCCTTCTTGGAGTTTCCTTTTCATTTGTTGTTCGACCGAGTGAGTAGCCGTGCGGTTAGGGGGCCGCAGCTGTCAGTTTTCTTTCACAAGATGGTGGGTTTCAAACCCACTGTCGTCAGACCTGAAGATGGCTCTCCGTGCTTTCTCATTTTCACACCAGGCAAATACTGCGTCTTTACCTTAGTCTACGGTCCGCTCCGCCCCATCCCTAGCCATTTCCTATACCCTCGTTATTGAACTATCTGTGTCGGTGCGACGTAAGGCAAATAGTAAAAAAAGTCTTTTGCTGCTACTTTTATACTTCAAAGGAATTCACTCCTGCGGCTTTCCTTTCTGGTAAGATTCGGGAGAGAACTTTTACCCTGTTGTAATTCCTCCAATAATCACTATTAGCTGCCGTTCCCGATGGCCCGGGTTCAATTCCTGGTACGGCCAGAGATGTAAGCAGGGCTGATATATAGATAAAATGGCTCATACATCTCACCTCCACTAGAGGTGAGCCTGAAAAGAGCTGCACCACCTTGCGATGAGGACACTACTTTACCACCACCGATATTCTCTGTCATCATTCTTGTCACCCTACACCAGGACCGTGATCTCATCTTGAGAGAAATGACAGCTCACATAGCAGAAGTGGATATCAAAGCAATCTTCCGATCCTAAAAATATTTCAAAACATGGCCGGAACAGAACCCGGGAGCTTCAGCTAAGAAACAGGCTTGCAACCCCAGGGTGGCAGACAGTGATAGATAATTTAATTGCACCTGGCTGTTGCTGTCTAGTGCAACCCCTCCAATGGGAGGGGTGGTATCCCACTTAATTTTAATTTTTAATTTTATGTATGCTCTTTTGATATGAATTTTCATCTTTCCTCTTCGTTCTCCCTTGATAAACTCCTGTTTTCTCCTTAACTCGGACGGTATTAGGTTCACGACGCTTAGAACGTTTTTTATTGCCATGCTCTTTGTTGATGGCCCTTGCCTTTTTTCGCTTAATCCTTCCTTCTTCGCATGGTCGAATCTTTCTTCCTAATTAAGGATTAGAAGGGATGATTATCTGGTTGCAATTCCTCTTAAAATACTACTACCGTCACAATCAGTTAATGTGCTCATAGAAATTCCAATCCTGGTCTGAGCAATATTTCAGAGACAAATATTCCAATTTTAAAGAAGTGGACGTGAATTAATCTTGTGTCTATCAACTAAAAGTTATCGTTTAAGTAGCATTTGAAAAGTGGTGGTTCTGCTTCGATTGACCAAATCTTCCGCGGGTAAGCTACGACTCACACAGAACTTAGATATCCAAACTGGTGAACTTGAATTTCACATTTAGAAAGTCACAGTTATTTTGTGAAAGACAAGGAATGAGAGTTTACTAACGAAAATGTGAACCAGAAACTTCTTCAGAGGAAGCGTGCGTCCTATCGACTAAAGTAGCATGGTGGCCAGAAGAAACTCAAAAGGGATGAAACTGAGTCTACGGAGATGATTACATGGTCGTTCTCATCGAAAGGGTAATTTAGACACAGCTAGTCTATTGTAGTATCCAACTGACAAGCCTTTCACCAATGTACAGTTGCTTGTCAAGTGCCAAGTTCACACTGAGGCGGATGCGGAGTGTTTTCAGCGAACGCATTCCTGTCGTGGTTTTGAAGGTCGGAACAAAAGCATTCCTTTGGAATGTACATTTCACGTGCAACCAGTGAAAGTTTTGGCACATCCTTCTCCACCCACTCAACCACCACGTCCTGCCCTACTTCCCATGGAAGGGCTTTCTTACGCCCCTAAGGTCACCCGATAATGTGTACCTTTAGAGAGAAATAGCAAAGAATAAGAAAGTCAAAAAGAAAGTTCCTGCTCATTTCTACTCGATCGATTACTGTCATTGTATTATAATTCGCGAGAAAATGAGAATGAAAGCTCAAAAGTTTTGTTACAGTCTTTACTTGGAGAGAATTTTTTCTGATCCCGAAGTCTAGCAGTCACTCACTGGGAGACCCCGGTTTCAATTCCCATCCAGATCAAGGATTTTTACTTGTATCTTAGGACAACTCAGCATACATTAAGCATTTGAGGAGTTATCTAACTGTGAGATAGTCGCCTCGTTCTAGAAAGCAAAGAATAACGGCCGAGAAGACACGTCACCTCCTAATTTTCGTGCCTTTGGGCTGGGCAGTGGCCGCTTAGTTAAAAAAATGTTCTATCTGGGCTTCAGGCCATGGGGTTTGGTTTGATGTATGATTTTTGACAGACATTTTTGGGGCTAACTCTTCGAGGCGGTATAAGTGCGATCGGTTTTCGCAGAAGGGCATGAGTTCGATTCCTCGTCAAAAAGATGAAAACTAAACATGAAACTTTCGCTTCTGAAGACATACAATATATGATCCTGAGGTTCACTCAACCTACTTCACAAATGAGTACGTGGTAAATTTCTGGGGGGAAAGGAGGTCAGATATAGAAGTAAACACTTTATACCTCTGTGCTGAGGTTAAAAAAAGTGAAGGCCTCACCTTTCAAATTTGCAAGTGATTTCGTCGACTGTGCTGAAACTGTTGATATAAACATTTCTTATAACTGGGGGTCATCCGAAAATTTGTGTTACGTGACGCGGTAAAATGTGGATGTGTAACCCTAGCAACCGTGCAGGCCATGTCTTATGACTGGTTACCATCCGAAATCAGCAACCGATGATGTATGACCGTGGCCGGGAGACATGCACATGATCAATTGATTCTCGCAAAGGAAAAAGTGGTTTACTTTTGTGATGTTTGCCTCTGGATAAAATCCCACGAATTACTACCAGGCCTATCAGTTTATAATTCAAAGTTTCTTGTGTGTTCATGACGTAGTTTAGGTTCCTTATTCACCGTATATCAGTTCTATTTTGCCAACGGCCGTAGCCGTGTTAAAATACCGGATCCAGGCAGATCTCCGAAGTTAAGCAACATTGGGCGTGGTCTAGATGTGGATTCGTTGGCACGCGCTGTTGGCGGGGGGGGGGGGGGTAAGGGAATTGAGGAGCGGAAAGGAACTGGCCACCCTACCGTAAGTAAACTCCGGCCCAGGCGCACCTCTGTGGAGGTTCACGGCCATCTTGATATATAGAAGCCTGCTACCATTAGTTGTGACGTCACGCGTATAGTGCTCAGTCTCCGACAGTCTCCTATATTACTGATACGATACTTTTTCGCAGAATGTGGCAAAGGAAATGCAATAATAAGCCTATAAACACATAACATCGAAGAAACACTATCAAAAGAATACATACTATACACAAATATATGCACTCAAGGTAGTAACTAATATTACATATCGTAAAATGTTTACCTGGACTGTACGCAGATGGTGACTGGGCGAATTGTTTTCTCTCAAAACAATGCCATTCATTTATGTTTGTTTGAGCACATGATTTTGTTAATTATTTATGAATAACTGTTTAAAAAAAAAGTATTTCCCAAAATATGACAGATCTTCGTCACAGCACTCAGCAGCACGTACCCACACTTGTCACAGGTTTTTCAACTTTCATAATCAAAACATTGAAAGAAACTTCCCTACGATTTCTTGTTTTTTTTTTTTTTTTGCTAGGGGCTTTACGTCGCACCGACACAGATAGGTCTTATGGCGACGATGGGATAGGAAAGGCCTAGGAGTTGGAAGGAAGCGGCCGTGGCCTTAATTAAGGTACAGCCCCCAGCATTTGCCTGGTGTGAAAATGGGAAACCACGGAAAACCATCTTCAGGGCTGCCGATAGTGGGATTCGAACCTACTATCTCCCGGATGCAAGCTCACAGCCGCGCGCCTCTACGCGCACGGCTAACTCGCCCGGTCCTACGATTTCTACTGGTTAAAAAATGCACCTTTGAATCAGGTATCAAGGTCTCAGTTAACGCGTAGCTCTGAACCACAATTTAAAAGTAGTATAATGGTCTCTAGGCAAACAATTGATGTCTCTAAAATGTCATTATATTTCGCTTATTTGAGCAAATATTCCTTTCATCTGGCGATTTTCTTTTGGCAGGTGTTGGTAGAGACATATATGACGGCTGCCTAGGAAATATAATTGTCACAGCATCATCAGTTAATTTTGGTTTGAAACGGAAACTCGAATTATGTAATTTTCGGAAAAATGTTTAATACAGGCCCAGGTATATTTACTGGGATCAAAATTAGCTCGGTGTATAGCATGAATCCTTTCAGCTCCCTGCTCCTTATCGCTAGGGAACACAAATGTTGAGGTAGACACCTCCATATTTGAACGGTAATTGGATGTACATCCAGGCACACTACATGCTCATCTCATTTTGAAAAATGGAGCATAAACTACACTAACACATTATTATAATAATCATTTTTTTTGCTAGTTGTTTTACGTCGCACCGACACAGATAGGTCTTATGGCGACGATAGGACAGGGAAGGGCTGGGAGTGGGAAGGAAGCGGCCGTGGCCTTAATTAAGGTACAGCCTCAGCATTTGCCTTGTGTGAAAATGGGAAACCACGGAAAACCATCTTCAGGGCTGCCGACAGTGGGGTTCGAACCTACTATCTTCCGAATACTGGATACTGGCCGCACTTAAGCGACTGCAGCTATCGAGCTCGGTAAATAAATAAATAAATAAATAAATATGACATTAAGACAATTCTCACAACTTTTTAAAAAAAAATAATTTTGTCACTGAAGTTCTGTGTAAGATAATAATTGTTAATTAATTTTTCGAGAACTAAATGTTCTCCAGATAATTTCAATTTATATCTGTAGAAGTACCACTCATCGGTAGGATATTCGTCATCTTCTCCATGGGGGAGATCGCTGTACTGCTGTGGAATCTACTGAGTTAACGTTTGCAGGTCCGTGTATTTTGCTGAACTAATGGGTTTGGGTCCACTTCGTACGGTCGGAATTTCCTTTCGTAACAGGAGAGCATTTCTACGATATCTTCTGATACCAATTTCTTTAAACCAGGTGTCGTTGAAGGATGTCGAGGTTTGTCAGCTGAAACTTTAAGCCATACAACCTTTGAGATTAGGAACATTTCATCTGTAGTACATTTCTTGCGATTTGTGAAAGGCGATCCAGATGTTTCAGTTAAAAATGTGAAATTTCTGCAATCGCTGCATTGCATTTCATGGACTACCAGCGGCTTCTTTACCTGCCGTGTTCTATTGAACTGAGCCCAATCACGTGGTACGGCGATCTCCAGGTTGCTGAGTTTCAACTTTTTCTTTTCAATGGTTAAATGAATACTGTCCACTTCCATGTGTGTGTGTGTGTGGCCTTTCCAGTGAGTAGTTTTGTCATCTTCCTTTTCTCTGTAGAACTACCCATTTCTTTACGATTTCTGTGTCTAATTTTTGGAACTTCCTTCACCAAGGTTCCTATCATCTGACGTTTCTGTTCCCAAGAACTACACTCGTTCCAAAAGGAGTCAAATATGTTTTTCCGTTCCTCTTCAGTTAATTTCCCTGCACATTTAATTCTACACTTACATGGAGGCTTAAGTGTGCGTGCTGAGACTTCCTTCCTCCCCTTCACTGATTTATAAGGTGCCCCAATCAACCTGCTTCCTTTAACACTATTTCTTTTCCATCTTGAGGGTTCTAGGATCCTTTGTCTCCCACAATATACTACTCCTTCTTTTACTTTTCCGTTAGTTGCAGGTAACTCACATGCCTCTGTTGAGTTTTGATATTCTGAAATTAAAATAAACTTTATGATAATAATTAGTATAATTATAATTGGCAAATTTTTGTGGGTACAAGAAATCAAACTGACCCTCTACGGAGAGCCCACTACTTTCACTGCCCTCAGGTTCGTAATTTGGGTACAAATCAGACAAGTCTGATGCAGTTTTCTCCTGCAAGTCTTCCATATGGTCTTCATCCACAGGTTTCTCATGTGAACGCTTGCCGTCCAGTGTCTCTTCACCTGAGATTATTATTTTTTACGTTAGCAATATGCGATATTTGTAGAGGATGTTGATAAATAACACTAAAACCGTAATAATAACGATATTATTAAGAATACAGCATACGTTAATGGGATGTAATTTTAATCAGTTGAAATTAGTATTACTTCATTCTATACATCGAAGTTGGTGATTAGGGCGTAACTCCACAATGCATAGACAGTAACAAAATGTAGGCTACTACGGAACTCTTCAGTAAGAAACATTAATATATTTACCTCTCACTTCACGTGCTTAATTCAGAGCAAGTTGAAATATCATATTCCCTCCTGAAAAACTATTCATTTTGCGTACGTTCAAATACCGAAGTCTCACGTAACTTTTAACTTCTTGTGGCTTACAATAATTCAATGTTGTTGTTTTCACGCCAGTTTGCACGCGATAATGTAGGTCTTTTATATTCCCGTAACACAGGAAACTATAATAACGTTCACAATAAGCACACTTCATTATCGTACTCCAATAATGTAGGCATATAGCGAATGTCTACTGACCCTTCCTTCCCGCGGAGGAATTAGAAGAAAAAAGGCGGATGTCCTACATGCGACCTTGCAGCACTAAAACGTTTTCTGCAAAAGGCGGATGTCCCACATGCGGCCTTTCCGTCGTAAACGCACTCTGGACTACCACCTTTATGCCACACTCTAAATCCACAGGGAATGGCAACGAGACAACCGCCTTTATTCCATAGATGCGGTCGATTAAACCGAACACAAAAATGGTCGTAACTCAGAATTTTTTAAAAAATGGACATACGCCCTTTTGCCTCTCAGGTACGGCTGTAACAATTTCACCGGCAGGTAAGCACAGGAGTGCTCTGCGGGTGTAATTCATTGCAAAGTTAATATATAATACCTTGTAAATGTATTATAGTTAAGTAGGCCTATATGCATTCATCTTCATTATATTTTTCAGATTTCTGACTTTGTAGATATGAATAAATCAAATCAAACCAAATAAAAATAATGATATCATTATTAGTACGACACTACCACACTCTGAATACCAGGACAGAACTGAACGAACTTCCTCTGCCCGTGTCCCACATCGATGGCTCAAAAACCTTTCGTCACGTCGCATCCTCCCAATTACATCTAATTGGCACCAGCACTCTTGAACTGGACGAACGAGCCCGAGGGTTGGAGTGAAGGGAAGTAGTTCAGTCAGGTCAACACTATCACATTCAAAAGTGCATTGCATCACTAACAGTATTTTTCACTTAGATCTTCATTCGTATAATTTGGAGCCGCCTGACTGTCAAGTTCCGAAATTATTGCAGAATGTCGTATTTCATTAAGTACTCGTTGGTCAAACAGGGAATTTGTTAAAATATGGCTATTTTATATGGAATCATATGTTGAACGGAGTTTCAATAGCAGATATATATTTCTTTATTTAATTAATTAATGTATTAATTTACTTCATCCATTTACTTTCCAGGGTTGGTTTTTCCATCGGACTCAGTGAGGGATTCCACGTCTACCGCCTCAAGGGCCGTGTCCAGGAGCATGGGACCTTAGGTTGGGGAGTATACAACTTGAAAGGAGGACCAGTACTTCACCCTGGCGGCCTCACTTGTTATTCTGAAAACGGAATTTGTGGGGGATGGGGAAGTTTGGAAGGGATAGACATGGAAGAGGAAAAGAAACATTTGCCTGGAGAAGGAGTGGGAAGCCACGGAAAACCACTTCGAAGATGTCTGATTAGGGAATCAAACCCCGTATACTCAGTTGACCTCCCGAGGCTGAGTATACCCCGTTCCAGTCCTCGTAGCAATTTTTAAATTTCGTGGCAGAGCCGGGAATCTCACTCGGGCCTCCGGAGGCAGCAGCTAATCACGCTAACCGCTACACCACAGAGGCGGACAGCACTAGATATACGGGTTTATTAAGCTAAGATGTCCACCAGAAAAAGCGAAAACGAAAACAAGTTATTTCATTCCCTCTCCTCAAACGAGGAGGGGCGGGCCATCAGCTCAACAAAGGAGCTCTTCGGCCGTATAGAGGAAAGAATTTGTGAAGAAGATAAAGTGTAGGGGGTGTGTGTCGTACACACCAGAGGGGGAAAATAGTTAATGAATCTGGCGTAAGGGCACCATCACAAGAAGCCGGGACCCAGGGAAGACCCGCAAAGCACCCCGCGCAGGCAAACCCCCACAAACACCATGGGAAGAGGGACGAGAAATTTATTGACATATTGATGCATCTCGGGCGCGCAAGTCGAATAGATACAAGTTTACATAGAGTTACAAAGTATTTCACATAAATTGAGTAGGGACAATGGGGGTGTTCGGCGGAAAGATGGAGTAAGGAGTTGGGTAGTATTGCGACATGAGGTAGTAGAGGGTTGCGGTAATGTTGGTTTTTTTTTTTTTTTTTTTTTTTTGCTAGTTGTTTTACGTCGCACCGACACAGATAGGTCTTACGGCGACGATGGGACAGGAAAGGGCTAGGAGTGGGAAGGAAGCGGCCGTGGCCTTAATTAAGGTACAGCCCCAGCATTTGCCTGGCGTGAAAATGGGAAACCACGGAAAACCATTTTCAGGGCTGCCGACAGTGGGGTTCGAACCTACTATCTCCCGAATACTGGATACTGGCCGCACTTAAACGACTGCAGCTATCGAGCTCGGTAATGTTGGTTATGGAAGTGGCGAGAAGGCGGAGTAGGTCCATGATGGGAAGGGACGGGAGAAAAACGGGCGGCTGTGGGGCAGGTTGGTAGATGGCTTGCGGAGGCGGGCAGGCTGGCGCGGCGGGTGGTGGGCTAGCAGAAGTGGCAAGAGGAGGGGGTGGTCAGTACGGGGTGGGGAACGAGAGTGCTCCACGCGGTAAGTTCGCCTGCGAAATCGGACGCCGGTAGTGATGAGATGGTCGACGGCGGCAGCTGATGATAGTTGGAGGCGAACCATGAACATCGGGCCGGTGGAGTTGAAGATGCGGTACGCCTGATCGGCTGGGACGCCTGCCCTTTGGAGATCTTGCAGTAGGTCTTGTTCGCTGATGGCAGGGTCAATGCCACGGACGATACAACTCCGGGATGGAGATGGCTGTTGGACGACAGTAGAAGAGGCTACTTGTTCCGGGGCAAGTGACTGAGCTGCGACGGTGGCATCCGGGATGTTGGCAGGAGGCTGCTGGGGACAGGGTAAATTAGGAGAGAGGGAGCTAACAGGTATGGACATGATAGGGGAGAAGTGGCTAGTGGTAGGAGTAAGAGTAAAAGAGGACGGGGTAGTAGTGGCAGAAGTGGTGATGGTAGTGGTGGTAGCGGTAGAAGTGACAAGCGTGGACGGGAATATACGAGATGGAGGGGGGGGGGTGGAAACTGAGGGAGCACGGGAAGGATTAAATAAGAGTTGGCTTAAGATGGACTCAGTAGGGCGGACCACGTCATAGGGCCGGCCGTCGATGGTTACACCTCTGGTTTGACAGGTGACTTGGTCGGTGACATCCCGGAAGGTGATGAGGATCTGCGGTGCAGGCCCAGAGGTGCAGTAATCCCTGAGGCAGATGACGTCGGCGACGGAACAGCCGGACTTGCGGAGTTCCATGAGAAGGTAGGAGTCCTCGAGCGAAATGTCCACATCCTTGATGAGGCTGTAACAAACCGTTGTAGAGAGGGGAGGCGACAGCCAACTAGGCGTCTGCCCGTTGAATTATTCTTGGGCCGACTGAGCAACAGCAGAGAAGAGCGCCACCCAGCAGAAAAAATCGTGGACATGCGACGTACGAAGAGGGATGTGTCCACCAGAAATAACTTGTAAAGGTATTGACATTGTGTTTTCACTTTTAGTAATGGTACCAAGGGTATTTTTCCAGCGTGATTATATTTCCTGAAATAATGGTAATAAAGTTTTCTTTTAAATAGAATATTACTATTTTCTGCACCTACTCTTACGGATGTTACAATTTCATTGCTCCGATTATTTAGAAAATTGGACGATAACCTTAAGAGGGAATTTAAGGTAGTAAAACGTGATTAATTTGCCATCGGAATTGTCCTGTTCGATTGAATCAGAAACCAAGGGACCATAAGACGCTCTACGTGTGTGACATGAGCTGTTGACATATACAGGATGTATCAAAACTCGGTAACAAAACTTCAGAAGATATGCAGGCTATGACAACATGGATCTGGATTAGTTCGTAGGTGGATCAAAAAGTTAGTTGCACTAAAGCGCCGCAGCAGCGCACTGTGTGTCGCAAATGTGGCCACAGCGGAGAAACGGACAGACACTGCCCACACGTCTGTTAGGCAGGTCGCTGTGGTGTCTCGTCTAGTATTGTGTGAATAGCGGCCAAATGCAATGGCGTGTCAACTGGACGTTCACTCCAAATATGAGGTGCGTGCTACAATCCGATTCCTATGGGCCAAAAGGAAGAATTGTATGCACATTCATCGTAAAATTAGTGCTATGTATGGGGAGTGGGCCATTTCCCGGCAAGGTATCGTAAAGTGGTGTCAGCAATTCGAAGCCGGACGCACGGATATCACGGACAACCATCGCGAAGGCAGGCCCGCAACGTCCAGGGCCCGTGCAAAGGTCAACAGTGTGAATGCGATCATTAGACAGAACCGGCGCATTAAACTGAGAAAAATCGCAACGCAGCTGAACATGTCGTATGGCAGTGTGTTCGCCATTGTTCACGAGGACCATAGATTTCGTAAGCTGTGTCAAAGAAGAGTCCCACGTCTTCTCACCGATGAGCACAAGGGACAACGTTTCCAATCCTCCCTGGCATTTTTGGAACGATGTGCCACAGACGGCAACGGGTTTCTGCGGAAAATCGTCACAGGCGACGAAACGTGGGTCCACCACTTCACCCCCGATACGAAGCGAACATCAATGGAATGGGTGCACCCCTCATCACCACAAGGAAAGAAGGCCAAGGTTCAACCTTCAGCCGTTAAGAGGCGGCCGTAGTCAGCTCAAGATCCATCTTTTATTTCAAAATATCGCCACTAGTCTCGTTGATGTCGACAACTAACTCCACTGATAGTTACATCGCGTGTGCATAGATGGCAGTAAGAAAGGCCAAGGTCGAACGAGCGATTCCCCTCTCACCCTCCAGCGTCGCATAGTCTGTCACCAGGAAGTTGTGATACAGTAGGCCTACTTGCACGGAGCTGATGGTGTTGATATTTGTACGGAATGCGAAACATTCCAGGAAATTATTGAGCATCGGTTAGTGCTGAGCAAAGCAGTCAAAATAAGGTACTGTTTCCGACAAAAATAAATGAAATGACGTATGGCTTTTAGTGCCGGGAGTGTCCGAAGATAAGTACGGCTCGCCAGATGCAGGTCTTTTGATTTAACTCCCGTAGGCGACGACCTGCGCGTCGTGATGAGGATGAAATGGTGATGGAGACGACACATACACCCAACCCCCATGCCAGAGAAATTGACCAATTACGGTTAAAATTCCTGACCCTGCCGGGAATCGAACCCGGGACCCTTGTGACCAACGGCCAGCACGCCGGACACTGTTTCCGATGTTGAAATGAAGTAGTGCATCAACCCCGTCCCCGCCTCACGTCTTTCCCTGTACCGGCCAGTAAGTGATACATAATTTAATTCTATTCAATGAAAATAGAAAGTGATATAACAGAAAAATTCATTTACGCATTTTTTAGTCACACAGTGATACTTTGGACATACGATAAAGATTGTAAAGCGACCAAGAACGGAATTTTCCAACAACCCTAGTAAAAAAAAAGCCTTAAAAATGTATAACAGTTTTTCTCGCTTGGAAACAAACAGTTCTGAAATATATAAACAATGTATAAAACATCCCATTGCATATTGTGTTAAAATTTGAATTCGATAAAATAACTTGTTTTCGGAGACGCAGAGGTGGCGGAATGTTGTCCCGCAAGAGTTCTTTAACGTGTCAACCTTCCAATACCACCGCACTGAGCCAGGATCGAACCTGCCAAGGGGCAAAAGGCCTGCGTTCCAACATTCGAGCCGTTGTGAGAGTCTCTTTGTCTTTACAAAGACGGATTTGAAGTCGTATGTTTTCGTATAAGTTTTAAATAATAAATGTTACAGCATCTAAATATCCATTAGTTCTGTATTTCATGACTTGAGTGGAGTGTAATTAGAGTAACTACTAAGCTCAAAAGAATACCACTTCATTCTCGCTTTCGGTGACGTCAGGCGCTTTAGCGAACAGCAACGCTGCTCACCGGAATGACCTATCTGACCTGTGAGTTATTCTAGTTACGTTGGAAAACCCCATTTCCAAGAAATACAAGGATTGTAAACGACGGTTTTGTATATCTACCCGTTATGAAACTCTGAAACGGTGCTGGTAAAGAACACCACAGCTGAGGGGCACTGCAACTTCTCTGTGTAGGTGGGGGGTAGTAAAATAACACGCACAGTATCACCTGCCTGTCGTAAGAGGCGACTAAAGCGGGCCCCATGGGCTCTGAACTTGGGAGTCTGGGTTGGCGACCACGGAGCCCTTAGCTGAGTCCTATCTTTATTTCCACTTACTTGTGCCGGGCTCCTCACTTTGATTTATCCCTCTTCATCAAGTGTCATCTTCCTTTTCTTTTTGCTAGTTGCTTTACGTCGCACCCACACAGATAGGTCTTATGGGACAGGAAAGGGCTAGGAGTGGGAAGGAAGCGGCCGTGGCCTTAATTGAATCGATTATTTCAGAAAGCAGTCAAGTGCCAAAAAGTGGAAAAATGAGTTAATGGTAGAATATGTTACTAAGAGGGTATACGCACATTTTGGTGCTGAAACCAGTCAAGAAACGTTGTCCTATAATGGTCAGGCATTACGTTGAATTTCGTATTTAGTTCAGAAACCAGTTAAGTGACACCGCTTGGTTGGTTTCTGCGGTAAACTGCTGGTACCTTTCCGGTTGGCGCTGCTATTCTGAATCCAGAATAACCAGCTGTTCATCTGTTTTTGTTGCCATTGTTGTGTTGCTGGAATCGCATGTTCCTAGTTTTGTGAACAACTGATTCAAAAAATGTTTCTTTTGTTTAGTGCAGTGTTTTTTATATTCTTAGTGATATGTCTGAAAATTCAGAAGCGGGTTCGAATCCCACTGTCGGCAACCCTGAAGATGGTTTTCCGTGGTTTCCCATTTTCACACCATGCAAATGCTGGGGCTGTAACTTAATTAAGGCCACGGACGCTTCCTTCCAACTCCTAGGCCTTTCCTATCCCGTCGTCGCCATAAGACCTATCTGTGTCGGTGCGACGCAAAGCCACTAGCAAACAAATAATTCAGAAGACGAACCTGTATCTAAAAAGGAAACGAGGAGTGGTAGACAAACAAATTCACACGCGTAATATTATTCGGAATGCAAGGGTAAAAGGAGAAGGTTATATTTCTTACTCAGGGAAGGAAGTACCTGTTCTGAGCCCTACATTATTCTTTGTTACTGTTTGTTTTAGGTGCCCATCAATATCAAGACGATACGTGAATTAAATGCCTTAAAACTTTACCTGATGGAATATGAACACTTTTATGACAGCATTTTACAATGGCCTAATACAGAGACAGAATGTGTTGTGGAGTTTGTTTATGAGGACTGATTAACTCTTGTCATGATGAGCAAGCATTGCTGATTTCATCCTTTTGTATCAGCAATACAGTCTAAATCTATTAAAATATGTTTTTTTTTAAGAAACAAATATGGGGTTTAAGACAAAATCCCTTCAAAACTCAAGAATTATCCCATAAAAATATTGTTTGCAACACTCGTTTATTTCAGAAACCAGTTAAGTGGAAATATTTTCCGGTTTTTTATAGCAAAGTTAATAAGCACAAAATATTTTTCCTTAGATAGAAATTATTAAGAGATATAATACTTTTGTGCTAAAATATTAAAACCCCTACCATAACATTTTGTCTGATGCTAGACAGTTTTCTTCATTTTCCCAAAAATAACAGACTTGGCGCTTGACTGGTTTCTGAAATAAGCGATTCAATTAAGGTACAGCCCCAGCATTTGCCTGGTGTGAAATGGGAAACTACGGAAAACCATTTTCAGGGCTGCCGACAGTGAGGTGGTGGTGATTATTGTTTTAAGAGGAAGTACAACTAGGCAACCATCCTCTATTAACACTAATCAGAGAGAAAACATTGAAGGGATCCGACACTTCGAAAAATGAAGATATCGGTCATAGGAAGACAAGGGCCACGAAGGGCGCGAAAATGAAGGACTCCCTAGCCCTCGCATACCTAATAGCGTCGGGATCGGAAGAGAACAAGAGAAGACCAAGGGAGGTCGGATAGGATAGATGAACGTGAGGAGCCTGGCACAAGTAAGTGGAAGCAATGCCAGGACTCAGCTAAGGGTCCCGTGGTCGCCAGCCCAAGCTCCAAAGTACAGAGCCACTGGGCCCCCTATTAGTCGCCTCTTACGACAGGCAGGGGATACCGTGGGTGTTGTTCTACCACCCCCACCCACAGGGGGCGACAGTGGGGTTTGAATCTACTATCTCCCGAATACTGGATACTGGCCGCACTTAAGCGACTGCCGCTATCGAGCTCGGTTCATCTCCTTTCAGAAGATCGGCTACCATCATAAGGATTCTTGCTTTGGATGTTGCTCAGTAGTGGAACAGTTGAACCAAGTTTTCAAAATATCAATCCAAGGAATGCGCCTTCTTCCTGGTCATCTTTTGCCTTGTATTTTCCCTTGAATAACCAACTGCAGTAGACGATATTTTCTTCTCTCATCTATCCTATCCGACCACATTTAGTCAACTCTTGTTCTTTTCCGACCCCGACGGTATTATGTAAGGAGGCCTATGGAGTCTTTCATTTTCACACCCATCGTGGCCCTTGTCTTTCCTAGGCCGATACCTTCATTTTTCGAAGTGTCGGATCCCTTCCATTTTTTCCCTCTGATTAGAGTTATATAGCGGATGGTTGCCTAGTTGTACTTCCTCTTAAAACAATAATCGCGACGTAAAGCCCCTAGCAAAAAACCAAACAATAATCACCACCACCGCACTGCAACTGAAAAACGGTTATATTCTTGTAATTGTTTCATTTAACAACGGTTGTGTTCCCGAAACGGTTGCGTTCTATCTGTCCCAGCTGTAATGGGTATTACAAACAGTGACACATGCACGGAGCCTCAAGGAGGGTTGTAATGCAGAAACAGTGGAGGTCCGCTTGCAAGTCTCGTATCGAGAGCAAGGGAAGCAGTGCAACGGAGAGTTTCCGTGCACACTAGTAACAAACGTAGATTTAAACCCATTTCCAGTGGCGATTCTAGCCCTGGCGGGGCAGGGGGCTCAGTTTTAGTGAATTAATTATTTTTAAATTCCTTGATTAATAAAGAAATTGATAATTTACAGATATAACGTATTTGAAATATACATTCCTAGAGTACGGTACTGTAAGGTTCATTTTCCTTTAAACATGGGCATAGGAAAATGAACACAACGGACATTGTTCTGATGGACTGCATATCCATACGTGGCTGGGAAGCGTGACCAGTCTTAAGGAGAATAGTTGATAGGAAGAGCTTTGTGGAATACAACATTTTACCGGTCGAGCGACGATATGTTGTAGCTTACTCGAACTGACGATACACCTCCGACCTACAATTACCAATAAAAATAAGTTAATTGTCTTATTTTGAATAGTAAGCATCATTGCGTCACTAATATAACAAAAAAAATTCATTAAAGTCAGGTAACATCTACCTCAGATAAGGCAGCTGTTTCAAGTTCATTCGCAATTTCATGGTGTTCTTCACCAACATATTTGTCATATTCTTCGGCGTGTTTTAAGGAATAATGTCGATGAATGTTAATATTTTTTGCTAGTGGTTTTACGTCGCACCGACACAGATAGGTCTTATGTCGACGATGGGATAGGAAAGGCCTAGGAGTTGGAAGGAAGCGGCCGCGGCCTTAATTAAGGTACAGCCACAGCATTTGCCTGGTGTGAAAATGGGAAACCACGTAAAACCATCTTTAGGGCTGCCGACAGTGGGGTTCGAACCCATTATCTCCCGGATGCAAGCTCACAGCCGCACAGCCAACTCGCCCAGTGTTAAAATTTTTAATAAAGTTTAATGTCTTATTACAAATGAAGCATTTTGCCATTCCATTGCACTCGGTAAAAAATATAACGTGCTATTGAAAGATCATACCACAACTAGCGAGTAACAAAGTATTGTCAGCGAGTCCACTGCCGCTTGTTATGAAGCAAGGGTGAGGAAGCAACTGATAGCAGCTGAAGATCTCACTCACCCACTGATCTCTATACATGGATCGCTGATGGCAAGTCTCCGCTGCAGGAGAAAGTACTCCAAGTTGAGCGCGCGGTTCGCCATGTTGACGTACCCAACCTAGAGCTCTCCTTATGGGGAAGCAATGATAATATAGTCAATTTTAAGTCGCAATTAATGGCGCATTGGAATAATTAAAAATATAGAGACATATTCACTCAAATCATAAGGACATTGGGATCACTGACACGTCATTCCGAGGTCAGTAAATCTCCGGGATAGCAATAAACATGATTGTATAATAACGGCCGACAAATATTAACTTAGGTGCTGAATACATGCAATTAGCGATCGGTAACACAATACGAGTGAAAACCAGTTTCTGGAAACATTGCTGTAAATTGTATACATGTATGCCACGAAATTATGCATTCTTAAAATGATGTACCTATAAACGTAGGTCACGATACAGGCCTAGATTCGACATATCGTAATCGGTGCTTGATAATGAATTTCTGTTTCTTGTTTCCATGAAATAACGCGCATATTATCAAATTAAAATATCAGTGAAGCAAATGTACCCATTTATAAAACCAGCAAATATTCAAAACTTGTCAATATATCACATTACCTGCAGCTTAATTTACTATTACAGACCTCTTTAATTAAATTCAGCCAGCAAAGCGATATTGATAGTCATCATCAGAAATATGTAACACCAGTTAAAAGAGTCCCAAATACCACGAATAGTATAATGGGATAGCCCCAAACACCCACCACACTTTCCCTTCTCCCACCACTCCAGTGTCTGAAACCCATAATTATTACTGATGTAAATAAGGTATAGAATTCCTCCAGACTTCATTTTCTAAGATTGTTATAAGGTCACGTCAATTATTTCATCGAAACCGTCAGTTTAATTATGAGAAAAAAAAGTAAATCTTTACTTGCAGTTAATGTTCAGTAAAATTGAAAACAGTTGGCTGTACATTACTTCTAAGGTGTACAGTTTGTCCATTTCCATCAGAACAGTCTTCCTCTAAGTGATCCGAGCAGAGAACAGCTGTTTTAGAAGGCTCCCAATTCTCCCGCCTGATACTCCTAATCCATGATCTTAGAAGTTTGAGTCTCGAGAAAGGAAACCTACAAAAATTAATTGCCATTTTGCTCCCGGAATATGCGAAAAAAGATACAATAAACCTAAAACTCAAAACACTACCCTAGGAAGATTCTTATGTACAGTATAAAACTCCCCGATGAAATGATTTCTCCTTCTGCTGATCGGTTCTGTTTGTACATCCATAAGATGAACACTGCGGTATGTTAATACCCCGTAGAATGTTTCTTCATTCATATTTCAGATAAACACATACATATTTAAATTGAATCTTGTAATCCACAAGTATACTACAAGGCAACGAACCTAAATTCGTAAAATACTCTACTATTTACTTTGCAATAACACAGCACAGAACACTCGTAGAAATATAATCAAGAGGCCTGGCGTCACTGAACTTAGCATAAACAAAGCAAGCGCGCTCCTCGTGGTCTATTGCACTATGCGCTCGCTGCCATCTTACTACGCCAGTCATCTTCTATTCGGCTTACTGCTACCCAAGCTACCAGCCATCCAGGTATAGAGATCAGTGCACTCACCACATCCGTGCATGGGTAAGAGCTAATCTGTCATCATCCCTCTTCAAGGACAAGGCTTTGTGACGCTGCGGCATCTGACGGAAACTGGCTGAACTACCAGCACTAGAATTCGGCCGACACTCGGAAGTCAATAAGCAGAGCTTTATTAAAATCACGATTAAATACTGTATATAAAAAATCCCTAATTTTGAAGTATGTTAAAGTAGCCGCTTAGAGAAAAAAATAAACTTCCCTACGGTATAGTTTGCTTCTAATTTGAACACCATCTTGACTTAAAACAAGTTTAGGAAAACCGTGGTTCAGAGCTCAATTTCATATGGAGATTCGTTATTTTAACTACCATTTTATAACTATACTTGCATTTCTTTTTAAAATGCTTTTTCACCAATGAAAAGTGTATCACAGACTACCGTACGCTATAAAAACAAAATAATTTTACCCTGTTCCGTTTCCTTATAGAAACTCTTACAAACGTTTGACCCATCTTACAACAACTACTGAGCTGGTGGCCGGCCGTTCCAGCTCCGGCCGCCTCTTAAGGTTATGGCGACAGTGTTCTTTGACATGGAGGGTTTACTGCACGTGTAATTCATGCCGAAAGGAACGACAATCAACGCGGCGTCGTATTGTCAAACGTTGCATCGGTTGCGTAAAGCGATTAAAGAGAAGCGCCCGGGGAAACTGAGCGCGGGTGTGATTATGTTGCACGATAACGCAACATCTCACAAGGCCCGCTATACGAGAGAACTGCTGCAGCGTTTTAAGTGGGAGGTCTGGCAACATCCACCGTACAGTCCCGACCTAGCGCCATGTGACTTTCATCTGTTCGGTAAGCTCAAAACGGAGCTCGGTGGTCGACGTTTCCAGACCGATGAGGAGGTGAAGGCCGCTGTCTCCGAGTGGTTGCAGAACGCTGGAGGAAATTTCTATGCATCCGGCATCGACAAGTTGATTGTGCGTTCGCAGAAATGTTTGGAGTCTCTTGGAAACTATGTGGAAAAGTGACGTTACAGTGTATATCTCTATAGTCGTGTTGCTGTTGTATAGGTGGTGTAATTAATAGCCATAACTGGGAAGTGCAACTTATTTTCTGATCTGCCCTCGTATTTATCGTTACACATGAAATAAAATAAAATACAATTTTGAAACTAACAGGGTAATAAAATCAAACTCTCAGAATTTAAATGCGGATTGCTTAATCCATTGAAATCCATAGTACAAACGTTAAGGGCATTCAGTCACTATATGCTGGATAGTAAGTCAAGCCACACCACAAGCGCATGCCGGTGATTGCACTTTGCCCACTTGTGTAGGAGGTAGCCACATCCTCACTCTGTTTAGAGTTACCCATTTGTTCGAGGAAGCTGAAGTCCAGGGGCCTTTCTATTCGTGTCCAAGAAGTTCTCTTTTCATTTTTGAATCCACTTTCTTGTAATGTAGAGGTTCTCTTGTTTCCACTGTTAGGCTGTTGCTAAAGGGGAGTGTTCGTGATTTGAGTGTTCTATTTCCTGTGGCAGTAGGGATATCCCCGTGTGTTGGAAGATGCCGCCTGAGGGTAGGCCCACAGAATGAAAGCTTTCAGTAAGCAGGCTGGAATACTCTTTTTACGTGACAGATGGCCTCCTCCTGCCTCCGTTATTCATCACATTGAGTACGGAACACGATCAAAAATGGCGGGTGCATGCGTACAACGCACGCGCAGAGATTTCGTAAGTCATCATCACCTTCCAGTACACTACAGACTTTACGTATATCCAAAGGTAAAAGTCTAACCAGTCGAGCATGGTGGCCAAGAATATGTCGGAAAACTGTGGGAATGAGAAACCTTGCCTCGAGATGGTTTTCACATATGATTTAACGGAAATACTGAAAATGGCTACGATATTATGTCCCTCATACTCACTTTCATCGGCACGAGCGTTAAGGCGAGCCCTTCTTACGGCGGATCACTGTCATTAATGAGACCTGAACCAGATCTTACGAAACAAGGCAAAAGCATCAATAGACCAAGTGGCATCGTTACGGGTCACCGCAAGGAATAACAAACACCGAGCAATGTGAAAGTTACGTAGAATCTTGTTTACAATTAGGATGGAGGTATCGTAAATCATACCATTCCCCCAAGGAAGACTGTTAATGCGGAATACTACTGTTCGTTTCTGTAAAATAATCACCGGGCAAAGCTGAGAAGAAAAGAATTTGTGATTAATGCACCCATCATTATGCAAGGCCGCATGCAGCATGGGCGGTGTCTGATTTGTTAAAATTCTGGGGCTGGGAAGTGCTCTACCACCCTCCATACTCTCCCGACATAGGACCCTTTGACTTCAACCTAATCCGTGAGATGAAGTTATCACTGTATTTGATTCGCTTTTCGAAGAGCTGAAGACGTTCTTAAGGCAATCCATCCCTTTCATGGCATCATCTAGAGATTAGGCAGTGCTGACGCCATTCAAAGTCTTGCGCGTCACTGGGAACACATTGTACGCAACGCTGGTGACTACACTGAAAGGCTGTAAAACCTAGAATAGTGTACGCATGCTATGTATCTATGAAAGAAATAGTTGATAATCATCAGAATCAGTTATGTTTATGTTTCGTAAATATAGAGAAGGCTCATGACCGAGTATCGATTGAAAAAAATAGGTTCGCCGTACTGGGAGTTACAGGATTAAGGGTACATTATTTGAAGCAATCAAAAGAATTTATGTTGACAATTGGGCTGCAGTGAGAATTGGTGGTACAATGAGATATTGGTTCAAGGTACTTACACGGAGTACTTACCTGTGTTGTTCATAGTTTGCTGAAAGGTATAAAGTGGTAGGGAGGGATTCAGTTATGTGTATATATGGAAAGCAGTCTGACCTATGCTGATGACTTGGTCTTAATGGAAGATTGTGCTGAAAGCCTGTAGCCTAATATCTGGGAACTACCGAGCTCGATAGCTGCAGTCGCTTAAGTGCGGCCAGTATCCAGTAATCGGGAGATAGTAGGTTCGAGCCCCACTGTCGGCAGCCCTGAAGGTGGTTTTCCGTGATTTCCCATTTTCACACCAGGCAAATGCCGGGGCTGTACCTTAAATAAGGCCACGGTCGCTTCCTTCCAATTCCTAGGCCTCTCCTATCGTATCGTCGCCATAAGACATATCTGTGTCGGTAAGACGTAAAGCAAATAGCAAAAAGAGATATCTGGGAACTTGAAAGTAGGTGGCATGAGTACGATATGAAAATTAGCCTTTCCAAGACTAAAGTGAAGCTAGTAGGTAAAAATCTTCAGACCTGAATGTCAGGTTGGGAATTGAAAGCTGGAACAGGTGGAAAATTTCTAGTATTTAGTATGTGTATTTAGTATATGTATTCTCCCAGGACGGTACAATAGTGACTGAGACTGAATCAACATGCAGCAAAGCTAATGCAGGGAGCACGCAGTTGCGATCAACAGTATTCTGAAGAAAGAAGTCAACTCCAGGACGAAACTATCTTTACATAGGTCTGTTTTCAGACCAACATTGTTTTACTGGAGTGAAAACTGGTTGGACTCACGATACGTTATTCAAAAGTTAGAAGTAAGTTACAGAAAAAGTAGCGAGAATGATCACTTGTACAAACGGGAGGAACAATGGCAGGAATGAGTCGATAAAAGGTAAGTTACCAATGAACTCGATGGGTGAAGCCGTACGCATAAACCGGCTTAGGTGGTGGGCTCATGAGAGACGAATGGAGGAGGATAGGTAAGCTAGGGGAATAATGGATTCGGTTACAGAGGGCAAGAGAAGTAGCGGGAGACCAATACGACGATGGTTGGACACAGTTTCTGACGAATTAGGGATAAGAGGTGTAGAATTAAACGACGCCACAGAACTAGGTACAGATGATTGTGATGGCGTTTAGTAAATTCACAGAGGCTTACAGACTGAACTCTGGAAGGCATAAGGTAAGGTAAGGGTTATTCTGCCCGAAGGGAGGTCCGAACCTCCGCAGAGGTGTTCCTGAGGCAAGTTTACGTGCGGTAGGGTGGCCAGTTCCTTTCCGCTCCTCCATTCCCTTATCCCCCACCAACAGCGCGTGGCAATCCATCCAACTCCTGACCACGCCCAATGTTGCTTAACTTCGGAGATCTCACTGGATCCGGTGTTTCAACACGGCTACGACCGTTGGCCTGGAAGGCATAACAGTCTATAATCAAGATGTATGTATTTATGTTATCAACCCATGTAATTTATGCCACAATTTTGAAGGCTTCCGTCCACCAACTTAAATACTTGGTGTCATGATTTTCAGTTCGCCTTTTCTGTATGATATTGTAAAAACAAGGTACAAATTAACCTGTGCTCTACTTCAGTTTGCCTAATCGAAGACCAAAGCGAAGGCAGGATGAAAAATTCAAACTGTACTCTCCGTGCTGGATGACATTTTGTTTTTGCTATTGCTAAGATATGTCTTATGGCGACGATGGGACTGGAAAAGCCTAGGAATGGGAAGGAAGCTTCCGTGGCCTTAGTTAAGGCACAGCCCCAGCATTTGCCTGGTGTGAAAATGGGAAACCACGGAAAACCATGGATGACATTTCAGAACATTCTGTACATGTAAACTGTCTCCACTCGTGCGAAAAGTTTAAAGACAATAAATATACCATTTTTATTTTTAACACACTTTGTTGTACATTGGTTTTACCGAATATCATTTTAACGAACTTTTATAAACACCAATATGTGATTAAACATTGTTTTTATTCAATCCGCTATATGTCGCACCGAAACAGGTAGATCTTATGGCAAAGATGGGATAGGAAAGGGATATGAGTGAGAAATAAGCGACCATGGACTTAATTAAGGTACAGCCCCAGCATTTGTCCGGCGTGAACATGGGCAATCGTGGAAGACCATCTTCACGCTGCCGGAAGTGGGCTTCGAACCCACTACCTCCGAAATGCAAGCTGATAGCTACGTGACTCACCGCGCTGCTATTTGCTCGATATTTTATATAGTAGCTAATTAAATGTTTGGTACTCGTTGTCACTATGATACCGTGCAAATGCTGGGGGAAGATTACAAAATAAGAAACATACAACAAAACAAGAAGGGTTGTGATAAGATGCAGCCGCTAGAGTGGTTAACGTGAAACTTCAACGCACGTGTGATGGACGTACTACTGACCAATTCGAACCAACCATTCGTCATGAACCGCTGACCTCCAACTGCAATGCTTACCTGTTTGTAAGCTCCAGCTCACTTCTCATTCGTTCATCATTGTATATCCTTTCGGTCCCATTCCTAGGATTATTCGTCGAGTTTCCTCCTGGGTATGTTTTCTATGAGCTTTTACAGGCTTATTAGTCATCTATTTCAACATTTTATGTCAAGTATGCCAGAATCTTCCAATTCTCATTCACAAAACCCTTCTTTCTTTGTAAATAGTTGCATTAATATTTTTTCTGTTGTTTTCTGATAGATGCCATCGAAATGAATCTGATTAGATGTTCTCCTTTGTGGTGTAGTGGTTAGTGTGATTACCTGCCACTCTTTGAGGTCCAGGTTCCGTTCCCGGCTCTGCCACGAAATTTGGTACGAGGACTGGAACGAGGTTCACTCAGTCTCGGAAGGCCAAACCAGTAGAGGGGGTTCGATTCCCGCCTTACCCATATTCAAAGTGGTTTTCAGTGGATTCCACTTCTTCTCCAGGCAAATAGCGGGATGGTACCTAACTTAATTGAACGGCCACTTTCTTACCTCTACCTTGCCTATTCCTTCCAATCTTCCCATTCCCCACAAGGCTCCTGCTCAGCATAGCAGGTGAGGCCGCGTGGGCGAATTACTGGTCCTAGTTCCCTGTTGTTTCCCCGACCGAATGCCTCACGCTTCAGGACACTGCCCTTGAGGTTGTGGAGGTAAGGTCACCTCGCTGAGTTCTAGGGAAAAACCAATCGTGGACGGTAAACAGATAAAGAAACAAAGAAGGAATCTAATTACATCTCACTCATCTTCGTGGGCGCTACCCCGAGAGCTAACAGACTTCTGACCGCTGGAAACATACCATAGCTGGGCGGCAACTCCATGCACATTAGGTCAGCTACCGTCGTCAAGTCTTCTTCATTCTACTTTAAGATAATATACATATCGTTTTCATGCATATAATACTTGTTACGCTCTAATCATTTCTTCCGTTTCAAGAAAAATGAAGTATCTATTTCTCGGTGGATGCCTCCGACTGCAATTTGATTGTCTTCCCGCACGTCACCAAGCCACGCTGCTCAGACTGGAGGCCTGCAGATTACCAGATGCCGCGTGATCAAGGCGCGGACTCATCTCGGCCGTTAGTCTTGTAATGATATAACAGAGGCATTGATAGCCAAACAATGTTCACTCTGGGTTCTCGTCAAGCCAAAAAAAAAAAAAAAAGGTACGAATCTCAGCCTATACAAGTGACATTTTGAAATTAAATATTACCTCCCTGGGAATCTACGCGTAACTAGAGGTACTGTCGTAACCACAACCACGTAAATAAACAAAGTTCACTTTCCGTGATGAATGCACTTATGAGAGAAACTGTGGACATTTATTACAACAATTCCCGTTGAACATTCAATTCATTGAGAATTTTCAACTGGTAGCAACAACAGCTCTTGGCTATAGGTGCTTCCACCTGAAAGGCTTAGGACTTACCTAGGAATTGTGATCACGTGATTTGGGCTGTAAGCTTGTATTCTGGAGATGGTGCGTTCAAACCCCACTTTCGGCTGTCAAGAAAATAATTTTCCATGTTTTACCGATTTCACATCCGACAAATGCTGGGCCTGTACCTTAATTAAGGCCACGGTCGCTACCTTCACATTTCTATGACTTTCCCATCCACGCGTCACCGAAAAGTACGCTGAACTTCAGGTCGGGAAAAGAAAACTGGGAAAGGAGGATCATTTCAAATGATTACGATGTGAGATATCCCAGAAGGTAAGTGAATCCTGCGGCTTTCTCCCTTCAAAAATGCAACAATATTGCACCACAGGCTTGGGATACGCTTCAGACTAAAAGTTCAAGATATCACAACCTCTCCAAGCGCCAGGCGATTGGGAGGACTTTTGACATAAATATGTCTTGTGGCTGGGAGTCATCAGAAAATTTGCATGAAGGTTAGCGTGACGGAATTGTAACCCTAGCAACCGTGCAGGATGTGATGTAATGTATAGATGGATGGTCAGCCAGTGTTACCTAGCAACCGTGCAGTGTGATGTAATGTATAGATGGATGGTCAGCCAGTGTTACCTAGCAACCGTGCAGCTGTGATGTAATGTGTGGATGGATGGTCAGCCAGTGTTACCTAGCAACCGTGCACGCTGTGATGTAATGTGTGGTTGGATGGTCAGCCAGTGTTACCTAGCAACCGTGCGGCTGTGATGTAATGTATGGATGGATGGTCAGCCAGTGTTACCTAGCAACCGTGCACGCTGTGATGCAATGTATGGATGGATGGGCAGCCAGTGTTACCTAGCAACCGTGCACGCTATGATGTAATGTATGGATGGATGGTCAGCCAGTGTTACCTAGCAACCGTGCAAGCTACGTCTTATGGTTGGTTGACATCTGAAATTAGCACTAATTGATGAAAGGTCATGATTGGTAGACATATTCACGATCATTTGATTTTCGCAAATTGAAAAGTGCTATATTTTCCCTCTTACACTCTGCCAAAAGGCAATTTCAATTTGCCGAACTGCTGGCAGTACAAATTTTTACTTTCAATATCTCGATACATTAAAAAGCTGTAAAACAAAGAACATCACTGATTCTATTTCTAAGTCATGAAAATCAGAAATGGCGAAGTTACTTTGTAACCGAAATTGAATCAAGGTGCTGCAATGTTAATACACTGAGCTCGCAGTTTCTGTCTACAGTATTCTGTAAGACAGAAGTACCGGTATCTGTAGCAGTAAACTATCTTTATAACGCTCTGTTTTAAGACCGACCTTACTGCGCAGGAGTTAACGCTGAGTGTAATCAGGATATCTCATTCATAAGTTGAACGTAATGGAGATGAAAGTGGTCACTGAAACGAACACATGGAAACAATGGTAGGAGGGTACTCGGAATGAGGATATAAGAGTAAGCTAGGAATGAACTTGGTTGATTTAATTTTTAATTTCGTGCGGCTATTTCTAGCCAAGTGCAGCCCTTGTAAGGCAGACCCTCCGATGAGGGTGGGCGTTATCTGCCATGTGTAGGTAAATGCGTGTTATTGTGGTGGAGGATAGTGTTATGTGTAGTGTGTGAGTTGTAGGGATGTTGGGGACAGCACAAACACCCAGCCCCCGGGCCAATGAAATTAACCAATGAAGGTTAAAAACCCCGACCCGGCCGGGAATGGAACCCGGGACCCTCTGAACAGAAGGCCAGTACGCTGACAATTCAGCCAACGAGTCGGACAACTTGGTTGATGAGGGTGTACGTATACTCCTGCTTCAGAGCAGGGCCATGCGAGGTGAATGAAGGAGAATAGGTTACGTAGGAGAAAAATGGGCTCGGTCCAAGAGGATGAGAAGTAGGAGACCAAGGCTTAAGCCTGTTGTACACGATGACATTTTATTCAAATTTAAGATTTCACAAGAATTGTCATTACTTCACAAGTTTACTTCTCAAAACACTTGCAATATTTGAGAAGTCTTGAGAAGTCTTCAAAAGTGTTGAAAGTGATTTAGAATATGTTCTAATCATCAAAGGATTGCCAAGTCTTTGACAGAATTGATGAATATAATTCGAGTATTAACACTACGCGCTATCCCACTATGCTGGCTGGTATTTTTGGGAATCAAAACAACAAAATGGCTTCGTCTTCACCGCAATAAAATGAAGAAAACAGCAGCATACGAGGAGATTGAAAAATAAATATGTCAAGAAAGTGGACAGATTTTATGTTTATTACTATCAGCAAACACTGTCAGCAACGTTCGATTTATGACGGTCTTCCCATATTTTCTTCTTCTTCTTCTTCTTCTTATATGTTTTATCTTTCTTTTGACAATATTTTCAGTATATTTAGCATTCTCTGCCTTCGCTCTCTGCCATTATCTTTTCATCCTTTCTATATAGGAGTTTGCTTTTCTCACTAGTATTTCCGAGTCTCCTGGAAACCACGCACATTTTTCACGAGTTTTCTAAATCTATTTTTGTCGTTGATATAACCTTCCGGAACCGTCATCTTCGCCATGTCCAACTTCAATTCTCGAAACCGTTTCGTTCTCTCCTCGTCTTCCTGAAGAATTCACAGATCCTGTTCGGCAGTCTGTTATTGCCCATTCACACCAAGTGTCAATAGAACTTTAAATTCTTCCTCATCAGTTCAACTATTCGTTCCATTCTTTGATAAAATTTGTTGTTAGATTTCAGTCTCCTCTCACCATTTTTTGACATTTTGGCCTAGAACGTTTCTTAGAATTTTTTCTTTCTCTATTCCGGACATCCTCAATCCCATCTTTTCCACACATATGCAGTGTTTCTGCTGCATACAGGTACTCAGGTTTAACAACAGTGTGTAGATGCCTCAATATAGATCCATATGATACAAGCATTTTGTTTCCGATATTCCTCGTCAAATGAAATAGCATTTCCACTTTCCTCGCCCGCTCCTTAATGGCATTCTTTTCCGATTCATTCTCTAGTAAATTTTTGCCAAATACATAAAGCTCTTAATTTTCCTTACTTTTTCGTCTCCTAACTTCAACAACTCTGGGGGGCCTCTTTAATGTTGGTCATGAACGCAGTCTTCTCAAAAGATATTTGAAGCCCAGTCTTTTTTTCTATAATCTGGAGTTCATCAGACCTGCCCTTAGCTGTTGTTATATTGCTGATTAGTATCACTATATTAGTATTATTATTATGTAATTCCGAATAAGTTTTCATATAATAAGATATTTATTCTTTCTTTCTTAACATGTTTACCCTCCAGGGTTGATTTTCCCTCGGACTCAGTGAGGGATCCCACCCCTACCGCCTCAAGGGCAGTGTCCTGGAGCTTCAGACTCTGGGTCGGGGGATACAAATGGGGAGGATGACGTGTACCTCGTCCAGGCAGCTTCACCTGCCATGCTGAACATGGACCTTGCGGGGGATGGGAAGATTGGGATAGGCAAGGAAGAGGGAAGGAAGCGGGCGTGGCCTTAAGTTAGGTATCATCCCAGTATTTGCCTGGAGGAGAAGTGGGAAACCACGGAAAACCACTTCCAGGATGGCTGAGGTGGGAATCAAACACACCATCTACTCACATGACCTCCCGAGGCTGAGTGGACGCCGTTCCAGCCCTCGTACAACTTTTCAAATTTCGTGGCAGAGCCGGGAATCGAACCCGGGCCTGCAGGGGTGGCGGCTAATCACACTAACTACTACACCACATATTTATTTCCGTTGCATTAGTATATTTTTTATTCAATTCATGTAAGTGCAATATAACGTAACCTCTGCAAATAATAATGTTACCGAGCTCGATAGCTGCAGTCGCTTAACTGCGTCCAGTATCCAGTATTCGGGAGATAGTAGGTTCGAACCCCACTGTCGGCAGCCCTGAAGATGGTTTTCCATGGTATCCCATTTTTCACACCAGGCAAATGCTGGGGCTGTACCTTAATTAAGGCCACGGACACTTCCTTCCCACTCCTAGCCCTTCCTTGTCCCATCGTCGCCATAAGATCTATCTGTGTCGGTGCGACGTAAAGCAACTATCAAAAAAAAAGTTATGGTAGTATATTCATTACTGAGATGATGTTGAACGTAACTGCATTTATCTTTTCGTCATGTAAATTATGATTTATTGCGCATTTTTCTTCTTTTTGTGAATATATTCCACGAACCGCAACTTCTGCTTGCCTTTCCTTCACGTTAAAACAAAATGCTATCAAACCTTGCCGAATTATTTCATTTCTTGTCAAATCTTCAGAAATGTTGAACAATCTTTGAAAAGACTTGTACTTTTTCCTTGTGAGGTATTGAATTGAAAGAACAATTTTATGGTGTGCAATAGGCATAAGACAGAGTTTTCGAAGATTGGTGGTTAGAGTATGGAAGTAAATGAAGGCACATAACTACTTGTAAATAGATTAATTTGGGGGCACTTAGTTAATTCAGAGTGGTTTGTAGGACGAATGCTGAAAAGTATCAGATAACAATGAAGATGTATGTCTACATCCAGTTTCACTTAACAGAAGGTAATTCTATAGCTGTAAAATCGCCGAAGCTATCACTGCATGTATAGATATATAGGCTACGATAGCGAATCGTTGAAGAAAATTGCCCGAAGGGAAGACTATGTAAATCTCAGTCAAGAACTGTGTTTATGTACTTGGATATGGTCTGCGACTTTCTCAACTATGTGTTTTAAGAGAACACTAAGGAGAACTATAAATCTTCACAGATATAAGTGGACCAGTGGCTTCAAAGTAAATTATGGTCACGACACACATTTCGACTGAGAAACTGACATGTTTGTCTATTATTCTCCTCAAGTAGACTATTTGCTCTAATGAATATCGAATTTCTGACCAACGCTGTGTCAGCTTTCTCGTACAGACTAAACGTCTCCCACTGCTTTAATTGAAAGTATTGTTCTACTTTAGGATGGGAAGGCAGTGTGTCACTCTTGTTTACTAAGTGAAAGGAATATACCTAGGTACATTTTATTCATTTTTCAGAAAACAAGATACAGTTACAACGGTCTTTCTCCTTCCGCTGTCGATCGATCGATCTTTAGATAGATAGATAGATAGATAGATAGTGCGCCGTTCCCGCGTCCAGGTCGGGTCACAAAGAAATCCTGACTAGCTCAATTCATCGTTATCTACCAATCAAGTATCTATTTCGGGTAGTAGGAGAGTAAAGTCACCGGATAAACTAAACGGCTAAATTCGCATCAGTTCGTTGGACGTCTCCGTCTCGCGAATTAATCCATAACGCTTCATAAATATCTATCATACTTAATCTACGGATATTTATACATACTTATTTAACCTATGACATCATGAAAAGAATGGATACATTAATCTAATATCACTTTATTAAATTAAATAATCTTGAAATAGAAGTAGAATAGTTTGTTAAAATCTGATTATCTCCTCGCCTAACTAATCTAATTAATATGTAAAAAGGTCCAAAGATCTGTGATATATAAAAAAACTTGACAATATACATTGATTTTGCTGAAAAGTTGAAAATAATGTAGAGATGCTCATTATCATGATATTTTAAAATTAAAATCACGTGTAGGTTAGTCATTTTTCTTCTTAAACACAAATTCCCTAAATTCTCTTTCAATAATTTTACATAATATATTGCAGATCTATTCAGAAGTTATCTGTCTATTTGTCTGTATGTAACTGTCAATATTTTATAATCATGCTTTATATCACGATCACTAATCGTTAGTACAAGGAAAACATTGGTCTTCTTACTAATTTCTCGTGTATTTCAGATTCAGTGGCTTTTATCTTCAAACGTTCAAGGAAGAATAGATTAAGATAAGTCATTCAACATTGTTTCATTTTAAAATAATAAAAAAATTACCATTACTAATCATTATGTGGATCATTTACCTAAAATAAAAATAAATTTCAAACTCAAGTTAAGTGCCAATTACTTATATCATGTGCGACCTGTTAGTGTGTCACCAGTAACTTATAACACCTTATTTAATATCATTTCTGGAAATTCTGTGGTCTGACATCTAAGAAGACTTTAATAACCAGTATCTTCATCATCTATTTATGGAGGACCTCTTCAGTGATACCATTGAAATGAGCAATTAATTATTGTAACTCTATTTATTAAAATAAACATGATTGTGGTTAAGAATTCTGGATAATATGGGCTAATTCCACTCACTCTTCCCTATATGGATTCATTTTGATGACCTACCGATACCTATCCGACATATGTAAACTATATGGATCATATTCAATGCTGGATGTGGAATACTGAAGGATTAATATACGTTATGGAATTAAATTTATGCATTCCTAACCTTCAATCGCGTCAATTAAATATCACCATTAAAATACATCCATATCTTCTCTCTCATCATTACTCTTCTTATTACGCAACCATTCTTCATATATATAACACCTGTTTCACATTCTTCGCATCATATCTCTTCCTTCATTTCAATAACCCTTATATATATATCTTAATTTGACGCATATGAATTCATAACTATCATTTATCCACTTATATAATCCATTTCCTTCTCAATTTTCTTCAGCTTCATTTCATATTGCTCATATGTCATCTTATGATCCAAATATAACCTATATATCGTATCGCATCATCTCCATTTCGTGGTATACCACTCTAATTCAATCATAACATTAACCACAATGTCGGTATAATATCCACAACCGAAGTAAATAAACCTCTTACTTAAAATAGACAGCATTACGAACGCATAACTTGATTGTCACGACCAAATGCATCCTAACCAAAGGATTGTCATTTTTAGTTAGATGACTACCTATTGTCCTCCTACGTCTTTATATCAATGCTATTTGCCTGTATGTAACTGTCAATATTTTATAATCATGCTTTATATCACGATCACTAACGAATCCACTCTTCTTTAATTAAATCAATGACAGCACTGCACAATTATATAATACACGCAGTTAGAAAATGGCACTATCAAAAAAGCTATTTAAGTCACTTACTGTAACAATATATCAATTGACTTATCTTTTCTTCCTTGTATTCCCTCGATGGTGTATCCAGATGCTTTAGGACATCTAGTCAGATACGTCTACTACAGTGTGTCGGTCTCTGGGAACATATGAGCAGGTCATCCCTCCTTCTCCCTCACCTCGGGATAGCTCCGTCGCCTTCAGGTAACCTTCTCCAGACAGTCAACCTTGGTCTTCTTAGTGCATGATGCTGGCCATCTCTTGCGCAGTTAGGGCAAAAATACAGATAAACATGGTCAGTTTCGTCATCTTAGTATTCAAAGCCTTCTAATATTCATAAACATATTGAAAAGAATGCTTCTTTCAATTAAATCCAGCTAACGTCTTACAGACTACTAATATGTCTACGAAATTCTCAATTATACTTCGATTTAGCGTTCTATATCTTGTTTTGAATTGCTGTAGTTTTTATTATTTTCCTGCCAGTGACTTTGAATGATATCTGCTACTTCTGCGTGGTGCCTTGTGACGTAGCTAGTTACGTAACGATTCCCAATAAGTCGTTTCTTTTTTTCAACTTATTAACAAGCGATATTACGTAACATTCCTGTAGCCTTGCTCTTTTCTCTTGATGTTATTCCAAATTCTTTTCTATTCGAGCCTTTTGCTATCAAAACCGTCTTTCTTACGTAGCAGTATCTCGTACCGTGCAGCATGAGATGATTTCTTCTGCATTTGTTTTGTAATAATAAATTTGTAACAATCCTGTATCTTTCATTCTTTTCACCGTCTTCTTGATACAATTTCTCGGCTTATTCCTGATATGAATACAATCTTCTCGACATTGACGATTAAATTTGCGTGCCGTGTTAATTTTCTCGCGCCATAGCGCCATTTTTGTTCCAAGATGTTCATTCCTAACAGTGAAATGGCACAATAGATAGATAAACAGATAGATGTTTTAACCACGTTTAATTTATTCCTCTCCGTGAATGTTGGGTGTTCTTGTTAAACACAACAAAGCACACTGCCAACCATCTCACAGACATGTAATAGTGATTAAAGCCCACCTCACGGTGTTGGTGTCATGAAAGGTCTCAAGCCTTAAGAATGGGCTTAATCCACACAAAATGCCGACTACAATTACATTGGTAAAAGACAGAAAAGAAAAGAAAACAATTTCGAGAACATTATATCTTCATAGCACGTGTATGTGTATCATATAACCTCAGAAAAAGATTTAAAGCAATCTGAAACGCCTTTTATGAAGCATACACAAGCATCAGCCACAGCCCTAATATCCAGAAGACACAGATCCTTCACCAAAATGCACTATATGCCCTAAAATCACAGTCCAAGGAGAAGTTCTGCGGAACATTGAACACTTCCCAAAGCTTTGTATGCAAATGCAGATATTGATGCCGAAGTCGAACGCCGCCTCAAATGTGCTAGCATGGCTTTTGGTAGCCTTCGGATAAGGGTCTTTCATAATCATAATATCAGTACTCAGACCAAGATTTATGTGTACCAAGCTATTGTTAAGCCACCTCTTTACGTAGGGGTGAGAAGCGAGGACTACCTACAGAAGACACCTACGACGCCTGGAAAAATATCACCAGCCCTACCTGAGAAGAATCCTGAGAGTGAAATGGCAAGATCGGCGCACTAACATTACTGTTCTGAAAGAAGCAAATTCCATATATTTGGAGCCATGGTAATCAAGCACCGACTCCTCTTGACAGATCACATTGTCGTATTCCGGAATTCCGTCTGCCAACAAAATTGTGTATTCCCAATTTCAAAGACTACACGGAGGACCACGAAAGTGCTAAAAGATATACTAAAAACATACATGAAGAAATATCAAATTAAAACTGACAAGCGTAAAGCTATTGTACTTGATCGTCCAGTATGGCGCCGTATTGTCTTGCAAGGAACTCAGCGCCTTGGGCAATGACATCGGAACACAGAAAATAACAAACTCAGTGCTAGGAAACAATGGGAACTTCTAAAGAATAGAACACCACACAGCCAGTCTCTACCATACCAAATATTGATTAACAATGCGGGAGAATCTGCGGTTGGAAGGTTGGCCGCTACAGCCATCTAAGATCCCACAAAACTGTGTTTTGAAGAAGACAATCATACTTGTCAGTGAGTGATGACCCATCATTGCATCGAATACGAACCAAGTCTATTATTGTTACATGCCCCTTAGCTATAATGTATTTTTAGAGGTTTTATACTCTGAGAAATCTTCACTTCCTGCTTCATCTGACAGATCTGATAGATCATAGATATATCTTCCATCGTTGCAGTACAGTTTTGATTAAAACATTATCTGTGGATCCTTCTAGATATTTTCCTTTTAGTTAGGTGGTGTATGCTGCTACAAGAATAGAGGGTGTGACATGCGAGCACACGTTAGTTTTTTTGAGTTTTATTGTTTAATCTTCTGGTCAATAAATCAGCAAATAAACAATCGAGCTGTTGCTTGACATATTATTCCAAATCTTAGTTGGATTATTTACTTAAAATTATACAGAATTCTTAAGATAAACCTAAATGGTGTCATTTTCTTAGAAGTTGAAGGAACTACAAGCGAAGAGTCATCAAATATATATCCCCGACCCCTTATCAGAGAACGAGACTAAACGGTAAGCATACACAAGTAAAACATTATACAGTATCTCAAAACTCATTTACAGTCACTCCCGTAAATATTCGGCCACTGATAAAATCAGCGAAAAAGTGATGGCAATAACGCAACCATGAGCAGGATATGAAACCAAGTGTGTCTAAATAATGGAACTAGATGTGGTTGCTTATGCCGAAGAGGAATCAGGGAGCATTGATTTACATTATGCTGTAAAAGAAAGGATATTGCTCACATGGGTGAAATGGCACGCCTCAAATATATTCGGTCACCCGGAAAGGCCAGGATTGCCGTTGTATCCATTGACAGAGACCGGGCAGATAGCGTTGCAAAACTTTCAGTTCAGAAATGCGGTGCCGCAAGTCACGTCGTGCCGAAGTCATTCGCTGCAGTGTTGCGGACAGGTATCAAATAGGGTGCAAAAGACAACACAATACCACGTTTGAAGAACGACAGCTCGTGATATTTCATCATTCTCGAGGTAAATCGCTTAGAAAGATATCGCAGATGCTTAACATAGCAGTTGGAGATATACTCAGACGATTCAAAAATGAAGACAGAATTGATTCAGTTCCTCACACAGGCAGACCAAGAAGGCTGACAGAACGACAGGAGTGGTTTGTTCTTCGGAGAAGAGCTTGTAGAAAACCATTCATTGGCACGGCAAATAAAAAGAAGCAGTTAGAGCTCGCAAAACCTACGTAAGCAAACCCTGTGCTTGGTAGGAGGATGTGTTATTTGTTGATGAGTCAAAGTTCAACGTGTTTGGGTCCGATGGAAAGCAATTGGTGTGGCGGAAACGTCACGAGGAACTGAAAACAAGCAATTTACAGGCAACGGTAAAACATGGTGGAGGAAGTGAAATGGTGTGGGGATGTGTTGCATCGAACGGGATTGGTGCACTGTGTTTCACTGAACATATTTTGACAAAAGAGGGCTATTTTGCTATCCTCAAAAACAATTTGCTATAATTTGCGGAACAACTTGATATACAGCATACTTTCAAATTCTACCAACATAAGGACCCCAAGCACAAGTCGTAACTTGTCAGAGAGTGGCTGCTGTACAACTGCCCGAAGGTTTTGGAGAATCCACCACAATCAACCGACCTGAATCCCATCGAGAATGTGTGGAGTCAAATGAAGGCAGCTCTGCAATTCCGGCCGACAAGTTCCCTCACAGACATGAAGAGGGGACTGCTACAAGAATAGGCGGCATTAAGCCCTGATTATACCAAGAAAGTTATCGTCAGTATGCCGAATCGAATGGAAGAGGTGATGAAACATCAAAGTGGACCTACAAAGTTCTGAATGTGTAACAGGGTTGTGAATTATGCGAGATTATGTTGCTTTTTACGTCGCACCGACACAGATATGTCTTACGGCGATGATGGGGTAGGAAACGCCTAGGAATTGGAAGGAAGCGGCCCTGGCCTTAATTAAGGTACAGCCCCGGCATTTGCCTGGTATGAAAATAGGAAACCACGGAAAACAATCTTCAGGGCTGCCGACAGTAGGGCTCGAACCCACTATCTCCCGATTACTGGATACTGGCCGCACTTAAGCGACTGCAGCTATCGAGCACATCCGCTTTTTTATTATGTCTCCCCTTTAAGTGGATTTTCCAAAAAGAGTGTGTTCATTTTATTTTTAAACTAGCGAATGTACCCGTGCTTCGCTACGGTATTCTACATTGTATTCGAATATCGAAGTAAATAGTGTACATGCAGTAAATAAGATAGTTTTAAAATTGCATGTCTCTTAGCGTTATCCGAGAAAGAGCATGGGGAGGTCCCCGTACGTTTCCAATGTAAAGTGTTTGTTACGGATTTGTGATATAACGGCAGGCTCACTTGCCTACTGGCATTCACAATCAGGTTGGGAAGTTTACATTATAATTGCAGGCCCCATTGCCTACTATGCGGACAGAATCGATTTGGGGAGTTTTCGTTAAAATGGCAGCCCCCCTTTCCTACCTCCAGACAGATTACAGTTTTTATTATAATGGCAGGCAATTACCCTACTATCACTCGAAATTGAGTTGTGCAGTTATCATTATAATGACAGGCCCCTTTTCCTACTGCCAGCCAGCGTACTGCCAGTCACACCAAGTTGGTGAGTTTCCATCAAAATAGCAGGCCACTATGCCTAATGCCAGTCACATTTTAGATGAGTACATTTCTTTATAATGGCGGGCACCCTTGCCTACTGCCAAACACAATCGGGTAGGGGAGTTTTAAACAAAACTGCATGCTCACTTACCTTCTGCAAGTCAAATCGAGAAGGGAACTATTCATTACAATTGTAGGCCTTCCTTACTAATGACAGTTACACAGGAGTTGGAGAAGGAACCCTTTCCTACTGCCAGTCAAAGTCGGTGTGGGGAGTACTGATTACAATAGCAGACCGACCCTTTCTCGATCGCTAAATCGACATCAGTGAATATATATAGATCGACATACGAAAGTATATGCGTGTTTACAATATTGAAGACCTTCATTTACAGATTAACTGCTACTAAACGTACGTCATATCGACAAAGGATTATACCATAAGACACGCCGGATTTAGTGGCCTAAATGGCTGGTCCAATGATATGTCATCTATTCTTGGGTCAGATTTAGAAACGTGGAACAGGGTAAAGGTTTTGTAAGATCATCTCACATTACATTACTTTTCGGATAATAATGTGACAGCTACATACGTAGCATTTGGCTCACATATGGCTACTGAGTGGGCCAATTTTCGTGAAGAGTTTGATGATTCTGTATTTCATATAAGTAATTGAAAGTATGAATAATGCATGTGAAAATTCCAAATTGACTTAACATCGATTAATAGAGAAAAATCAAACTTAAAAGGGATACAGATACGGCATAAAGTCATAAGACCAAGGTTGTAGATCATTCCAAATTGAACGGAGATTGTGCAATCCGTTACGTGATAGGAATTTCCGAAGGTCTGCACCATCATTAAAATTGCCTGCATATTTCGATATTCTTCGGGGATAAAAAATGAAAAATTTAATGATATAGGATTTTTCATTCGTTACAGGCTAAAACGTATAATTTTGTCAAATTTCAATTATCTTCTTATTCTTCTGGCAGATTATGCCACAATGTGGATTTTGGGCGAGGCGGGTAAAAATTAGGACTTTCAGGAAATCAAAAATTATGGAGATTGTTATTATTACCCCTTAAACGGAAAGCTGTACGAAAATTTCGCCAAAATAGTCAGTGTAGAGGTACACAGTCGTTACGATTTGATTTATATAGATAAGGAATCTGCTCCATGTAAAACACCTTTTGGGCTATGTCCGCTGGACTTAACCTGCAAAAGTGACCATTCATGATATCTCCCTTATTAATCCTCCTGACGAAAAAATGCACATGAAAAAAAAGGTTTAGAGGTGGAATTCCATCAGGTTTGGTCGATTTCCAGTCAGGTTGGTCTTGTTCTGTATATATTGTGGAAGAGTAAAATCACCATTTCGGTTCCTTATAAACCGCCAGTCCATTCCGGAACATGAAATGTTATTTACGTTTAAAACCTACCTTTGGACAGGTGGATGCTAAATATAAATTTTGTTTCGAATGTCTTCAGTAGTTTTCAAGTTGTAAGGAATACGCTTTACACGCACCCGCTCGTGAGTTAAGTCCGATGGGACTTGTACAGAAAAACGGTCCTTTAATGATATCTCCCTTATTGATCCTCGTATCGAAATGATGCACATGAGAAAAAAAGGTTTAGACATTAATTTCTACCAAGGTAGGTAGACTTCCATAAACTTTTGTTGTGTATATTTTTTGGAAGTGCAAAATCACTGTTTCGGTTTCGTATAAACCCCCAGTTAGTTCAGGGATTTAGAAACAATATTTGCCCTGAAACCTATCAAGGACAGGTGTATTCTAAATACGAATCTTGGTGGAAATGCATCCAGTAGTTTCTAGCATTCACGTACATACGGCGTAATTAAGGAAGAAAATAATACAGTTAAGAATGTTGAAACTAATAGAAAATGGATTATAACTGAGGACAGCCGGATAACGACAAATAAATAAATGCCGTGAGTTATGGATATAATAAAGCGCTAACAGAGGAGAAATTTAGGTTCAGTGATTCTTAGGTAAACAAATATGAAGATGACTAATGGTGTTATTACTTAATCTATTCGAGGGCGGTTATAACCTCCAACGATATTCCGCCAATATCCCGCAGATGAGCCGATTGATGCCTCTCTTGCCATCTACCCAAGGAACAACCACGAATTTAAAAGCATGATGAGGAAAATGGCAATACGTTACTTCCCTACTGGCATGCAGTCAGAGACGTTGCCATGGTAACCTGTAGGTTCGTTGTCGGTCTGTCGGTCACTAAATGCAGAGCAAGATACCAGCAGAAAATTGTAAATTTCTCCGTCATGTGAAGAGTAAGGTAAATTATGAACATAACGAAAGTTGTTTATAATGAAGAGACGTTTCACGTACGGTAAACGAAGTTTACAGAAAATCAATAGTATAAGAGAAAATAGAGGAAAACCACTGTGGTTTTCCTATAAACACCCCGTCTATTCAAAGATTTTAAAATTATATGCATATCGGAACCTTTCCTGGGATGAGTATACTCTAAATATGAAGTTTGGCTGAGATCTATCCAGCCGTTTCGACGTGATGGTGGGAAAACCACTCTGGTTTTCCTATAAACCCCCCGTCTATTCAAGGATTTTAAAATGATATGCATATCTAAACCTTCCCCGGGATTAGTATACTCTAAATACAATGTTTGGTTGAGATCCATCCAGCCGTTTCGACGTGATGGTGGAAAAACCATTCTGATTTTCCTATAAACCCCCCATATATTCAAATATTTTAAAATGATATGCATATGGAAAACTTCCCCGCGATGAGTATCCTCTAAATATGAAGTTTGGTTGAGATCTATCCAGCCGTTTCGACGTGATGGTGGGAAAACCACTCTGGTTTTCCTATAAACCCCCCGTCTATTCAAGGATTTTAAAATTATATGCATATCTAAACCTTCCCCGGGATTAGTATACTCTAAATACAATGTTTGGTTGAGATCCATCCAGCCGTTTCGACGTGATGGTGGAAAAACCATTCTGATTTTCCTATAAACCCCCCATATATTCAAATATTTTAAAATGATATGCATATGGAAAACTTCCCCGCGATGAGTATCCTCTAAATATGAAGTTTGGTTGAGATCTATCCAGCCGTTTCGACGTGATGGTGGAAAAACCATTCTGGTTTTCCTATAAACCCCCTGTCTATTCAAGGATTTTAAAATGATATGCATATCAAAACCTTCTCCGGGATGAGTATACCCTAAATATGAAGTTTGGTTGAGATCTATCCAGCCGTTTCGACGTGATGGTGGAACAGACAAACAGACAGACAAACAGAAACAATTTTATTTATATAGATTTTTACACTCGTTCTTCACCCCCTTTCCATCCCCGCCCAAAGGAGTCCTATGAGTGCCTTACACAACAGTATATTTTTTTCCCAGATATTAAGTCTTATTTGTACCTATTTTGGTTGACAGCTATGCCCAAACGTACATGCATAATCTCACTGCTCTAGAATCCTGGAGCTGACGTTGCCATGGTTACGGCAGTTCATTTCTTTATCCGATTCCTAGAGCAGGGGTAGTGTGGTGCCAATATCTCCGTAACGGTTGGTTTTACGGCCTTAAAACATGGTTTTCGGGCCCGTAGGGCTTACCGAGTTTTGTTCTTTGCGTCAAGAGGATTAAATTGAGCTTTGTCTCGTCCTTATACGACAAATTCGATATTTTGCCTATAATAGTATAAGAGAAAATGGAGGAAAACCGTTTTTCCTATAAAACCCCCGTCTTTTCAAAGATTTTAAAATGATATGCATATCGAAACCTTCCCCGGGGTCAGTATACTCTAAATATGAAGTTTGGTTGAGATCTATCCAGCCGTTTCGACGTGATGGTGGAACAGACAAACAGACAGACAAACAGACAAACAGAAACAATTTTATTTATATAGAAGAGATTCCAAGTACCAGTTTTAACGTCTGTAGTATCTTCAGTTTCTGAGACATATGTATAAAGAATTCAACTCCTTCCTCACTTCCTTTCACCCCCCTCCCCCTCTCGCCCTCACCCCTTAAGTGGATTTTCTGAAAACCAAAATGTGTGTTCTTTTATTTTTAAACTAGCAAATGTACCCGTGCTTCGCTACGGTATTCTGCATTGTATACGAATATTGAAGTAAATACTGTACATGCAGTAAATAAGATTGTTTTAAAATAGCATGTCTCTTAGCGTTATCCGAGAAACAATATGCAGAGGTCCCCATACGTTGTTTCCAGTGTAAAGTGCTTGTTACGGATTTGTGATGATAACGACAGGCTCACTTGTCTACTGCCATTCACAATCGAGTTGGGAAGTTTACATTATAATTGCAGGCCCCATTGCCTACTGCGCGGTCACAATCTATTTGGGGAGTTTCCGTTACAATTGCAGGCCCCCTTTCCTACCTCCAGACATATTACAAATTGAAGAGTTTTTATTATAATGGCAGGAAACTTCCCTACAACCAGTCAACATTGAGTTGTGCAGTTATCATTATAATGATAGGCCCCTTTTCCAACTGCCAGCCAGCTTCCTGCCAGTCACACCAAGTTGATGAGTTTCCATCAAAATAGCAGGCCAGTATGCATAATGCCAGTCACATTTTAGATGGGTACATCTGTTTATAACTGCGGGAACGCTTGCCTACAGCCAAAGACTGTATGCTGCATGCTCCCTTGCCTTCTGAAAGTCAAATCGAGAAGTGAATTATTCATTACAATGGTAGGCCTGCCTCATTAATGCCAGTTACACAGGAATTGGAGAAGGACTCCATTCCTACTGCCAGTCATAGTCGGTGTGCGGAGTACTGATTACAATAGCAGACACACCCTTTCTCGATCGCTACAAAATCGACATCAGTGAATATATATAGTTCGACATACGAAAGTATGTGCTTGTTTACAATATTGCAGACCTTCATTTACAGATTAACTGCTTCTAAACGGTACATCATATCGAGAAAAGATTGTACCATAAGACGCCGGATTTAGCGGCCTAAATTGCTGGTCATATGATATCTCATCTATTCATGGGTCAGATTGAGTTAGAAACTTGGGTAAAATTTGTGTAAGATTATCTCACATTGCATTGCTTTTCGGATAATTAAGTGACAGCTACATACATAGCATCTGGCTCACATGTGGCTACTGGGTGGACCAATTTTCGTGTAGAGTATGATGATTCTATCTTTCCTCTAAGTGATGGAAGGTATGAATTATGTATGTGAAAAGTACTACTTTACTTAAGATCGAGAAATAGAGAAAAGTCAAACGTAAAATGGATATAAATACGACAAAAAGTCGTACGACCAAGGTTGTAGATCACTCCAAATTGAACGGGGATTGTGCCATCCGTTATGTGATGATACTTCCCGAAGGTCTGCACCATCATTAAAATTGCCTCCATATTTCGATATTCTTCGGGATAGAAAGGGAAAAATTTAAAGCTCTTGGAAGTTTTCCGCCCGTTACAGGCTAAGTCGTAAAATTTTGCCAAATTTCAGTTTTCTTTCTCGACTGGCAGATTATGCCGCAATCTGGGTTTTCAGTGAGAAGTGTAAAAAGTAGAACTTTCAAGATACTAAACCAAAAAATATGCAGATGATCATTATTACCCCTTAAGCGTGTAGCTGTACGAAAATTTCGACAAAATAGTCTATGTACAGGCACACAGTAGTTACGATTTTATTTACATAGATAAATAAGGAACCTGCTCCACGTACAACACCTTTTGGGCTATATCCGCTGGACTTAACCGGAAAAACGGACCGTTTATGATATCTCCCTTATTAATCCTCCTGTCGAAAAAATGCACATGAAAAAAAGTTTTAGAGATGGAATTCCATCATGTTTGGTCGATTTCCAGTCAGGTTGGTCTTGTACTGTATATATTCTGGAAGAGTAAAATCACCATTTCGATTCCCTATAAACCGCCAGTCCATTCCGGGAACATGAAATGTTATTGACGATTAACACCTACCGTTGGACAGGTGGATGTTAATATAAAGTTTGACTCAAATATCTTCAGTAGTTTTCAAGTTGTAAAACATACGCTTTACACGCACCCGCTCTTGAGTTAAGTCCGGTGGGACTTGTACCGGAAAACGGTCCGTTAATGATATCTCCCTTATTAATCCTCGTATTGAAATGATGCACATGAGGAAAAAGGCCTAGAAATGAATTTCCATTACGGCAGCTAAATTTACATTTAGTTTGGTTGCAAAATGACGGTTTCGGTTTCGTATAATCCCCCAGTCAATTCAGGGATTCAGAAACAATACTTGCCCTAAAACCTACCAAAGGACAGATGGATTCTAAATATCAAGTTTGGTGGAAATATATCCAGTAGTTTCCAAGTTTTAGACAAACAGACAAACAAACAAACAGACAGACACCAAAACAGAATATATGCAGATGGTCATTATTACACCTGAAACGGATAACTGTACGGAAATTTCGCCAAAATTGTCAATGTACAGACATACTCTAGAAGTGTAGACCTTTATTTCGATAGTTACTGCTTTGCAACTGTACGACGTATCTACAAACGGACTTCACCATCAGACGCCCCTTTCAGTGCTCTACATGGTTGGTCCTATGACATCTTCTCGTATCTCCTTTATTTATGGGTTAGATTGAGTTAGAGTCATTGAATGGGGTGAAATCTTGTACAGTTTTTGAATGCTACTTTATATTTTTGATTCTCATGTGACAGCTAGAATCATAAAATTTGGCTATAACATTGCCAATGGTCATGTCAATGTGCGTGCCGAATGTCATGATTCTACCTTTCCTATAAGTGTGCCAAATGATAACATATACGTGTAAAAGTACAAAATCAACTTGTGTTTAATGTATTAGAGATAGAAATACGACGAAAAGTCACAGGACAAAAGTTGTAGATCTCTCCAAAATGAAACGCAATTTGCTTTGTGACTTTTGATACGACTTACTGATTAGCCACCAATTACCCCGAAACGAAGGTCTGCACCGCCGTTAAAATTGCATCCATATTTCGGAATTTTCCTGGGCCAGAAGTTATACATTTGCATAGCTTAGAATATTTCCTCAAAGGAAAGAGTGTACAGCATTCGGGATTAGCACTCGCATACATACGTGGTAATTAAGGAAGAAAGTAATACAGTTTAGTAAGTTGAAATTAATAGAAAATAGATTATAACAGAGGACATCCGGATGACGACAAATATATAAATACCAAGTGAATGTATTGGAAAATCAAATGCTCCTCAATAAATTATGCCGGAGTGAGTTATGGATATAAGAAAGCGGTAATCGGAGAGAAATTTAGGCGCAGGGATTCTTAGGTAATCAGATAAGAAGATGAATATTTGTGTTATTACTTATGCTATTCGAGGACGGTTATAACCTCCAATGATATTCCGCCAATATCCCGCAGAATGGCCGATTGACGACTCTCTTGCTTTCTACCCAAGGAACAACCACGAATTTAAAGGAATGATGAGGAAAATGACAATACGTTACTTCCCTGCTGGCAAGCAGTCAGAGACGTTGCCATGGTAACCCATATATTCGTTATCGCTCTGTCGGTCCCTCAATGCCGAGCATGGTATCGGCAGAAAATAGTAAATTTCTCCGTCATTTGAAGAGTAAGGTAAATTATGAACACAACGAAAGTTGTTTGTGATGAAGAGACCTTTCACATACGGTCCACAGAGTTTGCAGAAAATCAATAGTATAAGAGAAAATGGAGGAAGACCGTTGTGGTTTTCCTATAGACCCCCGTCTTTTCAAAGATTTTAAAATGATATGCATATCGAAACCTTCCCCGGGGTGAGTATACTCTAAATATGAAGTTTGGTTGAGATCTATCCAGCCCTTTCGACGTGATGGTGGAACAAACAAACATTTTTATTCTTTTTATTTTGCTAGTTGCTTTACGTCGCACCGACACAGATAGGTCTTATGGCGACGATGGGACAGGGAAGGGATAGGAGTTGGAAGGAATCGGCCGTGGCCTTAATTAAGGTACAGCCCCAGCATTTGCCTGGTGTGAAAATGGGAAACCACGGAAAACCATTTTCAGAGCTGCCGACAGTGGGGTTCGAACCTACTATCTCCCGAATACTGGATATTGGCCGCACTTAAGCCAAACAAACAAACAAACAAACAAACAAACAAACAAACAAACAAACAAACAAACAAACAAACAAACAAACAAACAGACAGACAAACAGAAACGAACAACTTTATTTATAAGATTATTTTTATACCACTCCCCTCGCCCCCTGCCAAAAGGGTGCTAGGGGTGTCTTACCCTCACGCGGTTTGTCTCCTGATACTAATTGATAAGTGTACCACGTTTGGTGAAATTGCTCCAGTGGTTTAGGAGGAGATGTGTCATATACACACCCACACCCACACACCCACGCACACACATACATCAATTTTTATATATAGTAAGAAGAAGAAGATAATATTTTTATATGTAGTTTTTCGATTAATTTTATATCTCACCCCCTTCGCTCCCCACTTGGATTTGCAAAAAATCCGGAGTAATACTATTCATCTCAGAGACCCTGAAATCTATGGATTCGAAACTGTTTTTAATTATTTCTATATCTCACCCCACCCCCCCACCCTTTGCTCCGAACCTAAAAGGGGGCTGGATTTTAAAAAAATTCTAGAGTATCACTTTTCAACTCAGCGACCCCGAAAACTATGAATTCGACACTATTCTCGATTATTATTGTAACTACCACCCCCCTGACCCTCTCCCTTAAGGGCGCTAGGGATGGCTTACCCCCCACAGTGATCGTCTCCCGATAGTAAGTGATTCGTGTACCAAGTTTGGTTGAAATTGCTCCAGTGGTTTAGTTGGAGATGTGTCATTTACACACACACTTCCATTTCTATATATAGTAAGATTTTTACACTCGTTCTTCACCCCCTTTCCATCCCCGCCCAAAGGAGTACTATGAGTGCCTTACACAACAGTATATTTTTTTCCCAGATATTAAGTCTTATTTGTACCTATTTTGGTTGACAGCTATGCCCAAACGTACATGCATAATCTCACTGCTCTAGAATCCTGGAGCTGACGTTGCCATGGTTACGGCAGTTCATTTCTTTATCCGATTCCTAGAGCAGGGGTAGTGTGGTGCCAATATCTCCGTAACGGTTGGTTTTAGGGCCTTAAAACATGGTTTTCGGGCCCGTAGGGCTTACCGAGTTTTGTTCTTTGCGTCAAGAGGATTAAATTGAGCTTTCTCTCGTCCTTATACGACAAATTCGATATTTTGCCTATAATAGTATAAGAGAAAATGGAGGAAAACCGTTTTTCCTATAAAACCCCCGTCTTTTCAAAGATTTTAAAATGATATGCATATCGAAACCTTCCCCGGGGTCAGTATACTCTAAATATGAAGTTTGGTTGAGATCTATCCAGCCGTTTCGACGTGATGGTGGAACAGACAGACAGACAAACAGACAAACAGAAACAATTTTATTTATATAGATGAGATTACAAATACCTATTTTCATGTCTGTAATATGTTACTTTTTGTGATATATCTATATATATAAAAGCAAGTCGGTCTGGAGCGATCTAGTCTATATATAAATATTTAAAAATGAAAATAGACGTGAATTAATGAGGCACTTCCAGAAATCACAGAAATTTGAAACTTGGTACGGGAGAAGCTGATGACCCCAGGATCCCTAGAAAAATCGAAAATTCTCAAAATTCCCTGAAGGGGGCATGCTGGGGGCCTCAAAGTTTGGGCTCAGCATAAGAACGCTCTCGTATAATTTATCCAAAGCAACAACCTATAGGCTTCGTGGGCTTAAAAATTTTCAGGAATTTTTTATTTTTTATCCCCCATCCCCCCAAATCAAGATGGCGGTACAACCTGCTAGACGACGTAGAAATTTGAAATTTGGGGAAATTATAGCTTTTAGTAAAAAAATAATTCCAAGATGTACACATTTTTCATTTTTTACCCCCAAATATATCGAAATATGGGGGCAATTTTAATGACTGTGCAGACATTTTTTGAGGTATTTGTTGGCTAAACGGCAAGTCGTATCACATAACGGATGGCACAATCTCACTTCAATTCGGATGAATGGGTCCTATGACATTTTGTCGTATCTCTCTGCTTTATACGTTAGATTGGTCGTATTTCTGGATTGTTCATAAATTTGTTCACTTTTACAAGTGTATTTCATTGTTTAACGCACTTATAGAAATATAGCATCATCAGGTTAAGTGCGCACAATGGCAAGTTCAGAGGCCATGTATGGACCAAAGTTCATGATTCTAGCTTATACATAGGTATGTTAAAAGTAAAGTAAAGCGCTAAAAATGTACTCAAATTGCATCCTATTCAAATTTTTGAACTGAATTTTTTCTATAAACATGGGAGATACGAGGAAATTGTTTAGAAACAAACATGTAGAGCGGTAAAGGGGGGCATGTGATGACGCAAACCGTTTGTTAATATCATGCACCGTTTGTGAGTTATGTATCTCGAAGTGGAGGTCTGCACTGTTAAACGTGTTCATGCTTATCCCTCATCTACAGTATATAAATAAAATCGTAACGACCGTGTATCTGTGCATTGACTCTTATGGCAAAATTTTCGTACAGCTATCCATTTAAGGGTTAATAATGATCATCTGCAGATTTTTTATGTATAGTTTCATGAAAGTCCTAAATTTTAGCCCCTCCCCCAAAATCAAGATTGCGGCAAAATCTGCCAGACTACCCAGAAAATTGAAATTAGGCGAAATTATACGATTTATCCTGTAACCGACGTAAAACTTCCAATATCTTTAAATTTTTTACGTTTTCCCCCGAAGAATATCGAAATATGAAGGAAATTTTAATGACGGTGCAGACCTTCGTTTCGAGGTATTTTGCGGCTAAACGGTCAGTCGTATCAGAAAACGGATGGATCAATCTCAGTTCAATTTGGAGTGATCTACAACTTTGGTCCTATGACGTTTCGTCGTATCTATATTCCTTATAACTTAGATTTGTCTCAATTTCTCGATTATACCTACATTTTTCTCTTTTTACACGTACAATTCGTAATTCGAATCACTTATATGAAAGATAGAATCATCTGATTCTAGACGAATATTGGCCCACGCAGTGTCCACACGTGACCCAAACTCTATGTATGTAGCTGTCACATTCGTACCCAAAAGTAATGCACTGTGAGACAACCTTACGAAAATGTCACCCTATTCATAGTTCCTAACTCAATTTTACCCATTAATAGATGAAACAGGAGAAAATATCTGAAGACCAGCCATTTAGATCGCTTATATTACAATCCGTTTGTCGACATCATTTAGCAGCAGTTAATGTGTAAATTAAGGTCGGCAATATTGTAAACATGCATATACTTCGTATGTCGATCTATATTATATTCACTGAAGTTGATATGTAGCGACGTAGAAAGCGTGCTTTTGCCATTATAATTAATATTTTACATCGTTAGTGACTCTCAGCAGGATGGCGTCTGCTAATGTAATCGTTACTCTCCACATCGACTTTGACTGACTGTAGGAATGGGACCCTTCTCCAATTCCTTTGTAACTAGCATTAGTGAGGAGGTACTTCCATTGTATTTATAATTCCCTTCTCGATTTGATTGGCAGAACTCAAGGAAGCATGCAATTATGTTCAAAACTCCCCTGACCGTTTCTGTTTGGGAGTAGGGAAGTATGCCTGTCATTAGAGACAAATTTACCCATTTAAAAAGTGACTGGCATTAGGCATAGTTGCCCTGCTATTGTAATATAAGCTTACTAACTAGATGTGACTGCCATAAAACGGGGCCTGTCATTATAATGATAACAGCACAACTCAATTTTGACTGGCAGTAGGGAAGGTGCCTCCTATTATATTAAAGACTCCTCAGATGTAAGCTGTCTGGAAGTAGGAAAAGGCGCCTGCCGTTGTAACGAAAACTCCCCAAATCGATTGTGACGACGCAGTAGGTAATGGAGCCTCCAATTATAATGGAAACTTTCCTACTCGATTGTGAATAGCGGTAGGCAAGTGAGCCAACTCTTATCATTACAACTCCGCAACTCACACATTACATTGGAAACAACGTATAGGAATCTCCCCATGCTTTTTCTGGATAACGCTAAGAGGCATGCAGTTTAAAAAATCTTATTTACTGCATGTACAGTAATTTACTTCGATAACCGTATACAGTGTGCAATACCGTAGCGAAACACGGGTACATTTGCTAGTTGTAGATGATTTCGCTGTTGTAGAATCCTGGAGCTGACGTCGCCATGGTTGCGGCAGTTCACTTCGCTATCCGATTCCTAGAGCAGGAGCAGTGTGGTGCCAATATCTCCAAATGTCCGGTTCGTTTTAAGGGCTTATAATATAGTTTTCCGGCCCGTAGGGCTTACCGAGTTTTGTTCCTAAATTGAACTTTGTCTCGTCCTTTTACGACAAATTCGATATTTCTCCTATATTAGCCTAGTATTTTTACATCTCCCCCCGTGCCCATCCTAGAATTGTTTCGAAAATAAAATACAGCCCATGCCCCTCAGGGATAATGAATATTTATAATTAGTAAAATAATATTTAGAATCGGTCGGGAAATTCTTGAGATTATCTATTACATACAAACAAACTTCCTGGTTTCCTGTTTTCACCCCACGCAAATTCTGGGGCTGTATCTTAATTAAGGCCACGGACGCTTGCTTCCCACTCTTCCTACACCCAGCCCTTTCATATACCATCGTCGCCATAAGACCTATCTGCGTCGGCGCGACGTAAAGCAGATTGGTAAAAAGAAATTAAGTTCATATTTTATGAAATGTGGAAATAATTAAATTGTTACTATAAAATATTACGTAATGTAGGTAATCAACAGGTAATTTGACAACTTGATCTTTCATTGTTTTACTTTGTTAAATAAACATGATTATAGACAATTGTATCTAAAATATTTAATCATTATCAAGAGCCAGCGGGTACTTCACACTAATTTTTGCCGACTCCGACGTACTGTACGTGGGTAGCTGGAGGGCAGTATAATTCAGCGTTACTAATTTTCGTTACTTAGGAGTTTGACGTACGAGTTCAGAAAAAATATTGTGTTTCCTTGAATTACAACAGCACTCATTAACAATAACGTGCATGGCTTTGCACAACGGGCCACTTAATGGTTGTATAAGTCCTCTCTAACCAAAGACTTGAATCTACCGTATTTCCTTTCTTAGGCGGAAACAATCAAGTCAGAAAACTGATGATTTGAAGAAGGAGGCTAAACCACAAATACTGAGGACAGTTAGATTGAGGTCGTCTTCTTTCTAATGTAATAGCTTTCGGTAGTGGTCGAGCTATTGTCCAGCCATGGCTTCTCTCTCTCTCTCTCTCTCTCTCTCTCTGTTTCTCTCTCTCCGATCCTAAGCAAGGATATCACAGAATATTACTCTTCCAGTCCCTGTAGCTACAGAAAACTATCGAACGGGGCTGTGTCGTACATTAAGTATCACGTGATATGCTTTTGGGTTTGAAATGTTTCCACCACTGCGCTAGTAGATGTGCTTTGCTGGGGTCGCCACTGCGCGAAACTCGCTCCACGGCGCTTCGATATCTTAAAATTCAGACGTACCCCCGATAAGCATTTGTATAGTCATTTGAACTTTTTCAAATACTTGCAAGATTCTCTATCCTATCTGATACGTTTCCGATCACTAGGAAGCCACTATTATTGATATGTCCTAACATTTTGAGAAATAAATGTTTCGCACTAATTCACATTACAATTTTCTGAACTTTTAACTACCGGGCGAGTTGGCCGTGCGCGTAGAGGCGCGCGGCTGTGAGCTTGCATCCGGGAGATAGTAGGTTCGAATCCCACTATCGGCAGCCCTGAAAATGGCTTTCCGTGGTTTCCCATTTTCACACCAGGCTGTACCTTAATTAAGGCCACGGCCGCTTCCTTCCAACTCCTAGGCCTTTCCTATCCCATCGTCGCCATAAGACCTATCTGTGTCGGTGCGACGTAAAGACCATAGCAAAAAAAAAAATGAACTGTTAACTATTTGATACTAGCAAGATACCCGTGCTTCGCTACGGTATTATACTGAAATTATAATTGAATGCTTATTGTTTTAGATATATAATCCGCCGAAATTCGCGATCTGATTCGTTTTCTGCGAGAATCCGCCAAAATTCGCGATCTGACTCGTTTTCTAATAGATTACGGTATGTTTCCTCACATTTTTCAATCTTTCTTTCCAGCAATCGATTTCGTACTTCCCGGGCTAGGTCCAGATATTCCACCCCGTCAGTTGGGTCCCTAAATCTTTGCCATCTTTTCCTATAAGCGTTTTTAATATGGATCAAATCCTTCTGGAGTTCCGGCGTGGTGTCGTCTTAGGTGCCTTGGCGGTACTGAACCCGCGGCCGGACTGCATTCTCAGTCATTACCCGTCCAGGACCCGTCTCCAGGGGGGTCCGCACATTTGACAACGGTCCAGAACATTATTATTATTATTATTATTATTATTATTATTATTATTATTATTATTATTAAAAGATGTTCTGAACCCCACAGCAAGATGCAAGATCGCTACTTGGCGGTAAATTACATCTGCTGCCAGTGTCATTGTTACAATGTGACCAGCACCATCGTCGCGCGTAGGCAAGTGTGCGGGATTTCTGGCGATACCAATGACATACTTACGTGCATTGTTGACCTTATTATAGAGGTGAACAATTTGACGGTCCATCTCATTTCTATCGTTTATTTCAAATGTGTTTAAATTTTTATTTACATGCCAGGAGAATCTACTGTAATCTAAGAACGTTCTCCGAAGGAAAAGATGGCTGTTGAAAACGAACCCAGGAAAGATTAAAAATGATCGGTTTATGATCAGAATAAGTACATCGAAACTATATAGCCTGTTTCCAGTCATTCGACAGGGTCAGGAATGGAATGAATAAAGCCCCATCTAGCGGCGACAATAGGAATTGTGCCGGCTGCCGAAGCACACCTCTGGGGCAATGATCGTTGTATGACAAATGAAATGAAATATTGGACAGTGTTGCTGGAATGAATGATGACAGAGAAAATCGAAGTATCCGGAGAAAAACCTGTCCCGCCTCCGTCTTGTCCAGCACGAATGTCACATGAAGTGACCGGGATTTAAACCACGGGACCCAGCTGCGAGAGGCCGGCGCGCTGCCGCCTTAGCAATGGAGGCTCCTTAAGTACATTATGAACAGTAAAATCAATTGATCTCACCTCCTTTTACACCCCACCGCCGTTAAGTTTATTTACCCCCCCCCCCAAAAAAAAATAGAAGACGTGTTTCTTTATGTTTAAAGGATATTCCAAACACCAATGTTCACATCTGTTACATTCAGTTTTGAGATATAAGTATCCCCATAAAAATAATTCACTTTATTTTCACTTCCTTTCACACTCCCCTCCCCCCACACCCCGTAAGTGAATTTTCCGGCAAAATATACTTGTTTCCTTAATAGTAAAGGATCTTCTAAATAGTAATTATCACGACTCTAACTTCTTCAGTTTTTGATTTATGTGTCTTCATGAAAGGAATTCAACTCCTTTTCACTCCCGCCCCCCAAACGCGTTTTTCTTTGTTTAAGGAGATTCAAATACCAATTTTCACGTCCGTAACAACTTTAGTTTTTATTAGATGTATGTATTCTCATACAATTAATTCAATTAATTTTTCAATTCTTTCACCCCCCCCCCTTCATTGGATTTTCCGAGAATACGTGTTTCTTTACTTTTAAAGCAGATTCCAAATGTCTAGTTTCACGTCTGTAATATCTTCATTTTTGAGATATCAGTAGCTTAATTAAAAGAATTCAACACCATTTTCAGTCACTTTTACCCCCCCTTCCACCCAAGTGGTATTTCCGAAAGCTGAATTCACGTTTCTTTATTTTTAATAGAGATACAAATACCATTTTTCACTTCTGTAACATGTTAAGTTTTTGAGATATACTGTAGAAATTCGCTTTTTAAAAATTCACCCCTTTTTATTTCCCCTTAAGTGGAGTTTCCAAAAAAAAATCAACTATCTTTCTTTACATTTACAGGAGATTCCAAATACCCACTTTTTACGTCTGTAACATTTTACGTTTCTCAGATATTCTGTAGATATAGTCTTTCAAAAAATTCACCCCAGTTTGTCACTCCTGTTTAACCGCCATTAATTGGATTTTCCAAAAACAAAAAAATACGTGTTTCCTTATTTTTAAAGGAGCTCCCATATACAAATTTTCAGTTCTGTAATATTTTCAGTTTCTGAGATATATGTATCCTCATTAAAGGCATTTATCCCATTATTCACCCATTTACACCCCTCCTATTGGGATTTAAAGAAAGAAAAAAATACGTGTTCTTGTATTTTTAAAGAAGATTCTAAATACCATTTTTTACATCTGTAAACTTTTAAAGTTTTAAGATGTAGACACACTCATTTTAAAAATTCACCCCCCTTTTCACCCTCCATTATTTGGATTTTCCAAAATAAAAAAATACCTGTTTCTTTATTTTTAAAGTAAATCCCAAATACCAATTTTCAGGTCTGTAATATCTTCAGGTTCTGAAATATAAGTAGCCTCATTAAAGACATTCAACCGCTTTTCACCCTTTTTCCACCCTTCCAAATGGGATTTTCCGAAAACAAAAAAATACGTGTTTCTTTATTATTAAAGGAGATTCTAAATGCCAATTTTTACATCTTTAAACTTTAAAAGTTTTGAGATATAGATAGACTCATTTTAAAAATTCACCCCTTTTCACACCCCCCATTAATTGGATTTTCCAAAAACAAAAAACATGTATTTTTTCATTTTTAAAGGAGATCCTAAACACCAATTTTCAGGTCTGTAATATCTTCAGTTTCTGAGATATAAGTATCCTCATTAAAGTCATTCAACCAAGTTTTCACCCCTTTTCACCCCTCCTATTGGGATTTTCCGAAAACAAAAAATACGTGTTTCTTTGTTTTTAATGAAGATTCCAAGTACCAATTTTTACATCTGTAAACTTTAAAAGTTTTGAGATATAGATGCACCCATTTTAAAAATTCACCCCCCTTTTCACCCTCCCATTAATTGGATTTCCCCAAAACAAAAAAATATGTGTTTCTTTATTTTTAAAAGAGATCAAAAGTACCAATTTTCATGTCTGTAATATCTTCAGTTTCTGAGATATAAGTACCGGTATCCCGATTAAAGGCATTCAACCCCTTTTTCACCCTTTTTCGCCCCTCCTATTGGGATTGTCTCAAAACAAAAAAATACGTGTTTCCTTATTTTTAAAGAAGATTCTAAATACCAATTTTCACATCTGTAAACTTTTAAAGTTTTGAGATATAGACACACTCATTTTAAAATTTCACCCCCCTTTTCACCCCCTTAGCGACGAAATATCCAAAAATCCTCTCTTAGCGAGCACCTACATCTTAATATGAATATATCTCCAAAATTTCATTTCTTTATGTCCAGTAGTTTTGGCTCGGCGATGATGAATCAGTCAGTCAGTCAGTCAGTCAGTCAGGACAAGCTACTTTATATATATATAGATGACAGATAAGCATGAGCACGTTGAAAAGTGCAGACTTCCACTTCGAGATTCATATCTCCTAAACGGTTTATGATATTAAGAAACGGTTTGCGCCATCAGACGCCTCATTTATCGCTCTACATGTTTGTTTCTAAACCATTTCCTCGTATCTCCCATATTAAGGGGGTAAATTGAGATCAAATTTTGAATAGGGTGAAATTTGGGTGCATTTTTATCATTTTACATTACTTTTTGCCTACTTATGTATAAGCTAGAATCATGAAATTTGGTACACGTATGTCCCTTAATCGTGCCAATGTGCGCACACAACGTGATGATCCTATCATTCTTATAAGTGTGTCAAACAATGAAATATACTTGTAAAAATCACCAAATTTACGAACAATCCAGAAATACGGCCAAATTTAACGTATAAGGGAGAGAGATACGACAAAATGTCACAGGACCAAAGTTGTAGATCACTCCGAATTGAAGGGACATTGTGCCATCCGTTTTGTGATACGACTTACCGTTTAGCCAAAAAATAGCTCAAAAGGAATGTCTGCACAGTCATTACAATTGCCTCCATATTTCGATATCTTTGGGGGGTAAAAAGTGAAAAATTTGAACATCTTGGAATTTTCCCGTCGGTTAGGGACCAAAAGCTATAATTTCACCAAATTTCAATTGTCTACTTCGTCTGGCAGGTTGTGCCGCCATTTTGATTTGGGGGGATAGGGGATAAAAATGAGGAAATTCTCGAAAATTTTTAAGCCCACGAAACCTATAGGTTATCGTTTTGGATATACTATACGACTGTGTTCTTATGCTGAGCCCAAAATTTGAGCCCCCCCAGCGTGCCCCCTTCAGGGAATTTTGAGAATTTCCGATTTTTCTAGGGATCCTGGGGGCATCAGTTTCCACCGTACCAAGTTTCAAATTTCTGAGATTTCTGGAAGTGCCTCATTAATTCACGTCTTTTTTCATTTTTAAATATTTATATGTACATCGCTCCAGCCCGACTTATTTTATATATATAGATGACAGATAAGCATGAGCACGTTGAAAAGTGCAGACTTCCACTTCGAGATTCATATCTCCTAAACGGTTTATGATATTAAGAAACGGTTTGCGCCATCAGACGCCTCATTTATCGCTCTACATGTTCGTTTCTAAACCATTTCCTCGTATCTGCCATATTAAGGGGGTAAATTGAGATCAAATTTTGAATAGGGTGAAATTTGGGTGCATTTTTAACATTTTACATTACTTTTTGCCTACTTATGTATAAGCTAGAATCATGAAATTTGGTACACATATGTCCCTTAATCGTGCCAATGTGCGCACACAACGTGATGATCCTATCATTCTTATAAGTGTGTCAAACAATGAAATATACTTGTAAAAATCACCAAATTTACGAACAATCCAGAAATACGGCCAAATTTAACGTATAAGGGAGAGAGATACGACAAAATGTCACAGGACCAAAGTTGTAGATCACTCCGAATTGAAGGGACATTGTGCCATCCGTTTTGTGATATAATTTCACCAAATTTCAATTGTCTACTTCGTCTGGCAGGTTGTGCCGCCATTTTGATTTGGGGGGATAGGGGATAAAAATGAGGAAATTCTCGAAAATTTTTAAGCCCACGAAACCTATAGGTTATCGTTTTGGATATACTATACGACTGTGTTCTTATGCTGAGCTCAAAATTTGAGCCCCCCCAGCGTGCCCCCTTCAGGGAATTTTGAGAATTTCCGATTTTTCTAGGGATCCTGGGGGCATCAGTTTCCACCGTACCAAGTTTCAAATTTCTGAGATTTCTGGAAGTGGCCCATTAATTCACGTCTTTTTTCATTTTTAAATATTTATATATACATCGCTCCAGCCCGACTTGCTTTTATATATATAGATGACAGATAAGCATGAGCACGTTGAAAAGTGCAGACTTCCACTTCGAGATTCATATCTCCTAAACGGTTTATGATATTAAGAAACGGTTTGCGCCATCAGACGCCTCATTTATCGCTCTACATGTTTGTTTCTAAACCATTTCCTCGTATCTCCCATATTAAGGGGGTAAATTGAGATCAAATTTTGAATAGGGTGAAATTTGGGTGCATTTTTATCATTTTACATTACTTTTTGCCTACTTATGTATAAGCTAGAATCATGAAATTTGGTACACGTATGTCCCTTAATCGTGCCAATGTGCTCACACAACGTGATGATCCTATCATTCTCTTAAGTGTGTCAAACAATGAAATATACTTGTAAAAATCACCAAATTTACGAACAATCCAGAAATACGGCCAAATTTAACGTATAAGGGAGAGAGATACGACAAAATGTCACAGGACCAAAGTTGTAGATCACTCCGAGTTGAAGGGACATTGTGCCATCCGTTTTGTGATACGACTTACCGTTTAGCCAAAAAATAGCTCAAAAGGAATGTCTGCACAGTCATTACAATTGCCTCCTTTTTTCGATATCTTTGGGGGGTAAAAAGTGAAAAATTTGAACATCTTGGAATTTTCCCGTCGGTTAGGGACCAAAAGCTATAATTTCACCAAATTTCAATTGTCTACTTCGTCTGGCAGGTTGTGCCGCCATTTTGATTTGGGGGGATAGGGGATAAAAATGAGGAAATTCTCGAAAATTTTTAAGCCCACGAAACCTATAGGTTATCGTTTTGGATATACTATACGACTGTGTTCTTATGCTGAGCCCAAAATTTGAGCCCCCCCAGCGTGCCCCCTTCAGGGAATTTTGAGAATTTCCGATTTTTCCAGGGATCCTGGGGGCATCAGTTTCCCCCGTACCAAGTTTCAAATTTCTGAGATTTCTGGAAGTGCCTCATTAATTCACGTCTTTTTTTCATTTTTAAATATTTATATATACATCGCTCCAGCCCGACTTGCTTTTATATATATAGATGACAGATAAGCATGAGCACGTTGAAAAGTGCAGACTTCCACTTCGAGATTCATATCTCCTAAACGATTTATGATATTAAGAAACGGTTTGCGCCATCAGACGCCTCATTTATCGCTCTACATGTTTGTTTCTAAACCATTTCCTTGTATCTCCCATATTAAGGGGGTAAATTGAGATCAAGTTTTGAATAGGGTGAAATTTGGGTGCATTTTTAACATTTTACATTACTTTTTGCCTACTTATGTATAAGCTAGAATCATGAAATTTGGTACACATATGTCCCTTAATCGTGCCAATGTGCGCACACAACGTGATGATCCTATCATTCTTATAAGTGTGTCAAACAATGAAATATACTTGTAAAAATCACCAAATTTACGAACAATCCAGAAATACGGCCAAATTTAACGTATAAGGGAGAGAGATACGACAAAATGTCACAGGACCAAAGTTGTAGATCACTCCGAATTGAAGGGACATTGTGCCATCCGTTTTGTGATACGACTTACCGTTTAGCCAAAAAATAGCTCAAAAGGAATGTCTGCACAGTCATTACAATTGCCTCCATATTTCGATATCTTTGGGGGGTAAAAAGTGAAAAATTTGAACATCTTGGAATTTTCCCGTCGGTTAGGGACCAAAAGCTATAATTTCACCAAATTTCAATTGTCTACTTCGTCTGGCAGGTTGTGCCGCCATTTTGATTTGGGGGGATAGGGGATAAAAATGAGGAAATTCTCGAAAATTTTTAAGCCCACGAAACCTATAGGTTATCGTTTTGGATATACTATACGACTGTGTTCTTATGCTGAGCCCAAAATTTGAGCCCCCCCAGCGTGCCCCCTTCAGGGAATTTTGAGAATTTCCGATTTTTCTAGGGATCCTGGGGGCATCAGTTTCCACCGTACCAAGTTTCAAATTTCTGAGATTTCTGGAAGTGCCTCATTAATTCACGTCTTTTTTCATTTTTAAATATTTATATATACATCGCTCCAGCGCGACTTGCTTTTATATATATAGATGACAGATAAGCATGAGCACGTTGAAAAGTGCAGACTTCCACTTCGAGATTCATATCTCCTAAACGGTTTATGATATTAAGAAACGGTTTGCGCCATCAGACGCCTCATTTATCGCTCTACATGTTTGTTTCTAAACCATTTCCTCGTATCTGCCATATTAAGGGGGTAAATTGAGATCAAATTTTGAATAGGGTGAAATTTGGGTGCATTTTTAACATTTTACATTACTTTTTGCCTACTTATGTATAAGCTAGAATCATGAAATTTGGTACACATATGTCCCTTAATCGTGCCAATGTGCGCACACAACGTGATGATCCTATCATTCTTATAAGTGTGTCAAACAATGAAATATACTTGTAAAAATCACCAAATTTACGAACAATCCAGAAATACGGCCAAATTTAACGTATAAGGGAGAGAGATACGACAAAATGTCACAGGACCAAAGTTGTAGATCACTCCGAATTGAAGGGACATTGTGCCATCCGTTTTGTGATACGACTTACCGTTTAGCCAAAAAATAGCTCAAAAGGAATGTCTGCACAGTCATTACAATTGCCTCCATATTTCGATATCTTTGGGGGGTAAAAAGTGAAAAATTTGAACATCTTGGAATTTTCCCGTCGGTTAGGGACCAAAAGCTATAATTTCACCAAATTTCAATTGTCTACTTCGTCTGGCAGGTTGTGCCGCCATTTTGATTTGGGGGGATAGGGGATAAAAATGAGGAAATTCTCGAAAATTTTTAAGCCCACGAAACCTATAGGTTATCGTTTTGGATATACTATACGACTGTGTTCTTATGCTGAGCCCAAAATTTGAGCCCCCCCAGCGTGCCCCCTTCAGGGAATTTTGAGAATTTCCGATTTTTCTAGGGATCCTGGGGGCATCAGTTTCCACCGTACCAAGTTTCAAATTTCTGAGATTTCTGGAAGTGCCTCATTAATTCACGTCTTTTTTCATTTTTAAATATTTATATATACATCGCTCCAGCCCGACTTGCTTTTATATATATAGATGACAGATAAGCATGAGCACGTTGAAAAGTGCAGACTTCCACTTCGAGATTCATATCTCCTAAACGGTTTATGATATTAAGAAACGGTTTGCGCCATCAGACGCCTCATTTATCGCTCTACATGTTTGTTTCTAAACCATTTCCTCGTATCTGCCATATTAAGAGGGTAAATTGAGATCAAATTTTGAATAGGGTGAAATTTGGGTGCATTTTTAACATTTTACATTACTTTTTGCCTACTTATGTATAAGCTAGAATCATGAAATTTGGTACACATATGTCCCTTAATCGTGCCAATGTGCGCACACAACGTGATGATCCTATCGTTCTTATAAGTGTGTCAAACAATGAAATATACTTGTAAAAATCACCAAATTTACGAACAATCCAGAAATACGGCCAAATTTAACGTATAAGGGAGAGAGATACGACAAAATGTCACAGGACCAAAGTTGTAGATCACTCCGAATTGAAGGGACATTGTGCCATCCGTTTTGTGATATAATTTCACCAAATTTCAATTGTCTACTTCGTCTGGCAGGTTGTGCCGTCATTTTGATTTGGGGGGATAGGGGATAAAAATGAGGAAATTCTCGAAAATTTTTAAGCCCACGAAACCTATAGGTTATCGTTTTGGATATACTATACGACTGTGTTCTTATGCTGAGCCCAAAATTTGAGCCCCCCCAGCGTGCCCCCTTCAGGGAATTTTGAGAATTTCCGATTTTTCTAGGGATCCTGGGGGCATCAGTTTCCACCGTACCAAGTTTCAAATTTCTGAGATTTCTGGAAGTGCCTCATTAATTCACGTCTTTTTTCATTTTTAAATATTTATATATACATCGCTCCAGCCCGACTTGCTTTTATATATATAGATGACAGATAAGCATGAGCACGTTGAAAAGTGCAGACTTCCACTTCGAGATTCATATCTCCTAAACGGTTTATGATATTAAGAAACGGTTTGCGCCATCAGACGCCTCATTTATCGCTCTACATGTTTGTTTCTAAACCATTTCCTCGTATCTCCCATATTAAGGGGGTAATTTGAGATCAAATTTTGAATAGGGTGAAATTTGGGTGCATTTTTAACATTTTACATTACTTTTTGCCTACTTATGTATAAGCTAGAATCATGAAATTTGGTACACATATGTCCCTTAATCGTGCCAATGTGCGCACACAACGTGATGATCCTATCATTCTTATAAGTGTGTCAAACAATGAAATATACTTGTAAAAATCACCAAATTTACGAACAATCCAGAAATACGGCCAAATTTAACGTATAAGGGAGAGAGATACGACAAAATGTCACAGGACCAAAGTTGTAGATCACTCCGAATTGAAGGGACATTGTGCCATCCGTTTTGTGATATAATTTCACCAAATTTCAATTGTCTACTTCGTCTGGCAGGTTGTGCCGCCATTTTGATTTGGGGGGATAGGGGATAAAAATGAGGAAATTCTCGAAAATTTTTAAGCCCACGAAACCTATAGGTTATCGTTTTGGATATACTATACGACTGTGTTCTTATGCTGAGCCCAAAATTTGAGCCCCCCAGCGTGCCCCCTTCAGGGAATTTTGAGAATTTCCGATTTTTCTAGGGATCCTGGGGGCATCAGTTTCCACCGTACCAAGTTTCAAATTTCTGAGATTTCTGGAAGTGCCTCATTAATTCACGTCTTTTTTCATTTTTAAATATTTATATATACATCGCTCCAGCCCGACTTGCTTTTATATATATAGATGACAGATAAGCATGAGCACGTTGAAAAGTGCAGACTTCCACTTCGAGATTCATATCTCCTAAACGGTTTATGATATTAAGAAACGGTTTGCGCCATCAGACGCCTCATTTATCGCTCTACATGTTTGTTTCTAAACCATTTCCTCGTATCTGCCATATTAAGGGGGTAAATTGAGATCAAATTTTGAATAGGGTGAAATTTGGGTGCATTTTTAACATTTTACATTACTTTTTGCCTACTTATGTATAAGCTAGAATCATGAAATTTGGTACACATATGTCCCTTAATCGTGCCAATGTGCGCACACAACGTGATGATCCTATCATTCTTATAAGTGTGTCAAACAATGAAATATACTTGTAAAAATCACCAAATTTACGAACAATCCAGAAATACGGCCAAATTTAACGTATAAGGGAGAGAGATACGACAAAATGTCACAGGACCAAAGTTGTAGATCACTCCGAATTGAAGGGACATTGTGCCATCCGTTTTGTGATACGACTTACCGTTTAGCCAAAAAATAGCTCAAAAGGAATGTCTGCACAGTCATTACAATTGCCTCCATATTTCGATATCTTTGGGGGGTAAAAAGTGAAAAATTTGAACATCTTGGAATTTTCCCGTCGGTTAGGGACCAAAAGCTATAATTTCACCAAATTTCAATTGTCTACTTCGTCTGGCAGGTTGTGCCGCCATTTTGATTTGGGGGGATAGGGGATAAAAATGAGGAAATTCTCGAAAATTTTTAAGCCCACGAAACCTATAGGTTATCGTTTTGGATATACTATACGACTGTGTTCTTATGCTGAGCCCAAAATTTGAGCCCCCCCAGCGTGCCCCCTTCAGGGAATTTTGAGAATTTCCGATTTTTCTAGGGATCCTGGGGGCATCAGTTTCCACCGTACCAAGTTTCAAATTTCTGAGATTTCTGGAAGTGCCTCATTAATTCACGTCTTTTTTCATTTTTAAATATTTATATATACATCGCTCCAGCCCGACTTGCTTTTATATATATAGATGACAGATAAGCATGAGCACGTTGAAAAGTGCAGACTTCCACTTCGAGATTCATATCTCCTAAACGGTTTATGATATTAAGAAACGGTTTGCGCCATCAGACGCCTCATTTATCGCTCTACATGTTTGTTTCTAAACCATTTCCTCGTATCTCCCATATTAAGGGGGTAAATTGAGATCAAATTTTGAATAGGGTGAAATTTGGGTGCATTTTTAACATTTTACATTACTTTTTGCCTACTTATGTATAAGCTAGAATCATGAAATTTGGTACACATATGTCCCTTAATCGTGCCAATGTGCGCACACAACGTGATGATCCTATCATTCTTATAAGTGTGTCAAACAATGAAATATACTTGTAAAAATCACCAAATTTACGAACAATCCAGAAATACGGCCAAATTTAACGTATAAGGGAGAGAGATACGACAAAATGTCACAGGACCAAAGTTGTAGATCACTCCGAATTGAAGGGACATTGTGCCATCCGTTTTGTGATACGACTTACCGTTTAGCCAAAAAATAGCTCAAAAGGAATGTCTGCACAGTCATTACAATTGCCTCCATATTTCGATATCTTTGGGGGGTAAAAAGTGAAAAATTTGAACATCTTGGAATTTTCCCGTCGGTTAGGGACCAAAAGCTATAATTTCACCAAATTTCAATTGTCTACTTCGTCTGGCAGGTTGTGCCGCCATTTTGATTTGGGGGGATAGGGGATAAAAATGAGGAAATTCTCGAAAATTTTTAAGCCCACGAAACCTATAGGTTATCGTTTTGGATATACTATACGACTGTGTTCTTATGCTGAGCCCAAAATTTGAGCCCCCCCAGCGTGCCCCCTTCAGGGAATTTTGAGAATTTCCGATTTTTCTAGGGATCCTGGGGGCATCAGTTTCCACCGTACCAAGTTTCAAATTTCTGAGATTTCTGGAAGTGCCTCATTAATTCACGTCTTTTTTCATTTTTAAATATTTATATATACATCGCTCCAGCCCGACTTGCTTTTATATATATAGATGACAGATAAGCATGAGCACGTTGAAAAGTGCAGACTTCCACTTCGAGATTCATATCTCCTAAACGGTTTATGATATTAAGAAACGGTTTGCGCCATCAGACGCCTCATTTATCGCTCTACATGTTTGTTTCTAAACCATTTCCTCGTATCTGCCATATTAAGGGGGTAAATTGAGATCAAATTTTGAATAGGGTGAAATTTGGGTGCATTTTTAACATTTTACATTACTTTTTGCCTACTTATGTATAAGCTAGAATCATGAAATTTGGTACACATATGTCCCTTAATCGTGCCAATGTGCGCACACAACGTGATGATCCTATCATTCTTATAAGTGTGTCAAACAATGAAATATACTTGTAAAAATCACCAAATTTACGAACAATCCAGAAATACGGCCAAATTTAACGTATAAGGGAGAGAGATACGACAAAATGTCACAGGACCAAAGTTGTAGATCACTCCGAGTTGAAGGGACATTGTGCCATCCGTTTTGTGATACGACTTACCGTTTAGCCAAAAAATAGCTCAAAAGGAATGTCTGCACAGTCATTACAATTGCCTCCTTTTTTCGATATCTTTGGGGGGTAAAAAGTGAAAAATTTGAACATCTTGGAATTTTCCCGTCGGTTAGGGACCAAAAGCTATAATTTCACCAAATTTCAATTGTCTACTTCGTCTGGCAGGTTGTGCCGCCATTTTGATTTGGGGGGATAGGGGATAAAAATGAGGAAATTCTCGAAAATTTTTAAGCCCACGAAACCTATAGGTTATCGTTTTGGATATACTATACGACTGTGTTCTTATGCTGAGCCCAAAATTTGAGCCCCCCCAGCGTGCCCCCTTCAGGGAATTTTGAGAATTTCCGATTTTTCCAGGGATCCTGGGGGCATCAGTTTCCCCCGTACCAAGTTTCAAATTTCTGAGATTTCTGGAAGTGCCTCATTAATTCACGTCTTTTTTCATTTTTAAATATTTATATATACATCGCTCCAGCCCGACTTGCTTTTATATATATAGATGACAGATAAGCATGAGCACGTTGAAAAGTGCAGACTTCCACTTCGAGATTCATATCTCCTAAACGGTTTATGATATTAAGAAACGGTTTGCGCCATCAGACGCCTCATTTATCGCTCTACATGTTTGTTTCTAAACCATTTCCTCGTATCTGCCATATTAAGGGGGTAAATTGAGATCAAATTTTGAATAGGGTGAAATTTGGGTGCATTTTTAACATTTTACATTACTTTTTGCCTACTTATGTATAAGCTAGAATCATGAAATTTGGTACACATATGTCCCTTAATCGTGCCAATGTGCGCACACAACGTGATGATCCTATCATTCTTATAAGTGTGTCAAACAATGAAATATACTTGTAAAAATCACCAAATTTACGAACAATCCAGAAATACGGCCAAATTTAACGTATAAGGGAGAGAGATACGACAAAATGTCACAGGACCAAAGTTGTAGATCACTCCGAGTTGAAGCGACATTGTGCCATCCGTTTTGTGATACGACTTACCGTTTAGCCAAAAAATAGCTCAAAAGGAATGTCTGCACAGTCATTACAATTGCCTCCTTTTTTCGATATCTTTGGGGGGTAAAAAGTGAAAAATTTGAACATCTTGGAATTTTCCCGTCGGTTAGGGACCAAAAGCTATAATTTCACCAAATTTCAATTGTCTACTTCGTCTGGCAGGTTGTGCCGCCATTTTGATTTGGGGGGATAGGGGATAAAAATGAGGAAATTCTCGAAAATTTTTAAGCCCACGAAACCTATAGGTTATCGTTTTGGATATACTATACGACTGTGTTCTTATGCTGAGCCCAAAATTTGAGCCCCCCCAGCGTGCCCCCTTCAGGGAATTTTGAGAATTTCCGATTTTTCCAGGGATCCTGGGGGCATCAGTTTCCCCCGTACCAAGTTTCAAATTTCTGAGATTTCTGGAAGTGCCTCATTAATTCACGTCTTTTTTCATTTTTAAATATTTATATATACATCGCTCCAGCCCGACTTGCTTTTATATATATAGATGACAGATAAGCATGAGCACGTTGAAAAGTGCAGACTTCCACTTCGAGATTCATATCTCCTAAACGGTTTATGATATTAAGAAACGGTTTGCGCCATCAGACGCCTCATTTATCGCTCTACATGTTGGTTTCTAAACCATTTCCTCGTATCTCCCATATTAAGGGGGTAAATTGAGATCAAGTTTTGAATAGGGTGAAATTTGGGTGCATTTTTAACATTTTACATTACTTTTTGCCTACTTATGTATAAGCTAGAATCATGAAATTTGGTACACATATGTCCCTTAATCGTGCCAATGTGCGCACACAACGTGATGATCCTATCATTCTTATAAGTGTGTCAAACAATGAAATATACTTGTAAATATCACCAAATTTACGAACAATCCAGAAATACGGCCAAATTTAACGTATAAGGGAGAGAGATACGACAAAATGTCACAGGACCAAAGTTGTAGATCACTCCGAATTGAAGGGACATTGTGCCATCCGTTTTGTGATACGACTTACCGTTTAGCCAAAAAATAGCTCAAAAGTAATGTCTGCACAGTCATTACAATTGCCTCCATATTTCGATATCTTTGGGGGGTAAAAAGTGAAAAATTTGAACATCTTGGAATTTTCCCGTCGGTTAGGGACCAAAAGCTATAATTTCACCAAATTTCAATTGTCTACTTCGTCTGGCAGGTTGTGCCGCCATTTTGATTTGGGGGGATAGGGGATAAAAATGAGGAAATTCTCGAAAATTTTTAAGCCCACGAAACCTATAGGTTATCGTTTTGGATATACTATACGACTGTGTTCTTATGCTGAGCCCAAAATTTGAGCCCCCCCAGCGTGCCCCCTTCAGGGAATTTTGAGAATTTCCGATTTTTCCAGGGATCCTGGGGGCATCAGTTTCCCCCGTACCAAGTTTCAAATTTCTGAGATTTCTGGAAGTGCCTCATTAATTCACGTCTTTTTTCATTTTTAAATATTTATATATACATCGCTCCAGCCCGACTTGCTTTTATATATATAGATGACAGATAAGCATGAGCACGTTGAAAAGTGCAGACTTCCACTTCGAGATTCATATCTCCTAAACGATTTATGATATTAAGAAACGGCTTGCGCCATCAGACGCCTCATTTATCGCTCTACATGTTTGTTTCTAAACCATTTCCTTGTATCTCCCATATTAAGGGGGTAAATTGAGATCACGTTTTGAATAGGGTGAAATTTGGGTGCATTTTTAACATTTTACATTACTTTTTGCCTACTTATGTATAAGCTAGAATCATGAAATTTGGTACACATATGTCCCTTAATCGTGCCAATGTGCGCACACAACGTGATGATCCTATCATTCTTATAAGTGTGTCAAACAATGAAATATACTTGTAAAAATCACCAAATTTACGAACAATCCAGAAATACGGCCAAATTTAACGTATAAGGGAGAGAGATACGACAAAATGTCACAGGACCAAAGTTGTAGATCACTCCGAATTGAAGGGACATTGTGCCATCCGTTTTGTGATACGACTTACCGTTTAGCCAAAAAATAGCTCAAAAGGAATGTCTGCACAGTCATTACAATTGCCTCCATATTTCGATATCTTTGGGGGGTAAAAAGTGAAAAATTTGAACATCTTGGAATTTTCCCGTCGGTTAGGGACCAAAAGCTATAATTTCACCAAATTTCAATTGTCTACTTCGTCTGGCAGGTTGTGCCGCCATTTTGATTTGGGGGGATAGGGGATAAAAATGAGGAAATTCTCGAAAATTTTTAAGCCCACGAAACCTATAGGTTATCGTTTTGGATATACTATACGACTGTGTTCTTATGCTGAGCCCAAAATTTGAGCCCCCCCAGCGTGCCCCCTTCAGGGAATTTTGAGAATTTCCGATTTTTCTAGGGATCCTGGGGGCATCAGTTTCCACCGTACCAAGTTTCAAATTTCTGAGATTTCTGGAAGTGCCTCATTAATTCACGTCTTTTTTCATTTTTAAATATTTATATATACATCGCTCCAGCCCGACTTGCTTTTATATATATAGATGACAGATAAGCATGAGCACGTTGAAAAGTGCAGACTTCCACTTCGAGATTCATATCTCCTAAACGGTTTATGATATTAAGAAACGGTTTGCGCCATCAGACGCCTCATTTATCGCTCTACATGTTTGTTTCTAAACCATTTCCTCGTATCTCCCATATTAAGGGGGTAAATTGAGATCAAATTTTGAATAGGGTGAAATTTGGGTGCATTTTTAACATTTTACATTACTTTTTGCCTACTTATGTATAAGCTAGAATCATGAAATTTGGTACACATATGTCCCTTAATCGTGCCAATGTGCGCACACAACGTGATGATCCTATCATTCTTATAAGTGTGTCAAACAATGAAATATACTTGTAAAAATCACCAAATTTACGAACAATCCAGAAATACGGCCAAATTTAACGTATAAGGGAGAGAGATACGACAAAATGTCACAGGACCAAAGTTGTAGATCACTCCGAATTGAAGGGACATTGTGCCATCCGTTTTGTGATACGACTTACCGTTTAGCCAAAAAATAGCTCAAAAGGAATGTCTGCACAGTCATTACAATTGCCTCCATATTTCGATATCTTTGGGGGGTAAAAAGTGAAAAATTTGAACATCTTGGAATTTTCCCGTCGGTTAGGGACCAAAAGCTATAATTTCACCAAATTTCAATTGTCTACTTCGTCTGGCAGGTTGTGCCGCCATTTTGATTTGGGGGGATAGGGGATAAAAATGAGGAAATTCTCGAAAATTTTTAAGCCCACGAAACCTATAGGTTATCGTTTTGGATATACTATACGACTGTGTTCTTATGCTGAGCCCAAAATTTGAGCCCCCCCAGCGTGCCCCCTTCAGGGAATTTTGAGAATTTCCGATTTTTCTAGGGATCCTGGGGGCATCAGTTTCCACCGTACCAAGTTTCAAATTTCTGAGATTTCTGGAAGTGCCTCATTAATTCACGTCTTTTTTCATTTTTAAATATTTATATATACATCGCTCCAGCCCGACTTGCTTTTATATATATAGATGACAGATAAGCATGAGCACGTTGAAAAGTGCAGACTTCCACTTCGAGATTCATATCTCCTAAACGGTTTATGATATTAAGAAACGGTTTGCGCCATCAGACGCCTCATTTATCGCTCTACATGTTTGTTTCTAAACCATTTCCTCGTATCTGCCATATTAAGGGGGTAAATTGAGATCAAATTTTGAATAGGGTGAAATTTGGGTGCATTTTTAACATTTTACATTACTTTTTGCCTACTTATGTATAAGCTAGAATCATGAAATTTGGTACACATATGTCCCTTAATCGTGCCAATGTGCGCACACAACGTGATGATCCTATCATTCTTATAAGTGTGTCAAACAATGAAATATACTTGTAAAAATCACCAAATTTACGAACAATCCAGAAATACGGCCAAATTTAACGTATAAGGGAGAGAGATACGACAAAATGTCACAGGACCAAAGTTGTAGATCACTCCGAGTTGAAGGGACATTGTGCCATCCGTTTTGTGATACGACTTACCGTTTAGCCAAAAAATAGCTCAAAAGGAATGTCTGCACAGTCATTACAATTGCCTCCTTTTTTCGATATCTTTGGGGGGTAAAAAGTGAAAAATTTGAACATCTTGGAATTTTCCCGTCGGTTAGGGACCAAAAGCTATAATTTCACCAAATTTCAATTGTCTACTTCGTCTGGCAGGTTGTGCCGCCATTTTGATTTGGGGGGATAGGGGATAAAAATGAGGAAATTCTCGAAAATTTTTAAGCCCACGAAACCTATAGGTTATCGTTTTGGATATACTATACGACTGTGTTCTTATGCTGAGCCCAAAATTTGAGCCCCCCCAGCGTGCCCCCTTCAGGGAATTTTGAGAATTTCCGATTTTTCCAGGGATCCTGGGGGCATCAGTTTCCCCCGTACCAAGTTTCAAATTTCTGAGATTTCTGGAAGTGCCTCATTAATTCACGTCTTTTTTCATTTTTAAATATTTATATATACATCGCTCCAGCCCGACTTGCTTTTATATATATAGATGACAGATAAGCATGAGCACGTTGAAAAGTGCAGACTTCCACTTCGAGATTCATATCTCCTAAACGGTTTATGATATTAAGAAACGGTTTGCGCCATCAGACGCCTCATTTATCGCTCTACATGTTTGTTTCTAAACCATTTCCTCGTATCTGCCATATTAAGGGGGTAAATTGAGATCAAATTTTGAATAGGGTGAAATTTGGGTGCATTTTTAACATTTTACATTACTTTTTGCCTACTTATGTATAAGCTAGAATCATGAAATTTGGTACACATATGTCCCTTAATCGTGCCAATGTGCGCACACAACGTGATGATCCTATCATTCTTATAAGTGTGTCAAACAATGAAATATACTTGTAAAAATCACCAAATTTACGAACAATCCAGAAATACGGCCAAATTTAACGTATAAGGGAGAGAGATACGACAAAATGTCACAGGACCAAAGTTGTAGATCACTCCGAGTTGAAGCGACATTGTGCCATCCGTTTTGTGATACGACTTACCGTTTAGCCAAAAAATAGCTCAAAAGGAATGTCTGCACAGTCATTACAATTGCCTCCTTTTTTCGATATCTTTGGGGGGTAAAAAGTGAAAAATTTGAACATCTTGGAATTTTCCCGTCGGTTAGGGACCAAAAGCTATAATTTCACCAAATTTCAATTGTCTACTTCGTCTGGCAGGTTGTGCCGCCATTTTGATTTGGGGGGATAGGGGATAAAAATGAGGAAATTCTCGAAAATTTTTAAGCCCACGAAACCTATAGGTTATCGTTTTGGATATACTATACGACTGTGTTCTTATGCTGAGCCCAAAATTTGAGCCCCCCCAGCGTGCCCCCTTCAGGGAATTTTGAGAATTTCCGATTTTTCCAGGGATCCTGGGGGCATCAGTTTCCCCCGTACCAAGTTTCAAATTTCTGAGATTTCTGGAAGTGCCTCATTAATTCACGTCTTTTTTCATTTTTAAATATTTATATATACATCGCTCCAGCCCGACTTGCTTTTATATATATAGATGACAGATAAGCATGAGCACGTTGAAAAGTGCAGACTTCCACTTCGAGATTCATATCTCCTAAACGGTTTATGATATTAAGAAACGGTTTGCGCCATCAGACGCCTCATTTATCGCTCTACATGTTGGTTTCTAAACCATTTCCTCGTATCTCCCATATTAAGGGGGTAAATTGAGATCAAGTTTTGAATAGGGTGAAATTTGGGTGCATTTTTAACATTTTACATTACTTTTTGCCTACTTATGTATAAGCTAGAATCATGAAATTTGGTACACATATGTCCCTTAATCGTGCCAATGTGCGCACACAACGTGATGATCCTATCATTCTTATAAGTGTGTCAAACAATGAAATATACTTGTAAATATCACCAAATTTACGAACAATCCAGAAATACGGCCAAATTTAACGTATAAGGGAGAGAGATACGACAAAATGTCACAGGACCAAAGTTGTAGATCACTCCGAATTGAAGGGACATTGTGCCATCCGTTTTGTGATACGACTTACCGTTTAGCCAAAAAATAGCTCAAAAGTAATGTCTGCACAGTCATTACAATTGCCTCCATATTTCGATATCTTTGGGGGGTAAAAAGTGAAAAATTTGAACATCTTGGAATTTTCCCGTCGGTTAGGGACCAAAAGCTATAATTTCACCAAATTTCAATTGTCTACTTCGTCTGGCAGGTTGTGCCGCCATTTTGATTTGGGGGGATAGGGGATAAAAATGAGGAAATTCTCGAAAATTTTTAAGCCCACGAAACCTATAGGTTATCGTTTTGGATATACTATACGACTGTGTTCTTATGCTGAGCCCAAAATTTGAGCCCCCCCAGCGTGCCCCCTTCAGGGAATTTTGAGAATTTCCGATTTTTCCAGGGATCCTGGGGGCATCAGTTTCCCCCGTACCAAGTTTCAAATTTCTGAGATTTCTGGAAGTGCCTCATTAATTCACGTCTTTTTTCATTTTTAAATATTTATATATACATCGCTCCAGCCCGACTTGCTTTTATATATATAGATGACAGATAAGCATGAGCACGTTGAAAAGTGCAGACTTCCACTTCGAGATTCATATCTCCTAAACGATTTATGATATTAAGAAACGGCTTGCGCCATCAGACGCCTCATTTATCGCTCTACATGTTTGTTTCTAAACCATTTCCTTGTATCTCCCATATTAAGGGGGTAAATTGAGATCACGTTTTGAATAGGGTGAAATTTGGGTGCATTTTTAACATTTTACATTACTTTTTGCCTACTTATGTATAAGCTAGAATCATGAAATTTGGTACACATATGTCCCTTAATCGTGCCAATGTGCGCACACAACGTGATGATCCTATCATTCTTATAAGTGTGTCAAACAATGAAATATACTTGTAAAAATCACCAAATTTACGAACAATCCAGAAATACGGCCAAATTTAACGTATAAGGGAGAGAGATACGACAAAATGTCACAGGACCAAAGTTGTAGATCACTCCGAATTGAAGGGACATTGTGCCATCCGTTTTGTGATACGACTTACCGTTTAGCCAAAAAATAGCTCAAAAGGAATGTCTGCACAGTCATTACAATTGCCTCCATATTTCGATATCTTTGGGGGGTAAAAAGTGAAAAATTTGAACATCTTGGAATTTTCCCGTCGGTTAGGGACCAAAAGCTATAATTTCACCAAATTTCAATTGTCTACTTCGTCTGGCAGGTTGTGCCGCCATTTTGATTTGGGGGGATAGGGGATAAAAATGAGGAAATTCTCGAAAATTTTTAAGCCCACGAAACCTATAGGTTATCGTTTTGGATATACTATACGACTGTGTTCTTATGCTGAGCCCAAAATTTGAGCCCCCCCAGCGTGCCCCCTTCAGGGAATTTTGAGAATTTCCGATTTTTCTAGGGATCCTGGGGGCATCAGTTTCCACCGTACCAAGTTTCAAATTTCTGAGATTTCTGGAAGTGCCTCATTAATTCACGTCTTTTTTCATTTTTAAATATTTATATATACATCGCTCCAGCGCGACTTGCTTTTATATATATAGATGACAGATAAGCATGAGCACGTTGAAAAGTGCAGACTTCCACTTCGAGATTCATATCTCCTAAACGGTTTATGATATTAAGAAACGGTTTGCGCCATCAGACGCCTCATTTATCGCTCTACATGTTTGTTTCTAAACCATTTCCTCGTATCTGCCATATTAAGGGGGTAAATTGAGATCAAATTTTGAATAGGGTGAAATTTGGGTGCATTTTTAACATTTTACATTACTTTTTGCCTACTTATGTATAAGCTAGAATCATGAAATTTGGTACACATATGTCCCTTAATCGTGCCAATGTGCGCACACAACGTGATGATCCTATCATTCTTATAAGTGTGTCAAACAATGAAATATACTTGTAAAAATCACCAAATTTACGAACAATCCAGAAATACGGCCAAATTTAACGTATAAGGGAGAGAGATACGACAAAATGTCACAGGACCAAAGTTGTAGATCACTCCGAGTTGAAGCGACATTGTGCCATCCGTTTTGTGATACGACTTACCGTTTAGCCAAAAAATAGCTCAAAAGGAATGTCTGCACAGTCATTACAATTGCCTCCTTTTTTCGATATCTTTGGGGGGTAAAAAGTGAAAAATTTGAACATCTTGGAATTTTCCCGTCGGTTAGGGACCAAAAGCTATAATTTCACCAAATTTCAATTGTCTACTTCGTCTGGCAGGTTGTGCCGCCATTTTGATTTGGGGGGATAGGGGATAAAAATGAGGAAATTCTCGAAAATTTTTAAGCCCACGAAACCTATAGGTTATCGTTTTGGATATACTATACGACTGTGTTCTTATGCTGAGCCCAAAATTTGAGCCCCCCCAGCGTGCCCCCTTCAGGGAATTTTGAGAATTTCCGATTTTTCCAGGGATCCTGGGGGCATCAGTTTCCCCCGTACCAAGTTTCAAATTTCTGAGATTTCTGGAAGTGCCTCATTAATTCACGTCTTTTTTCATTTTTAAATATTTATATATACATCGCTCCAGCCCGACTTGCTTTTATATATATAGATGACAGATAAGCATGAGCACGTTGAAAAGTGCAGACTTCCACTTCGAGATTCATATCTCCTAAACGGTTTATGATATTAAGAAACGGTTTGCGCCATCAGACGCCTCATTTATCGCTCTACATGTTGGTTTCTAAACCATTTCCTCGTATCTCCCATATTAAGGGGGTAAATTGAGATCAAGTTTTGAATAGGGTGAAATTTGGGTGCATTTTTAACATTTTACATTACTTTTTGCCTACTTATGTATAAGCTAGAATCATGAAATTTGGTACACATATGTCCCTTAATCGTGCCAATGTGCGCACACAACGTGATGATCCTATCATTCTTATAAGTGTGTCAAACAATGAAATATACTTGTAAATATCACCAAATTTACGAACAATCCAGAAATACGGCCAAATTTAACGTATAAGGGAGAGAGATACGACAAAATGTCACAGGACCAAAGTTGTAGATCACTCCGAATTGAAGGGACATTGTGCCATCCGTTTTGTGATACGACTTACCGTTTAGCCAAAAAATAGCTCAAAAGTAATGTCTGCACAGTCATTACAATTGCCTCCATATTTCGATATCTTTGGGGGGTAAAAAGTGAAAAATTTGAACATCTTGGAATTTTCCCGTCGGTTAGGGACCAAAAGCTATAATTTCACCAAATTTCAATTGTCTACTTCGTCTGGCAGGTTGTGCCGCCATTTTGATTTGGGGGGATAGGGGATAAAAATGAGGAAATTCTCGAAAATTTTTAAGCCCACGAAACCTATAGGTTATCGTTTTGGATATACTATACGACTGTGTTCTTATGCTGAGCCCAAAATTTGAGCCCCCCCAGCGTGCCCCCTTCAGGGAATTTTGAGAATTTCCGATTTTTCCAGGGATCCTGGGGGCATCAGTTTCCCCCGTACCAAGTTTCAAATTTCTGAGATTTCTGGAAGTGCCTCATTAATTCACGTCTTTTTTCATTTTTAAATATTTATATATACATCGCTCCAGCCCGACTTGCTTTTATATATATAGATGACAGATAAGCATGAGCACGTTGAAAAGTGCAGACTTCCACTTCGAGATTCATATCTCCTAAACGATTTATGATATTAAGAAACGGTTTGCGCCATCAGACGCCTCATTTATCGCTCTACATGTTTGTTTCTAAACCATTTCCTTGTATCTCCCATATTAAGGGGGTAAATTGAGATCACGTTTTGAATAGGGTGAAATTTGGGTGCATTTTTAACATTTTACATTACTTTTTGCCTACTTATGTATAAGCTAGAATCATGAAATTTGGTACACATATGTCCCTTAATCGTGCCAATGTGCGCACACAACGTGATGATCCTATCATTCTTATAAGTGTGTCAAACAATGAAATATACTTGTAAAAATCACCAAATTTACGAACAATCCAGAAATACGGCCAAATTTAACGTATAAGGGAGAGAGATACGACAAAATGTCACAGGACCAAAGTTGTAGATCACTCCGAATTGAAGGGACATTGTGCCATCCGTTTTGTGATACGACTTACCGTTTAGCCAAAAAATAGCTCAAAAGGAATGTCTGCACAGTCATTACAATTGCCTCCATATTTCGATATCTTTGGGGGGTAAAAAGTGAAAAATTTGAACATCTTGGAATTTTCCCGTCGGTTAGGGACCAAAAGCTATAATTTCACCAAATTTCAATTGTCTACTTCGTCTGGCAGGTTGTGCCGCCATTTTGATTTGGGGGGATAGGGGATAAAAATGAGGAAATTCTCGAAAATTTTTAAGCCCACGAAACCTATAGGTTATCGTTTTGGATATACTATACGACTGTGTTCTTATGCTGAGCCCAAAATTTGAGCCCCCCCAGCGTGCCCCCTTCAGGGAATTTTGAGAATTTCCGATTTTTCTAGGGATCCTGGGGGCATCAGTTTCCACCGTACCAAGTTTCAAATTTCTGAGATTTCTGGAAGTGCCTCATTAATTCACGTCTTTTTTCATTTTTAAATATTTATATATACATCGCTCCAGCGCGACTTGCTTTTATATATATAGATGACAGATAAGCATGAGCACGTTGAAAAGTGCAGACTTCCACTTCGAGATTCATATCTCCTAAACGGTTTATGATATTAAGAAACGGTTTGCGCCATCAGACGCCTCATTTATCGCTCTACATGTTTGTTTCTAAACCATTTCCTCGTATCTGCCATATTAAGGGGGTAAATTGAGATCAAATTTTGAATAGGGTGAAATTTGGGTGCATTTTTAACATTTTACATTACTTTTTGCCTACTTATGTATAAGCTAGAATCATGAAATTTGGTACACATATGTCCCTTAATCGTGCCAATGTGCGCACACAACGTGATGATCCTATCATTCTTATAAGTGTGTCAAACAATGAAATATACTTGTAAAAATCACCAAATTTACGAACAATCCAGAAATACGGCCAAATTTAACGTATAAGGGAGAGAGATACGACAAAATGTCACAGGACCAAAGTTGTAGATCACTCCGAATTGAAGGGACATTGTGCCATCCGTTTTGTGATACGACTTACCGTTTAGCCAAAAAATAGCTCAAAAGGAATGTCTGCACAGTCATTACAATTGCCTCCATATTTCGATATCTTTGGGGGGTAAAAAGTGAAAAATTTGAACATCTTGGAATTTTCCCGTCGGTTAGGGACCAAAAGCTATAATTTCACCAAATTTCAATTGTCTACTTCGTCTGGCAGGTTGTGCCGCCATTTTGATTTGGGGGGATAGGGGATAAAAATGAGGAAATTCTCGAAAATTTTTAAGCCCACGAAACCTATAGGTTATCGTTTTGGATATACTATACGACTGTGTTCTTATGCTGAGCCCAAAATTTGAGCCCCCCCAGCGTGCCCCCTTCAGGGAATTTTGAGAATTTCCGATTTTTCTAGGGATCCTGGGGGCATCAGTTTCCACCGTACCAAGTTTCAAATTTCTGAGATTTCTGGAAGTGCCTCATTAATTCACGTCTTTTTTCATTTTTAAATATTTATATATACATCGCTCCAGCCCGACTTGCTTTTATATATATAGATGACAGATAAGCATGAGCACGTTGAAAAGTGCAGACTTCCACTTCGAGATTCATATCTCCTAAACGGTTTATGATATTAAGAAACGGTTTGCGCCATCAGACGCCTCATTTATCGCTCTACATGTTTGTTTCTAAACCATTTCCTCGTATCTGCCATATTAAGAGGGTAAATTGAGATCAAATTTTGAATAGGGTGAAATTTGGGTGCATTTTTAACATTTTACATTACTTTTTGCCTACTTATGTATAAGCTAGAATCATGAAATTTGGTACACATATGTCCCTTAATCGTGCCAATGTGCGCACACAACGTGATGATCCTATCGTTCTTATAAGTGTGTCAAACAATGAAATATACTTGTAAAAATCACCAAATTTACGAACAATCCAGAAATACGGCCAAATTTAACGTATAAGGGAGAGAGATACGACAAAATGTCACAGGACCAAAGTTGTAGATCACTCCGAATTGAAGGGACATTGTGCCATCCGTTTTGTGATATAATTTCACCAAATTTCAATTGTCTACTTCGTCTGGCAGGTTGTGCCGTCATTTTGATTTGGGGGGATAGGGGATAAAAATGAGGAAATTCTCGAAAATTTTTAAGCCCACGAAACCTATAGGTTATCGTTTTGGATATACTATACGACTGTGTTCTTATGCTGAGCCCAAAATTTGAGCCCCCCCAGCGTGCCCCCTTCAGGGAATTTTGAGAATTTCCGATTTTTCTAGGGATCCTGGGGGCATCAGTTTCCACCGTACCAAGTTTCAAATTTCTGAGATTTCTGGAAGTGCCTCATTAATTCACGTCTTTTTTCATTTTTAAATATTTATATATACATCGCTCCAGCCCGACTTGCTTTTATATATATAGATGACAGATAAGCATGAGCACGTTGAAAAGTGCAGACTTCCACTTCGAGATTCATATCTCCTAAACGGTTTATGATATTAAGAAACGGTTTGCGCCATCAGACGCCTCATTTATCGCTCTACATGTTTGTTTCTAAACCATTTCCTCGTATCTCCCATATTAAGGGGGTAATTTGAGATCAAATTTTGAATAGGGTGAAATTTGGGTGCATTTTTAACATTTTACATTACTTTTTGCCTACTTATGTATAAGCTAGAATCATGAAATTTGGTACACATATGTCCCTTAATCGTGCCAATGTGCGCACACAACGTGATGATCCTATCATTCTTATAAGTGTGTCAAACAATGAAATATACTTGTAAAAATCACCAAATTTACGAACAATCCAGAAATACGGCCAAATTTAACGTATAAGGGAGAGAGATACGACAAAATGTCACAGGACCAAAGTTGTAGATCACTCCGAATTGAAGGGACATTGTGCCATCCGTTTTGTGATATAATTTCACCAAATTTCAATTGTCTACTTCGTCTGGCAGGTTGTGCCGCCATTTTGATTTGGGGGGATAGGGGATAAAAATGAGGAAATTCTCGAAAATTTTTAAGCCCACGAAACCTATAGGTTATCGTTTTGGATATACTATACGACTGTGTTCTTATGCTGAGCCCAAAATTTGAGCCCCCCAGCGTGCCCCCTTCAGGGAATTTTGAGAATTTCCGATTTTTCTAGGGATCCTGGGGGCATCAGTTTCCACCGTACCAAGTTTCAAATTTCTGAGATTTCTGGAAGTGCCTCATTAATTCACGTCTTTTTTCATTTTTAAATATTTATATATACATCGCTCCAGCCCGACTTGCTTTTATATATATAGATGACAGATAAGCATGAGCACGTTGAAAAGTGCAGACTTCCACTTCGAGATTCATATCTCCTAAACGGTTTATGATATTAAGAAACGGTTTGCGCCATCAGACGCCTCATTTATCGCTCTACATGTTTGTTTCTAAACCATTTCCTCGTATCTGCCATATTAAGGGGGTAAATTGAGATCAAATTTTGAATAGGGTGAAATTTGGGTGCATTTTTAACATTTTACATTACTTTTTGCCTACTTATGTATAAGCTAGAATCATGAAATTTGGTACACATATGTCCCTTAATCGTGCCAATGTGCGCACACAACGTGATGATCCTATCATTCTTATAAGTGTGTCAAACAATGAAATATACTTGTAAAAATCACCAAATTTACGAACAATCCAGAAATACGGCCAAATTTAACGTATAAGGGAGAGAGATACGACAAAATGTCACAGGACCAAAGTTGTAGATCACTCCGAATTGAAGGGACATTGTGCCATCCGTTTTGAGATACGACTTACCGTTTAGCCAAAAAATAGCTCAAAAGGAATGTCTGCACAGTCATTACAATTGCCTCCATATTTCGATATCTTTGGGGGGTAAAAAGTGAAAAATTTGAACATCTTGGAATTTTCCCGTCGGTTAGGGACCAAAAGCTATAATTTCACCAAATTTCAATTGTCTACTTCGTCTGGCAGGTTGTGCCGTCATTTTGATTTGGGGGGATAGGGGATAAAAATGAGGAAATTCTCGAAAATTTTTAAGCCCACGAAACCTATAGGTTATCGTTTTGGATATACTATACGACTGTGTTCTTATGCTGAGCCCAAAATTTGAGCCCCCCAGCGTGCCCCCTTCAGGGAATTTTGAGAATTTCCGATTTTTCTAGGGATCCTGGGGGCATCAGTTTCCACCGTACCAAGTTTCAAATTTCTGAGATTTCTGGAAGTGCCTCATTAATTCACGTCTTTTTTCATTTTTAAATATTTATATATACATCGCTCCAGCCCGACTTGCTTTTATATATATAGATGACAGATAAGCATGAGCACGTTGAAAAGTGCAGACTTCCACTTCGAGATTCATATCTCCTAAACGGTTTATGATATTAAGAAACGGTTTGCGCCATCAGACGCCTCATTTATCGCTCTACATGTTTGTTTCTAAACCATTTCCTCGTATCTCCCATATTAAGGGGGTAATTTGAGATCAAATTTTGAATAGGGTGAAATTTGGGTGCATTTTTAACATTTTACATTACTTTTTGCCTACTTATGTATAAGCTAGAATCATGAAATTTGGTACACATATGTCCCTTAATCGTGCCAATGTGCGCACACAACGTGATGATCCTATCATTCTTATAAGTGTGTCAAACAATGAAATATACTTGTAAAAATCACCAAATTTACGAACAATCCAGAAATACGGCCAAATTTAACGTATAAGGGAGAGAGATACGACAAAATGTCACAGGACCAAAGTTGTAGATCACTCCGAATTGAAGGGACATTGTGCCATCCGTTTTGTGATATAATTTCACCAAATTTCAATTGTCTACTTCGTCTGGCAGGTTGTGCCGCCATTTTGATTTGGGGGGATAGGGGATAAAAATGAGGAAATTCTCGAAAATTTTTAAGCCCACGAAACCTATAGGTTATCGTTTTGGATATACTATACGACTGTGTTCTTATGCTGAGCCCAAAATTTGAGCCCCCCAGCGTGCCCCCTTCAGGGAATTTTGAGAATTTCCGATTTTTCTAGGGATCCTGGGGGCATCAGTTTCCACCGTACCAAGTTTCAAATTTCTGAGATTTCTGGAAGTGCCTCATTAATTCACGTCTTTTTTCATTTTTAAATATTTATATATACATCGCTCCAGCCCGACTTGCTTTTATATATATAGATGACAGATAAGCATGAGCACGTTGAAAAGTGCAGACTTCCACTTCGAGATTCATATCTCCTAAACGGTTTATGATATTAAGAAACGGTTTGCGCCATCAGACGCCTCATTTATCGCTCTACATGTTTGTTTCTAAACCATTTCCTCGTATCTGCCATATTAAGGGGGTAAATTGAGATCAAATTTTGAATAGGGTGAAATTTGGGTGCATTTTTAACATTTTACATTACTTTTTGCCTACTTATGTATAAGCTAGAATCATGAAATTTGGTACACATATGTCCCTTAATCGTGCCAATGTGCGCACACAACGTGATGATCCTATCATTCTTATAAGTGTGTCAAACAATGAAATATACTTGTAAAAATCACCAAATTTACGAACAATCCAGAAATACGGCCAAATTTAACGTATAAGGGAGAGAGATACGACAAAATGTCACAGGACCAAAGTTGTAGATCACTCCGAATTGAAGGGACATTGTGCCATCCGTTTTGTGATACGACTTACCGTTTAGCCAAAAAATAGCTCAAAAGGAATGTCTGCACAGTCATTACAATTGCCTCCATATTTCGATATCTTTGGGGGGTAAAAAGTGAAAAATTTGAACATCTTGGAATTTTCCCGTCGGTTAGGGACCAAAAGCTATAATTTCACCAAATTTCAATTGTCTACTTCGTCTGGCAGGTTGTGCCGCCATTTTGATTTGGGGGGATAGGGGATAAAAATGAGGAAATTCTCGAAAATTTTTAAGCCCACGAAACCTATAGGTTATCGTTTTGGATATACTATACGACTGTGTTCTTATGCTGAGCCCAAAATTTGAGCCCCCCCAGCGTGCCCCCTTCAGGGAATTTTGAGAATTTCCGATTTTTCTAGGGATCCTGGGGGCATCAGTTTCCACCGTACCAAGTTTCAAATTTCTGAGATTTCTGGAAGTGCCTCATTAATTCACGTCTTTTTTCATTTTTAAATATTTATATATACATCGCTCCAGCCCGACTTGCTTTTATATATATAGATGACAGATAAGCATGAGCACGTTGAAAAGTGCAGACTTCCACTTCGAGATTCATATCTCCTAAACGGTTTATGATATTAAGAAACGGTTTGCGCCATCAGACGCCTCATTTATCGCTCTACATGTTTGTTTCTAAACCATTTCCTCGTATCTGCCATATTAAGGGGGTAAATTGAGATCAAATTTTGAATAGGGTGAAATTTGGGTGCATTTTTAACATTTTACATTACTTTTTGCCTACTTATGTATAAGCTAGAATCATGAAATTTGGTACACATATGTCCCTTAATCGTGCCAATGTGCGCACACAACGTGATGATCCTATCATTCTTATAAGTGTGTCAAACAATGAAATATACTTGTAAAAATCACCAAATTTACGAACAATCCAGAAATACGGCCAAATTTAACGTATAAGGGAGAGAGATACGACAAAATGTCACAGGACCAAAGTTGTAGATCACTCCGAATTGAAGGGACATTGTGCCATCCGTTTTGTGATACGACTTACCGTTTAGCCAAAAAATAGCTCAAAAGGAATGTCTGCACAGTCATTACAATTGCCTCCATATTTCGATATCTTTGGGGGGTAAAAAGTGAAAAATTTGAACATCTTGGAATTTTCCCGTCGGTTAGGGACCAAAAGCTATAATTTCACCAAATTTCAATTGTCTACTTCGTCTGGCAGGTTGTGCCGCCATTTTGATTTGGGGGGATAGGGGATAAAAATGAGGAAATTCTCGAAAATTTTTAAGCCCACGAAACCTATAGGTTATCGTTTTGGATATACTATACGACTGTGTTCTTATGCTGAGCCCAAAATTTGAGCCCCCCCAGCGTGCCCCCTTCAGGGAATTTTGAGAATTTCCGATTTTTCCAGGGATCCTGGGGGCATCAGTTTCCCCCGTACCAAGTTTCAAATTTCTGAGATTTCTGGAAGTGCCTCATTAATTCACGTCTTTTTTCATTTTTAAATATTTATATATACATCGCTCCAGCCCGACTTGCTTTTATATATATAGATGACAGATAAGCATGAGCACGTTGAAAAGTGCAGACTTCCACTTCGAGATTCATATCTCCTAAACGGTTTATGATATTAAGAAACGGTTTGCGCCATCAGACGCCTCATTTATCGCTCTACATGTTTGTTTCTAAACCATTTCCTCGTATCTCCCATATTAAGGGGGTAAATTGAGATCAAGTTTTGAATAGGGTGAAATTTGGGTGCATTTTTAACATTTTACATTACTTTTTGCCTACTTATGTATAAGCTAGAATCATGAAATTTGGTACACATATGTCCCTTAATCGTGCCAATGTGCGCACACAACGTGATGATCCTATCATTCTTATAAGTGTGTCAAACAATGAAATATACTTGTAAAAATCACCAAATTTACGAACAATCCAGAAATACGGCCAAATTTAACGTATAAGGGAGAGAGATACGACAAAATGTCACAGGACCAAAGTTGTAGATCACTCCGAATTGAAGGGACATTGTGCCATCCGTTTTGTGATACGACTTACCGTTTAGCCAAAAAATAGCTCAAAAGGAATGTCTGCACAGTCATTACAATTGCCTCCATATTTCGATATCTTTGGGGGGTAAAAAGTGAAAAATTTGAACATCTTGGAATTTTCCCGTCGGTTAGGGACCAAAAGCTATAATTTCACCAAATTTCAATTGTCTACTTCGTCTGGCAGGTTGTGCCGCCATTTTGATTTGGGGGGATAGGGGATAAAAATGAGGAAATTCTCGAAAATTTTTAAGCCCACGAAACCTATAGGTTATCGTTTTGGATATACTATACGACTGTGTTCTTATGCTGAGCCCAAAATTTGAGCCCCCCCAGCGTGCCCCCTTCAGGGAATTTTGAGAATTTCCGATTTTTCTAGGGATCCTGGGGGCATCAGTTTCCACCGTACCAAGTTTCAAATTTCTGAGATTTCTGGAAGTGCCTCATTAATTCACGTCTTTTTTCATTTTTAAATATTTATATATACATCGCTCCAGCCCGACTTGCTTTTATATATATAGATGACAGATAAGCATGAGCACGTTGAAAAGTGCAGACTTCCACTTCGAGATTCATATCTCCTAAACGGTTTATGATATTAAGAAACGGTTTGCGCCATCAGACGCCTCATTTATCGCTCTACATGTTTGTTTCTAAACCATTTCCTCGTATCTGCCATATTAAGGGGGTAAATTGAGATCAAATTTTGAATAGGGTGAAATTTGGGTGCATTTTTAACATTTTACATTACTTTTTGCCTACTTATGTATAAGCTAGAATCATGAAATTTGGTACACATATGTCCCTTAATCGTGCCAATGTGCGCACACAACGTGATGATCCTATCATTCTTATAAGTGTGTCAAACAATGAAATATACTTGTAAAAATCACCAAATTTACGAACAATCCAGAAATACGGCCAAATTTAACGTATAAGGGAGAGAGATACGACAAAATGTCACAGGACCAAAGTTGTAGATCACTCCGAGTTGAAGGGACATTGTGCCATCCGTTTTGTGATACGACTTACCGTTTAGCCAAAAAATAGCTCAAAAGGAATGTCTGCACAGTCATTACAATTGCCTCCTTTTTTCGATATCTTTGGGGGGTAAAAAGTGAAAAATTTGAACATCTTGGAATTTTCCCGTCGGTTAGGGACCAAAAGCTATAATTTCACCAAATTTCAATTGTCTACTTCGTCTGGCAGGTTGTGCCGCCATTTTGATTTGGGGGGATAGGGGATAAAAATGAGGAAATTCTCGAAAATTTTTAAGCCCACGAAACCTATAGGTTATCGTTTTGGATATACTATACGACTGTGTTCTTATGCTGAGCCCAAAATTTGAGCCCCCCCAGCGTGCCCCCTTCAGGGAATTTTGAGAATTTCCGATTTTTCCAGGGATCCTGGGGGCATCAGTTTCCCCCGTACCAAGTTTCAAATTTCTGAGATTTCTGGAAGTGCCTCATTAATTCACGTCTTTTTTCATTTTTAAATATTTATATATACATCGCTCCAGCCCGACTTGCTTTTATATATATAGATGACAGATAAGCATGAGCACGTTGAAAAGTGCAGACTTCCACTTCGAGATTCATATCTCCTAAACGGTTTATGATATTAAGAAACGGTTTGCGCCATCAGACGCCTCATTTATCGCTCTACATGTTTGTTTCTAAACCATTTCCTCGTATCTCCCATATTAAGGGGGTAAATTGAGATCAAGTTTTGAATAGGGTGAAATTTGGGTGCATTTTTAACATTTTACATTACTTTTTGCCTACTTATGTATAAGCTAGAATCATGAAATTTGGTACACATATGTCCCTTAATCGTGCCAATGTGCGCACACAACGTGATGATCCTATCATTCTTATAAGTGTGTCAAACAATGAAATATACTTGTAAAAATCACCAAATTTACGAACAATCCAGAAATACGGCCAAATTTAACGTATAAGGGAGAGAGATACGACAAAATGTCACAGGACCAAAGTTGTAGATCACTCCGAATTGAAGGGACATTGTGCCATCCGTTTTGTGATACGACTTACCGTTTAGCCAAAAAATAGCTCAAAAGGAATGTCTGCACAGTCATTACAATTGCCTCCATATTTCGATATCTTTGGGGGGTAAAAAGTGAAAAATTTGAACATCTTGGAATTTTCCCGTCGGTTAGGGACCAAAAGCTATAATTTCACCAAATTTCAATTGTCTACTTCGTCTGGCAGGTTGTGCCGCCATTTTGATTTGGGGGGATAGGGGATAAAAATGAGGAAATTCTCGAAAATTTTTAAGCCCACGAAACCTATAGGTTATCGTTTTGGATATACTATACGACTGTGTTCTTATGCTGAGCCCAAAATTTGAGCCCCCCCAGCGTGCCCCCTTCAGGGAATTTTGAGAATTTCCGATTTTTCTAGGGATCCTGGGGGCATCAGTTTCCACCGTACCAAGTTTCAAATTTCTGAGATTTCTGGAAGTGCCTCATTAATTCACGTCTTTTTTCATTTTTAAATATTTATATATACATCGCTCCAGCCCGACTTGCTTTTATATATATAGATGACAGATAAGCATGAGCACGTTGAAAAGTGCAGACTTCCACTTCGAGATTCATATCTCCTAAACGGTTTATGATATTAAGAAACGGTTTGCGCCATCAGACGCCTCATTTATCGCTCTACATGTTTGTTTCTAAACCATTTCCTCGTATCTGCCATATTAAGGGGGTAAATTGAGATCAAATTTTGAATAGGGTGAAATTTGGGTGCATTTTTAACATTTTACATTACTTTTTGCCTACTTATGTATAAGCTAGAATCATGAAATTTGGTACACATATGTCCCTTAATCGTGCCAATGTGCGCACACAACGTGATGATCCTATCATTCTTATAAGTGTGTCAAACAATGAAATATACTTGTAAAAATCACCAAATTTACGAACAATCCAGAAATACGGCCAAATTTAACGTATAAGGGAGAGAGATACGACAAAATGTCACAGGACCAAAGTTGTAGATCACTCCGAGTTGAAGGGACATTGTGCCATCCGTTTTGTGATACGACTTACCGTTTAGCCAAAAAATAGCTCAAAAGGAATGTCTGCACAGTCATTACAATTGCCTCCTTTTTTCGATATCTTTGGGGGGTAAAAAGTGAAAAATTTGAACATCTTGGAATTTTCCCGTCGGTTAGGGACCAAAAGCTATAATTTCACCAAATTTCAATTGTCTACTTCGTCTGGCAGGTTGTGCCGCCATTTTGATTTGGGGGGATAGGGGATAAAAATGAGGAAATTCTCGAAAATTTTTAAGCCCACGAAACCTATAGGTTATCGTTTTGGATATACTATACGACTGTGTTCTTATGCTGAGCCCAAAATTTGAGCCCCCCCAGCGTGCCCCCTTCAGGGAATTTTGAGAATTTCCGATTTTTCCAGGGATCCTGGGGGCATCAGTTTCCCCCGTACCAAGTTTCAAATTTCTGAGATTTCTGGAAGTGCCTCATTAATTCACGTCTTTTTTCATTTTTAAATATTTATATATACATCGCTCCAGCCCGACTTGCTTTTATATATATAGATGACAGATAAGCATGAGCACGTTGAAAAGTGCAGACTTCCACTTCGAGATTCATATCTCCTAAACGGTTTATGATATTAAGAAACGGTTTGCGCCATCAGACGCCTCATTTATCGCTCTACATGTTTGTTTCTAAACCATTTCCTCGTATCTGCCATATTAAGGGGGTAAATTGAGATCAAATTTTGAATAGGGTGAAATTTGGGTGCATTTTTAACATTTTACATTACTTTTTGCCTACTTATGTATAAGCTAGAATCATGAAATTTGGTACACATATGTCCCTTAATCGTGCCAATGTGCGCACACAACGTGATGATCCTATCATTCTTATAAGTGTGTCAAACAATGAAATATACTTGTAAAAATCACCAAATTTACGAACAATCCAGAAATACGGCCAAATTTAACGTATAAGGGAGAGAGATACGACAAAATGTCACAGGACCAAAGTTGTAGATCACTCCGAGTTGAAGGGACATTGTGCCATCCGTTTTGTGATACGACTTACCGTTTAGCCAAAAAATAGCTCAAAAGGAATGTCTGCACAGTCATTACAATTGCCTCCTTTTTTCGATATCTTTGGGGGGTAAAAAGTGAAAAATTTGAACATCTTGGAATTTTCCCGTCGGTTAGGGACCAAAAGCTATAATTTCACCAAATTTCAATTGTCTACTTCGTCTGGCAGGTTGTGCCGCCATTTTGATTTGGGGGGATAGGGGATAAAAATGAGGAAATTCTCGAAAATTTTTAAGCCCACGAAACCTATAGGTTATCGTTTTGGATATACTATACGACTGTGTTCTTATGCTGAGCCCAAAATTTGAGCCCCCCCAGCGTGCCCCCTTCAGGGAATTTTGAGAATTTCCGATTTTTCCAGGGATCCTGGGGGCATCAGTTTCCCCCGTACCAAGTTTCAAATTTCTGAGATTTCTGGAAGTGCCTCATTAATTCACGTCTTTTTTCATTTTTAAATATTTATATATACATCGCTCCAGCCCGACTTGCTTTTATATATATAGATGACAGATAAGCATGAGCACGTTGAAAAGTGCAGACTTCCACTTCGAGATTCATATCTCCTAAACGGTTTATGATATTAAGAAACGGTTTGCGCCATCAGACGCCTCATTTATCGCTCTACATGTTTGTTTCTAAACCATTTCCTCGTATCTGCCATATTAAGGGGGTAAATTGAGATCAAATTTTGAATAGGGTGAAATTTGGGTGCATTTTTAACATTTTACATTACTTTTTGCCTACTTATGTATAAGCTAGAATCATGAAATTTGGTACACATATGTCCCTTAATCGTGCCAATGTGCGCACACAACGTGATGATCCTATCATTCTTATAAGTGTGTCAAACAATGAAATATACTTGTAAAAATCACCAAATTTACGAACAATCCAGAAATACGGCCAAATTTAACGTATAAGGGAGAGAGATACGACAAAATGTCACAGGACCAAAGTTGTAGATCACTCCGAATTGAAGGGACATTGTGCCATCCGTTTTGTGATACGACTTACCGTTTAGCCAAAAAATAGCTCAAAAGGAATGTCTGCACAGTCATTACAATTGCCTCCATATTTCGATATCTTTGGGGGGTAAAAAGTGAAAAATTTGAACATCTTGGAATTTTCCCGTCGGTTAGGGACCAAAAGCTATAATTTCACCAAATTTCAATTGTCTACTTCGTCTGGCAGGTTGTGCCGCCATTTTGATTTGGGGGGATAGGGGATAAAAATGAGGAAATTCTCGAAAATTTTTAAGCCCACGAAACCTATAGGTTATCGTTTTGGATATACTATACGACTGTGTTCTTATGCTGAGCCCAAAATTTGAGCCCCCCCAGCGTGCCCCCTTCAGGGAATTTTGAGAATTTCCGATTTTTCCAGGGATCCTGGGGGCATCAGTTTCCACCGTACCAAGTTTCAAATTTCTGAGATTTCTGGAAGTGCCTCATTAATTCACGTCTTTTTTCATTTTTAAATATTTATATATACATCGCTCCAGCCCGACTTGCTTTTATATATATAGATGACAGATAAGCATGAGCACGTTGAAAAGTGCAGACTTCCACTTCGAGATTCATATCTCCTAAACGGTTTATGATATTAAGAAACGGTTTGCGCCATCAGACGCCTCATTTATCGCTCTACATGTTTGTTTCTAAACCATTTCCTCGTATCTCCCATATTAAGGGGGTAAATTGAGATCAAGTTTTGAATAGGGTGAAATTTGGGTGCATTTTTAACATTTTACATTACTTTTTGCCTACTTATGTATAAGCTAGAATCATGAAATTTGGTACACATATGTCCCTTAATCGTGCCAATGTGCGCACACAACGTGATGATCCTATCATTCTTATAAGTGTGTCAAACAATGAAATATACTTGTAAAAATCACCAAATTTACGAACAATCCAGAAATACGGCCAAATTTAACGTATAAGGGAGAGAGATACGACAAAATGTCACAGGACCAAAGTTGTAGATCACTCCGAATTGAAGGGACATTGTGCCATCCGTTTTGTGATACGACTTACCGTTTAGCCAAAAAATAGCTCAAAAGGAATGTCTGCACAGTCATTACAATTGCCTCCATATTTCGATATCTTTGGGGGGTAAAAAGTGAAAAATTTGAACATCTTGGAATTTTCCCGTCGGTTAGGGACCAAAAGCTATAATTTCACCAAATTTCAATTGTCTACTTCGTCTGGCAGGTTGTGCCGCCATTTTGATTTGGGGGGATAGGGGATAAAAATGAGGAAATTCTCGAAAATTTTTAAGCCCACGAAACCTATAGGTTATCGTTTTGGATATACTATACGACTGTGTTCTTATGCTGAGCCCAAAATTTGAGCCCCCCCAGCGTGCCCCCTTCAGGGAATTTTGAGAATTTCCGATTTTTCTAGGGATCCTGGGGGCATCAGTTTCCACCGTACCAAGTTTCAAATTTCTGAGATTTCTGGAAGTGCCTCATTAATTCACGTCTTTTTTCATTTTTAAATATTTATATATACATCGCTCCAGCCCGACTTGCTTTTATATATATAGATGACAGATAAGCATGAGCACGTTGAAAAGTGCAGACTTCCACTTCGAGATTCATATCTCCTAAACGGTTTATGATATTAAGAAACGGTTTGCGCCATCAGACGCCTCATTTATCGCTCTACATGTTTGTTTCTAAACCATTTCCTCGTATCTGCCATATTAAGGGGGTAAATTGAGATCAAATTTTGAATAGGGTGAAATTTGGGTGCATTTTTAACATTTTACATTACTTTTTGCCTACTTATGTATAAGCTAGAATCATGAAATTTGGTACACATATGTCCCTTAATCGTGCCAATGTGCGCACACAACGTGATGATCCTATCATTCTTATAAGTGTGTCAAACAATGAAATATACTTGTAAAAATCACCAAATTTACGAACAATCCAGAAATACGGCCAAATTTAACGTATAAGGGAGAGAGATACGACAAAATGTCACAGGACCAAAGTTGTAGATCACTCCGAGTTGAAGGGACATTGTGCCATCCGTTTTGTGATACGACTTACCGTTTAGCCAAAAAATAGCTCAAAAGGAATGTCTGCACAGTCATTACAATTGCCTCCTTTTTTCGATATCTTTGGGGGGTAAAAAGTGAAAAATTTGAACATCTTGGAATTTTCCCGTCGGTTAGGGACCAAAAGCTATAATTTCACCAAATTTCAATTGTCTACTTCGTCTGGCAGGTTGTGCCGCCATTTTGATTTGGGGGGATAGGGGATAAAAATGAGGAAATTCTCGAAAATTTTTAAGCCCACGAAACCTATAGGTTATCGTTTTGGATATACTATACGACTGTGTTCTTATGCTGAGCCCAAAATTTGAGCCCCCCCAGCGTGCCCCCTTCAGGGAATTTTGAGAATTTCCGATTTTTCCAGGGATCCTGGGGGCATCAGTTTCCCCCGTACCAAGTTTCAAATTTCTGAGATTTCTGGAAGTGCCTCATTAATTCACGTCTTTTTTCATTTTTAAATATTTATATATACATCGCTCCAGCCCGACTTGCTTTTATATATATAGATGACAGATAAGCATGAGCACGTTGAAAAGTGCAGACTTCCACTTCGAGATTCATATCTCCTAAACGGTTTATGATATTAAGAAACGGTTTGCGCCATCAGACGCCTCATTTATCGCTCTACATGTTTGTTTCTAAACCATTTCCTCGTATCTCCCATATTAAGGGGGTAAATTGAGATCAAGTTTTGAATAGGGTGAAATTTGGGTGCATTTTTAACATTTTACATTACTTTTTGCCTACTTATGTATAAGCTAGAATCATGAAATTTGGTACACATATGTCCCTTAATCGTGCCAATGTGCGCACACAACGTGATGATCCTATCATTCTTATAAGTGTGTCAAACAATGAAATATACTTGTAAAAATCACCAAATTTACGAACAATCCAGAAATACGGCCAAATTTAACGTATAAGGGAGAGAGATACGACAAAATGTCACAGGACCAAAGTTGTAGATCACTCCGAATTGAAGGGACATTGTGCCATCCGTTTTGTGATACGACTTACCGTTTAGCCAAAAAATAGCTCAAAAGGAATGTCTGCACAGTCATTACAATTGCCTCCATATTTCGATATCTTTGGGGGGTAAAAAGTGAAAAATTTGAACATCTTGGAATTTTCCCGTCGGTTAGGGACCAAAAGCTATAATTTCACCAAATTTCAATTGTCTACTTCGTCTGGCAGGTTGTGCCGCCATTTTGATTTGGGGGGATAGGGGATAAAAATGAGGAAATTCTCGAAAATTTTTAAGCCCACGAAACCTATAGGTTATCGTTTTGGATATACTATACGACTGTGTTCTTATGCTGAGCCCAAAATTTGAGCCCCCCCAGCGTGCCCCCTTCAGGGAATTTTGAGAATTTCCGATTTTTCTAGGGATCCTGGGGGCATCAGTTTCCACCGTACCAAGTTTCAAATTTCTGAGATTTCTGGAAGTGCCTCATTAATTCACGTCTTTTTTCATTTTTAAATATTTATATATACATCGCTCCAGCCCGACTTGCTTTTATATATATAGATGACAGATAAGCATGAGCACGTTGAAAAGTGCAGACTTCCACTTCGAGATTCATATCTCCTAAACGGTTTATGATATTAAGAAACGGTTTGCGCCATCAGACGCCTCATTTATCGCTCTACATGTTTGTTTCTAAACCATTTCCTCGTATCTGCCATATTAAGGGGGTAAATTGAGATCAAATTTTGAATAGGGTGAAATTTGGGTGCATTTTTAACATTTTACATTACTTTTTGCCTACTTATGTATAAGCTAGAATCATGAAATTTGGTACACATATGTCCCTTAATCGTGCCAATGTGCGCACACAACGTGATGATCCTATCATTCTTATAAGTGTGTCAAACAATGAAATATACTTGTAAAAATCACCAAATTTACGAACAATCCAGAAATACGGCCAAATTTAACGTATAAGGGAGAGAGATACGACAAAATGTCACAGGACCAAAGTTGTAGATCACTCCGAGTTGAAGGGACATTGTGCCATCCGTTTTGTGATACGACTTACCGTTTAGCCAAAAAATAGCTCAAAAGGAATGTCTGCACAGTCATTACAATTGCCTCCTTTTTTCGATATCTTTGGGGGGTAAAAAGTGAAAAATTTGAACATCTTGGAATTTTCCCGTCGGTTAGGGACCAAAAGCTATAATTTCACCAAATTTCAATTGTCTACTTCGTCTGGCAGGTTGTGCCGCCATTTTGATTTGGGGGGATAGGGGATAAAAATGAGGAAATTCTCGAAAATTTTTAAGCCCACGAAACCTATAGGTTATCGTTTTGGATATACTATACGACTGTGTTCTTATGCTGAGCCCAAAATTTGAGCCCCCCCAGCGTGCCCCCTTCAGGGAATTTTGAGAATTTCCGATTTTTCCAGGGATCCTGGGGGCATCAGTTTCCCCCGTACCAAGTTTCAAATTTCTGAGATTTCTGGAAGTGCCTCATTAATTCACGTCTTTTTTCATTTTTAAATATTTATATATACATCGCTCCAGCCCGACTTGCTTTTATATATATAGATGACAGATAAGCATGAGCACGTTGAAAAGTGCAGACTTCCACTTCGAGATTCATATCTCCTAAACGGTTTATGATATTAAGAAACGGTTTGCGCCATCAGACGCCTCATTTATCGCTCTACATGTTTGTTTCTAAACCATTTCCTCGTATCTGCCATATTAAGGGGGTAAATTGAGATCAAATTTTGAATAGGGTGAAATTTGGGTGCATTTTTAACATTTTACATTACTTTTTGCCTACTTATGTATAAGCTAGAATCATGAAATTTGGTACACATATGTCCCTTAATCGTGCCAATGTGCGCACACAACGTGATGATCCTATCATTCTTATAAGTGTGTCAAACAATGAAATATACTTGTAAAAATCACCAAATTTACGAACAATCCAGAAATACGGCCAAATTTAACGTATAAGGGAGAGAGATACGACAAAATGTCACAAGACCAAAGTTGTAGATCACTCCGAGTTGAAGGGACATTGTGCCATCCGTTTTGTGATACGACTTACCGTTTAGCCAAAAAATAGCTCAAAAGGAATGTCTGCACAGTCATTACAATTGCCTCCTTTTTTCGATATCTTTGGGGGGTAAAAAGTGAAAAATTTGAACATCTTGGAATTTTCCCGTCGGTTAGGGACCAAAAGCTATAATTTCACCAAATTTCAATTGTCTACTTCGTCTGGCAGGTTGTGCCGCCATTTTGATTTGGGGGGATAGGGGATAAAAATGAGGAAATTCTCGAAAATTTTTAAGCCCACGAAACCTATAGGTTATCGTTTTGGATATACTATACGACTGTGTTCTTATGCTGAGCCCAAAATTTGAGCCCCCCCAGCGTGCCCCCTTCAGGGAATTTTGAGAATTTCCGATTTTTCCAGGGATCCTGGGGGCATCAGTTTCCCCCGTACCAAGTTTCAAATTTCTGAGATTTCTGGAAGTGCCTCATTAATTCACGTCTTTTTTCATTTTTAAATATTTATATATACATCGCTCCAGCCCGACTTGCTTTTATATATATAGATGACAGATAAGCATGAGCACGTTGAAAAGTGCAGACTTCCACTTCGAGATTCATATCTCCTAAACGGTTTATGATATTAAGAAACGGTTTGCGCCATCAGACGCCTCATTTATCGCTCTACATGTTGGTTTCTAAACCATTTCCTCGTATCTCCCATATTAAGGGGGTAAATTGAGATCAAGTTTTGAATAGGGTGAAATTTGGGTGCATTTTTAACATTTTACATTACTTTTTGCCTACTTATGTATAAGCTAGAATCATGAAATTTGGTACACATATGTCCCTTAATCGTGCCAATGTGCGCACACAACGTGATGATCCTATCATTCTTATAAGTGTGTCAAACAATGAAATATACTTGTAAATATCACCAAATTTACGAACAATCCAGAAATACGGCCAAATTTAACGTATAAGGGAGAGAGATACGACAAAATGTCACAGGACCAAAGTTGTAGATCACTCCGAATTGAAGGGACATTGTGCCATCCGTTTTGTGATACGACTTACCGTTTAGCCAAAAAATAGCTCAAAAGGAATGTCTGCACAGTCATTACAATTGCCTCCATATTTCGATATCTTTGGGGGGTAAAAAGTGAAAAATTTGAACATCTTGGAATTTTCCCGTCGGTTAGGGACCAAAAGCTATAATTTCACCAAATTTCAATTGTCTACTTCGTCTGGCAGGTTGTGCCGCCATTTTGATTTGGGGGGATAGGGGATAAAAATGAGGAAATTCTCGAAAATTTTTAAGCCCACGAAACCTATAGGTTATCGTTTTGGATATACTATACGACTGTGTTCTTATGCTGAGCCCAAAATTTGAGCCCCCCCAGCGTGCCCCCTTCAGGGAATTTTGAGAATTTCCGATTTTTCTAGGGATCCTGGGGGCATCAGTTTCCACCGTACCAAGTTTCAAATTTCTGAGATTTCTGGAAGTGCCTCATTAATTCACGTCTTTTTTCATTTTTAAATATTTATATATACATCGCTCCAGCCCGACTTGCTTTTATATACAGGGTGTTAGGTGTATACCTGCAGATATTTCTTCTAGCAATAAAGATCGATGTGACGAACCACTATATATCAAACTTTTAGTAATTCTCGGAAGTTATTTTCGAGAGCAAAGAGATACGATGTTTTTAGAATAGGTAGTATGCCTTGTTCTTGTGAATGAATAGCTTCCCTTTGAGAACAGGCGAGTCACGCGCCATGCGTGCCAAACTGGTTTCTGTTTATGTTTACGTACAACAGCTGAACGCTACCACGAGATGTTACGTAACATCCTTGTCAAACTGGTTTTATGTTTAAGAGCAACTGAGCTACGATAACAGCTGAAGGTGGCTACTACAGTAGCGTATGCCTTGTTACGTTACATTCTCGCCAGACTGGTTTCGTAGTTGTCAGTATTCAGTTTCCGTCTTAGGGGCTTCAGACAACCCTGGTCATCGGTTTCGGACCCTGGATGTACCGAATTCTCAGTGTTAATACTGGTTCATTTGCTGTTATGTCCTTTAAGGAATTGGGATACGTGTGGTCATCAGCCCCGTGGTCTAGTGAGTATGGAAATGACCTGAAAACCTGAATCGGTGAGGGACCTGTACGAGCGTGTGATATAATTATTGGTTGGTATAGGCGCGCCGGGACGTGAAATACAGTAGATCCCCGTTGTGCATTGCGTAAAGGTACAAGAAAGATGGCAGGTCCTTACGCCAACGAAAGCAGTTATGGGATGCCCAAATGAGTAGGATCGGAATTGAATTATCGAAACACATCGAACGTTTAGTTTCAAAGGAATATTGGACATGTTATACAACTAAATAAATTAAACGTACCTACATTTCGTGCCTCCTTCCGGGCTGAGTTGCTCAGACGGTTGAGGTGCAGGCCTTTTGATTCCAACTTTACAGGTTCGGACCTGGTCCAGTCCGGTGGTATTTGAAGGTGCTCAAATACTGTAGGTCAGCCTCGTGTCGGCAGATTTTCTGGTACATAAAAAGAACTCGTGCGGGACTAAATTCGGGCACCTCAGCGTCTCAGAAAACCGTAGAAGTAGTTAGTGGGACGTAAAGCACTTAACGTTATTATTATTATTATTATTATTATTATTATTATTATTATTATTATTATTATTAGGTCATTAAAAGCTGAAATACGTGGAAGAAAATAGTAAAATATGCGTGGTTTAAGAGGAAACAAGATGAAATGTATGTCACGTGAGTTAGCATCGTTCGCAGTAGTTACCTACAGATTACTATGCGTAAAACGAGAACCAGGTCAAGCTCGTGGGGATGAGTCAGCTGTAATCTCGTATTGTGTATAAACATCAAACATACACATCAATAAATATAAGAAACATAAACAAGGTTACACGTTAGAGACATGTAGCTATTAACCTGAACGCCAGGCCGACGGTCGCTTTCATGAGTACAGATGAGTTATCAAATTATACACAATCTACAGATGTCGAACTTATCTAAGAAGATTCCGCCACAACTATATTACATTTTACTATGATGGTGCTAATAACAAATCGCAGCAGCTATTGGCTTTACGTCGCACCTACACAGATAGGCCTTATGGCGACGATGGGACTGGAACGGGCTAGGACAGGGAAGGAAGCGGCCGTGGCCTTAATTAAGGTACAGCACCAGCATTTGCCTGATGTGAGAATGGGAAACCACGGAAAAACATCTTTTGGGCTGCCGAGAGTGGGGTTCGAACCCACTGTCTCCCGAATAATGGATACTGGCCACACTGAAATGAAATGTCGTATGGCTTTTAGTGCCGGGAGTGTCCGAGGATAAGTTCGGCTCGCCAGATGCAGGTCTTTTGATTTGACTCCCGTAGGCGACCTGCGCGTCGTGATGAGGATGAAATGATGATGAAGATGGCACATACACCCAGTTCCCGTGCCAGGAAATTTAACCAATTAAGGTTAAATTTCCGACCCTCCCGGGAATCGAACACGGTACCCCTGTGACCAAAGGCCAGCACGCTAACCATTTAGCCATGGAGCCGGACTTAAGCGACTGCAGCTATCGAGCTCGGTAAATCGCAGCAGATTACGCTACAGCGTGTTGAGATGATGTCGGTAGAATACAGTATACCTGTTAAGACATAAGGCTGCAGTAGAAGAAAAGGAAGAAGAAGGTAACGAGAGCCACATAGTCAAGCAGCACACAGCTGAACAAAGTGCACATTCGTGACACAGACATAAGAGTGGCGTGGTCGCGGGAACTACAGTCGCATTCGTAACACTCTGTTGTAGAAAAATAATGAACTAATATACAGTACGGGCTCCGTAATTCCAGGTGGACGGTAACAAGACTATCTCGAATAGAAAAGTACGGATTTACGAACGTACACGAAAACGCCTGTGAACAACATAATGCACCTATGTTAAACATTACAGTACAACAGTTTAAAAAACAAAAACATACAGATTGCATTAAAAGAAATGTTAAACTTTCTTTTGTAAATTAACAAAACACTCTAGGCAATCTTCTTAAGTTAAATGTTAACTTATAGTTCCTATTTCAGTAATGATGAATATAAAACGATTATTTTATTGAATATTTATACGTGACGACGACGACGATGATGATGATGATGATTGCTGCCTTAATGTCATCGGCCCTTAAAACGCAAAGTGTCCTCTGTTTTAACTCGTAGGGAATAAGAAATATAATATAAATTGCTGGAAGCCTTTCCCGACAGATTCATGAAGGGCGACCCGTGTTCTGTTCTGCCACACGATACACTAGCAGCATATAATGGTATTCGTGGTATTCATACACTGGCATTATTCAAATACTACTACTGATGCTACTTCTACGAAGTAACTCGCGTACTAGTATGGACGATAATTCGCATCTCTGACAGCTGTTATTCAGGTCAAGGTCAGACAGACCGGTTTCATGTAGGGGTGGGGAACCCGTCCAGCGACATCTCCGTCGCTAAGAACAGCAGACAACCGGCATGTGACAGGTCTAGTGCTTTTGTCGAACTGCTTACGTGGAATATTCTCCCACAGTGCGATTTCAATATCATGGTCTTTTGGGAGTCCAACTCGCCGTATGCAGGAACAACCCGTGTTGACGTGTACGTAAATAAAGTTTATTACGTCAACGAAAGAATGCATGGGATAGAATTTCAAAGTGAGTAGTATCGGAATTGAAATGTCAAAACACATCGAACGTTTTACTTCATAAAGTAAGGGACATGTTATAAACATAAATTAATTAAACGTACCTTCCTTTCGTGCTTCCAACCGAAGAGAACATGTTTAAATGTAAATGAGAACCTTCTAGCTTACTGCTGATTTTGCAGTGCCTATTCAACGTATCAAAATAAACGTTGCCAGGCTGAGTGGCTCAGACGGTTCAAGCACTGGTTTCATGAACTTAGCAGGCTCGATCCTGGCTCAGTCCGCTGGTATTTGAAGGTGCTCAAATACGACCGCTTCTGATCGGTAGATTTACGGGCACGTTAAAGAATACCAGTGGGCAAAATTCCGACACCACGCGTCTCCATTGGCACGTGAAGATTTATTATTATTATTATTATTATTATTATTATTATTATTATTATTATTATTATTATTATTATTATTATTATTATTATTATTATTATTATTATTGGGCGAGTTGGCCGTGCGATTAGCTTGCATCCGTCGAAAAGCAACTAACAATATTATTATACAAACTGTGTTAGTCTATTATTACTGACTATTATGTAAATAAAAGTTAATCGCCCCACTCAAACTTCGTAGCTCGTAATCTGTCAGAAAACACTAAAGAAAATTGTGAACTTTTAACAGGTCCGATTTATTATTAATAATATAATTGCAGACATGTCTCAGAAATTACCGAAGCATGTACTTACAAATTGTTTTACGTCGCACCGACACAAATAGGTCTTACGGCGACAGTGGGAGAGAAAAGGGATACAAGTGGGAAGGAAGCGTTCGAAGTCTAATCAAGGTACAGTTCCAGCATTTCCCTGATGTGAAAATGGGAAACTACGGAAAACCATCTTCCCGGGTACCGACAGTGGAGTTCGAACCCACTATCACCAGAATACAAGCTCACAACTGCGCGCCCCTAACCGCACGATCAACTTACTCTAAGCCCCAATGCCGTTCTGCGTAGCTCGGACGATAGAGCGCTGGTCTTCTGATCCCACCCTGGCAGGTTCGAAGGCGGCTCAGTTCGGTGGTATTTGAAGGTGCTGAAATACGCCAGTTTCGTGTCTGTGGATTTACTTGCATTTACAAAAGTACTGCTTTACAAAATTCTGGCACTTCAGCGTCTTCGAAAACCGTGAAAATTAGTTAGTGGAACGTAAAGATAGTAGTAGTAGTAGTAGTAGTAGTAGTAGTAGTAGTAGTAGTAGTAGTAGTAGTAGTAGTAGTAGTAGTAGTAGTAGTAGGAACATTATTATTACGGACGTTTTAATTAAACGGGTCCGTTACATTACCTATCGGCACTTACTGTCCGGTAATTAGCCTTCTGTCCACCTCTGTGGTATAGTGATTAGTGTGATTAGCTGCCAACCCCCGGAGGCCCGTGTTCCATTCCCAGCTCCGCCACGAAATTTGAAAAGTGGTACGAGGGCTGGAACGGGGTCCACTGAGCCTCGGGAGGTCAAATGGGTAGAGATGGTTCGATTCCCACCTCAGCCATCCTGAAAGTGGTTTCCCGTGGTTTCGCACTTCTCCAGGCAAATGCCGGGATGGTACCTAACTTAAGGCCACGGCCGCTTCCTTCCCTCTTCCTTGTCTATCCCTTCCAATCTCCCCATTCCCCCGCAAGGCCTACACAAGACCCCTGTTCAGCATAGAAGGTGAGGCCGCCTGGGCGTGGTACTGGTCATTCACCCCAGTTGTATCCCCCGACCCAATGTCTCACGCTCCAGGACACTGCCCTTCAGGCGGTAGAGGTGGGATCCCTCGCTGAGTCCGAGGGAAAACCAACCCTGGAAGGTAAACAGATTAGGAAAAAGAAGAATAAGCCTTCTATTAGAAATACCCGGCGGCAATTCCATAGTAGACCGAGCTCGATAGCTGCAGTTCCTTAACTGCGGCCAGTATCCAGTATTCGGGAGATAGCAGGTTCGAACCCCACTGTCGGCGGCCCTGAAGATGATTTTCCGTGTTTTCCCATTTTCACACCAGGCAAATGCTGGGGCTGTACCTTAATCAAGGCCACGGCCGCTTCCTTCCCACTCCTAGCCCTTTCCTGTCCCATCGTCGCCATAAGACCTATTTGTGTCGGTGCGACGTAAAGCATCTAGCAAAAGAAATCCACAGTAGCTATTGTTCCTTCGAGCAATGTTCACGCATGGTTGCAACTACGGTTTTTGAAATCTGTCTCATTAATAACAATATGACTGAATACTTACAGCCTTTTCTTTCAGTGTCCACCGTCCTTTCATTGACCTGAAAAGTTTATGAATAAGCATAGACAACTCGCATTGTCTATTGTCAGAAATTCATCGTAGACTGTCGCAATAACAGCACAGAAATTTTGCGCTCATTTTTCATTTACTTATTAACTATTTCCTTTCATTTTGTCAGGTTGGATCACTGAGTAATGCCATTGACGTCTTATAAATCACACACAACTACACAATACTTTATTCGCACGTATGTGCTGGTGCGTATCTTCGAGGTCACTGTAAGGATCCTGTGTACATTTCACACAGAGTACCCTAGACCGGTTTTCGAGTACAGCAAGTGGCCTGGCACGTGAGTCATCCTCGCCTACTTGCCAAGCCTTTAGGGGAAGTGCACAACAACATGTGTTGGCCTGCGATAAGAAACAGGTTCAACAAGCCCTAGACTCTGCTACTGTACTTCCACTACGCGTGGACAGAATGACGTAACCGGCATATCCTGCTACGGCCGTTCAAAACACATTAGGTCCTGAAATATTTGGCTCAGTTATGGGCAAACTAATAGGACAAGATAAAAAGTACATAGCATATATTGTGAGATGTCTTTTTCTTTGCCGACTAGCTTAATATCTGCACGTATACACCTAACACCCTGTATATAGATGACAGATAAGCATGAGCACGTTGAAAAGTGCAGACTTCCACTTCGAGATTCATATCTCCTAAACGGTTTATGATATTAAGAAACGGTTTGCGCCATCAGACGCCTCATTTATCGCTCTAGATGTTTGTTTCTAAACCATTTCCTCGTATCTGCCATATTAAGAGGGTAAATTGAGATCAAATTTTGAATAGGGTGAAATTATGTGCATTTTTAACATTTTACATTACTTTTTGCCTACTTATGTATAAGCTAGAATCATGAAATTTGGTACACATATGTCCCTTAATCGTGCCAATGTGCGCACACAACGTGATGATCCTATCATTCTTATAAGTGTGTCAAACAATGAAATATACTTGTAAAAATCACCAAATTTACGAACAATCCAGAAATACGGCCAAATTTAACGTATAAGGGAGAGAGATACGACAAAATGTCACAGGACCAAAGTTGTAGATCACTCCGAATTGAAGGGACATTGTGCCATCCGTTTTGTGATACGACTTACCGTTTAGCCAAAAAATAGCTCAAAAGGAATGTCTGCACAGTCATTACAATTGCCTCCATATTTCGATATCTTTGGGGGGTAAAAAGTGAAAAATTTGAACATCTTGGAATTTTCCCGTCGGTTAGGGACCAAAAGCTATAATTTCACCAAATTTCAATTGTCTACTTCGTCTGGCAGGTTGTGCCGCCATTTTGATTTGGGGGGATAGGGGATAAAAATGAGGAAATTCTCGAAAATTTTTAAGCCCACGAAACCTATAGGTTATCGTTTTGGATATACTATACGACTGTGTTCTTATGCTGAGCCCAAAATTTGAGCCCCCCCAGCGTGCCCCCTTCAGGGAATTTTGAGAATTTCCGATTTTTCCAGGGATCCTGGGGGCATCAGTTTCCCCCGTACCAAGTTTCAAATTTCTGAGATTTCTGGAAGTGCCTCATTAATTCACGTCTTTTTTCATTTTTAAATATTTATATATACATCGCTCCAGCCCGACTTGCTTCTATATATATAAAAGCAAGTCGGGCTGGAGCGATGTATATATAAATATTTAAAAATGAAAAAAGACGTGAATTAATGAGGCACTTCCAGAAATCTCAGAAATTTGAAACTTTGTACGGAGGAAACTGATGACCCCAGGATCCCTAGAAAAATCGGAAATTCTCAAAATTCCCTGAATTGGGCACGCGGGGGGGGGCTCAAATTTTGGGCTCAGCATAAGAACACAGTCGTATAGTATATCCAAAACGATAACCTATAGGTTTCGTGGGCTTCAAAATTTTCGAGAATTTCCTCATTTTTATCCCCTATCCCCCCAAATCAAAATGGCGGCACAACCTGCCAGACGAAGTAGACAATTGAAATTTGGTGAAATTATAGCTTTTGGTCCCTAACCGACGGGAAAATTCCAAGATGTTCAAATTTTTCACTTTTTACCCCCCAAAGATATCGAAATATGGAGGCAATTTTAATGACTGTGCAGACATTCCTTTTGAGCTATTTTTTGGCTAAACGGTAAGTCGTATCACAAAACGGATGGCACAATGTCCCTTCAATTCGGAGTGATCTACAACTTTGGTCCTGTGACATTTTGTCGTATCTCTCTCCCTTATACGTTAAATTTGGCCGTATTTCTGGATTGTTCGTAAATTTGGTGATCTTTACAAGTATATTTCATTGTTTGACACACTTATAAGAATGATAGGATCATCACGTTGTGTGCGCACATTGGCACGATTAAGGGACATGTGTGTACCAAATTTCATGATTCTAGCTTATACATAAGTAGGCAAAACGTAATGTAAAATGTTAAAAATGCACCCAAATTTCACCCTATTCAAAATTGGATCTCAATTTACCCCCTTAATATGGGAGATACGAGGACGTGGTTTAGAAACAAATATGTAGAGCGATAAATGAGGCGTCTGATGGCGCAAACCGTTTCTTAATATCATAAACCGTTTAGGAGATATGAATCTCGAAGTGGAAGTCTGCACTTTTCAACGTGCTCATGCTTATCCGTCATCTATATATATAAAAGCAAGTCGGGCTGGAGCGATGTATATATAAATATTTAAAAATGAAAAAAGACGTGATTTAATGAGGCACTTCCAGAAATCTCAGAAATTTGAAACTTTGTACGGAGGAAACTGATGACCCCAGGATCCCTAGAAAAATCGGAAATTCTCAAAATTCCCTGAAGGGGGCACTCTGGGGGGGCTCAAATTTTGGGCTCAGCATAAGAACACAGTCGTATAGTTTATACAAAACGATAACCTATAGGTTTCGTGGGCTTAAAAATTTTCGAGAATTTCCTCATTTTTATCCCCTATCCCCCCAAATCAAAATGGCGGCACAACCTGAGAGACGAAGTAGACAATTGAAATTTGGTGAAATTATAGCTTTTGGTCCCTAACCGACGGGAAAATTCCAAGATGTTCAAATTTTTCACTTTTTACCCCCCAAAGATATCGAAATATGGAGGCAATTTTAATGACTGTGCAGACATTCCTTTTGAGCTATTTTTTGGCTAAACGGTAAGTCGTATCACAACACGGATGGCACAATGTCCCTTCAATTCGGAGTGATCTACAACTTTGGTCCTGTGACATTTTGTCGTATCTCTCTCCCTTATACGTTAAATTTGGCCGTATTTCTGGATTGTTCGTAAATTTGGTGATTTTTACAAGTATATTTCATTGTTTGACACACTTATAAGAATGATAGGATCATCACGTTGTGTGCGCACGTTGGCACGATTAAGGGACATGTGTGTACCAAATTTCATGATTCTAGCTTATACATAAGTAGGCAAAACGTAATGTAAAATGTTAAAAATGCACCCAAATTTCACCCTATTCAAAATTTCATCTCAATTTACCCCCTCAATATGGGAGATACGAGGAAATGGTTTAGAAACAAATATGTAGAGCGATAAATGAGACGTCTGATGGCGCAAACCGTTTCTTAATATCATAAACCGTTTAGGAGATATGAATCTCGAAGTGGAAGTCTGCACTTTTCAACGTGCTCATGCTTATCCGTCATCTATATAAAAGCAAGTCGGGCTGGAGCGATGTATATATAAATATTTAAAAATGAAAAAAGACGTGATTTAATGAGGCACTTCCAGAAATCTCAGAAATTTGAAACTTTGTACGGAGGAAACTGATGACCCCAGGATCCCTAGAAAAATCGGAAATTCTCAAAATTCCCTGAAGGGGGCACGCTGGGGGGGCTCAAATTTTGGGCTCAGCATAAGAACACAGTCGTATAGTATATCCAAAACGATAACCTATAGGTTTCGTGGGCTTAAAAATTTTCGAGAATTTCCTCATTTTTATCCCCTATCCCCCCAAATCAAAATGGCGGCACAACCTGAGAGACGAAGTAGACAATTGAAATTTGGTGAAATTATAGCTTTTGGTCCCTAACCGACGGGAAAATTCCAAGATGTTCAAATTTTTCACTTTTTACCCCCCAAAGATATCGAAATATGGAGGCAATTTTAATGACTGTGCAGACATTCCTTTTGAGCTATTTTTTGGCTAAACGGTAAGTCGTATCACAAAACGGATGGCACAATGTCTCTTCAATTCGGAGTGATCTACAACTTTGGTCCTGTGACATTTTGTCGTATCTCTCTCCCTTATACGTTAAATTTGGCCGTATTTCTGGATTGTTCGTAAATTTGGTGATTTTTACAAGTATATTTCATTGTTTGACACACTTATAAGAATGATAGGATCATCACGTTGTGTGCGCACGTTGGCACGATTAAGGGACATGTGTGTACCAAATTTCATGATTCTAGCTTATACATAAGTAGGCAAAACGTAATGTAAAATGTTAAAAATGCACCCAAATTTCACCGTATTCAAAATTTCATCTCAATTTACCCCCTTAATATGGGAGATACGAGGAAATGGTTTAGAAACAAATATGTAGAGCGATAAATGAGACGTCTGATGGCGCAAACCGTTTCTTAATATCATAAACCGTTTAGGAGATATGAATCTCGAAGTGGAAGTCTGCACTTTTCAACGTGCTCATGCTTATCCGTCATCTATATAAAAGCAAGTCGGGCTGGAGCGATGTATATATAAATATTTAAAAATGAAAAAAGACGTGATTTAATGAGGCACTTCCAGAAATCTCAGAAATTTGAAACTTTGTACGGAGGAAACTGATGACCCCAGGATCCCTAGAAAAATCGGAAATTCTCAAAATTCCCTGAAGGGGGCACGCTGGGGGGGGCTCAAATTTTGGGCTCAGCATAAGAACACAGTCGTATAGTTTATACAAAACGATAACCTATAGGTTTCGTGGGCTTAAAAATTTTCGAGAATTTCCTCATTTTTATCCCCTATCCCCCCAAATCAAAATGGCGGCACAACCTGAGAGACGAAGTAGACAATTGAAATTTGGTGAAATTATAGCTTTTGGTCCCTAACCGACGGGAAAATTCCAAGATGTTCAAATTTTTCACTTTTTACCCCCCAAAGATATCGAAATATGGAGGCAATTTTAATGACTGTGCAGACATTCCTTTTGAGCTATTTTTTGGCTAAACGGTAAGTCGTATCACAAAACGGATGGCACAGTGTCCCTTCAATTCGGAGTGATCTACAACTTTGGTCCTGTGACATTTTGTCGTATCTCTCTCCCTTATACGTTAAATTTGGCCGTATTTCTGGATTGTTCGTAAATTTGGTGATTTTTACAAGTATATTTCATTGTTTGACACACTTATAAGAATGATAGGATCATCACGTTGTGTGCGCACATTGGCACGATTAAGGGACACGTGTGTACCAAATTTCATGATTCTAGCTTATACATAAGTAGGCAAAACGTAATGTAAAATGTTAAAAATGCACCCAAATTTCACCCTATTCAAAATGTGATCTCAATTTACCCCCTTAATATGGGAGATACGGGGATGTGGTTTAGAAACAAATATGTAGAGCGATAAATGGGGCGTCTGATGGCGCAAACCGTTTCTTAATATCATAAACCGTTTAGGAGATATGAATCTCGAAGTGGAAGTCTGCACTTTTCAACGTGCTCATGCTTATCCGTCATCTATATATATAAAAGCAAGTCGGGCTGGAGCGATGTATATATAAATATTTAAAAATGAAAAAAGACGTGAATTAATGAGGCACTTCCAGAAATCTCAGAAATTTGAAACTTTGTACGGAGGAAACTGATGACCCCAGGATCCCTAGAAAAATCGGAAATTCTCAAAATTCCCTGAAGGGGGCACGCGGGGGGGCTCAAATTTTGGGCTCAGCATAAGAACACAGTCGTATAGTATATCCAAAACGATAACCTATAGGTTTCGTGGGCTTAAAAATTTTCGAGAATTTCCTCATTTTTATCCCCTATCCCCCCAAATCAAAATGGCGGCACAACCTGCCAGACGAAGTAGACAATTGAAATTTGGTGAAATTATAGCTTTTGGTCCCTAACCGACGGGAAAATTCCAAGATGTTCAAATTTTTCACTTTTTACCCCCCAAAGATATCGAAATATGGAGGCAATTTTAATGACTGTGCAGACATTCCTTTTGAGCTATTTTTTGGCTAAACGGTAAGTCGTATCAAAAACGGATGGCACAATGTCCCTTCAATTCGGAGTGATCTACAACTTTGGTCCTGTGACATTTTGTCGTATCTCTCTCCCTTATACGTTAAATTTGGCCGTATTTCTGGATTGTTCGTAAATTTGGTGATTTTTACAAGTATATTTCATTGTTTGACACACTTATAAGAATGATAGGATCATCACGTTGTGTGCGCACATTGGCACGATTAAGGGACATGTGTGTACCAAATTTCATGATTCTAGCTTATACATAAGTAGGCAAAACGTAATGTAAAATGTTAAAAATGCACCCAAATTTCACCCTATTCAAAATTTGATCTCAATTTACCCCCTTAATATGGGAGATACGAGGAAGTGGTTTAGAAACAAATATGTAGAGCGATAAATGAGGCGTCTGATGGCGCAAACCGTTTCTTAATATCATAAACCGTTTAGGAGATATGAATCTCGAAGTGGAAGTCTGCACTTTTCAACGTGCTCATGCTTATCCGTCATCTATATATATAAAAGCAAGTCGGGCTGGAGCGATGTATATATAAATATTTAAAAATGAAAAAAGACGTGAATTAATGAGGCACTTCCAGAAATCTCAGAAATTTGAAACTTTGTACGGAGGAAACTGATGACCCCAGGATCCCTAGAAAAATCGGAAATTCTCAAAATTCCCTGAATTGGGCACGCGGGGGGGGGCTCAAATTTTGGGCTCAGCATAAGAACACAGTCGTATAGTATATCCAAAACGATAACCTATAGGTTTCGTGGGCTTAAAAATTTTCGAGAATTTCCTCATTTTTATCCCCTATCCCCCCAAATCAAAATGGCGGCACAACCTGCCAGACGAAGTAGACAATTGAAATTTGGTGAAATTATAGCTTTTGGTCCCTAACCGACGGGAAAATTCCAAGATGTTCAAATTTTTCACTTTTTACCCCCCAAAGATATCGAAATATGGAGGCAATTTTAATGACTGTGCAGACATTCCTTTTGAGCTATTTTTTGGCTAAACGGTAAGTCGTATCACAAAACGGATGGCACAATGTCCCTTCAATTCGGAGTGATCTACAACTTTGGTCCTGTGACATTTTGTCGTATCTCTCTCCCTTATACGTTAAATTTGGCCGTATTTCTGGATTGTTCGTAAATTTGGTGATCTTTACAAGTATATTTCATTGTTTGACACACTTATAAGAATGATAGGATCATCACGTTGTGTGCGCACATTGGCACGATTAAGGGACATGTGTGTACCAAATTTCATGATTCTAGCTTATACATAAGTAGGCAAAACGTAATGTAAAATGTTAAAAATGCACCCAAATTTCACCCTATTCAAAATTGGATCTCAATTTACCCCCTTAATATGGGAGATACGAGGACGTGGTTTAGAAACAAATATGTAGAGCGATAAATGAGGCGTCTGATGGCGCAAACCGTTTCTTAATATCATAAACCGTTTAGGAGATATGAATCTCGAAGTGGAAGTCTGCACTTTTCAACGTGCTCATGCTTATCCGTCATCTATATATATAAAAGCAAGTCGGGCTGGAGCGATGTATATATAAATATTTAAAAATGAAAAAAGACGTGAATTAATGAGGCACTTCCAGAAATCTCAGAAATTTGAAACTTTGTACGGAGGAAACTGATGACCCCAGGATCCCTAGAAAAATCGGAAATTCTCAAAATTCCCTGAAGGGGGCACGCGGGGGGGGCTCAAATTTTGGGCTCAGCATAAGAACACAGTCGTATAGTATATCCAAAACGATAACCTATATGTTTCGTGGGCTTAAAAATTTTCGAGAATTTCCTCATTTTTATCCCCTATCCCCCCAAATCAAAATGGCGGCACAACCTGCCAGACGAAGTAGACAATTGAAATTTGGTGAAATTATAGCTTTTGGTCCCTAACCGACGGGAAAATTCCAAGATGTTCAAATTTTTCACTTTTTACCCCCCAAAGATATCGAAATATGGAGGCAATTTTAATGACTGTGCAGACATTCCTTTTGAGCTATTTTTTGGCTAAACGGTAAGTCGTATCACAAAACGGATGGCACAATGTCCCTTCAATTCGGAGTGATCTACAACTTTGGTCCTGTGACATTTTGTCGTATCTCTCTCCCTTATACGTTAAATTTGGCCGTATTTCTGGATTGTTCGTAAATTTGGTGATTTTTACAAGTATATTTCATTGTTTGACACACTTATAAGAATGATAGGATCATCACGTTGTGTGCGCACGTTGGCACGATTAAGGGACATGTGTGTACCAAATTTCATGATTCTAGCTTATACATAAGTAGGCAAAACGTAATGTAAAATGTTAAAAATGCACCCAAATTTCACCGTATTCAAAATTTCATCTCAATTTACCCCCTTAATATGGGAGATACGAGGAAATGGTTTAGAAACAAATATGTAGAGCGATAAATGAGACGTCCGATGGCGCAAACCGTTTCTTAATATCATAAACCGTTTAGGAGATATGAATCTCGAAGTGGAAGTCTGCACTTTTCAACGTGCTCATGCTTATCCGTCATCTATATAAAAGCAAGTCGGGCTGGAGCGATGTATATATAAATATTTAAAAATGAAAAAAGACGTGATTTAATGAGGCACTTCCAGAAATCTCAGAAATTTGAAACTTTGTACGGAGGAAACTGATGACCCCAGGATCCCTAGAAAAATCGGAAATTCTCAAAATTCCCTGAAGGGGGCACGCTGGGGGGGCTCAAATTTTGGGCTCAGCATAAGAACACAGTCGTATAGTATATCCAAAACGATAACCTATAGGTTTCGTGGGCTTAAAAATTTTCGAGAATTTCCTCATTTTTATCCCCTATCCCCCCAAATCAAAATGGCGGCACAACCTGCCAGACGAAGTAGACAATTGAAATTTGGTGAAATTATAGCTTTTGGTCCCTAACCGACGGGAAAATTCCAAGATGTTCAAATTTTTCACTTTTTACCCCCCAAAGATATCGAAATATGGAGGCAATTTTAATGACTGTGCAGACATTCCTTTTGAGCTATTTTTTGGCTAAACGGTAAGTCGTATCACAAAACGGATGGCACAATGTCTCTTCAATTCGGAGTGATCTACAACTTTGGTCCTGTGACATTTTGTCGTATCTCTCTCCCTTATACGTTAAATTTGGCCGTATTTCTGGATTGTTCGTAAATTTGGTGATTTTTACAAGTATATTTCATTGTTTGACACACTTATAAGAATGATAGGATCATCACGTTGTGTGCGCACATTGGCACGATTAAGGGACATATGTGTACGAAATTTCATGATTCTAGCTTATACATAAGTAGGCAAAACGTAATGTAAAATGTTAAAAATGCACCCAAATTTCACCCTATTCAAAATTTGATCTCAATTTACCCCCTTGATATTGGAGATACGAGGAAATGGTTTAGAAACAAACATGTAGAGCGATAAATGAGGCGTCTGATGGCGCAAACCGTTTCTTAATATCATAAACCGTTTAGGAGATATGAATCTCGAAGTGGAAGTCTGCACTTTTCAACGTGCTCATGCTTATCCGTCATCTATATAAATTAAATCGTAACGACCGTGTGTCTGTACATTGATTATTTTGGCGAAATTTCCGTACAGTTATCCGTTTCACCTGTAATTATGACCATCTGCATCATTTTTAGCTTTGGTGTCCGTTTGTCTGTTTGTTTGTCTGTTTGTCTGTTTGTCTGTCCTTCTATAACTTGAAAACTACTGGATATATTTCCACCAAACTTCATATTTAGAATCCACCTGTCCTTGGGTAGGTTTTAGCGCAAAAAATAAAAGCGTAACGACCGTGTGTCTGTACATTGATTTTGGCGAAATTTCCGTACAGTTATCCGTTTCAGGTGTAATAATGACCATCTGCATCATTTTTATCTTTGGTGTCTGTTTGTCTGTTTGTCTGTCCTTCTATAACTTGAAAACTACTCGATATGTTTCCACCAAACTTCATATTTAGAATCCACCTCTCCTTGGGTAGGTTTTAGCTCAAATATCGTTTCTAAATCCCTGAACTGAGTGGGGATTTTTACGAAACCGAAACCGTGATTTTGCACTCCCTCAAAGTATACACAACCGAACTTAATGGAAATCAACCTGCCTTAATGAAAATGAATTTCTAAACCTTTTTTTCTCATGTGCATCATTTCGATAACAGGATTTAGTAAGGGATATATCATTAACGGACCGTTTTTCGGTACAAATCCCAGCGGGTGCGTGTAAAGCGTACTTCTTACAACTTGAAAACTAACAAGATATTTGAACCAAATTTTATATATAGCATCCATCTGTCCAGGGGTAGGTTTCCTTGGTGTCTGTTAGTTAGTTAGTTAGTTTGTTTGTTTGTTTCTTTGTTTGTTGGTCTGTTTGTCTTTCTCTAACTTGAAAACTACTGGATATATTTCCACCAAACTTCATATTTAGAATCCACCTGTCCTTTGGGGAGGTTTTAGGGCAAATATTGTTTCTAAATCCCTGAACTAATTGGGGGTTTATACGAAACCGAAACCGTGATTTTGCACTCCCTCTAAATACACACAACCAAACTTTATGGAAATCTACCTGCCTTAATGGAAATTAATTTCTAAACCTTTTCTTCTCATGTGCATAATTTCAATCACTTACAGGAAAGATAGTATGATCAAACTCTACACGAACATTGGCCCACCCAGTACCCATATGTGAGCCAAATGCTATGCCACATAATTATCCGAAAAGTAATGGAAATGTAAGATATTCTTACACAAATTTCAACCTATTCAACGTTTTTGATTCAATCTGACCCATGAATAGATTAGATGCGAGAAAATATCATAGGACCAGCCATTTAGATCGCTAAATACTGCGCCTTACGGTACAATCCTTTGTCGATATGACGTACCGTTTAGCAGCAGTTAATCTGTAAATGAAGGTCTGCAATATTGTAAACATTCATATACTTTCGTATGTCCATCTGTATATATATTCATTGATGTCGATTTGTAGAGATCGAGAAAGGATGTGTCTGCTATTGTAATCAGTACTCCCTACACCGACTTTGACTGCTGGCAGTAGGAATGGGGTCCTTCTCCAACTCCTGTGTAACTGGCATTAGTAAGGAGGGCCTACCATTTTAATGAATAATTCACTTTTCGATTTGTCTTGCAGAAGGCAAGGGATCATGCAGTTTTGTTCGAAAGTCCCCTACTCTATTGTTTTTGGCTCTAGGCCAGGGTGCCCGCCATTATAAACAAATGTTCCAATCTAAAATTTGACTAGCATTAGGCATTGTGGCCTGCTATTTTCATGGAAACTCACTAATTCTGTGTGACTGGCAGTAAGCTGGCTAGCAGCAGTAAAAAGGGACTGTCATTATAATGATAACTGCACAACTCAATTTTGACTGGTGGTAGGGAAGTTGCCTGGTATTATAATAAAAACTCCTCAACTGTAACCTGTCTGAAAGTAGGAAATGGGTCTGCCATTGTAACTAAAACTCCCCAAATCGATTGTGACCGCGCAGTAGGCATTGGGGCCTGCAATTATAATGTAAACTTGCCAACTCGATTGTGAATGGCAGTAGGCAAGTGAGCCTGGCGTTATCATCACAACTCCGCAACCCTCACTTTACATTGGAAACAACGTATGTGGACCTCCCCATGCTATTTCTCGGATAAGGCTAAGAGACATGCAATTTTAAAACAATCTCATTTGCTGCACGCACAGTATTTACGTCGATATCCGTATACAATGTAGAATACCGTAGCGAAGCACGGGTACATTTGCTAGTTTATATATATAGATGACAGATAAGCATGAGCACGTTGAAAAGTGCAGACTTCCACTTCGAGATTCATATCTCCTAAACGGTTTATGATATTAAGAAACGGTTTGCGCCATCAGACGCCTCATTTATCGCTCTACATGTTTGTTTCTAAACCATTTCCTCGTATCTGCCATATTAAGGGGGTAAATTGAGATCAAATTTTGAATAGGGTGAAATTTGGGTGCATTTTTAACATTTTACATTACTTTTTGCCTACTTATGTATAAGCTAGAATCATGAAATTTGGTACACATATGTCCCTTAATCGTGCCAATGTGCGCACACAACGTGATGATCCTATCATTCTTATAAGTGTGTCAAACAATGAAATATACTTGTAAAAATCACCAAATTTACGAACAATCCAGAAATACGGCCAAATTTAACGTATAAGGGAGAGAGATACGACAAAATGTCACAGGACCAAAGTTGTAGATCACTCCGAATTGAAGGGACATTGTGCCATCCGTTTTGTGATACGACTTACCGTTTAGCCAAAAAATAGCTCAAAAGGAATGTCTGCACAGTCATTACAATTGCCTCCATATTTCGATATCTTTGGGGGGTAAAAAGTGAAAAATTTGAACATCTTGGAATTTTCCCGTCGGTTAGGGACCAAAAGCTATAATTTCACCAAATTTCAATTGTCTACTTCGTCTGGCAGGTTGTGCCGCCATTTTGATTTGGGGGGATAGGGGATAAAAATGAGGAAATTCTCGAAAATTTTTAAGCCCACGAAACCTATAGGTTATCGTTTTGGATATACTATACGACTGTGTTCTTATGCTGAGCCCAAAATTTGAGCCCCCCCAGCGTGCCCCCTTCAGGGAATTTTGAGAATTTCCGATTTTTCCAGGGATCCTGGGGGCATCAGTTTCCCCCGTACCAAGTTTCAAATTTCTGAGATTTCTGGAAGTGCCTCATTAATTCACGTCTTTTTTCATTTTTAAATATTTATATATACATCGCTCCAGCCCGACTTGCTTTTATATATATAGATGACAGATAAGCATGAGCACGTTGAAAAGTGCAGACTTCCACTTCGAGATTCATATCTCCTAAACGGTTTATGATATTAAGAAACGGTTTGCGCCATCAGACGCCTCATTTATCGCTCTACATGTTTGTTTCTAAACCATTTCCTCGTATCTCCCATATTAAGGGGGTAAATTGAGATCAAGTTTTGAATAGGGTGAAATTTGGGTGCATTTTTAACATTTTACATTACTTTTTGCCTACTTATGTATAAGCTAGAATCATGAAATTTGGTACACATATGTCCCTTAATCGTGCCAATGTGCGCACACAACGTGATGATCCTATCATTCTTATAAGTGTGTCAAACAATGAAATATACTTGTAAAAATCACCAAATTTACGAACAATCCAGAAATACGGCCAAATTTAACGTATAAGGGAGAGAGATACGACAAAATGTCACAGGACCAAAGTTGTAGATCACTCCGAATTGAAGGGACATTGTGCCATCCGTTTTGTGATACGACTTACCGTTTAGCCAAAAAATAGCTCAAAAGGAATGTCTGCACAGTCATTACAATTGCCTCCATATTTCGATATCTTTGGGGGGTAAAAAGTGAAAAATTTGAACATCTTGGAATTTTCCCGTCGGTTAGGGACCAAAAGCTATAATTTCACCAAATTTCAATTGTCTACTTCGTCTGGCAGGTTGTGCCGCCATTTTGATTTGGGGGGATAGGGGATAAAAATGAGGAAATTCTCGAAAATTTTTAAGCCCACGAAACCTATAGGTTATCGTTTTGGATACACTATACGACTGTGTTCTTATGCTGAGCCCAAAATTTGAGCCCCCCCAGCGTGCCCCCTTCAGGGAATTTTGAGAATTTCCGATTTTTCTAGGGATCCTGGGGGCATCAGTTTCCACCGTACCAAGTTTCAAATTTCTGAGATTTCTGGAAGTGCCTCATTAATTCACGTCTTTTTTCATTTTTAAATATTTATATATACATCGCTCCAGCCCGACTTGCTTTTATATATATAGATGACAGATAAGCATGAGCACGTTGAAAAGTGCAGACTTCCACTTCGAGATTCATATCTCCTAAACGGTTTATGATATTAAGAAACGGTTTGCGCCATCAGACGCCTCATTTATCGCTCTACATGTTTGTTTCTAAACCATTTCCTCGTATCTGCCATATTAAGGGGGTAAATTGAGATCAAATTTTGAATAGGGTGAAATTTGGGTGCATTTTTAACATTTTACATTACTTTTTGCCTACTTATGTATAAGCTAGAATCATGAAATTTGGTACACATATGTCCCTTAATCGTGCCAATGTGCGCACACAACGTGATGATCCTATCATTCTTATAAGTGTGTCAAACAATGAAATATACTTGTAAAAATCACCAAATTTACGAACAATCCAGAAATACGGCCAAATTTAACGTATAAGGGAGAGAGATACGACAAAATGTCACAGGACCAAAGTTGTAGATCACTCCGAGTTGAAGGGACATTGTGCCATCCGTTTTGTGATACGACTTACCGTTTAGCCAAAAAATAGCTCAAAAGGAATGTCTGCACAGTCATTACAATTGCCTCCATTTTTCGATATCTTTGGGGGGTAAAAAGTGAAAAATTTGAACATCTTGGAATTTTCCCGTCGGTTAGGGACCAAAAGCTATAATTTCACCAAATTTCAATTGTCTACTTCGTCTGGCAGGTTGTGCCGCCATTTTGATTTGGGGGGATAGGGGATAAAAATGAGGAAATTCTCGAAAATTTTTAAGCCCACGAAACCTATAGGTTATCGTTTTGGATATACTATACGACTGTGTTCTTATGCTGAGCCCAAAATTTGAGCCCCCCCAGCGTGCCCCCTTCAGGGAATTTTGAGAATTTCCGATTTTTCCAGGGATCCTGGGGGCATCAGTTTCCCCCGTACCAAGTTTCAAATTTCTGAGATTTCTGGAAGTGCCTCATTAATTCACGTCTTTTTTCATTTTTAAATATTTATATATACATCGCTCCAGCCCGACTTGCTTTTATATATATAGATGACAGATAAGCATGAGCACGTTGAAAAGTGCAGACTTCCACTTCGAGATTCATATCTCCTAAACGGTTTATGATATTAAGAAACGGTTTGCGCCATCAGACGCCTCATTTATCGCTCTACATGTTGGTTTCTAAACCATTTCCTCGTATCTCCCATATTAAGGGGGTAAATTGAGATCAAGTTTTGAATAGGGTGAAATTTGGGTGCATTTTTAACATTTTACATTACTTTTTGCCTACTTATGTATAAGCTAGAATCATGAAATTTGGTACACATATGTCCCTTAATCGTGCCAATGTGCGCACACAACGTGATGATCCTATCATTCTTATAAGTGTGTCAAACAATGAAATATACTTGTAAATATCACCAAATTTACGAACAATCCAGAAATACGGCCAAATTTAACGTATAAGGGAGAGAGATACGACAAAATGTCACAGGACCAAAGTTGTAGATCACTCCGAATTGAAGGGACATTGTGCCATCCGTTTTGTGATACGACTTACCGTTTAGCCAAAAAATAGCTCAAAAGGAATGTCTGCACAGTCATTACAATTGCCTCCATATTTCGATATCTTTGGGGGGTAAAAAGTGAAAAATTTGAACATCTTGGAATTTTCCCGTCGGTTAGGGACCAAAAGCTATAATTTCACCAAATTTCAATTGTCTACTTCGTCTGGCAGGTTGTGCCGCCATTTTGATTTGGGGGGATAGGGGATAAAAATGAGGAAATTCTCGAAAATTTTTAAGCCCACGAAACCTATAGGTTATCGTTTTGGATATACTATACGACTGTGTTCTTATGCTGAGCCCAAAATTTGAGCCCCCCCAGCGTGCCCCCTTCAGGGAATTTTGAGAATTTCCGATTTTTCCAGGGATCCTGGGGGCATCAGTTTCCCCCGTACCAACTTTCAAATTTCTGAGATTTCTGGAAGTGCCTCATTAATTCACGTCTTTTTTCATTTTTAAATATTTATATATACATCGCTCCAGCCCGACTTGCTTTTATATATATAGATGACAGATAAGCATGAGCACGTTGAAAAGTGCAGACTTCCACTTCGAGATTCATATCTCCTAAACGGTTTATGATATTAAGAAACGGTTTGCGCCATCAGACGCCTCATTTATCGCTCTACATGTTTGTTTCTAAACCATTTCCTCGTATCTCCCATATTAAGGGGGTAAATTGAGATCAAGTTTTGAATAGGGTGAAATTTGGGTGCATTTTTAACATTTTACATTACTTTTTGCCTACTTATGTATAAGCTAGAATCATGAAATTTGGTACACATATGTCCCTTAATCGTGCCAATGTGCGCACACAACGTGATGATCCTATCATTCTTATAAGTGTGTCAAACAATGAAATATACTTGTAAAAATCACCAAATTTACGAACAATCCAGAAATACGGCCAAATTTAACGTATAAGGGAGAGAGATACGACAAAATGTCACAGGACCAAAGTTGTAGATCACTCCGAATTGAAGGGACATTGTGCCATCCGTTTTGTGATACGACTTACCGTTTAGCCAAAAAATAGCTCAAAAGGAATGTCTGCACAGTCATTACAATTGCCTCCATATTTCGATATCTTTGGGGGGTAAAAAGTGAAAAATTTGAACATCTTGGAATTTTCCCGTCGGTTAGGGACCAAAAGCTATAATTTCACCAAATTTCAATTGTCTACTTCGTCTGGCAGGTTGTGCCGCCATTTTGATTTGGGGGGATAGGGGATAAAAATGAGGAAATTCTCGAAAATTTTTAAGCCCACGAAACCTATAGGTTATCGTTTTGGATATACTATACGACTGTGTTCTTATGCTGAGCCCAAAATTTGAGCCCCCCCAGCGTGCCCCCTTCAGGGAATTTTGAGAATTTCCGATTTTTCTAGGGATCCTGGGGGCATCAGTTTCCACCGTACCAAGTTTCAAATTTCTGAGATTTCTGGAAGTGCCTCATTAATTCACGTCTTTTTTCATTTTTAAATATTTATATATACATCGCTCCAGCCCGACTTGCTTTTATATATATAGATGACAGATAAGCATGAGCACGTTGAAAAGTGCAGACTTCCACTTCGAGATTCATATCTCCTAAACGGTTTATGATATTAAGAAACGGTTTGCGCCATCAGACGCCTCATTTATCGCTCTACATGTTTGTTTCTAAACCATTTCCTCGTATCTGCCATATTAAGGGGGTAAATTGAGATCAAATTTTGAATAGGGTGAAATTTGGGTGCATTTTTAACATTTTACATTACTTTTTGCCTACTTATGTATAAGCTAGAATCATGAAATTTGGTACACATATGTCCCTTAATCGTGCCAATGTGCGCACACAACGTGATGATCCTATCATTCTTATAAGTGTGTCAAACAATGAAATATACTTGTAAAAATCACCAAATTTACGAACAATCCAGAAATACGGCCAAATTTAACGTATAAGGGAGAGAGATACGACAAAATGTCACAGGACCAAAGTTGTAGATCACTCCGAATTGAAGGGACATTGTGCCATCCGTTTTGTGATACGACTTACCGTTTAGCCAAAAAATAGCTCAAAAGGAATGTCTGCACAGTCATTACAATTGCCTCCATATTTCGATATCTTTGGGGGGTAAAAAGTGAAAAATTTGAACATCTTGGAATTTTCCCGTCGGTTAGGGACCAAAAGCTATAATTTCACCAAATTTCAATTGTCTACTTCGTCTGGCAGGTTGTGCCGCCATTTTGATTTGGGGGGATAGGGGATAAAAATGAGGAAATTCTCGAAAATTTTTAAGCCCACGAAACCTATAGGTTATCGTTTTGGATATACTATACGACTGTGTTCTTATGCTGAGCCCAAAATTTGAGCCCCCCCAGCGTGCCCCCTTCAGGGAATTTTGAGAATTTCCGATTTTTCCAGGGATCCTGGGGGCATCAGTTTCCCCCGTACCAAGTTTCAAATTTCTGAGATTTCTGGAAGTGCCTCATTAATTCACGTCTTTTTTCATTTTTAAATATTTATATATACATCGCTCCAGCCCGACTTGCTTTTATATATATAGATGACAGATAAGCATGAGCACGTTGAAAAGTGCAGACTTCCACTTCGAGATTCATATCTCCTAAACGGTTTATGATATTAAGAAACGGTTTGCGCCATCAGACGCCTCATTTATCGCTCTACATGTTTGTTTCTAAACCATTTCCTCGTATCTCCCATATTAAGGGGGTAAATTGAGATCAAGTTTTGAATAGGGTGAAATTTGGGTGCATTTTTAACATTTTACATTACTTTTTGCCTACTTATGTATAAGCTAGAATCATGAAATTTGGTACACATATGTCCCTTAATCGTGCCAATGTGCGCACACAACGTGATGATCCTATCATTCTTATAAGTGTGTCAAACAATGAAATATACTTGTAAAAATCACCAAATTTACGAACAATCCAGAAATACGGCCAAATTTAACGTATAAGGGAGAGAGATACGACAAAATGTCACAGGACCAAAGTTGTAGATCACTCCGAATTGAAGGGACATTGTGCCATCCGTTTTGTGATACGACTTACCGTTTAGCCAAAAAATAGCTCAAAAGGAATGTCTGCACAGTCATTACAATTGCCTCCATATTTCGATATCTTTGGGGGGTAAAAAGTGAAAAATTTGAACATCTTGGAATTTTCCCGTCGGTTAGGGACCAAAAGCTATAATTTCACCAAATTTCAATTGTCTACTTCGTCTGGCAGGTTGTGCCGCCATTTTGATTTGGGGGGATAGGGGATAAAAATGAGGAAATTCTCGAAAATTTTTAAGCCCACGAAACCTATAGGTTATCGTTTTGGATATACTATACGACTGTGTTCTTATGCTGAGCCCAAAATTTGAGCCCCCCCAGCGTGCCCCCTTCAGGGAATTTTGAGAATTTCCGATTTTTCTAGGGATCCTGGGGGCATCAGTTTCCACCGTACCAAGTTTCAAATTTCTGAGATTTCTGGAAGTGCCTCATTAATTCACGTCTTTTTTCATTTTTAAATATTCATATATACATCGCTCCAGCCCGACTTGCTTTTATATATATAGATGACAGATAAGCATGAGCACGTTGAAAAGTGCAGACTTCCACTTCGAGATTCATATCTCCTAAACGGTTTATGATATTAAGAAACGGTTTGCGCCATCAGACGCCTCATTTATCGCTCTACATGTTTGTTTCTAAACCATTTCCTCGTATCTGCCATATTAAGGGGGTAAATTGAGATCAAATTTTGAATAGGGTGAAATTTGGGTGCATTTTTAACATTTTACATTACTTTTTGCCTACTTATGTATAAGCTAGAATCATGAAATTTGGTACACATATGTCCCTTAATCGTGCCAATGTGCGCACACAACGTGATGATCCTATCATTCTTATAAGTGTGTCAAACAATGAAATATACTTGTAAAAATCACCAAATTTACGAACAATCCAGAAATACGGCCAAATTTAACGTATAAGGGAGAGAGATACGACAAAATGTCACAGGACCAAAGTTGTAGATCACTCCGAGTTGAAGGGACATTGTGCCATCCGTTTTGTGATACGACTTACCGTTTAGCCAAAAAATAGCTCAAAAGGAATGTCTGCACAGTCATTACAATTGCCTCCTTTTTTCGATATCTTTGGGGGGTAAAAAGTGAAAAATTTGAACATCTTGGAATTTTCCCGTCGGTTAGGGACCAAAAGCTATAATTTCACCAAATTTCAATTGTCTACTTCGTCTGGCAGGTTGTGCCGCCATTTTGATTTGGGGGGATAGGGGATAAAAATGAGGAAATTCTCGAAAATTTTTAAGCCCACGAAACCTATAGGTTATCGTTTTGGATATACTATACGACTGTGTTCTTATGCTGAGCCCAAAATTTGAGCCCCCCCAGCGTGCCCCCTTCAGGGAATTTTGAGAATTTCCGATTTTTCCAGGGATCCTGGGGGCATCAGTTTCCCCCGTACCAAGTTTCAAATTTCTGAGATTTCTGGAAGTGCCTCATTAATTCACGTCTTTTTTCATTTTTAAATATTTATATATACATCGCTCCAGCCCGACTTGCTTTTATATATATAGATGACAGATAAGCATGAGCACGTTGAAAAGTGCAGACTTCCACTTCGAGATTCATATCTCCTAAACGGTTTATGATATTAAGAAACGGTTTGCGCCATCAGACGCCTCATTTATCGCTCTACATGTTGGTTTCTAAATCATTTCCTCGTATCTGCCATATTAAGGGGGTAAATTGAGATCAAATTTTGAATAGGGTGAAATTTGGGTGCATTTTTAACATTTTACATTACTTTTTGCCTACTTATGTATAAGCTAGAATCATGAAATTTGGTACACATATGTCCCTTAATCGTGCCAATGTGCGCACACAACGTGATGATCCTATCATTCTTATAAGTGTGTCAAACAATGAAATATACTTGTAAAAATCACCAAATTTACGAACAATCCAGAAATACGGCCAAATTTAACGTATAAGGGAGAGAGATACGACAAAATGTCACAGGACCAAAGTTGTAGATCACTCCGAGTTGAAGGGACATTGTGCCATCCGTTTTGTGATACGACTTACCGTTTAGCCAAAAAATAGCTCAAAAGGAATGTCTGCACAGTCATTACAATTGCCTCCTTTTTTCGATATCTTTGGGGGGTAAAAAGTGAAAAATTTGAACATCTTGGAATTTTCCCGTCGGTTAGGGACCAAAAGCTATAATTTCACCAAATTTCAATTGTCTACTTCGTCTGGCAGGTTGTGCCGCCATTTTGATTTGGGGGGATAGGGGATAAAAATGAGGAAATTCTCGAAAATTTTTAAGCCCACGAAACCTATAGGTTATCGTTTTGGATATACTATACGACTGTGTTCTTATGCTGAGCCCAAAATTTGAGCCCCCCCAGCGTGCCCCCTTCAGGGAATTTTGAGAATTTCCGATTTTTCTAGGGATCCTGGGGGCATCAGTTTCCACCGTACCAAGTTTCAAATTTCTGAGATTTCTGGAAGTGCCTCATTAATTCACGTCTTTTTTCATTTTTAAATATTTATATATACATCGCTCCAGCCCGACTTGCTTTTATATATATAGATGACAGATAAGCATGAGCACGTTGAAAAGTGCAGACTTCCACTTCGAGATTCATATCTCCTAAACGGTTTATGATATTAAGAAACGGTTTGCGCCATCAGACGCCTCATTTATCGCTCTAGATGTTTGTTTCTAAACCATTTCCTCGTATCTGCCATATTAAGAGGGTAAATTGAGATCAAATTTTGAATAGGGTGAAATTTGGGTGCATTTTTAACATTTTACATTACTTTTTGCCTACTTATGTATAAGCTAGAATCATGAAATTTGGTACACATATGTCCCTTAATCGTGCCAATGTGCGCACACAACGTGATGATCCTATCATTCTTATAAGTGTGTCAAACAATGAAATATACTTGTAAAAATCACCAAATTTACGAACAATCCAGAAATACGGCCAAATTTAACGTATAAGGGAGAGAGATACGACAAAATGTCACAGGACCAAAGTTGTAGATCACTCCGAATTGAAGGGACATTGTGCCATCCGTTTTGTGATACGACTTACCGTTTAGCCAAAAAATAGCTCAAAAGGAATGTCTGCACAGTCATTACAATTGCCTCCATATTTCGATATCTTTGGGGGGTAAAAAGTGAAAAATTTGAACATCTTGGAATTTTCCCGTCGGTTAGGGACCAAAAGCTATAATTTCACCAAATTTCAATTGTCTACTTCGTCTGGCAGGTTGTGCCGCCATTTTGATTTGGGGGGATAGGGGATAAAAATGAGGAAATTCTCGAAAATTTTTAAGCCCACGAAACCTATAGGTTATCGTTTTGGATATACTATACGACTGTGTTCTTATGCTGAGCCCAAAATTTGAGCCCCCCCAGCGTGCCCCCTTCAGGGAATTTTGAGAATTTCCGATTTTTCCAGGGATCCTGGGGGCATCAGTTTCCCCCGTACCAAGTTTCAAATTTCTGAGATTTCTGGAAGTGCCTCATTAATTCACGTCTTTTTTCATTTTTAAATATTTATATATACATCGCTCCAGCCCGACTTGCTTTTATATATATAGATGACAGATAAGCATGAGCACGTTGAAAAGTGCAGACTTCCACTTCGAGATTCATATCTCCTAAACGGTTTATGATATTAAGAAACGGTTTGCGCCATCAGACGCCTCATTTATCGCTCTAGATGTTTGTTTCTAAACCATTTCCTCGTATCTCCCATATTAAGGGGGTAAATTGAGATCAAGTTTTGAATAGGGTGAAATTTGGGTGCATTTTTAACATTTTACATTACTTTTTGCCTACTTATGTATAAGCTAGAATCATGAAATTTGGTACACATATGTCCCTTAATCGTGCCAATGTGCGCACACAACGTGATGATCCTATCATTCTTATAAGTGTGTCAAACAATGAAATATACTTGTAAAAATCACCAAATTTACGAACAATCCAGAAATACGGCCAAATTTAACGTATAAGGGAGAGAGATACGACAAAATGTCACAGGACCAAAGTTGTAGATCACTCCGAATTGAAGGGACATTGTGCCATCCGTTTTGTGATACGACTTACCGTTTAGCCAAAAAATAGCTCAAAAGGAATGTCTGCACAGTCATTACAATTGCCTCCATATTTCGATATCTTTGGGGGGTAAAAAGTGAAAAATTTGAACATCTTGGAATTTTCCCGTCGGTTAGGGACCAAAAGCTATAATTTCACCAAATTTCAATTGTCTACTTCGTCTGGCAGGTTGTGCCGCCATTTTGATTTGGGGGGATAGGGGATAAAAATGAGGAAATTCTCGAAAATTTTTAAGCCCACGAAACCTATAGGTTATCGTTTTGGATATACTATACGACTGTGTTCTTATGCTGAGCCCAAAATTTGAGCCCCCCCAGCGTGCCCCCTTCAGGGAATTTTGAGAATTTCCGATTTTTCCAGGGATCCTGGGGGCATCAGTTTCCCCCGTACCAAGTTTCAAATTTCTGAGATTTCTGGAAGTGCCTCATTAATTCACGTCTTTTTTCATTTTTAAATATTTATATATACATCGCTCCAGCCCGACTTGCTTTTATATATATAGATGACAGATAAGCATGAGCACGTTGAAAAGTGCAGACTTCCACTTCGAGATTCATATCTCCTAAACGGTTTATGATATTAAGAAACGGTTTGCGCCATCAGACGCCTCATTTATCGCTCTACATGTTTGTTTCTAAACCATTTCCTCGTATCTCCCATATTAAGGGGGTAAATTGAGATCAAGTTTTGAATAGGGTGAAATTTGGGTGCATTTTTAACATTTTACATTACTTTTTGCCTACTTATGTATAAGCTAGAATCATGAAATTTGGTACACATATGTCCCTTAATCGTGCCAATGTGCGCACACAACGTGATGATCCTATCATTCTTATAAGTGTGTCAAACAATGAAATATACTTGTAAAAATCACCAAATTTACGAACAATCCAGAAATACGGCCAAATTTAACGTATAAGGGAGAGAGATACGACAAAATGTCACAGGACCAAAGTTGTAGATCACTCCGAATTGAAGGGACATTGTGCCATCCGTTTTGTGATACGACTTACCGTTTAGCCAAAAAATAGCTCAAAAGGAATGTCTGCACAGTCATTACAATTGCCTCCATATTTCGATATCTTTGGGGGGTAAAAAGTGAAAAATTTGAACATCTTGGAATTTTCCCGTCGGTTAGGGACCAAAAGCTATAATTTCACCAAATTTCAATTGTCTACTTCGTCTGGCAGGTTGTGCCGCCATTTTGATTTGGGGGGATAGGGGATAAAAATGAGGAAATTCTCGAAAATTTTTAAGCCCACGAAACCTATAGGTTATCGTTTTGGATATACTATACGACTGTGTTCTTATGCTGAGCCCAAAATTTGAGCCCCCCCAGCGTGCCCCCTTCAGGGAATTTTGAGAATTTCCGATTTTTCTAGGGATCCTGGGGGCATCAGTTTCCACCGTACCAAGTTTCAAATTTCTGAGATTTCTGGAAGTGCCTCATTAATTCACGTCTTTTTTCATTTTTAAATATTCATATATACATCGCTCCAGCCCGACTTGCTTTTATATATATAGATGACAGATAAGCATGAGCACGTTGAAAAGTGCAGACTTCCACTTCGAGATTCATATCTCCTAAACGGTTTATGATATTAAGAAACAGTTTGCGCCATCAGACGCCTCATTTATCGCTCTACATGTTTGTTTCTAAACCATTTCCTCGTATCTGCCATATTAAGGGGGTAAATTGAGATCAAATTTTGAATAGGGTGAAATTTGGGTGCATTTTTAACATTTTACATTACTTTTTGCCTACTTATGTATAAGCTAGAATCATGAAATTTGGTACACATATGTCCCTTAATCGTGCCAATGTGCGCACACAACGTGATGATCCTATCATTCTTATAAGTGTGTCAAACAATGAAATATACTTGTAAAAATCACCAAATTTACGAACAATCCAGAAATACGGCCAAATTTAACGTATAAGGGAGAGAGATACGACAAAATGTCACAGGACCAAAGTTGTAGATCACTCCGAGTTGAAGGGACATTGTGCCATCCGTTTTGTGATACGACTTACCGTTTAGCCAAAAAATAGCTCAAAAGGAATGTCTGCACAGTCATTACAATTGCCTCCTTTTTTCGATATCTTTGGGGGGTAAAAAGTGAAAAATTTGAACATCTTGGAATTTTCCCGTCGGTTAGGGACCAAAAGCTATAATTTCACCAAATTTCAATTGTCTACTTCGTCTGGCAGGTTGTGCCGCCATTTTGATTTGGGGGGATAGGGGATAAAAATGAGGAAATTCTCGAAAATTTTTAAGCCCACGAAACCTATAGGTTATCGTTTTGGATATACTATACGACTGTGTTCTTATGCTGAGCCCAAAATTTGAGCCCCCCCAGCGTGCCCCCTTCAGGGAATTTTGAGAATTTCCGATTTTTCCAGGGATCCTGGGGGCATCAGTTTCCCCCGTACCAAGTTTCAAATTTCTGAGATTTCTGGAAGTGCCTCATTAATTCACGTCTTTTTTCATTTTTAAATATTTATATATACATCGCTCCAGCCCGACTTGCTTTTATATATATAGATGACAGATAAGCATGAGCACGTTGAAAAGTGCAGACTTCCACTTCGAGATTCATATCTCCTAAACGGTTTATGATATTAAGAAACGGTTTGCGCCATCAGACGCCTCATTTATCGCTCTACATGTTTGTTTCTAAACCATTTCCTCGTATCTCCCATATTAAGGGGGTAAATTGAGATCAAGTTTTGAATAGGGTGAAATTTGGGTGCATTTTTAACATTTTACATTACTTTTTGCCTACTTATGTATAAGCTAGAATCATGAAATTTGGTACACATATGTCCCTTAATCGTGCCAATGTGCGCACACAACGTGATGATCCTATCATTCTTATAAGTGTGTCAAACAATGAAATATACTTGTAAAAATCACCAAATTTACGAACAATCCAGAAATACGGCCAAATTTAACGTATAAGGGAGAGAGATACGACAAAATGTCACAGGACCAAAGTTGTAGATCACTCCGAATTGAAGGGACATTGTGCCATCCGTTTTGTGATACGACTTACCGTTTAGCCAAAAAATAGCTCAAAAGGAATGTCTGCACAGTCATTACAATTGCCTCCATATTTCGATATCTTTGGGGGGTAAAAAGTGAAAAATTTGAACATCTTGGAATTTTCCCGTCGGTTAGGGACCAAAAGCTATAATTTCACCAAATTTCAATTGTCTACTTCGTCTGGCAGGTTGTGCCGCCATTTTGATTTGGGGGGATAGGGGATAAAAATGAGGAAATTCTCGAAAATTTTTAAGCCCACGAAACCTATAGGTTATCGTTTTGGATATACTATACGACTGTGTTCTTATGCTGAGCCCAAAATTTGAGCCCCCCCAGCGTGCCCCCTTCAGGGAATTTTGAGAATTTCCGATTTTTCTAGGGATCCTGGGGGCATCAGTTTCCACCGTACCAAGTTTCAAATTTCTGAGATTTCTGGAAGTGCCTCATTAATTCACGTCTTTTTTCATTTTTAAATATTTATATATACATCGCTCCAGCCCGACTTGCTTTTATATATATAGATGACAGATAAGCATGAGCACGTTGAAAAGTGCAGACTTCCACTTCGAGATTCATATCTCCTAAACGGTTTATGATATTAAGAAACGGTTTGCGCCATCAGACGCCTCATTTATCGCTCTACATGTTTGTTTCTAAACCATTTCCTCGTATCTGCCATATTAAGGGGGTAAATTGAGATCAAATTTTGAATAGGGTGAAATTTGGGTGCATTTTTAACATTTTACATTACTTTTTGCCTACTTATGTATAAGCTAGAATCATGAAATTTGGTACACATATGTCCCTTAATCGTGCCAATGTGCGCACACAACGTGATGATCCTATCATTCTTATAAGTGTGTCAAACAATGAAATATACTTGTAAAAATCACCAAATTTACGAACAATCCAGAAATACGGCCAAATTTAACGTATAAGGGAGAGAGATACGACAAAATGTCACAGGACCAAAGTTGTAGATCACTCCGAATTGAAGGGACATTGTGCCATCCGTTTTGTGATACGACTTACCGTTTAGCCAAAAAATAGCTCAAAAGGAATGTCTGCACAGTCATTACAATTGCCTCCATATTTCGATATCTTTGGGGGGTAAAAAGTGAAAAATTTGAACATCTTGGAATTTTCCCGTCGGTTAGGGACCAAAAGCTATAATTTCACCAAATTTCAATTGTCTACTTCGTCTGGCAGGTTGTGCCGCCATTTTGATTTGGGGGGATAGGGGATAAAAATGAGGAAATTCTCGAAAATTTTTAAGCCCACGAAACCTATAGGTTATCGTTTTGGATATACTATACGACTGTGTTCTTATGCTGAGCCCAAAATTTGAGCCCCCCCAGCGTGCCCCCTTCAGGGAATTTTGAGAATTTCCGATTTTTCCAGGGATCCTGGGGGCATCAGTTTCCCCCGTACCAAGTTTCAAATTTCTGAGATTTCTGGAAGTGCCTCATTAATTCACGTCTTTTTTCATTTTTAAATATTTATATATACATCGCTCCAGCCCGACTTGCTTTTATATATATAGATGACAGATAAGCATGAGCACGTTGAAAAGTGCAGACTTCCACTTCGAGATTCATATCTCCTAAACGGTTTATGATATTAAGAAACGGTTTGCGCCATCAGACGCCTCATTTATCGCTCTACATGTTTGTTTCTAAACCATTTCCTCGTATCTCCCATATTAAGGGGGTAAATTGAGATCAAGTTTTGAATAGGGTGAAATTTGGGTGCATTTTTAACATTTTACATTACTTTTTGCCTACTTATGTATAAGCTAGAATCATGAAATTTGGTACACATATGTCCCTTAATCGTGCCAATGTGCGCACACAACGTGATGATCCTATCATTCTTATAAGTGTGTCAAACAATGAAATATACTTGTAAAAATCACCAAATTTACGAACAATCCAGAAATACGGCCAAATTTAACGTATAAGGGAGAGAGATACGACAAAATGTCACAGGACCAAAGTTGTAGATCACTCCGAATTGAAGGGACATTGTGCCATCCGTTTTGTGATACGACTTACCGTTTAGCCAAAAAATAGCTCAAAAGGAATGTCTGCACAGTCATTACAATTGCCTCCATATTTCGATATCTTTGGGGGGTAAAAAGTGAAAAATTTGAACATCTTGGAATTTTCCCGTCGGTTAGGGACCAAAAGCTATAATTTCACCAAATTTCAATTGTCTACTTCGTCTGGCAGGTTGTGCCGCCATTTTGATTTGGGGGGATAGGGGATAAAAATGAGGAAATTCTCGAAAATTTTTAAGCCCACGAAACCTATAGGTTATCGTTTTGGATATACTATACGACTGTGTTCTTATGCTGAGCCCAAAATTTGAGCCCCCCCAGCGTGCCCCCTTCAGGGAATTTTGAGAATTTCCGATTTTTCCAGGGATCCTGGGGGCATCAGTTTCCCCCGTACCAAGTTTCAAATTTCTGAGATTTCTGGAAGTGCCTCATTAATTCACGTCTTTTTTCATTTTTAAATATTTATATATACATCGCTCCAGCCCGACTTGCTTTTATATATATAGATGACAGATAAGCATGAGCACGTTGAAAAGTGCAGACTTCCACTTCGAGATTCATATCTCCTAAACGGTTTATGATATTAAGAAACGGTTTGCGCCATCAGACGCCTCATTTATCGCTCTACATGTTTGTTTCTAAACCATTTCCTCGTATCTCCCATATTAAGGGGGTAAATTGAGATCAAGTTTTGAATAGGGTGAAATTTGGGTGCATTTTTAACATTTTACATTACTTTTTGCCTACTTATGTATAAGCTAGAATCATGAAATTTGGTACACATATGTCCCTTAATCGTGCCAATGTGCGCACACAACGTGATGATCCTATCATTCTTATAAGTGTGTCAAACAATGAAATATACTTGTAAAAATCACCAAATTTACGAACAATCCAGAAATACGGCCAAATTTAACGTATAAGGGAGAGAGATACGACAAAATGTCACAGGACCAAAGTTGTAGATCACTCCGAATTGAAGGGACATTGTGCCATCCGTTTTGTGATACGACTTACCGTTTAGCCAAAAAATAGCTCAAAAGGAATGTCTGCACAGTCATTACAATTGCCTCCATATTTCGATATCTTTGGGGGGTAAAAAGTGAAAAATTTGAACATCTTGGAATTTTCCCGTCGGTTAGGGACCAAAAGCTATAATTTCACCAAATTTCAATTGTCTACTTCGTCTGGCAGGTTGTGCCGCCATTTTGATTTGGGGGGATAGGGGATAAAAATGAGGAAATTCTCGAAAATTTTTAAGCCCACGAAACCTATAGGTTATCGTTTTGGATATACTATACGACTGTGTTCTTATGCTGAGCCCAAAATTTGAGCCCCCCCAGCGTGCCCCCTTCAGGGAATTTTGAGAATTTCCGATTTTTCTAGGGATCCTGGGGGCATCAGTTTCCACCGTACCAAGTTTCAAATTTCTGAGATTTCTGGAAGTGCCTCATTAATTCACGTCTTTTTTCATTTTTAAATATTTATATATACATCGCTCCAGCCCGACTTGCTTTTATATATATAGATGACAGATAAGCATGAGCACGTTGAAAAGTGCAGACTTCCACTTCGAGATTCATATCTCCTAAACGGTTTATGATATTAAGAAACGGTTTGCGCCATCAGACGCCTCATGTATCGCTCTACATGTTTGTTTCTAAACCATTTCCTCGTATCTGCCATATTAAGGGGGTAAATTGAGATCAAATTTTGAATAGGGTGAAATTTGGGTGCATTTTTAACATTTTACATTACTTTTTGCCTACTTATGTATAAGCTAGAATCATGAAATTTGGTACACATATGTCCCTTAATCGTGCCAATGTGCGCACACAACGTGATGATCCTATCATTCTTATAAGTGTGTCAAACAATGAAATATACTTGTAAAAATCACCAAATTTACGAACAATCCAGAAATACGGCCAAATTTAACGTATAAGGGAGAGAGATACGACAAAATGTCACAGGACCAAAGTTGTAGATCACTCCGAGTTGAAGGGACATTGTGCCATCCGTTTTGTGATACGACTTACCGTTTAGCCAAAAAATAGCTCAAAAGGAATGTCTGCACAGTCATTACAATTGCCTCCTTTTTTCGATATCTTTGGGGGGTAAAAAGTGAAAAATTTGAACATCTTGGAATTTTCCCGTCGGTTAGGGACCAAAAGCTATAATTTCACCAAATTTCAATTGTCTACTTCGTCTGGCAGGTTGTGCCGCCATTTTGATTTGGGGGGATAGGGGATAAAAATGAGGAAATTCTCGAAAATTTTTAAGCCCACGAAACCTATAGGTTATCGTTTTGGATATACTATACGACTGTGTTCTTATGCTGAGCCCAAAATTTGAGCCCCCCCAGCGTGCCCCCTTCAGGGAATTTTGAGAATTTCCGATTTTTCCAGGGATCCTGGGGGCATCAGTTTCCCCCGTACCAAGTTTCAAATTTGTGAGATTTCTGGAAGTGCCTCATTAATTCACGTCTTTTTTCATTTTTAAATATTTATATATACATCGCTCCAGCCCGACTTGCTTTTATATATATAGATGACAGATAAGCATGAGCACGTTGAAAAGTGCAGACTTCCACTTCGAGATTCATATCTCCTAAACGGTTTATGATATTAAGAAACGGTTTGCGCCATCAGACGCCTCATTTATCGCTCTACATGTTTGTTTCTAAACCATTTCCTCGTATCTCCCATATTAAGGGGGTAAATTGAGATCAAGTTTTGAATAGGGTGAAATTTGGGTGCATTTTTAACATTTTACATTACTTTTTGCCTACTTATGTATAAGCTAGAATCATGAAATTTGGTACACATATGTCCCTTAATCGTGCCAATGTGCGCACACAACGTGATGATCCTATCATTCTTATAAGTGTGTCAAACAATGAAATATACTTGTAAAAATCACCAAATTTACGAACAATCCAGAAATACGGCCAAATTTAACGTATAAGGGAGAGAGATACGACAAAATGTCACAGGACCAAAGTTGTAGATCACTCCGAATTGAAGGGACATTGTGCCATCCGTTTTGTGATACGACTTACCGTTTAGCCAAAAAATAGCTCAAAAGGAATGTCTGCACAGTCATTACAATTGCCTCCATATTTCGATATCTTTGGGGGGTAAAAAGTGAAAAATTTGAACATCTTGGAATTTTCCCGTCGGTTAGGGACCAAAAGCTATAATTTCACCAAATTTCAATTGTCTACTTCGTCTGGCAGGTTGTGCCGCCATTTTGATTTGGGGGGATAGGGGATAAAAATGAGGAAATTCTCGAAAATTTTTAAGCCCACGAAACCTATAGGTTATCGTTTTGGATATACTATACGACTGTGTTCTTATGCTGAGCCCAAAATTTGAGCCCCCCCAGCGTGCCCCCTTCAGGGAATTTTGAGAATTTCCGATTTTTCTAGGGATCCTGGGGGCATCAGTTTCCACCGTACCAAGTTTCAAATTTCTGAGATTTCTGGAAGTGCCTCATTAATTCACGTCTTTTTTCATTTTTAAATATTTATATATACATCGCTCCAGCCCGACTTGCTTTTATATATATAGATGACAGATAAGCATGAGCACGTTGAAAAGTGCAGACTTCCACTTCGAGATTCATATCTCCTAAACGGTTTATGATATTAAGAAACGGTTTGCGCCATCAGACGCCTCATTTATCGCTCTACATGTTTGTTTCTAAACCATTTCCTCGTATCTGCCATATTAAGGGGGTAAATTGAGATCAAATTTTGAATAGGGTGAAATTTGGGTGCATTTTTAACATTTTACATTACTTTTTGCCTACTTATGTATAAGCTAGAATCATGAAATTTGGTACACATATGTCCCTTAATCGTGCCAATGTGCGCACACAACGTGATGATCCTATCATTCTTATAAGTGTGTCAAACAATGAAATATACTTGTAAAAATCACCAAATTTACGAACAATCCAGAAATACGGCCAAATTTAACGTATAAGGGAGAGAGATACGACAAAATGTCACAGGACCAAAGTTGTAGATCACTCCGAATTGAAGGGACATTGTGCCATCCGTTTTGTGATACGACTTACCGTTTAGCCAAAAAATAGCTCAAAAGGAATGTCTGCACAGTCATTACAATTGCCTCCATATTTCGATATCTTTGGGGGGTAAAAAGTGAAAAATTTGAACATCTTGGAATTTTCCCGTCGGTTAGGGACCAAAAGCTATAATTTCACCAAATTTCAATTGTCTACTTCGTCTGGCAGGTTGTGCCGCCATTTTGATTTGGGGGGATAGGGGATAAAAATGAGGAAATTCTCGAAAATTTTTAAGCCCACGAAACCTATAGGTTATCGTTTTGGATATACTATACGACTGTGTTCTTATGCTGAGCCCAAAATTTGAGCCCCCCCAGCGTGCCCCCTTCAGGGAATTTTGAGAATTTCCGATTTTTCCAGGGATCCTGGGGGCATCAGTTTCCCCCGTACCAAGTTTCAAATTTCTGAGATTTCTGGAAGTGCCTCATTAATTCACGTCTTTTTTCATTTTTAAATATTTATATATACATCGCTCCAGCCCGACTTGCTTTTATATATATAGATGACAGATAAGCATGAGCACGTTGAAAAGTGCAGACTTCCACTTCGAGATTCATATCTCCTAAACGGTTTATGATATTAAGAAACGGTTTGCGCCATCAGACGCCTCATTTATCGCTCTACATGTTTGTTTCTAAACCATTTCCTCGTATCTCCCATATTAAGGGGGTAAATTGAGATCAAGTTTTGAATAGGGTGAAATTTGGGTGCATTTTTAACATTTTACATTACTTTTTGCCTACTTATGTATAAGCTAGAATCATGAAATTTGGTACACATATGTCCCTTAATCGTGCCAATGTGCGCACACAACGTGATGATCCTATCATTCTTATAAGTGTGTCAAACAATGAAATATACTTGTAAAAATCACCAAATTTACGAACAATCCAGAAATACGGCCAAATTTAACGTATAAGGGAGAGAGATACGACAAAATGTCACAGGACCAAAGTTGTAGATCACTCCGAATTGAAGGGACATTGTGCCATCCGTTTTGTGATACGACTTACCGTTTAGCCAAAAAATAGCTCAAAAGGAATGTCTGCACAGTCATTACAATTGCCTCCATATTTCGATATCTTTGGGGGGTAAAAAGTGAAAAATTTGAACATCTTGGAATTTTCCCGTCGGTTAGGGACCAAAAGCTATAATTTCACCAAATTTCAATTGTCTACTTCGTCTGGCAGGTTGTGCCGCCATTTTGATTTGGGGGGATAGGGGATAAAAATGAGGAAATTCTCGAAAATTTTTAAGCCCACGAAACCTATAGGTTATCGTTTTGGATATACTATACGACTGTGTTCTTATGCTGAGCCCAAAATTTGAGCCCCCCCAGCGTGCCCCCTTCAGGGAATTTTGAGAATTTCCGATTTTTCTAGGGATCCTGGGGGCATCAGTTTCCACCGTACCAAGTTTCAAATTTCTGAGATTTCTGGAAGTGCCTCATTAATTCACGTCTTTTTTCATTTTTAAATATTTATATATACATCGCTCCAGCCCGACTTGCTTTTATATATATAGATGACAGATAAGCATGAGCACGTTGAAAAGTGCAGACTTCCACTTCGAGATTCATATCTCCTAAACGGTTTATGATATTAAGAAACGGTTTGCGCCATCAGACGCCTCATGTATCGCTCTACATGTTTGTTTCTAAACCATTTCCTCGTATCTGCCATATTAAGGGGGTAAATTGAGATCAAATTTTGAATAGGGTGAAATTTGGGTGCATTTTTAACATTTTACATTACTTTTTGCCTACTTATGTATAAGCTAGAATCATGAAATTTGGTACACATATGTCCCTTAATCGTGCCAATGTGCGCACACAACGTGATGATCCTATCATTCTTATAAGTGTGTCAAACAATGAAATATACTTGTAAAAATCACCAAATTTACGAACAATCCAGAAATACGGCCAAATTTAACGTATAAGGGAGAGAGATACGACAAAATGTCACAGGACCAAAGTTGTAGATCACTCCGAGTTGAAGGGACATTGTGCCATCCGTTTTGTGATACGACTTACCGTTTAGCCAAAAAATAGCTCAAAAGGAATGTCTGCACAGTCATTACAATTGCCTCCTTTTTTCGATATCTTTGGGGGGTAAAAAGTGAAAAATTTGAACATCTTGGAATTTTCCCGTCGGTTAGGGACCAAAAGCTATAATTTCACCAAATTTCAATTGTCTACTTCGTCTGGCAGGTTGTGCCGCCATTTTGATTTGGGGGGATAGGGGATAAAAATGAGGAAATTCTCGAAAATTTTTAAGCCCACGAAACCTATAGGTTATCGTTTTGGATATACTATACGACTGTGTTCTTATGCTGAGCCCAAAATTTGAGCCCCCCCAGCGTGCCCCCTTCAGGGAATTTTGAGAATTTCCGATTTTTCCAGGGATCCTGGGGGCATCAGTTTCCCCCGTACCAAGTTTCAAATTTCTGAGATTTCTGGAAGTGCCTCATTAATTCACGTCTTTTTTCATTTTTAAATATTTATATATACATCGCTCCAGCCCGACTTGCTTTTATATATATAGATGACAGATAAGCATGAGCACGTTGAAAAGTGCAGACTTCCACTTCGAGATTCATATCTCCTAAACGGTTTATGATATTAAGAAACGGTTTGCGCCATCAGACGCCTCATTTATCGCTCTACATGTTGGTTTCTAAACCATTTCCTCGTATCTCCCATATTAAGGGGGTAAATTGAGATCAAGTTTTGAATAGGGTGAAATTTGGGTGCATTTTTAACATTTTACATTACTTTTTGCCTACTTATGTATAAGCTAGAATCATGAAATTTGGTACACATATGTCCCTTAATCGTGCCAATGTGCGCACACAACGTGATGATCCTATCATTCTTATAAGTGTGTCAAACAATGAAATATACTTGTAAATATCACCAAATTTACGAACAATCCAGAAATACGGCCAAATTTAACGTATAAGGGAGAGAGATACGACAAAATGTCACAGGACCAAAGTTGTAGATCACTCCGAATTGAAGGGACATTGTGCCATCCGTTTTGTGATACGACTTACCGTTTAGCCAAAAAATAGCTCAAAAGGAATGTCTGCACAGTCATTACAATTGCCTCCATATTTCGATATCTTTGGGGGGTAAAAAGTGAAAAATTTGAACATCTTGGAATTTTCCCGTCGGTTAGGGACCAAAAGCTATAATTTCACCAAATTTCAATTGTCTACTTCGTCTGGCAGGTTGTGCCGCCATTTTGATTTGGGGGGATAGGGGATAAAAATGAGGAAATTCTCGAAAATTTTTAAGCCCACGAAACCTATAGGTTATCGTTTTGGATATACTATACGACTGTGTTCTTATGCTGAGCCCAAAATTTGAGCCCCCCCAGCGTGCCCCCTTCAGGGAATTTTGAGAATTTCCGATTTTTCCAGGGATCCTGGGGGCATCAGTTTCCCCCGTACCAAGTTTCAAATTTCTGAGATTTCTGGAAGTGCCTCATTAATTCACGTCTTTTTTCATTTTTAAATATTTATATATACATCGCTCCAGCCCGACTTGCTTTTATATATATAGATGACAGATAAGCATGAGCACGTTGAAAAGTGCAGACTTCCACTTCGAGATTCATATCTCCTAAACGGTTTATGATATTAAGAAACGGTTTGCGCCATCAGACGCCTCATTTATCGCTCTAGATGTTTGTTTCTAAACCATTTCCTCGTATCTCCCATATTAAGGGGGTAAATTGAGATCAAGTTTTGAATAGGGTGAAATTTGGGTGCATTTTTAACATTTTACATTACTTTTTGCCTACTTATGTATAAGCTAGAATCATGAAATTTGGTACACATATGTCCCTTAATCGTGCCAATGTGCGCACACAACGTGATGATCCTATCATTCTTATAAGTGTGTCAAACAATGAAATATACTTGTAAAAATCACCAAATTTACGAACAATCCAGAAATACGGCCAAATTTAACGTATAAGGGAGAGAGATACGACAAAATGTCACAGGACCAAAGTTGTAGATCACTCCGAATTGAAGGGACATTGTGCCATCCGTTTTGTGATACGACTTACCGTTTAGCCAAAAAATAGCTCAAAAGGAATGTCTGCACAGTCATTACAATTGCCTCCATATTTCGATATCTTTGGGGGGTAAAAAGTGAAAAATTTGAACATCTTGGAATTTTCCCGTCGGTTAGGGACCAAAAGCTATAATTTCACCAAATTTCAATTGTCTACTTCGTCTGGCAGGTTGTGCCGCCATTTTGATTTGGGGGGATAGGGGATAAAAATGAGGAAATTCTCGAAAATTTTTAAGCCCACGAAACCTATAGGTTATCGTTTTGGATATACTATACGACTGTGTTCTTATGCTGAGCCCAAAATTTGAGCCCCCCCAGCGTGCCCCCTTCAGGGAATTTTGAGAATTTCCGATTTTTCTAGGGATCCTGGGGGCATCAGTTTCCACCGTACCAAGTTTCAAATTTCTGAGATTTCTGGAAGTGCCTCATTAATTCACGTCTTTTTTCATTTTTAAATATTTATATATACATCGCTCCAGCCCGACTTGCTTTTATATATATAGATGACAGATAAGCATGAGCACGTTGAAAAGTGCAGACTTCCACTTCGAGATTCATATCTCCTAAACGGTTTATGATATTAAGAAACGGTTTGCGCCATCAGACGCCTCATTTATCGCTCTACATGTTTGTTTCTAAACCATTTCCTCGTATCTGCCATATTAAGGGGGTAAATTGAGATCAAATTTTGAATAGGGTGAAATTTGGGTGCATTTTTAACATTTTACATTACTTTTTGCCTACTTATGTATAAGCTAGAATCATGAAATTTGGTACACATATGTCCCTTAATCGTGCCAATGTGCGCACACAACGTGATGATCCTATCATTCTTATAAGTGTGTCAAACAATGAAATATACTTGTAAAAATCACCAAATTTACGAACAATCCAGAAATACGGCCAAATTTAACGTATAAGGGAGAGAGATACGACAAAATGTCACAGGACCAAAGTTGTAGATCACTCCGAGTTGAAGGGACATTGTGCCATCCGTTTTGTGATACGACTTACCGTTTAGCCAAAAAATAGCTCAAAAGGAATGTCTGCACAGTCATTACAATTGCCTCCTTTTTTCGATATCTTTGGGGGGTAAAAAGTGAAAAATTTGAACATCTTGGAATTTTCCCGTCGGTTAGGGACCAAAAGCTATAATTTCACCAAATTTCAATTGTCTACTTCGTCTGGCAGGTTGTGCCGCCATTTTGATTTGGGGGGATAGGGGATAAAAATGAGGAAATTCTCGAAAATTTTTAAGCCCACGAAACCTATAGGTTATCGTTTTGGATATACTATACGACTGTGTTCTTATGCTGAGCCCAAAATTTGAGCCCCCCCAGCGTGCCCCCTTCAGGGAATTTTGAGAATTTCCGATTTTTCCAGGGATCCTGGGGGCATCAGTTTCCCCCGTACCAAGTTTCAAATTTCTGAGATTTCTGGAAGTGCCTCATTAATTCACGTCTTTTTTCATTTTTAAATATTTATATATACATCGCTCCAGCCCGACTTGCTTTTATATATATAGATGACAGATAAGCATGAGCACGTTGAAAAGTGCAGACTTCCACTTCGAGATTCATATCTCCTAAACGGTTTATGATATTAAGAAACGGTTTGCGCCATCAGACGCCTCATTTATCGCTCTACATGTTGGTTTCTAAACCATTTCCTCGTATCTCCCATATTAAGGGGGTAAATTGAGATCAAGTTTTGAATAGGGTGAAATTTGGGTGCATTTTTAACATTTTACATTACTTTTTGCCTACTTATGTATAAGCTAGAATCATGAAATTTGGTACACATATGTCCCTTAATCGTGCCAATGTGCGCACACAACGTGATGATCCTATCATTCTTATAAGTGTGTCAAACAATGAAATATACTTGTAAATATCACCAAATTTACGAACAATCCAGAAATACGGCCAAATTTAACGTATAAGGGAGAGAGATACGACAAAATGTCACAGGACCAAAGTTGTAGATCACTCCGAATTGAAGGGACATTGTGCCATCCGTTTTGTGATACGACTTACCGTTTAGCCAAAAAATAGCTCAAAAGGAATGTCTGCACAGTCATTACAATTGCCTCCATATTTCGATATCTTTGGGGGGTAAAAAGTGAAAAATTTGAACATCTTGGAATTTTCCCGTCGGTTAGGGACCAAAAGCTATAATTTCACCAAATTTCAATTGTCTACTTCGTCTGGCAGGTTGTGCCGCCATTTTGATTTGGGGGGATAGGGGATAAAAATGAGGAAATTCTCGAAAATTTTTAAGCCCACGAAACCTATAGGTTATCGTTTTGGATATACTATACGACTGTGTTCTTATGCTGAGCCCAAAATTTGAGCCCCCCCAGCGTGCCCCCTTCAGGGAATTTTGAGAATTTCCGATTTTTCTAGGGATCCTGGAGGCATCAGTTTCCACCGTACCAAGTTTCAAATTTCTGAGATTTCTGGAAGTGCCTCATTAATTCACGTCTTTTTTCATTTTTAAATATTTATATATACATCGCTCCAGCCCGACTTGCTTTTATATATATAGATGACAGATAAGCATGAGCACGTTGAAAAGTGCAGACTTCCACTTCGAGATTCATATCTCCTAAACGGTTTATGATATTAAGAAACGGTTTGCGCCATCAGACGCCTCATTTATCGCTCTAGATGTTTGTTTCTAAACCATTTCCTCGTATCTGCCATATTAAGAGGGTAAATTGAGATCAAATTTTGAATAGGGTGAAATTTGGGTGCATTTTTAACATTTTACATTACTTTTTGCCTACTTATGTATAAGCTAGAATCATGAAATTTGGTACACATATGTCCCTTAATCGTGCCAATGTGCGCACACAACGTGATGATCCTATCATTCTTATAAGTGTGTCAAACAATGAAATATACTTGTAAAAATCACCAAATTTACGAACAATCCAGAAATACGGCCAAATTTAACGTATAAGGGAGAGAGATACGACAAAATGTCACAGGACCAAAGTTGTAGATCACTCCGAATTGAAGGGACATTGTGCCATCCGTTTTGTGATACGACTTACCGTTTAGCCAAAAAATAGCTCAAAAGGAATGTCTGCACAGTCATTACAATTGCCTCCATATTTCGATATCTTTGGGGGGTAAAAAGTGAAAAATTTGAACATCTTGGAATTTTCCCGTCGGTTAGGGACCAAAAGCTATAATTTCACCAAATTTCAATTGTCTACTTCGTCTGGCAGGTTGTGCCGCCATTTTGATTTGGGGGGATAGGGGATAAAAATGAGGAAATTCTCGAAAATTTTTAAGCCCACGAAACCTATAGGTTATCGTTTTGGATATACTATACGACTGTGTTCTTATGCTGAGCCCAAAATTTGAGCCCCCCCAGCGTGCCCCCTTCAGGGAATTTTGAGAATTTCCGATTTTTCCAGGGATCCTGGGGGCATCAGTTTCCCCCGTACCAAGTTTCAAATTTCTGAGATTTCTGGAAGTGCCTCATTAATTCACGTCTTTTTTCATTTTTAAATATTTATATATACATCGCTCCAGCCCGACTTGCTTTTATATATATAGATGACAGATAAGCATGAGCACGTTGAAAAGTGCAGACTTCCACTTCGAGATTCATATCTCCTAAACGGTTTATGATATTAAGAAACGGTTTGCGCCATCAGACGCCTCATTTATCGCTCTACATGTTTGTTTCTAAACCATTTCCTCGTATCTCCCATATTAAGGGGGTAAATTGAGATCAAGTTTTGAATAGGGTGAAATTTGGGTGCATTTTTAACATTTTACATTACTTTTTGCCTACTTATGTATAAGCTAGAATCATGAAATTTGGTACACATATGTCCCTTAATCGTGCCAATGTGCGCACACAACGTGATGATCCTATCATTCTTATAAGTGTGTCAAACAATGAAATATACTTGTAAAAATCACCAAATTTACGAACAATCCAGAAATACGGCCAAATTTAACGTATAAGGGAGAGAGATACGACAAAATGTCACAGGACCAAAGTTGTAGATCACTCCGAATTGAAGGGACATTGTGCCATCCGTTTTGTGATACGACTTACCGTTTAGCCAAAAAATAGCTCAAAAGGAATGTCTGCACAGTCATTACAATTGCCTCCATATTTCGATATCTTTGGGGGGTAAAAAGTGAAAAATTTGAACATCTTGGAATTTTCCCGTCGGTTAGGGACCAAAAGCTATAATTTCACCAAATTTCAATTGTCTACTTCGTCTGGCAGGTTGTGCCGCCATTTTGATTTGGGGGGATAGGGGATAAAAATGAGGAAATTCTCGAAAATTTTTAAGCCCACGAAACCTATAGGTTATCGTTTTGGATATACTATACGACTGTGTTCTTATGCTGAGCCCAAAATTTGAGCCCCCCCAGCGTGCCCCCTTCAGGGAATTTTGAGAATTTCCGATTTTTCTAGGGATCCTGGGGGCATCAGTTTCCACCGTACCAAGTTTCAAATTTCTGAGATTTCTGGAAGTGCCTCATTAATTCACGTCTTTTTTCATTTTTAAATATTTATATATACATCGCTCCAGCCCGACTTGCTTTTATATATATAGATGACAGATAAGCATGAGCACGTTGAAAAGTGCAGACTTCCACTTCGAGATTCATATCTCCTAAACGGTTTATGATATTAAGAAACGGTTTGCGCCATCAGACGCCTCATTTATCGCTCTACATGTTTGTTTCTAAACCATTTCCTCGTATCTCCCATATTAAGGGGGTAAATTGAGATCAAGTTTTGAATAGGGTGAAATTTGGGTGCATTTTTAACATTTTACATTACTTTTTGCCTACTTATGTATAAGCTAGAATCATGAAATTTGGTACACATATGTCCCTTAATCGTGCCAATGTGCGCACACAACGTGATGATCCTATCATTCTTATAAGTGTGTCAAACAATGAAATATACTTGTAAAAATCACCAAATTTACGAACAATCCAGAAATACGGCCAAATTTAACGTATAAGGGAGAGAGATACGACAAAATGTCACAGGACCAAAGTTGTAGATCACTCCGAATTGAAGGGACATTGTGCCATCCGTTTTGTGATATAATTTCACCAAATTTCAATTGTCTACTTCGTCTGGCAGGTTGTGCCGCCATTTTGATTTGGGGGGATAGGGGATAAAAATGAGGAAATTCTCGAAAATTTTTAAGCCCACGAAACCTATAGGTTATCGTTTTGGATATACTATACGACTGTGTTCTTATGCTGAGCCCAAAATTTGAGCCCCCCCAGCGTGCCCCCTTCAGGGAATTTTGAGAATTTCCGATTTTTCTAGGGATCCTGGGGGCATCAGTTTCCACCGTACCAAGTTTCAAATTTCTGAGATTTCTGGAAGTGCCTCATTAATTCACGTCTTTTTTCATTTTTAAATATTTATATATACATCGCTCCAGCCCGACTTGCTTTTATATATATAGATGACAGATAAGCATGAGCACGTTGAAAAGTGCAGACTTCCACTTCGAGATTCATATCTCCTAAACGGTTTATGATATTAAGAAACGGTTTGCGCCATCAGACGCCTCATTTATCGCTCTACATGTTTGTTTCTAAACCATTTCCTCGTATCTGCCATATTAAGGGGGTAAATTGAGATCAAATTTTGAATAGGGTGAAATTTGGGTGCATTTTTAACATTTTACATTACTTTTTGCCTACTTATGTATAAGCTAGAATCATGAAATTTGGTACACATATGTCCCTTAATCGTGCCAATGTGCGCACACAACGTGATGATCCTATCATTCTTATAAGTGTGTCAAACAATGAAATATACTTGTAAAAATCACCAAATTTACGAACAATCCAGAAATACGGCCAAATTTAACGTATAAGGGAGAGAGATACGACAAAATGTCACAGGACCAAAGTTGTAGATCACTCCGAATTGAAGGGACATTGTGCCATCCGTTTTGTGATACGACTTACCGTTTAGCCAAAAAATAGCTCAAAAGGAATGTCTGCACAGTCATTACAATTGCCTCCATATTTCGATATCTTTGGGGGGTAAAAAGTGAAAAATTTGAACATCTTGGAATTTTCCCGTCGGTTAGGGACCAAAAGCTATAATTTCACCAAATTTCAATTGTCTACTTCGTCTGGCAGGTTGTGCCGCCATTTTGATTTGGGGGGATAGGGGATAAAAATGAGGAAATTCTCGAAAATTTTTAAGCCCACGAAACCTATAGGTTATCGTTTTGGATATACTATACGACTGTGTTCTTATGCTGAGCCCAAAATTTGAGCCCCCCCAGCGTGCCCCCTTCAGGGAATTTTGAGAATTTCCGATTTTTCCAGGGATCCTGGGGGCATCAGTTTCCCCCGTACCAAGTTTCAAATTTCTGAGATTTCTGGAAGTGCCTCATTAATTCACGTCTTTTTTCATTTTTAAATATTTATATATACATCGCTCCAGCCCGACTTGCTTTTATATATATAGATGACAGATAAGCATGAGCACGTTGAAAAGTGCAGACTTCCACTTCGAGATTCATATCTCCTAAACGGTTTATGATATTAAGAAACGGTTTGCGCCATCAGACGCCTCATTTATCGCTCTACATGTTTGTTTCTAAACCATTTCCTCGTATCTCCCATATTAAGGGGGTAAATTGAGATCAAGTTTTGAATAGGGTGAAATTTGGGTGCATTTTTAACATTTTACATTACTTTTTGCCTACTTATGTATAAGCTAGAATCATGAAATTTGGTACACATATGTCCCTTAATCGTGCCAATGTGCGCACACAACGTGATGATCCTATCATTCTTATAAGTGTGTCAAACAATGAAATATACTTGTAAAAATCACCAAATTTACGAACAATCCAGAAATACGGCCAAATTTAACGTATAAGGGAGAGAGATACGACAAAATGTCACAGGACCAAAGTTGTAGATCACTCCGAATTGAAGGGACATTGTGCCATCCGTTTTGTGATACGACTTACCGTTTAGCCAAAAAATAGCTCAAAAGGAATGTCTGCACAGTCATTACAATTGCCTCCATATTTCGATATCTTTGGGGGGTAAAAAGTGAAAAATTTGAACATCTTGGAATTTTCCCGTCGGTTAGGGACCAAAAGCTATAATTTCACCAAATTTCAATTGTCTACTTCGTCTGGCAGGTTGTGCCGCCATTTTGATTTGGGGGGATAGGGGATAAAAATGAGGAAATTCTCGAAAATTTTTAAGCCCACGAAACCTATAGGTTATCGTTTTGGATATACTATACGACTGTGTTCTTATGCTGAGCCCAAAATTTGAGCCCCCCCAGCGTGCCCCCTTCAGGGAATTTTGAGAATTTCCGATTTTTCTAGGGATCCTGGGGGCATCAGTTTCCACCGTACCAAGTTTCAAATTTCTGAGATTTCTGGAAGTGCCTCATTAATTCACGTCTTTTTTCATTTTTAAATATTTATATATACATCGCTCCAGCCCGACTTGCTTTTATATATATAGATGACAGATAAGCATGAGCACGTTGAAAAGTGCAGACTTCCACTTCGAGATTCATATCTCCTAAACGGTTTATGATATTAAGAAACGGTTTGCGCCATCAGACGCCTCATTTATCGCTCTACATGTTTGTTTCTAAACCATTTCCTCGTATCTGCCATATTAAGAGGGTAAATTGAGATCAAATTTTGAATAGGGTGAAATTTGGGTGCATTTTTAACATTTTACATTACTTTTTGCCTACTTATGTATAAGCTAGAATCATGAAATTTGGTACACATATGTCCCTTAATCGTGCCAATGTGCGCACACAACGTGATGATCCTATCGTTCTTATAAGTGTGTCAAACAATGAAATATACTTGTAAAAATCACCAAATTTACGAACAATCCAGAAATACGGCCAAATTTAACGTATAAGGGAGAGAGATACGACAAAATGTCACAGGACCAAAGTTGTAGATCACTCCGAATTGAAGGGACATTGTGCCATCCGTTTTGTGATATAATTTCACCAAATTTCAATTGTCTACTTCGTCTGGCAGGTTGTGCCGCCATTTTGATTTGGGGGGATAGGGGATAAAAATGAGGAAATTCTCGAAAATTTTTAAGCCCACGAAACCTATAGGTTATCGTTTTGGATATACTATACGACTGTGTTCTTATGCTGAGCCCAAAATTTGAGCCCCCCCAGCGTGCCCCCTTCAGGGAATTTTGAGAATTTCCGATTTTTCTAGGGATCCTGGGGGCATCAGTTTCCACCGTACCAAGTTTCAAATTTCTGAGATTTCTGGAAGTGCCTCATTAATTCACGTCTTTTTTCATTTTTAAATATTTATATATACATCGCTCCAGCCCGACTTGCTTTTATATATATAGATGACAGATAAGCATGAGCACGTTGAAAAGTGCAGACTTCCACTTCGAGATTCATATCTCCTAAACGGTTTATGATATTAAGAAACGGTTTGCGCCATCAGACGCCTCATTTATCGCTCTACATGTTTGTTTCTAAACCATTTCCTCGTATCTGCCATATTAAGGGGGTAAATTGAGATCAAATTTTGAATAGGGTGAAATTTGGGTGCATTTTTAACATTTTACATTACTTTTTGCCTACTTATGTATAAGCTAGAATCATGAAATTTGGTACACATATGTCCCTTAATCGTGCCAATGTGCGCACACAACGTGATGATCCTATCATTCTTATAAGTGTGTCAAACAATGAAATATACTTGTAAAAATCACCAAATTTACGAACAATCCAGAAATACGGCCAAATTTAACGTATAAGGGAGAGAGATACGACAAAATGTCACAGGACCAAAGTTGTAGATCACTCCGAATTGAAGGGACATTGTGCCATCCGTTTTGTGATACGACTTACCGTTTAGCCAAAAAATAGCTCAAAAGGAATGTCTGCACAGTCATTACAATTGCCTCCATATTTCGATATCTTTGGGGGGTAAAAAGTGAAAAATTTGAACATCTTGGAATTTTCCCGTCGGTTAGGGACCAAAAGCTATAATTTCACCAAATTTCAATTGTCTACTTCGTCTGGCAGGTTGTGCCGCCATTTTGATTTGGGGGGATAGGGGATAAAAATGAGGAAATTCTCGAAAATTTTTAAGCCCACGAAACCTATAGGTTATCGTTTTGGATATACTATACGACTGTGTTCTTATGCTGAGCCCAAAATTTGAGCCCCCCCAGCGTGCCCCCTTCAGGGAATTTTGAGAATTTCCGATTTTTCTAGGGATCCTGGGGGCATCAGTTTCCACCGTACCAAGTTTCAAATTTCTGAGATTTCTGGAAGTGCCTCATTAATTCACGTCTTTTTTCATTTTTAAATATTTATATATACATCGCTCCAGCCCGACTTGCTTTTATATATATAGATGACAGATAAGCATGAGCACGTTGAAAAGTGCAGACTTCCACTTCGAGATTCATATCTCCTAAACGGTTTATGATATTAAGAAACGGTTTGCGCCATCAGACGCCTCATTTATCGCTCTACATGTTTGTTTCTAAACCATTTCCTCGTATCTGCCATATTAAGAGGGTAAATTGAGATCAAATTTTGAATAGGGTGAAATTTGGGTGCATTTTTAACATTTTACATTACTTTTTGCCTACTTATGTATAAGCTAGAATCATGAAATTTGGTACACATATGTCCCTTAATCGTGCCAATGTGCGCACACAACGTGATGATCCTATCGTTCTTATAAGTGTGTCAAACAATGAAATATACTTGTAAAAATCACCAAATTTACGAACAATCCAGAAATACGGCCAAATTTAACGTATAAGGGAGAGAGATACGACAAAATGTCACAGGACCAAAGTTGTAGATCACTCCGAATTGAAGGGACATTGTGCCATCCGTTTTGTGATATAATTTCACCAAATTTCAATTGTCTACTTCGTCTGGCAGGTTGTGCCGCCATTTTGATTTGGGGGGATAGGGGATAAAAATGAGGAAATTCTCGAAAATTTTTAAGCCCACGAAACCTATAGGTTATCGTTTTGGATATACTATACGACTGTGTTCTTATGCTGAGCCCAAAATTTGAGCCCCCCCAGCGTGCCCCCTTCAGGGAATTTTGAGAATTTCCGATTTTTCCAGGGATCCTGGGGGCATCAGTTTCCCCCGTACCAAGTTTCAAATTTCTGAGATTTCTGGAAGTGCCTCATTAATTCACGTCTTTTTTCATTTTTAAATATTTATATATACATCGCTCCAGCCCGACTTGCTTTTATATATATAGATGACAGATAAGCATGAGCACGTTGAAAAGTGCAGACTTCCACTTCGAGATTCATATCTCCTAAACGGTTTATGATATTAAGAAACGGTTTGCGCCATCAGACGCCTCATTTATCGCTCTACATGTTTGTTTCTAAACCATTTCCTCGTATCTCCCATATTAAGGGGGTAAATTGAGATCAAGTTTTGAATAGGGTGAAATTTGGGTGCATTTTTAACATTTTACATTACTTTTTGCCTACTTATGTATAAGCTAGAATCATGAAATTTGGTACACATATGTCCCTTAATCGTGCCAATGTGCGCACACAACGTGATGATCCTATCATTCTTATAAGTGTGTCAAACAATGAAATATACTTGTAAAAATCACCAAATTTACGAACAATCCAGAAATACGGCCAAATTTAAAGTATAAGGGAGAGAGATACGACAAAATGTCACAGGACCAAAGTTGTAGATCACTCCGAATTGAAGGGACATTGTGCCATCCGTTTTGTGATACGACTTACCGTTTAGCCAAAAAATAGCTCAAAAGGAATGTCTGCACAGTCATTACAATTGCCTCCATATTTCGATATCTTTGGGGGGTAAAAAGTGAAAAATTTGAACATCTTGGAATTTTCCCGTCGGTTAGGGACCAAAAGCTATAATTTCACCAAATTTCAATTGTCTACTTCGTCTGGCAGGTTGTGCCGCCATTTTGATTTGGGGGGATAGGGGATAAAAATGAGGAAATTCTCGAAAATTTTTAAGCCCACGAAACCTATAGGTTATCGTTTTGGATATACTATACGACTGTGTTCTTATGCTGAGCCCAAAATTTGAGCCCCCCCAGCGTGCCCCCTTCAGGGAATTTTGAGAATTTCCGATTTTTCTAGGGATCCTGGGGGCATCAGTTTCCACCGTACCAAGTTTCAAATTTCTGAGATTTCTGGAAGTGCCTCATTAATTCACGTCTTTTTTCATTTTTAAATATTTATATATACATCGCTCCAGCCCGACTTGCTTTTATATATATAGATGACAGATAAGCATGAGCACGTTGAAAAGTGCAGACTTCCACTTCGAGATTCATATCTCCTAAACGGTTTATGATATTAAGAAACGGTTTGCGCCATCAGACGCCTCATTTATCGCTCTACATGTTTGTTTCTAAACCATTTCCTCGTATCTGCCATATTAAGGGGGTAAATTGAGATCAAATTTTGAATAGGGTGAAATTTGGGTGCATTTTTAACATTTTACATTACTTTTTGCCTACTTATGTATAAGCTAGAATCATGAAATTTGGTACACATATGTCCCTTAATCGTGCCAATGTGCGCACACAACGTGATGATCCTATCATTCTTATAAGTGTGTCAAACAATGAAATATACTTGTAAAAATCACCAAATTTACGAACAATCCAGAAATACGGCCAAATTTAACGTATAAGGGAGAGAGATACGACAAAATGTCACAGGACCAAAGTTGTAGATCACTCCGAGTTGAAGGGGCATTGTGCCATCCGTTTTGTGATACGACTTACCGTTTAGCCAAAAAATAGCTCAAAAGGAATGTCTGCACAGTCATTACAATTGCCTCCTTTTTTCGATATCTTTGGGGGGTAAAAAGTGAAAAATTTGAACATCTTGGAATTTTCCCGTCGGTTAGGGACCAAAAGCTATAATTTCACCAAATTTCAATTGTCTACTTCGTCTGGCAGGTTGTGCCGCCATTTTGATTTGGGGGGATAGGGGATAAAAATGAGGAAATTCTCGAAAATTTTTAAGCCCACGAAACCTATAGGTTATCGTTTTGGATATACTATACGACTGTGTTCTTATGCTGAGCCCAAAATTTGAGCCCCCCCAGCGTGCCCCCTTCAGGGAATTTTGAGAATTTCCGATTTTTCCAGGGATCCTGGGGGCATCAGTTTCCCCCGTACCAAGTTTCAAATTTCTGAGATTTCTGGAAGTGCCTCATTAATTCACGTCTTTTTTCATTTTTAAATATTTATATATACATCGCTCCAGCCCGACTTGCTTTTATATATATAGATGACAGATAAGCATGAGCACGTTGAAAAGTGCAGACTTCCACTTCGAGATTCATATCTCCTAAACGGTTTATGATATTAAGAAACGGTTTGCGCCATCAGACGCCTCATTTATCGCTCTACATGTTGGTTTCTAAACCATTTCCTCGTATCTCCCATATTAAGGGGGTAAATTGAGATCAAGTTTTGAATAGGGTGAAATTTGGGTGCATTTTTAACATTTTACATTACTTTTTGCCTACTTATGTATAAGCTAGAATCATGAAATTTGGTACACATATGTCCCTTAATCGTGCCAATGTGCGCACACAACGTGATGATCCTATCATTCTTATAAGTGTGTCAAACAATGAAATATACTTGTAAATATCACCAAATTTACGAACAATCCAGAAATACGGCCAAATTTAACGTATAAGGGAGAGAGATACGACAAAATGTCACAGGACCAAAGTTGTAGATCACTCCGAATTGAAGGGACATTGTGCCATCCGTTTTGTGATACGACTTACCGTTTAGCCAAAAAATAGCTCAAAAGGAATGTCTGCACAGTCATTACAATTGCCTCCATATTTCGATATCTTTGGGGGGTAAAAAGTGAAAAATTTGAACATCTTGGAATTTTCCCGTCGGTTAGGGACCAAAAGCTATAATTTCACCAAATTTCAATTGTCTACTTCGTCTGGCAGTTTGTGCCGCCATTTTGATTTGGGGGGATAGGGGATAAAAATGAGGAAATTCTCGAAAATTTTTAAGCCCACGAAACCTATAGGTTATCGTTTTGGATATACTATACGACTGTGTTCTTATGCTGAGCCCAAAATTTGAGCCCCCCCAGCGTGCCCCCTTCAGGGAATTTTGAGAATTTCCGATTTTTCTAGGGATCCTGGGGGCATCAGTTTCCACCGTACCAAGTTTCAAATTTCTGAGATTTCTGGAAGTGCCTCATTAATTCACGTCTTTTTTCATTTTTAAATATTTATATATACATCGCTCCAGCCCGACTTGCTTTTATATATATAGATGACAGATAAGCATGAGCACGTTGAAAAGTGCAGACTTCCACTTCGAGATTCATATCTCCTAAACGGTTTATGATATTAAGAAACGGTTTGCGCCATCAGACGCCTCATTTATCGCTCTACATGTTTGTTTCTAAACCATTTCCTCGTATCTGCCATATTAAGGGGGTAAATTGAGATCAAATTTTGAATAGGGTGAAATTTGGGTGCATTTTTAACATTTTACATTACTTTTTGCCTACTTATGTATAAGCTAGAATCATGAAATTTGGTACACATATGTCCCTTAATCGTGCCAATGTGCGCACACAACGTGATGATCCTATCATTCTTATAAGTGTGTCAAACAATGAAATATACTTGTAAAAATCACCAAATTTACGAACAATCCAGAAATACGGCCAAATTTAACGTATAAGGGAGAGAGATACGACAAAATGTCACAGGACCAAAGTTGTAGATCACTCCGAGTTGAAGGGGCATTGTGCCATCCGTTTTGTGATACGACTTACCGTTTAGCCAAAAAATAGCTCAAAAGGAATGTCTGCACAGTCATTACAATTGCCTCCTTTTTTCGATATCTTTGGGGGGTAAAAAGTGAAAAATTTGAACATCTTGGAATTTTCCCGTCGGTTAGGGACCAAAAGCTATAATTTCACCAAATTTCAATTGTCTACTTCGTCTGGCAGGTTGTGCCGCCATTTTGATTTGGGGGGATAGGGGATAAAAATGAGGAAATTCTCGAAAATTTTTAAGCCCACGAAACCTATAGGTTATCGTTTTGGATATACTATACGACTGTGTTCTTATGCTGAGCCCAAAATTTGAGCCCCCCCAGCGTGCCCCCTTCAGGGAATTTTGAGAATTTCCGATTTTTCCAGGGATCCTGGGGGCATCAGTTTCCCCCGTACCAAGTTTCAAATTTCTGAGATTTCTGGAAGTGCCTCATTAATTCACGTCTTTTTTCATTTTTAAATATTTATATATACATCGCTCCAGCCCGACTTGCTTTTATATATATAGATAGATGACAGATAAGCATGAGCACGTTGAAAAGTGCAGACTTCCACTTCGAGATTCATATCTCCTAAACGGTTTATGATATTAAGAAACGGTTTGCGCCATCAGACGCCTCATTTATCGCTCTACATGTTGGTTTCTAAACCATTTCCTCGTATCTCCCATATTAAGGGGGTAAATTGAGATCAAGTTTTGAATAGGGTGAAATTTGGGTGCATTTTTAACATTTTACATTACTTTTTGCCTACTTATGTATAAGCTAGAATCATGAAATTTGGTACACATATGTCCCTTAATCGTGCCAATGTGCGCACACAACGTGATGATCCTATCATTCTTATAAGTGTGTCAAACAATGAAATATACTTGTAAATATCACCAAATTTACGAACAATCCAGAAATACGGCCAAATTTAACGTATAAGGGAGAGAGATACGACAAAATGTCACAGGACCAAAGTTGTAGATCACTCCGAATTGAAGGGACATTGTGCCATCCGTTTTGTGATACGACTTACCGTTTAGCCAAAAAATAGCTCAAAAGGAATGTCTGCACAGTCATTACAATTGCCTCCATATTTCGATATCTTTGGGGGGTAAAAAGTGAAAAATTTGAACATCTTGGAATTTTCCTGTCGGTTAGGGACCAAAAGCTATAATTTCACCAAATTTCAATTGTCTACTTCGTCTGGCAGTTTGTGCCGCCATTTTGATTTGGGGGGATAGGGGATAAAAATGAGGAAATTCTCGAAAATTTTTAAGCCCACGAAACCTATAGGTTATCGTTTTGGATATACTATACGACTGTGTTCTTATGCTGAGCCCAAAATTTGAGCCCCCCCAGCGTGCCCCCTTCAGGGAATTTTGAGAATTTCCGATTTTTCTAGGGATCCTGGGGGCATCAGTTTCCACCGTACCAAGTTTCAAATTTCTGAGATTTCTGGAAGTGCCTCATTAATTCACGTCTTTTTTCATTTTTAAATATTTATATATACATCGCTCCAGCCCGACTTGCTTTTATATATATAGATGACAGATAAGCATGAGCACGTTGAAAAGTGCAGACTTCCACTTCGAGATTCATATCTCCTAAACGGTTTATGATATTAAGAAACGGTTTGCGCCATCAGACGCCTCATTTATCGCTCTACATGTTTGTTTCTAAACCATTTCCTCGTATCTGCCATATTAAGGGGGTAAATTGAGATCAAATTTTGAATAGGGTGAAATTTGGGTGCATTTTTAACATTTTACATTACTTTTTGCCTACTTATGTATAAGCTAGAATCATGAAATTTGGTACACATATGTCCCTTAATCGTGCCAATGTGCGCACACAACGTGATGATCCTATCATTCTTATAAGTGTGTCAAACAATGAAATATACTTGTAAAAATCACCAAATTTACGAACAATCCAGAAATACGGCCAAATTTAACGTATAAGGGAGAGAGATACGACAAAATGTCACAGGACCAAAGTTGTAGATCACTCCGAGTTGAAGGGGCATTGTGCCATCCGTTTTGTGATACGACTTACCGTTTAGCCAAAAAATAGCTCAAAAGGAATGTCTGCACAGTCATTACAATTGCCTCCTTTTTTCGATATATTTGGGGGGTAAAAAGTGAAAAATTTGAACATCTTGGAATTTTCCCGTCGGTTAGGGACCAAAAGCTATAATTTCACCAAATTTCAATTGTCTACTTCGTCTGGCAGGTTGTGCCGCCATTTTGATTTGGGGGGATAGGGGATAAAAATGAGGAAATTCTCGAAAATTTTTAAGCCCACGAAACCTATAGGTTATCGTTTTGGATATACTATACGACTGTGTTCTTATGCTGAGCCCAAAATTTGAGCCCCCCCAGCGTGCCCCCTTCAGGGAATTTTGAGAATTTCCGATTTTTCCAGGGATCCTGGGGGCATCAGTTTCCCCCGTACCAAGTTTCAAATTTCTGAGATTTCTGGAAGTGCCTCATTAATTCACGTCTTTTTTCATTTTTAAATATTTATATATACATCGCTCCATCCCGACTTGCTTTTATATATATAGATGACAGATAAGCATGAGCACGTTGAAAAGTGCAGACTTCCACTTCGAGATTCATATCTCCTAAACGGTTTATGATATTAAGAAACGGTTTGCGCCATCAGACGCCTCATTTATCGCTCTACATGTTGGTTTCTAAACCATTTCCTCGTATCTCCCATATTAAGGGGGTAAATTGAGATCAAGTTTTGAATAGGGTGAAATTTGGGTGCATTTTTAACATTTTACATTACTTTTTGCCTACTTATGTATAAGCTAGAATCATGAAATTTGGTACACATATGTCCCTTAATCGTGCCAATGTGCGCACACAACGTGATGATCCTATCATTCTTATAAGTGTGTCAAACAATGAAATATACTTGTAAATATCACCAAATTTACGAACAATCCAGAAATACGGCCAAATTTAACGTATAAGGGAGAGAGATACGACAAAATGTCACAGGACCAAAGTTGTAGATCACTCCGAATTGAAGGGACATTGTGCCATCCGTTTTGTGATACGACTTACCGTTTAGCCAAAAAATAGCTCAAAAGGAATGTCTGCACAGTCATTACAATTGCCTCCATATTTCGATATCTTTGGGGGGTAAAAAGTGAAAAATTTGAACATCTTGGAATTTTCCCGTCGGTTAGGGACCAAAAGCTATAATTTCACCAAATTTCAATTGTCTACTTCGTCTGGCAGTTTGTGCCGCCATTTTGATTTGGGGGGATAGGGGATAAAAATGAGGAAATTCTCGAAAATTTTTAAGCCCACGAAACCTATAGGTTATCGTTTTGGATATACTATACGACTGTGTTCTTATGCTGAGCCCAAAATTTGAGCCCCCCCAGCGTGCCCCCTTCAGGGAATTTTGAGAATTTCCGATTTTTCTAGGGATCCTGGGGGCATCAGTTTCCACCGTACCAAGTTTCAAATTTCTGAGATTTCTGGAAGTGCCTCATTAATTCACGTCTTTTTTCATTTTTAAATATTTATATATACATCGCTCCAGCCCGACTTGCTTTTATATATATAGATGACAGATAAGCATGAGCACGTTGAAAAGTGCAGACTTCCACTTCGAGATTCATATCTCCTAAACGGTTTATGATATTAAGAAACGGTTTGCGCCATCAGACGCCTCATTTATCGCTCTAGATGTTTGTTTCTAAACCATTTCCTCGTATCTGCCATATTAAGAGGGTAAATTGAGATCAAATTTTGAATAGGGTGAAATTTGGGTGCATTTTTAACATTTTACATTACTTTTTGCCTACTTATGTATAAGCTAGAATCATGAAATTTGGTACACATATGTCCCTTAATCGTGCCAATGTGCGCACACAACGTGATGATCCTATCGTTCTTATAAGTGTGTCAAACAATGAAATATACTTGTAAAAATCACCAAATTTACGAACAATCCAGAAATACGGCCAAATTTAACGTATAAGGGAGAGAGATACGACAAAATGTCACAGGACCAAAGTTGTAGATCACTCCGAATTGAAGGGACATTGTGCCATCCGTTTTGTGATATAATTTCACCAAATTTCAATTGTCTACTTCGTCTGGCAGGTTGTGCCGCCATTTTGATTTGGGGGGATAGGGGATAAAAATGAGGAAATTCTCGAAAATTTTTAAGCCCACGAAACCTATAGGTTATCGTTTTGGATATACTATACGACTGTGTTCTTATGCTGAGCCCAAAATTTGAGCCCCCCCAGCGTGCCCCCTTCAGGGAATTTTGAGAATTTCCGATTTTTCCAGGGATCCTGGGGGCATCAGTTTCCCCCGTACCAAGTTTCAAATTTCTGAGATTTCTGGAAGTGCCTCATTAATTCACGTCTTTTTTCATTTTTAAATATTTATATATACATCGCTCCAGCCCGACTTGCTTTTATATATATAGATGACAGATAAGCATGAGCACGTTGAAAAGTGCAGACTTCCACTTCGAGATTCATATCTCCTAAACGGTTTATGATATTAAGAAACGGTTTGCGCCATCAGACGCCTCATTTATCGCTCTACATGTTTGTTTCTAAACCATTTCCTCGTATCTCCCATATTAAGGGGGTAAATTGAGATCAAGTTTTGAATAGGGTGAAATTTGGGTGCATTTTTAACATTTTACATTACTTTTTGCCTACTTATGTATAAGCTAGAATCATGAAATTTGGTACACATATGTCCCTTAATCGTGCCAATGTGCGCACACAACGTGATGATCCTATCATTCTTATAAGTGTGTCAAACAATGAAATATACTTGTAAAAATCACCAAATTTACGAACAATCCAGAAATACGGCCAAATTTAACGTATAAGGGAGAGAGATACGACAAAATGTCACAGGACCAAAGTTGTAGATCACTCCGAATTGAAGGGACATTGTGCCATCCGTTTTGTGATACGACTTACCGTTTAGCCAAAAAATAGCTCAAAAGGAATGTCTGCACAGTCATTACAATTGCCTCCATATTTCGATATCTTTGGGGGGTAAAAAGTGAAAAATTTGAACATCTTGGAATTTTCCCGTCGGTTAGGGACCAAAAGCTATAATTTCACCAAATTTCAATTGTCTACTTCGTCTGGCAGGTTGTGCCGCCATTTTGATTTGGGGGGATAGGGGATAAAAATGAGGAAATTCTCGAAAATTTTTAAGCCCACGAAACCTATAGGTTATCGTTTTGGATATACTATACGACTGTGTTCTTATGCTGAGCCCAAAATTTGAGCCCCCCCAGCGTGCCCCCTTCAGGGAATTTTGAGAATTTCCGATTTTTCTAGGGATCCTGGGGGCATCAGTTTCCACCGTACCAAGTTTCAAATTTCTGAGATTTCTGGAAGTGCCTCATTAATTCACGTCTTTTTTCATTTTTAAATATTTATATATACATCGCTCCAGCCCGACTTGCTTTTATATATATAGATGACAGATAAGCATGAGCACGTTGAAAAGTGCAGACTTCCACTTCGAGATTCATATCTCCTAAACGGTTTATGATATTAAAAAACGGTTTGCGCCATCAGACGCCTCATTTATCGCTCTACATGTTTGTTTCTAAACCATTTCCTCGTATCTGCCATATTAAGGGGGTAAATTGAGATCAAATTTTGAATAGGGTGAAATTTGGGTGCATTTTTAACATTTTACATTACTTTTTGCCTACTTATGTATAAGCTAGAATCATGAAATTTGGTACACATATGTCCCTTAATCGTGCCAATGTGCGCACACAACGTGATGATCCTATCATTCTTATAAGTGTGTCAAACAATGAAATATACTTGTAAAAATCACCAAATTTACGAACAATCCAGAAATACGGCCAAATTTAACGTATAAGGGAGAGAGATACGACAAAATGTCACAGGACCAAAGTTGTAGATCACTCCGAGTTGAAGGGACATTGTGCCATCCGTTTTGTGATACGACTTACCGTTTAGCCAAAAAATAGCTCAAAAGGAATGTCTGCACAGTCATTACAATTGCCTCCTTTTTTCGATATCTTTGGGGGGTAAAAAGTGAAAAATTTGAACATCTTGGAATTTTCCCGTCGGTTAGGGACCAAAAGCTATAATTTCACCAAATTTCAATTGTCTACTTCGTCTGGCAGGTTGTGCCGCCATTTTGATTTGGGGGGATAGGGGATAAAAATGAGGAAATTCTCGAAAATTTTTAAGCCCACGAAACCTATAGGTTATCGTTTTGGATATACTATACGACTGTGTTCTTATGCTGAGCCCAAAATTTGAGCCCCCCCAGCGTGCCCCCTTCAGGGAATTTTGAGAATTTCCGATTTTTCCAGGGATCCTGGGGGCATCAGTTTCCCCCGTACCAAGTTTCAAATTTCTGAGATTTCTGGAAGTGCCTCATTAATTCACGTCTTTTTTCATTTTTAAATATTTATATATACATCGCTCCAGCCCGACTTGCTTTTATATATATAGATGACAGATAAGCATGAGCACGTTGAAAAGTGCAGACTTCCACTTCGAGATTCATATCTCCTAAACGGTTTATGATATTAAGAAACGGTTTGCGCCATCAGACGCCTCATTTATCGCTCTACATGTTGGTTTCTAAACCATTTCCTCGTATCTCCCATATTAAGGGGGTAAATTGAGATCAAGTTTTGAATAGGGTGAAATTTGGGTGCATTTTTAACATTTTACATTACTTTTTGCCTACTTATGTATAAGCTAGAATCATGAAATTTGGTACACATATGTCCCTTAATCGTGCCAATGTGCGCACACAACGTGATGATCCTATCATTCTTATAAGTGTGTCAAACAATGAAATATACTTGTAAATATCACCAAATTTACGAACAATCCAGAAATACGGCCAAATTTAACGTATAAGGGAGAGAGATACGACAAAATGTCACAGGACCAAAGTTGTAGATCACTCCGAATTGAAGGGACATTGTGCCATCCGTTTTGTGATACGACTTACCGTTTAGCCAAAAAATAGCTCAAAAGGAATGTCTGCACAGTCATTACAATTGCCTCCATATTTCGATATCTTTGGGGGGTAAAAAGTGAAAAATTTGAACATCTTGGAATTTTCCCGTCGGTTAGGGACCAAAAGCTATAATTTCACCAAATTTCAATTGTCTACTTCGTCTGGCAGTTTGTGCCGCCATTTTGATTTGGGGGGATAGGGGATAAAAATGAGGAAATTCTCGAAAATTTTTAAGCCCACGAAACCTATAGGTTATCGTTTTGGATATACTATACGACTGTGTTCTTATGCTGAGCCCAAAATTTGAGCCCCCCCAGCGTGCCCCCTTCAGGGAATTTTGAGAATTTCCGATTTTTCTAGGGATCCTGGGGGCATCAGTTTCCACCGTACCAAGTTTCAAATTTCTGAGATTTCTGGAAGTGCCTCATTAATTCACGTCTTTTTTCATTTTTAAATATTTATATATACATCGCTCCAGCCCGACTTGCTTTTATATATATAGATGACAGATAAGCATGAGCACGTTGAAAAGTGCAGACTTCCACTTCGAGATTCATATCTCCTAAACGGTTTATGATATTAAGAAACGGTTTGCGCCATCAGACGCCTCATTTATCGCTCTACATGTTTGTTTCTAAACCATTTCCTCGTATCTGCCATATTAAGAGGGTAAATTGAGATCAAATTTTGAATAGGGTGAAATTTGGGTGCATTTTTAACATTTTACATTACTTTTTGCCTACTTATGTATAAGCTAGAATCATGAAATTTGGTACACATATGTCCCTTAATCGTGCCAATGTGCGCACACAACGTGATGATCCTATCATTCTTATAAGTGTGTCAAACAATGAAATATACTTGTAAAAATCACCAAATTTACGAACAATCCAGAAATACGGCCAAATTTAACGTATAAGGGAGAGAGATACGACAAAATGTCACAGGACCAAAGTTGTAGATCACTCCGAATTGAAGGGACATTGTGCCATCCGTTTTGTGATACGACTTACCGTTTAGCCAAAAAATAGCTCAAAAGGAATGTCTGCACAGTCATTACAATTGCCTCCATATTTCGATATCTTTGGGGGGTAAAAAGTGAAAAATTTGAACATCTTGGAATTTTCCCGTCGGTTAGGGACCAAAAGCTATAATTTCACCAAATTTCAATTGTCTACTTCGTCTGGCAGGTTGTGCCGCCATTTTGATTTGGGGGGATAGGGGATAAAAATGAGGAAATTCTCGAAAATTTTTAAGCCCACGAAACCTATAGGTTATCGTTTTGGATATACTATACGACTGTGTTCTTATGCTGAGCCCAAAATTTGAGCCCCCCCAGCGTGCCCCCTTCAGGGAATTTTGAGAATTTCCGATTTTTCCAGGGATCCTGGGGGCATCAGTTTCCCCCGTACCAAGTTTCAAATTTCTGAGATTTCTGGAAGTGCCTCATTAATTCACGTCTTTTTTCATTTTTAAATATTTATATATACATCGCTCCAGCCCGACTTGCTTTTATATATATAGATGACAGATAAGCATGAGCACGTTGAAAAGTGCAGACTTCCACTTCGAGATTCATATCTCCTAAACGGTTTATGATATTAAGAAACGGTTTGCGCCATCAGACGCCTCATTTATCGCTCTACATGTTTGTTTCTAAACCATTTCCTCGTATCTCCCATATTAAGGGGGTAAATTGCGATCAAGTTTTGAATAGGGTGAAATTTGGGTGCATTTTTAACATTTTACATTACTTTTTGCCTACTTATGTATAAGCTAGAATCATGAAATTTGGTACACATATGTCCCTTAATCGTGCCAATGTGCGCACACAACGTGATGATCCTATCATTCTTATAAGTGTGTCAAACAATGAAATATACTTGTAAAAATCACCAAATTTACGAACAATCCAGAAATACGGCCAAATTTAACGTATAAGGGAGAGAGATACGACAAAATGTCACAGGACCAAAGTTGTAGATCACTCCGAATTGAAGGGACATTGTGCCATCCGTTTTGTGATACGACTTACCGTTTAGCCAAAAAATAGCTCAAAAGGAATGTCTGCACAGTCATTACAATTGCCTCCATATTTCGATATCTTTGGGGGGTAAAAAGTGAAAAATTTGAACATCTTGGAATTTTCCCGTCGGTTAGGGACCAAAAGCTATAATTTCACCAAATTTCAATTGTCTACTTCGTCTGGCAGGTTGTGCCGCCATTTTGATTTGGGGGGATAGGGGATAAAAATGAGGAAATTCTCGAAAATTTTTAAGCCCACGAAACCTATAGGTTATCGTTTTGGATATACTATACGACTGTGTTCTTATGCTGAGCCCAAAATTTGAGCCCCCCCAGCGTGCCCCCTTCAGGGAATTTTGAGAATTTCCGATTTTTCTAGGGATCCTGGGGGCATCAGTTTCCACCGTACCAAGTTTCAAATTTCTGAGATTTCTGGAAGTGCCTCATTAATTCACGTCTTTTTTCATTTTTAAATATTTATATATACATCGCTCCAGCCCGACTTGCTTTTATATATATAGATGACAGATAAGCATGAGCACGTTGAAAAGTGCAGACTTCCACTTCGAGATTCATATCTCCTAAACGGTTTATGATATTAAGAAACGGTTTGCGCCATCAGACGCCTCATTTATCGCTCTACATGTTGGTTTCTAAACCATTTCCTCGTATCTCCCATATTAAGGGGGTAAATTGAGATCAAGTTTTGAATAGGGTGAAATTTGGGTGCATTTTTAACATTTTACATTACTTTTTGCCTACTTATGTATAAGCTAGAATCATGAAATTTGGTACACATATGTCCCTTAATCGTGCCAATGTGCGCACACAACGTGATGATCCTATCATTCTTATAAGTGTGTCAAACAATGAAATATACTTGTAAAAATCACCAAATTTACGAACAATCCAGAAATACGGCCAAATTTAACGTATAAGGGAGAGAGATACGACAAAATGTCACAGGACCAAAGTTGTAGATCACTCCGAATTGAAGGGACATTGTGCCATCCGTTTTGTGATACGACTTACCGTTTAGCCAAAAAATAGCTCAAAAGGAATGTCTGCACAGTCATTACAATTGCCTCCATATTTCGATATCTTTGGGGGGTAAAAAGTGAAAAATTTGAACATCTTGGAATTTTCCCGTCGGTTAGGGACCAAAAGCTATAATTTCACCAAATTTCAATTGTCTACTTCGTCTGGCAGTTTGTGCCGCCATTTTGATTTGGGGGGATAGGGGATAAAAATGAGGAAATTCTCGAAAATTTTTAAGCCCACGAAACCTATAGGTTATCGTTTTGGATATACTATACGACTGTGTTCTTATGCTGAGCCCAAAATTTGAGCCCCCCCAGCGTGCCCCCTTCAGGGAATTTTGAGAATTTCCGATTTTTCTAGGGATCCTGGGGGCATCAGTTTCCACCGTACCAAGTTTCAAATTTCTGAGATTTCTGGAAGTGCCTCATTAATTCACGTCTTTTTTCATTTTTAAATATTTATATATACATCGCTCCAGCCCGACTTGCTTTTATATATATAGATGACAGATAAGCATGAGCACGTTGAAAAGTGCAGACTTCCACTTCGAGATTCATATCTCCTAAACGGTTTATGATATTAAGAAACGGTTTGCGCCATCAGACGCCTCATTTATCGCTCTACATGTTTGTTTCTAAACCATTTCCTCGTATCTGCCATATTAAGGGGGTAAATTGAGATCAAATTTTGAATAGGGTGAAATTTGGGTGCATTTTTAACATTTTACATTACTTTTTGCCTACTTATGTATAAGCTAGAATCATGAAATTTGGTACACATATGTCCCTTAATCGTGCCAATGTGCGCACACAACGTGATGATCCTATCATTCTTATAAGTGTGTCAAACAATGAAATATACTTGTAAAAATCACCAAATTTACGAACAATCCAGAAATACGGCCAAATTTAACGTATAAGGGAGAGAGATACGACAAAATGTCACAGGACCAAAGTTGTAGATCACTCCGAGTTGAAGGGGCATTGTGCCATCCGTTTTGTGATACGACTTACCGTTTAGCCAAAAAATAGCTCAAAAGGAATGTCTGCACAGTCATTACAATTGCCTCCTTTTTTCGATATATTTGGGGGGTAAAAAGTGAAAAATTTGAACATCTTGGAATTTTCCCGTCGGTTAGGGACCAAAAGCTATAATTTCACCAAATTTCAATTGTCTACTTCGTCTGGCAGGTTGTGCCGCCATTTTGATTTGGGGGGATAGGGGATAAAAATGAGGAAATTCTCGAAAATTTTTAAGCCCACGAAACCTATAGGTTATCGTTTTGGATATACTATACGACTGTGTTCTTATGCTGAGCCCAAAATTTGAGCCCCCCCAGCGTGCCCCCTTCAGGGAATTTTGAGAATTTCCGATTTTTCCAGGGATCCTGGGGGCATCAGTTTCCCCCGTACCAAGTTTCAAATTTCTGAGATTTCTGGAAGTGCCTCATTAATTCACGTCTTTTTTCATTTTTAAATATTTATATATACATCGCTCCAGCCCGACTTGCTTTTATATATATAGATGACAGATAAGCATGAGCACGTTGAAAAGTGCAGACTTCCACTTCGAGATTCATATCTCCTAAACGGTTTATGATATTAAGAAACGGTTTGCGCCATCAGACGCCTCATTTATCGCTCTACATGTTGGTTTCTAAACCATTTCCTCGTATCTCCCATATTAAGGGGGTAAATTGAGATCAAGTTTTGAATAGGGTGAAATTTGGGTGCATTTTTAACATTTTACATTACTTTTTGCCTACTTATGTATAAGCTAGAATCATGAAATTTGGTACACATATGTCCCTTAATCGTGCCAATGTGCGCACACAACGTGATGATCCTATCATTCTTATAAGTGTGTCAAACAATGAAATATACTTGTAAATATCACCAAATTTACGAACAATCCAGAAATACGGCCAAATTTAACGTATAAGGGAGAGAGATACGACAAAATGTCACAGGACCAAAGTTGTAGATCACTCCGAATTGAAGGGACATTGTGCCATCCGTTTTGTGATACGACTTACCGTTTAGCCAAAAAATAGCTCAAAAGGAATGTCTGCACAGTCATTACAATTGCCTCCATATTTCGATATCTTTGGGGGGTAAAAAGTGAAAAATTTGAACATCTTGGAATTTTCCCGTCGGTTAGGGACCAAAAGCTATAATTTCACCAAATTTCAATTGTCTACTTCGTCTGGCAGTTTGTGCCGCCATTTTGATTTGGGGGGATAGGGGATAAAAATGAGGAAATTCTCGAAAATTTTTAAGCCCACGAAACCTATAGGTTATCGTTTTGGATATACTATACGACTGTGTTCTTATGCTGAGCCCAAAATTTGAGCCCCCCCAGCGTGCCCCCTTCAGGGAATTTTGAGAATTTCCGATTTTTCTAGGGATCCTGGGGGCATCAGTTTCCACCGTACCAAGTTTCAAATTTCTGAGATTTCTGGAAGTGCCTCATTAATTCACGTCTTTTTTCATTTTTAAATATTTATATATACATCGCTCCAGCCCGACTTGCTTTTATATATATAGATGACAGATAAGCATGAGCACGTTGAAAAGTGCAGACTTCCACTTCGAGATTCATATCTCCTAAACGGTTTATGATATTAAGAAACGGTTTGCGCCATCAGACGCCTCATTTATCGCTCTAGATGTTTGTTTCTAAACCATTTCCTCGTATCTGCCATATTAAGAGGGTAAATTGAGATCAAATTTTGAATAGGGTGAAATTTGGGTGCATTTTTAACATTTTACATTACTTTTTGCCTACTTATGTATAAGCTAGAATCATGAAATTTGGTACACATATGTCCCTTAATCGTGCCAATGTGCGCACACAACGTGATGATCCTATCGTTCTTATAAGTGTGTCAAACAATGAAATATACTTGTAAAAATCACCAAATTTACGAACAATCCAGAAATACGGCCAAATTTAACGTATAAGGGAGAGAGATACGACAAAATGTCACAGGACCAAAGTTGTAGATCACTCCGAATTGAAGGGACATTGTGCCATCCGTTTTGTGATATAATTTCACCAAATTTCAATTGTCTACTTCGTCTGGCAGGTTGTGCCGCCATTTTGATTTGGGGGGATAGGGGATAAAAATGAGGAAATTCTCGAAAATTTTTAAGCCCACGAAACCTATAGGTTATCGTTTTGGATATACTATACGACTGTGTTCTTATGCTGAGCCCAAAATTTGAGCCCCCCCAGCGTGCCCCCTTCAGGGAATTTTGAGAATTTCCGATTTTTCCAGGGATCCTGGGGGCATCAGTTTCCCCCGTACCAAGTTTCAAATTTCTGAGATTTCTGGAAGTGCCTCATTAATTCACGTCTTTTTTCATTTTTAAATATTTATATATACATCGCTCCAGCCCGACTTGCTTTTATATATATAGATGACAGATAAGCATGAGCACGTTGAAAAGTGCAGACTTCCACTTCGAGATTCATATCTCCTAAACGGTTTATGATATTAAGAAACGGTTTGCGCCATCAGACGCCTCATTTATCGCTCTACATGTTGGTTTCTAAACCATTTCCTCGTATCTCCCATATTAAGGGGGTAAATTGAGATCAAGTTTTGAATAGGGTGAAATTTGGGTGCATTTTTAACATTTTACATTACTTTTTGCCTACTTATGTATAAGCTAGAATCATGAAATTTGGTACACATATGTCCCTTAATCGTGCCAATGTGCGCACACAACGTGATGATCCTATCATTCTTATAAGTGTGTCAAACAATGAAATATACTTGTAAATATCACCAAATTTACGAACAATCCAGAAATACGGCCAAATTTAACGTATAAGGGAGAGAGATACGACAAAATGTCACAGGACCAAAGTTGTAGATCACTCCGAATTGAAGGGACATTGTGCCATCCGTTTTGTGATACGACTTACCGTTTAGCCAAAAAATAGCTCAAAAGGAATGTCTGCACAGTCATTACAATTGCCTCCATATTTCGATATCTTTGGGGGGTAAAAAGTGAAAAATTTGAACATCTTGGAATTTTCCCGTCGGTTAGGGACCAAAAGCTATAATTTCACCAAATTTCAATTGTCTACTTCGTCTGGCAGTTTGTGCCGCCATTTTGATTTGGGGGGATAGGGGATAAAAATGAGGAAATTCTCGAAAATTTTTAAGCCCACGAAACCTATAGGTTATCGTTTTGGATATACTATACGACTGTGTTCTTATGCTGAGCCCAAAATTTGAGCCCCCCCAGCGTGCCCCCTTCAGGGAATTTTGAGAATTTCCGATTTTTCTAGGGATCCTGGGGGCATCAGTTTCCACCGTACCAAGTTTCAAATTTCTGAGATTTCTGGAAGTGCCTCATTAATTCACGTCTTTTTTCATTTTTAAATATTTATATATACATCGCTCCAGCCCGACTTGCTTTTATATATATAGATGACAGATAAGCATGAGCACGTTGAAAAGTGCAGACTTCCACTTCGAGATTCATATCTCCTAAACGGTTTATGATATTAAGAAACGGTTTGCGCCATCAGACGCCTCATTTATCGCTCTAGATGTTTGTTTCTAAACCATTTCCTCGTATCTGCCATATTAAGAGGGTAAATTGAGATCAAATTTTGAATAGGGTGAAATTTGGGTGCATTTTTAACATTTTACATTACTTTTTGCCTACTTATGTATAAGCTAGAATCATGAAATTTGGTACACATATGTCCCTTAATCGTGCCAATGTGCGCACACAACGTGATGATCCTATCGTTCTTATAAGTGTGTCAAACAATGAAATATACTTGTAAAAATCACCAAATTTACGAACAATCCAGAAATACGGCCAAATTTAACGTATAAGGGAGAGAGATACGACAAAATGTCACAGGACCAAAGTTGTAGATCACTCCGAATTGAAGGGACATTGTGCCATCCGTTTTGTGATATAATTTCACCAAATTTCAATTGTCTACTTCGTCTGGCAGGTTGTGCCGCCATTTTGATTTGGGGGGATAGGGGATAAAAATGAGGAAATTCTCGAAAATTTTTAAGCCCACGAAACCTATAGGTTATCGTTTTGGATATACTATACGACTGTGTTCTTATGCTGAGCCCAAAATTTGAGCCCCCCCAGCGTGCCCCCTTCAGGGAATTTTGAGAATTTCCGATTTTTCCAGGGATCCTGGGGGCATCAGTTTCCCCCGTACCAAGTTTCAAATTTCTGAGATTTCTGGAAGTGCCTCATTAATTCACGTCTTTTTTCATTTTTAAATATTTATATATACATCGCTCCAGCCCGACTTGCTTTTATATATATAGATGACAGATAAGCATGAGCACGTTGAAAAGTGCAGACTTCCACTTCGAGATTCATATCTCCTAAACGGTTTATGATATTAAGAAACGGTTTGCGCCATCAGACGCCTCATTTATCGCTCTACATGTTTGTTTCTAAACCATTTCCTCGTATCTCCCATATTAAGGGGGTAAATTGAGATCAAGTTTTGAATAGGGTGAAATTTGGGTGCATTTTTAACATTTTACATTACTTTTTGCCTACTTATGTATAAGCTAGAATCATGAAATTTGGTACACATATGTCCCTTAATCGTGCCAATGTGCGCACACAACGTGATGATCCTATCATTCTTATAAGTGTGTCAAACAATGAAATATACTTGTAAAAATCACCAAATTTACGAACAATCCAGAAATACGGCCAAATTTAACGTATAAGGGAGAGAGATACGACAAAATGTCACAGGACCAAAGTTGTAGATCACTCCGAATTGAAGGGACATTGTGCCATCCGTTTTGTGATACGACTTACCGTTTAGCCAAAAAATAGCTCAAAAGGAATGTCTGCACAGTCATTACAATTGCCTCCATATTTCGATATCTTTGGGGGGTAAAAAGTGAAAAATTTGAACATCTTGGAATTTTCCCGTCGGTTAGGGACCAAAAGCTATAATTTCACCAAATTTCAATTGTCTACTTCGTCTGGCAGGTTGTGCCGCCATTTTGATTTGGGGGGATAGGGGATAAAAATGAGGAAATTCTCGAAAATTTTTAAGCCCACGAAACCTATAGGTTATCGTTTTGGATATACTATACGACTGTGTTCTTATGCTGAGCCCAAAATTTGAGCCCCCCCAGCGTGCCCCCTTCAGGGAATTTTGAGAATTTCCGATTTTTCTAGGGATCCTGGGGGCATCAGTTTCCACCGTACCAAGTTTCAAATTTCTGAGATTTCTGGAAGTGCCTCATTAATTCACGTCTTTTTTCATTTTTAAATATTTATATATACATCGCTCCAGCCCGACTTGCTTTTATATATATAGATGACAGATAAGCATGAGCACGTTGAAAAGTGCAGACTTCCACTTCGAGATTCATATCTCCTAAACGGTTTATGATATTAAGAAACGGTTTGCGCCATCAGACGCCTCATTTATCGCTCTACATGTTTGTTTCTAAACCATTTCCTCGTATCTGCCATATTAAGGGGGTAAATTGAGATCAAATTTTGAATAGGGTGAAATTTGGGTGCATTTTTAACATTTTACATTACTTTTTGCCTACTTATGTATAAGCTAGAATCATGAAATTTGGTACACATATGTCCCTTAATCGTGCCAATGTGCGCACACAACGTGATGATCCTATCATTCTTATAAGTGTGTCAAACAATGAAATATACTTGTAAAAATCACCAAATTTACGAACAATCCAGAAATACGGCCAAATTTAACGTATAAGGGAGAGAGATACGACAAAATGTCACAGGACCAAAGTTGTAGATCACTCCGAGTTGAAGGGACATTGTGCCATCCGTTTTGTGATACGACTTACCGTTTAGCCAAAAAATAGCTCAAAAGGAATGTCTGCACAGTCATTACAATTGCCTCCTTTTTTCGATATCTTTGGGGGGTAAAAAGTGAAAAATTTGAACATCTTGGAATTTTCCCGTCGGTTAGGGACCAAAAGCTATAATTTCACCAAATTTCAATTGTCTACTTCGTCTGGCAGGTTGTGCCGCCATTTTGATTTGGGGGGATAGGGGATAAAAATGAGGAAATTCTCGAAAATTTTTAAGCCCACGAAACCTATAGGTTATCGTTTTGGATATACTATACGACTGTGTTCTTATGCTGAGCCCAAAATTTGAGCCCCCCCAGCGTGCCCCCTTCAGGGAATTTTGAGAATTTCCGATTTTTCCAGGGATCCTGGGGGCATCAGTTTCCCCCGTACCAAGTTTCAAATTTCTGAGATTTCTGGAAGTGCCTCATTAATTCACGTCTTTTTTCATTTTTAAATATTTATATATACATCGCTCCAGCCCGACTTGCTTTTATATATATAGATGACAGATAAGCATGAGCACGTTGAAAAGTGCAGACTTCCACTTCGAGATTCATATCTCCTAAACGGTTTATGATATTAAGAAACGGTTTGCGCCATCAGACGCCTCATTTATCGCTCTACATGTTGGTTTCTAAACCATTTCCTCGTATCTCCCATATTAAGGGGGTAAATTGAGATCAAGTTTTGAATAGGGTGAAATTTGGGTGCATTTTTAACATTTTACATTACTTTTTGCCTACTTATGTATAAGCTAGAATCATGAAATTTGGTACACATATGTCCCTTAATCGTGCCAATGTGCGCACACAACGTGATGATCCTATCATTCTTATAAGTGTGTCAAACAATGAAATATACTTGTAAATATCACCAAATTTACGAACAATCCAGAAATACGGCCAAATTTAACGTATAAGGGAGAGAGATACGACAAAATGTCACAGGACCAAAGTTGTAGATCACTCCGAATTGAAGGGACATTGTGCCATCCGTTTTGTGATACGACTTACCGTTTAGCCAAAAAATAGCTCAAAAGGAATGTCTGCACAGTCATTACAATTGCCTCCATATTTCGATATCTTTGGGGGGTAAAAAGTGAAAAATTTGAACATCTTGGAATTTTCCCGTCGGTTAGGGACCAAAAGCTATAATTTCACCAAATTTCAATTGTCTACTTCGTCTGGCAGTTTGTGCCGCCATTTTGATTTGGGGGGATAGGGGATAAAAATGAGGAAATTCTCGAAAATTTTTAAGCCCACGAAACCTATAGGTTATCGTTTTGGATATACTATACGACTGTGTTCTTATGCTGAGCCCAAAATTTGAGCCCCCCCAGCGTGCCCCCTTCAGGGAATTTTGAGAATTTCCGATTTTTCTAGGGATCCTGGGGGCATCAGTTTCCACCGTACCAAGTTTCAAATTTCTGAGATTTCTGGAAGTGCCTCATTAATTCACGTCTTTTTTCATTTTTAAATATTTATATATACATCGCTCCAGCCCGACTTGCTTTTATATATATAGATGACAGATAAGCATGAGCACGTTGAAAAGTGCAGACTTCCACTTCGAGATTCATATCTCCTAAACGGTTTATGATATTAAGAAACGGTTTGCGCCATCAGACGCCTCATTTATCGCTCTACATGTTTGTTTCTAAACCATTTCCTCGTATCTGCCATATTAAGAGGGTAAATTGAGATCAAATTTTGAATAGGGTGAAATTTGGGTGCATTTTTAACATTTTACATTACTTTTTGCCTACTTATGTATAAGCTAGAATCATGAAATTTGGTACACATATGTCCCTTAATCGTGCCAATGTGCGCACACAACGTGATGATCCTATCATTCTTATAAGTGTGTCAAACAATGAAATATACTTGTAAAAATCACCAAATTTACGAACAATCCAGAAATACGGCCAAATTTAACGTATAAGGGAGAGAGATACGACAAAATGTCACAGGACCAAAGTTGTAGATCACTCCGAATTGAAGGGACATTGTGCCATCCGTTTTGTGATACGACTTACCGTTTAGCCAAAAAATAGCTCAAAAGGAATGTCTGCACAGTCATTACAATTGCCTCCATATTTCGATATCTTTGGGGGGTAAAAAGTGAAAAATTTGAACATCTTGGAATTTTCCCGTCGGTTAGGGACCAAAAGCTATAATTTCACCAAATTTCAATTGTCTACTTCGTCTGGCAGTTTGTGCCGCCATTTTGATTTGGGGGGATAGGGGATAAAAATGAGGAAATTCTCGAAAATTTTTAAGCCCACGAAACCTATAGGTTATCGTTTTGGATATACTATACGACTGTGTTCTTATGCTGAGCCCAAAATTTGAGCCCCCCCAGCGTGCCCCCTTCAGGGAATTTTGAGAATTTCCGATTTTTCTAGGGATCCTGGGGGCATCAGTTTCCACCGTACCAAGTTTCAAATTTCTGAGATTTCTGGAAGTGCCTCATTAATTCACGTCTTTTTTCATTTTTAAATATTTATATATACATCGCTCCAGCCCGACTTGCTTTTATATATATAGATGACAGATAAGCATGAGCACGTTGAAAAGTGCAGACTTCCACTTCGAGATTCATATCTCCTAAACGGTTTATGATATTAAGAAACGGTTTGCGCCATCAGACGCCTCATTTATCGCTCTACATGTTTGTTTCTAAACCATTTCCTCGTATCTGCCATATTAAGAGGGTAAATTGAGATCAAATTTTGAATAGGGTGAAATTTGGGTGCATTTTTAACATTTTACATTACTTTTTGCCTACTTATGTATAAGCTAGAATCATGAAATTTGGTACACATATGTCCCTTAATCGTGCCAATGTGCGCACACAACGTGATGATCCTATCATTCTTATAAGTGTGTCAAACAATGAAATATACTTGTAAAAATCACCAAATTTACGAACAATCCAGAAATACGGCCAAATTTAACGTATAAGGGAGAGAGATACGACAAAATGTCACAGGACCAAAGTTGTAGATCACTCCGAATTGAAGGGACATTGTGCCATCCGTTTTGTGATACGACTTACCGTTTAGCCAAAAAATAGCTCAAAAGGAATGTCTGCACAGTCATTACAATTGCCTCCATATTTCGATATCTTTGGGGGGTAAAAAGTGAAAAATTTGAACATCTTGGAATTTTCCCGTCGGTTAGGGACCAAAAGCTATAATTTCACCAAATTTCAATTGTCTACTTCGTCTGGCAGGTTGTGCCGCCATTTTGATTTGGGGGGATAGGGGATAAAAATGAGGAAATTCTCGAAAATTTTTAAGCCCACGAAACCTATAGGTTATCGTTTTGGATATACTATACGACTGTGTTCTTATGCTGAGCCCAAAATTTGAGCCCCCCCAGCGTGCCCCCTTCAGGGAATTTTGAGAATTTCCGATTTTTCCAGGGATCCTGGGGGCATCAGTTTCCCCCGTACCAAGTTTCAAATTTCTGAGATTTCTGGAAGTGCCTCATTAATTCACGTCTTTTTTCATTTTTAAATATTTATATATACATCGCTCCAGCCCGACTTGCTTTTATATATATAGATGACAGATAAGCATGAGCACGTTGAAAAGTGCAGACTTCCACTTCGAGATTCATATCTCCTAAACGGTTTATGATATTAAGAAACGGTTTGCGCCATCAGACGCCTCATTTATCGCTCTACATGTTTGTTTCTAAACCATTTCCTCGTATCTCCCATATTAAGGGGGTAAATTGCGATCAAGTTTTGAATAGGGTGAAATTTGGGTGCATTTTTAACATTTTACATTACTTTTTGCCTACTTATGTATAAGCTAGAATCATGAAATTTGGTACACATATGTCCCTTAATCGTGCCAATGTGCGCACACAACGTGATGATCCTATCATTCTTATAAGTGTGTCAAACAATGAAATATACTTGTAAAAATCACCAAATTTACGAACAATCCAGAAATACGGCCAAATTTAACGTATAAGGGAGAGAGATACGACAAAATGTCACAGGACCAAAGTTGTAGATCACTCCGAATTGAAGGGACATTGTGCCATCCGTTTTGTGATACGACTTACCGTTTAGCCAAAAAATAGCTCAAAAGGAATGTCTGCACAGTCATTACAATTGCCTCCATATTTCGATATCTTTGGGGGGTAAAAAGTGAAAAATTTGAACATCTTGGAATTTTCCCGTCGGTTAGGGACCAAAAGCTATAATTTCACCAAATTTCAATTGTCTACTTCGTCTGGCAGGTTGTGCCGCCATTTTGATTTGGGGGGATAGGGGATAAAAATGAGGAAATTCTCGAAAATTTTTAAGCCCACGAAACCTATAGGTTATCGTTTTGGATATACTATACGACTGTGTTCTTATGCTGAGCCCAAAATTTGAGCCCCCCCAGCGTGCCCCCTTCAGGGAATTTTGAGAATTTCCGATTTTTCTAGGGATCCTGGGGGCATCAGTTTCCACCGTACCAAGTTTCAAATTTCTGAGATTTCTGGAAGTGCCTCATTAATTCACGTCTTTTTTCATTTTTAAATATTTATATATACATCGCTCCAGCCCGACTTGCTTTTATATATATAGATGACAGATAAGCATGAGCACGTTGAAAAGTGCAGACTTCCACTTCGAGATTCATATCTCCTAAACGGTTTATGATATTAAGAAACGGTTTGCGCCATCAGACGCCTCATTTATCGCTCTACATGTTGGTTTCTAAACCATTTCCTCGTATCTCCCATATTAAGGGGGTAAATTGAGATCAAGTTTTGAATAGGGTGAAATTTGGGTGCATTTTTAACATTTTACATTACTTTTTGCCTACTTATGTATAAGCTAGAATCATGAAATTTGGTACACATATGTCCCTTAATCGTGCCAATGTGCGCACACAACGTGATGATCCTATCATTCTTATAAGTGTGTCAAACAATGAAATATACTTGTAAAAATCACCAAATTTACGAACAATCCAGAAATACGGCCAAATTTAACGTATAAGGGAGAGAGATACGACAAAATGTCACAGGACCAAAGTTGTAGATCACTCCGAATTGAAGCGACATTGTGCCATCCGTTTTGTGATACGACTTACCGTTTAGCCAAAAAATAGCTCAAAAGGAATGTCTGCACAGTCATTACAATTGCCTCCATATTTCGATATCTTTGGGGGGTAAAAAGTGAAAAATTTGAACATCTTGGAATTTTCCCGTCGGTTAGGGACCAAAAGCTATAATTTCACCAAATTTCAATTGTCTACTTCGTCTGGCAGGTTGTGCCGCCATTTTGATTTGGGGGGATAGGGGATAAAAATGAGGAAATTCTCGAAAATTTTTAAGCCCACGAAACCTATAGGTTATCGTTTTGGATATACTATACGACTGTGTTCTTATGCTGAGCCCAAAATTTGAGCCCCCCCAGCGTGCCCCCTTCAGGGAATTTTGAGAATTTCCGATTTTTCTAGGGATCCTGGGGGCATCAGTTTCCACCGTACCAAGTTTCAAATTTCTGAGATTTCTGGAAGTGCCTCATTAATTCACGTCTTTTTTCATTTTTAAATATTTATATATACATCGCTCCAGCCCGACTTGCTTTTATATATATAGATGACAGATAAGCATGAGCACGTTGAAAAGTGCAGACTTCCACTTCGAGATTCATATCTCCTAAACGGTTTATGATATTAAGAAACGGTTTGCGCCATCAGACGCCTCATTTATCGCTCTACATGTTTGTTTCTAAACCATTTCCTCGTATCTCCCATATTAAGGGGGTAAATTGAGATCAAGTTTTGAATAGGGTGAAATTTGGGTGCATTTTTAACATTTTACATTACTTTTTGCCTACTTATGTATAAGCTAGAATCATGAAATTTGGTACACATATGTCCCTTAATCGTGCCAATGTGCGCACACAACGTGATGATCCTATCATTCTTATAAGTGTGTCAAACAATGAAATATACTTGTACAAATCACCAAATTTACGAACAATCCAGAAATACGGCCAAATTTAACGTATAAGGGAGAGAGATACGACAAAATGTCACAGGACCAAAGTTGTAGATCACTCCGAATTGAAGGGACATTGTGCCATCCGTTTTGTGATACGACTTACCGTTTAGCCAAAAAATAGCTCAAAAGGAATGTCTGCACAGTCATTACAATTGCCTCCATATTTCGATATCTTTGGGGGGTAAAAAGTGAAAAATTTGAACATCTTGGAATTTTCCCGTCGGTTAGGGACCAAAAGCTATAATTTCACCAAATTTCAATTGTCTACTTCGTCTGGCAGGTTGTGCCGCCATTTTGATTTGGGGGGATAGGGGATAAAAATGAGGAAATTCTCGAAAATTTTTAAGCCCACGAAACCTATAGGTTATCGTTTTGGATATACTATACGACTGTGTTCTTATGCTGAGCCCAAAATTTGAGCCCCCCCAGCGTGCCCCCTTCAGGGAATTTTGAGAATTTCCGATTTTTCTAGGGATCCTGGGGGCATCAGTTTCCACCGTACCAAGTTTCAAATTTCTGAGATTTCTGGAAGTGCCTCATTAATTCACGTCTTTTTTCATTTTTAAATATTTATATATACATCGCTCCAGCCCGACTTGCTTTTATATATATAGATGACAGATAAGCATGAGCACGTTGAAAAGTGCAGACTTCCACTTCGAGATTCATATCTCCTAAACGGTTTATGATATTAAGAAACGGTTTGCGCCATCAGACGCCTCATTTATCGCTCTACATGTTTGTTTCTAAACCATTTCCTCGTATCTGCCATATTAAGGGGGTAAATTGAGATCAAATTTTGAATAGGGTGAAATTTGGGTGCATTTTTAACATTTTACATTACTTTTTGCCTACTTATGTATAAGCTAGAATCATGAAATTTGGTACACATATGTCCCTTAATCGTGCCAATGTGCGCACACAACGTGATGATCCTATCATTCTTATAAGTGTGTCAAACAATGAAATATACTTGTAAAAATCACCAAATTTACGAACAATCCAGAAATACGGCCAAATTTAACGTATAAGGGAGAGAGATACGACAAAATGTCACAGGACCAAAGTTGTAGATCACTCCGAGTTGAAGGGACATTGTGCCATCCGTTTTGTGATACGACTTACCGTTTAGCCAAAAAATAGCTCAAAAGGAATGTCTGCACAGTCATTACAATTGCCTCCTTTTTTCGATATCTTTGGGGGGTAAAAAGTGAAAAATTTGAACATCTTGGAATTTTCCCGTCGGTTAGGGACCAAAAGCTATAATTTCACCAAATTTCAATTGTCTACTTCGTCTGGCAGGTTGTGCCGCCATTTTGATTTGGGGGGATAGGGGATAAAAATGAGGAAATTCTCGAAAATTTTTAAGCCCACGAAACCTATAGGTTATCGTTTTGGATATACTATACGACTGTGTTCTTATGCTGAGCCCAAAATTTGAGCCCCCCCAGCGTGCCCCCTTCAGGGAATTTTGAGAATTTCCGATTTTTCCAGGGATCCTGGGGGCATCAGTTTCCCCCGTACCAAGTTTCAAATTTCTGAGATTTCTGGAAGTGCCTCATTAATTCACGTCTTTTTTCATTTTTAAATATTTATATATACATCGCTCCAGCCCGACTTGCTTTTATATATATAGATGACAGATAAGCATGAGCACGTTGAAAAGTGCAGACTTCCACTTCGAGATTCATATCTCCTAAACGGTTTATGATATTAAGAAACGGTTTGCGCCATCAGACGCCTCATTTATCGCTCTACATGTTGGTTTCTAAACCATTTCCTCGTATCTCCCATATTAAGGGGGTAAATTGAGATCAAGTTTTGAATAGGGTGAAATTTGGGTGCATTTTTAACATTTTACATTACTTTTTGCCTACTTATGTATAAGCTAGAATCATGAAATTTGGTACACATATGTCCCTTAATCGTGCCAATGTGCGCACACAACGTGATGATCCTATCATTCTTATAAGTGTGTCAAACAATGAAATATACTTGTAAATATCACCAAATTTACGAACAATCCAGAAATACGGCCAAATTTAACGTATAAGGGAGAGAGATACGACAAAATGTCACAGGACCAAAGTTGTAGATCACTCCGAATTGAAGGGACATTGTGCCATCCGTTTTGTGATACGACTTACCGTTTAGCCAAAAAATAGCTCAAAAGGAATGTCTGCACAGTCATTACAATTGCCTCCATATTTCGATATCTTTGGGGGGTAAAAAGTGAAAAATTTGAACATCTTGGAATTTTCCCGTCGGTTAGGGACCAAAAGCTATAATTTCACCAAATTTCAATTGTCTACTTCGTCTGGCAGGTTGTGCCGCCATTTTGATTTGGGGGGATAGGGGATAAAAATGAGGAAATTCTCGAAAATTTTTAAGCCCACGAAACCTATAGGTTATCGTTTTGGATATACTATACGACTGTGTTCTTATGCTGAGCCCAAAATTTGAGCCCCCCCAGCGTGCCCCCTTCAGGGAATTTTGAGAATTTCCGATTTTTCCAGGGATCCTGGGGGCATCAGTTTCCCCCGTACCAAGTTTCAAATTTCTGAGATTTCTGGAAGTGCCTCATTAATTCACGTCTTTTTTCATTTTTAAATATTTATATATACATCGCTCCAGCCCGACTTGCTTTTATATATATAGATGACAGATAAGCATGAGCACGTTGAAAAGTGCAGACTTCCACTTCGAGATTCATATCTCCTAAACGGTTTATGATATTAAGAAACGGTTTGCGCCATCAGACGCCTCATTTATCGCTCTACATGTTTGTTTCTAAACCATTTCCTCGTATCTCCCATATTAAGGGGGTAAATTGAGATCAAGTTTTGAATAGGGTGAAATTTGGGTGCATTTTTAACATTTTACATTACTTTTTGCCTACTTATGTATAAGCTAGAATCATGAAATTTGGTACACATATGTCCCTTAATCGTGCCAATGTGCGCACACAACGTGATGATCCTATCATTCTTATAAGTGTGTCAAACAATGAAATATACTTGTAAAAATCACCAAATTTACGAACAATCCAGAAATACGGCCAAATTTAACGTATAAGGGAGAGAGATACGACAAAATGTCACAGGACCAAAGTTGTAGATCACTCCGAATTGAAGGGACATTGTGCCATCCGTTTTGTGATACGACTTACCGTTTAGCCAAAAAATAGCTCAAAAGGAATGTCTGCACAGTCATTACAATTGCCTCCATATTTCGATATCTTTGGGGGGTAAAAAGTGAAAAATTTGAACATCTTGGAATTTTCCCGTCGGTTAGGGACCAAAAGCTATAATTTCACCAAATTTCAATTGTCTACTTCGTCTGGCAGGTTGTGCCGCCATTTTGATTTGGGGGGATAGGGGATAAAAATGAGGAAATTCTCGAAAATTTTTAAGCCCACGAAACCTATAGGTTATCGTTTTGGATATACTATACGACTGTGTTCTTATGCTGAGCCCAAAATTTGAGCCCCCCCAGCGTGCCCCCTTCAGGGAATTTTGAGAATTTCCGATTTTTCTAGGGATCCTGGGGGCATCAGTTTCCACCGTACCAAGTTTCAAATTTCTGAGATTTCTGGAAGTGCCTCATTAATTCACGTCTTTTTTCATTTTTAAATATTTATATATACATCGCTCCAGCGCGACTTGCTTTTATATATATAGATGACAGATAAGCATGAGCACGTTGAAAAGTGCAGACTTCCACTTCGAGATTCATATCTCCTAAACGGTTTATGATATTAAGAAACGGTTTGCGCCATCAGACGCCTCATTTATCGCTCTACATTTTTGTTTCTAAACCATTTCCTCGTATCTGCCATATTAAGGGGGTAAATTGAGATCAAATTTTGAATAGGGTGAAATTTGGGTGCATTTTTAACATTTTACATTACTTTTTGCCTACTTATGTATAAGCTAGAATCATGAAATTTGGTACACATATGTCCCTTAATCGTGCCAATGTGCGCACACAACGTGATGATCCTATCATTCTTATAAGTGTGTCAAACAATGAAATATACTTGTAAAAATCACCAAATTTACGAACAATCCAGAAATACGGCCAAATTTAACGTATAAGGGAGAGAGATACGACAAAATGTCACAGGACCAAAGTTGTAGATCACTCCGAATTGAAGGGACATTGTGCCATCCGTTTTGTGATACGACTTACCGTTTAGCCAAAAAATAGCTCAAAAGGAATGTCTGCACAGTCATTACAATTGCCTCCATATTTCGATATCTTTGGGGGGTAAAAAGTGAAAAATTTGAACATCTTGGAATTTTCCCGTCGGTTAGGGACCAAAAGCTATAATTTCACCAAATTTCAATTGTCTACTTCGTCTGGCAGGTTGTGCCGCCATTTTGATTTGGGGGGATAGGGGATAAAAATGAGGAAATTCTCGAAAATTTTTAAGCCCACGAAACCTATAGGTTATCGTTTTGGATATACTATACGACTGTGTTCTTATGCTGAGCCCAAAATTTGAGCCCCCCCAGCGTGCCCCCTTCAGGGAATTTTGAGAATTTCCGATTTTTCTAGGGATCCTGGGGGCAACAGTTTCCACCGTACCAAGTTTCAAATTTCTGAGATTTCTGGAAGTGCCTCATTAATTCACGTCTTTTTTCATTTTTAAATATTTATATATACATCGCTCCAGCCCGACTTGCTTTTATATATATAGATGACAGATAAGCATGAGCACGTTGAAAAGTGCAGACTTCCACTTCGAGATTCATATCTCCTAAACGGTTTATGATATTAAGAAACGGTTTGCGCCATCAGACGCCTCATTTATCGCTCTACATGTTTGTTTCTAAACCATTTCCTCGTATCTGCCATATTAAGAGGGTAAATTGAGATCAAATTTTGAATAGGGTGAAATTTGGGTGCATTTTTAACATTTTACATTACTTTTTGCCTACTTATGTATAAGCTAGAATCATGAAATTTGGTACACATATGTCCCTTAATCGTGCCAATGTGCGCACACAACGTGATGATCCTATCGTTCTTATAAGTGTGTCAAACAATGAAATATACTTGTAAAAATCACCAAATTTACGAACAATCCAGAAATACGGCCAAATTTAACGTATAAGGGAGAGAGATACGACAAAATGTCACAGGACCAAAGTTGTAGATCACTCCGAATTGAAGGGACATTGTGCCATCCGTTTTGTGATATAATTTCACCAAATTTCAATTGTCTACTTCGTCTGGCAGGTTGTGCCGTCATTTTGATTTGGGGGGATAGGGGATAAAAATGAGGAAATTCTCGAAAATTTTTAAGCCCACGAAACCTATAGGTTATCGTTTTGGATATACTATACGACTGTGTTCTTATGCTGAGCCCAAAATTTGAGCCCCCCCAGCGTGCCCCCTTCAGGGAATTTTGAGAATTTCCGATTTTTCTAGGGATCCTGGGGGCATCAGTTTCCACCGTACCAAGTTTCAAATTTCTGAGATTTCTGGAAGTGGCTCATTAATTCACGTCTTTTTTCATTTTTAAATATTTATATATACATCGCTCCAGCCCGACTTGGTTTTATATATATAGATGACAGATAAGCATGAGCACGTTGAAAAGTGCAGACTTCCACTTCGAGATTCATATCTCCTAAACGGTTTATGATATTAAGAAACGGTTTGCGCCATCAGACGCCTCATTTATCGCTCTACATGTTTGTTTCTAAACCATTTCCTCGTATCTCCCATATTAAGGGGGTAATTTGAGATCAAATTTTGAATAGGGTGAAATTTGGGTGCATTTTTAACATTTTACATTACTTTTTGCCTACTTATGTATAAGCTAGAATCATGAAATTTGGTACACATATGTCCCTTAATCGTGCCAATGTGCGCACACAACGTGATGATCCTATCATTCTTATAAGTGTGTCAAACAATGAAATATACTTGTAAAAATCACCAAATTTACGAACAATCCAGAAATACGGCCAAATTTAACGTATAAGGGAGAGAGATACGACAAAATGTCACAGGACCAAAGTTGTAGATCACTCCGAATTGAAGGGACATTGTGCCATCCGTTTTGTGATATAATTTCACCAAATTTCAATTGTCTACTTCGTCTGGCAGGTTGTGCCGCCATTTTGATTTGGGGGGATAGGGGATAAAAATGAGGAAATTCTCGAAAATTTTTAAGCCCACGAAACCTATAGGTTATCGTTTTGGATATACTATACGACTGTGTTCTTATGCTGAGCCCAAAATTTGAGCCCCCCCAGCGTGCCCCCTTCAGGGAATTTTGAGAATTTCCGATTTTTCTAGGGATCCTGGGGGCATCAGTTTCCACCGTACCAAGTTTCAAATTTCTGAGATTTCTGGAAGTGCCTCATTAATTCACGTCTTTTTTCATTTTTAAATATTTATATATACATCGCTCCAGCGCGACTTGCTTTTATATATATAGATGACAGATAAGCATGAGCACGTTGAAAAGTGCAGACTTCCACTTCGAGATTCATATCTCCTAAACGGTTTATGATATTAAGAAACGGTTTGCGCCATCAGACGCCTCATTTATCGCTCTACATGTTTGTTTCTAAACCATTTCCTCGTATCTGCCATATTAAGGGGGTAAATTGAGATCAAATTTTGAATAGGGTGAAATTTGGGTGCATTTTTAACATTTTACATTACTTTTTGCCTACTTATGTATAAGCTAGAATCATGAAATTTGGTACACATATGTCCCTTAATCGTGCCAATGTGCGCACACAACGTGATGATCCTATCATTCTTATAAGTGTGTCAAACAATGAAATATACTTGTAAAAATCACCAAATTTACGAACAATCCAGAAATACGGCCAAATTTAACGTATAAGGGAGAGAGATACGACAAAATGTCACAGGACCAAAGTTGTAGATCACTCCGAATTGAAGGGACATTGTGCCATCCGTTTTGTGATACGACTTACCGTTTAGCCAAAAAATAGCTCAAAAGGAATGTCTGCACAGTCATTACAATTGCCTCCATATTTCGATATCTTTGGGGGGTAAAAAGTGAAAAATTTGAACATCTTGGAATTTTCCCGTCGGTTAGGGACCAAAAGCTATAATTTCACCAAATTTCAATTGTCTACTTCGTCTGGCAGGTTGTGCCGCCATTTTGATTTGGGGGGATAGGGGATAAAAATGAGGAAATTCTCGAAAATTTTTAAGCCCACGAAACCTATAGGTTATCGTTTTGGATATACTATACGACTGTGTTCTTATGCTGAGCCCAAAATTTGAGCCCCCCCAGCGTGCCCCCTTCAGGGAATTTTGAGAATTTCCGATTTTTCTAGGGATCCTGGGGGCAACAGTTTCCACCGTACCAAGTTTCAAATTTCTGAGATTTCTGGAAGTGCCTCATTAATTCACGTCTTTTTTCATTTTTAAATATTTATATATACATCGCTCCAGCCCGACTTGCTTTTATATATATAGATGACAGATAAGCATGAGCACGTTGAAAAGTGCAGACTTCCACTTCGAGATTCATATCTCCTAAACGGTTTATGATATTAAGAAACGGTTTGCGCCATCAGACGCCTCATTTATCGCTCTACATGTTTGTTTCTAAACCATTTCCTCGTATCTGCCATATTAAGAGGGTAAATTGAGATCAAATTTTGAATAGGGTGAAATTTGGGTGCATTTTTAACATTTTACATTACTTTTTGCCTACTTATGTATAAGCTAGAATCATGAAATTTGGTACACATATGTCCCTTAATCGTGCCAATGTGCGCACACAACGTGATGATCCTATCGTTCTTATAAGTGTGTCAAACAATGAAATATACTTGTAAAAATCACCAAATTTACGAACAATCCAGAAATACGGCCAAATTTAACGTATAAGGGAGAGAGATACGACAAAATGTCACAGGACCAAAGTTGTAGATCACTCCGAATTGAAGGGACATTGTGCCATCCGTTTTGTGATATAATTTCACCAAATTTCAATTGTCTACTTCGTCTGGCAGGTTGTGCCGTCATTTTGATTTGGGGGGATAGGGGATAAAAATGAGGAAATTCTCGAAAATTTTTAAGCCCACGAAACCTATAGGTTATCGTTTTGGATATACTATACGACTGTGTTCTTATGCTGAGCCCAAAATTTGAGCCCCCCCAGCGTGCCCCCTTCAGGGAATTTTGAGAATTTCCGATTTTTCTAGGGATCCTGGGGGCATCAGTTTCCACCGTACCAAGTTTCAAATTTCTGAGATTTCTGGAAGTGGCTCATTAATTCACGTCTTTTTTCATTTTTAAATATTTATATATACATCGCTCCAGCCCGACTTGGTTTTATATATATAGATGACAGATAAGCATGAGCACGTTGAAAAGTGCAGACTTCCACTTCGAGATTCATATCTCCTAAACGGTTTATGATATTAAGAAACGGTTTGCGCCATCAGACGCCTCATTTATCGCTCTACATGTTTGTTTCTAAACCATTTCCTCGTATCTCCCATATTAAGGGGGTAATTTGAGATCAAATTTTGAATAGGGTGAAATTTGGGTGCATTTTTAACATTTTACATTACTTTTTGCCTACTTATGTATAAGCTAGAATCATGAAATTTGGTACACATATGTCCCTTAATCGTGCCAATGTGCGCACACAACGTGATGATCCTATCATTCTTATAAGTGTGTCAAACAATGAAATATACTTGTAAAAATCACCAAATTTACGAACAATCCAGAAATACGGCCAAATTTAACGTATAAGGGAGAGAGATACGACAAAATGTCACAGGACCAAAGTTGTAGATCACTCCGAATTGAAGGGACATTGTGCCATCCGTTTTGTGATATAATTTCACCAAATTTCAATTGTCTACTTCGTCTGGCAGGTTGTGCCGCCATTTTGATTTGGGGGGATAGGGGATAAAAATGAGGAAATTCTCGAAAATTTTTAAGCCCACGAAACCTATAGGTTATCGTTTTGGATATACTATACGACTGTGTTCTTATGCTGAGCCCAAAATTTGAGCCCCCCCAGCGTGCCCCCTTCAGGGAATTTTGAGAATTTCCGATTTTTCTAGGGATCCTGGGGGCATCAGTTTCCACCGTACCAAGTTTCAAATTTCTGAGATTTCTGGAAGTGCCTCATTAATTCACGTCTTTTTTCATTTTTAAATATTTATATATACATCGCTCCAGCGCGACTTGCTTTTATATATATAGATGACAGATAAGCATGAGCACGTTGAAAAGTGCAGACTTCCACTTCGAGATTCATATCTCCTAAACGGTTTATGATATTAAGAAACGGTTTGCGCCATCAGACGCCTCATTTATCGCTCTACATGTTTGTTTCTAAACCATTTCCTCGTATCTGCCATATTAAGGGGGTAAATTGAGATCAAATTTTGAATAGGGTGAAATTTGGGTGCATTTTTAACATTTTACATTACTTTTTGCCTACTTATGTATAAGCTAGAATCATGAAATTTGGTACACATATGTCCCTTAATCGTGCCAATGTGCGCACACAACGTGATGATCCTATCATTCTTATAAGTGTGTCAAACAATGAAATATACTTGTAAAAATCACCAAATTTACGAACAATCCAGAAATACGGCCAAATTTAACGTATAAGGGAGAGAGATACGACAAAATGTCACAGGACCAAAGTTGTAGATCACTCCGAATTGAAGGGACATTGTGCCATCCGTTTTGTGATACGACTTACCGTTTAGCCAAAAAATAGCTCAAAAGGAATGTCTGCACAGTCATTACAATTGCCTCCATATTTCGATATCTTTGGGGGGTAAAAAGTGAAAAATTTGAACATCTTGGAATTTTCCCGTCGGTTAGGGACCAAAAGCTATAATTTCACCAAATTTCAATTGTCTACTTCGTCTGGCAGGTTGTGCCGCCATTTTGATTTGGGGGGATAGGGGATAAAAATGAGGAAATTCTCGAAAATTTTTAAGCCCACGAAACCTATAGGTTATCGTTTTGGATATACTATACGACTGTGTTCTTATGCTGAGCCCAAAATTTGAGCCCCCCCAGCGTGCCCCCTTCAGGGAATTTTGAGAATTTCCGATTTTTCTAGGGATCCTGGGGGCATCAGTTTCCACCGTACCAAGTTTCAAATTTCTGAGATTTCTGGAAGTGCCTCATTAATTCACGTCTTTTTTCATTTTTAAATATTTATATATACATCGCTCCAGCCCGACTTGCTTTTATATATATAGATGACAGATAAGCATGAGCACGTTGAAAAGTGCAGACTTCCACTTCGAGATTCATATCTCCTAAACGGTTTATGATATTAAGAAACGGTTTGCGCCATCAGACGCCTCATTTATCGCTCTACATGTTTGTTTCTAAACCATTTCCTCGTATCTGCCATATTAAGAGGGTAAATTGAGATCAAATTTTGAATAGGGTGAAATTTGGGTGCATTTTTAACATTTTACATTACTTTTTGCCTACTTATGTATAAGCTAGAATCATGAAATTTGGTACACATATGTCCCTTAATCGTGCCAATGTGCGCACACAACGTGATGATCCTATCGTTCTTATAAGTGTGTCAAACAATGAAATATACTTGTAAAAATCACCAAATTTACGAACAATCCAGAAATACGGCCAAATTTAACGTATAAGGGAGAGAGATACGACAAAATGTCACAGGACCAAAGTTGTAGATCACTCCGAATTGAAGGGACATTGTGCCATCCGTTTTGTGATATAATTTCACCAAATTTCAATTGTCTACTTCGTCTGGCAGGTTGTGCCGTCATTTTGATTTGGGGGGATAGGGGATAAAAATGAGGAAATTCTCGAAAATTTTTAAGCCCACGAAACCTATAGGTTATCGTTTTGGATATACTATACGACTGTGTTCTTATGCTGAGCCCAAAATTTGAGCCCCCCCAGCGTGCCCCCTTCAGGGAATTTTGAGAATTTCCGATTTTTCTAGGGATCCTGGGGGCATCAGTTTCCACCGTACCAAGTTTCAAATTTCTGAGATTTCTGGAAGTGGCTCATTAATTCACGTCTTTTTTCATTTTTAAATATTTATATATACATCGCTCCAGCCCGACTTGGTTTTATATATATAGATGACAGATAAGCATGAGCACGTTGAAAAGTGCAGACTTCCACTTCGAGATTCATATCTCCTAAACGGTTTATGATATTAAGAAACGGTTTGCGCCATCAGACGCCTCATTTATCGCTCTACATGTTTGTTTCTAAACCATTTCCTCGTATCTCCCATATTAAGGGGGTAATTTGAGATCAAATTTTGAATAGGGTGAAATTTGGGTGCATTTTTAACATTTTACATTACTTTTTGCCTACTTATGTATAAGCTAGAATCATGAAATTTGGTACACATATGTCCCTTAATCGTGCCAATGTGCGCACACAACGTGATGATCCTATCATTCTTATAAGTGTGTCAAACAATGAAATATACTTGTAAAAATCACCAAATTTACGAACAATCCAGAAATACGGCCAAATTTAACGTATAAGGGAGAGAGATACGACAAAATGTCACAGGACCAAAGTTGTAGATCACTCCGAATTGAAGGGACATTGTGCCATCCGTTTTGTGATATAATTTCACCAAATTTCAATTGTCTACTTCGTCTGGCAGGTTGTGCCGCCATTTTGATTTGGGGGGATAGGGGATAAAAATGAGGAAATTCTCGAAAATTTTTAAGCCCACGAAACCTATAGGTTATCGTTTTGGATATACTATACGACTGTGTTCTTATGCTGAGCCCAAAATTTGAGCCCCCCCAGCGTGCCCCCTTCAGGGAATTTTGAGAATTTCCGATTTTTCTAGGGATCCTGGGGGCATCAGTTTCCACCGTACCAAGTTTCAAATTTCTGAGATTTCTGGAAGTGCCTCATTAATTCACGTCTTTTTTCATTTTTAAATATTTATATATACATCGCTCCAGCCCGACTTGCTTTTATATATATAGATGACAGATAAGCATGAGCACGTTGAAAAGTGCAGACTTCCACTTCGAGATTCATATCTCCTAAACGGTTTATGATATTAAGAAACGGTTTGCGCCATCAGACGCCTCATTTATCGCTCTACATGTTTGTTTCTAAACCATTTCCTCGTATCTGCCATATTAAGGGGGTAAATTGAGATCAAATGTTGAATAGGGTGAAATTTGGGTGCATTTTTAACATTTTACATTACTTTTTGCCTACTTATGTATAAGCTAGAATCATGAAATTTGGTACACATATGTCCCTTAATCGTGCCAATGTGCGCACACAACGTGATGATCCTATCATTCTTATAAGTGTGTCAAACAATGAAATATACTTGTAAAAATCACCAAATTTACGAACAATCCAGAAATACGGCCAAATTTAACGTATAAGGGAGAGAGATACGACAAAATGTCACAGGACCAAAGTTGTAGATCACTCCGAATTGAAGGGACATTGTGCCATCCGTTTTGTGATACGACTTACCGTTTAGCCAAAAAATAGCTCAAAAGGAATGTCTGCACAGTCATTACAATTGCCTCCATATTTCGATATCTTTGGGGGGTAAAAAGTGAAAAATTTGAACATCTTGGAATTTTCCCGTCGGTTAGGGACCAAAAGCTATAATTTCACCAAATTTCAATTGTCTACTTCGTCTGGCAGGTTGTGCCGCCATTTTGATTTGGGGGGATAGGGGATAAAAATGAGGAAATTCTCGAAAATTTTTAAGCCCACGAAACCTATAGGTTATCGTTTTGGATATACTATACGACTGTGTTCTTATGCTGAGCCCAAAATTTGAGCCCCCCCAGCGTGCCCCCTTCAGGGAATTTTGAGAATTTCCGATTTTTCCAGGGATCCTGGGGGCATCAGTTTCCCCCGTACCAAGTTTCAAATTTCTGAGATTTCTGGAAGTGCCTCATTAATTCACGTCTTTTTTCATTTTTAAATATTTATATATACATCGCTCCAGCCCGACTTGCTTTTATATATATAGATGACAGATAAGCATGAGCACGTTGAAAAGTGCAGACTTCCACTTCGAGATTCATATCTCCTAAACGGTTTATGATATTAAGAAACGGTTTGCGCCATCAGACGCCTCATTTATCGCTCTACATGTTTGTTTCTAAACCATTTCCTCGTATCTGCCATATTAAGAGGGTAAATTGAGATCAAATTTTGAATAGGGTGAAATTTGGGTGCATTTTTAACATTTTACATTACTTTTTGCCTACTTATGTATAAGCTAGAATCATGAAATTTGGTACACATATGTCCCTTAATCGTGCCAATGTGCGCACACAACGTGATGATCCTATCGTTCTTATAAGTGTGTCAAACAATGAAATATACTTGTAAAAATCACCAAATTTACGAACAATCCAGAAATACGGCCAAATTTAACGTATAAGGGAGAGAGATACGACAAAATGTCACAGGACCAAAGTTGTAGATCACTCCGAATTGAAGGGACATTGTGCCATCCGTTTTGTGATATAATTTCACCAAATTTCAATTGTCTACTTCGTCTGGCAGGTTGTGCCGTCATTTTGATTTGGGGGGATAGGGGATAAAAATGAGGAAATTCTCGAAAATTTTTAAGCCCACGAAACCTATAGGTTATCGTTTTGGATATACTATACGACTGTGTTCTTATGCTGAGCCCAAAATTTGAGCCCCCCCAGCGTGCCCCCTTCAGGGAATTTTGAGAATTTCCGATTTTTCTAGGGATCCTGGGGGCATCAGTTTCCACCGTACCAAGTTTCAAATTTCTGAGATTTCTGGAAGTGGCTCATTAATTCACGTCTTTTTTCATTTTTAAATATTTATATATACATCGCTCCAGCCCGACTTGGTTTTATATATATAGATGACAGATAAGCATGAGCACGTTGAAAAGTGCAGACTTCCACTTCGAGATTCATATCTCCTAAACGGTTTATGATATTAAGAAACGGTTTGCGCCATCAGACGCCTCATTTATCGCTCTACATGTTTGTTTCTAAACCATTTCCTCGTATCTCCCATATTAAGGGGGTAATTTGAGATCAAATTTTGAATAGGGTGAAATTTGGGTGCATTTTTAACATTTTACATTACTTTTTGCCTACTTATGTATAAGCTAGAATCATGAAATTTGGTACACATATGTCCCTTAATCGTGCCAATGTGCGCACACAACGTGATGATCCTATCATTCTTATAAGTGTGTCAAACAATGAAATATACTTGTAAAAATCACCAAATTTACGAACAATCCAGAAATACGGCCAAATTTAACGTATAAGGGAGAGAGATACGACAAAATGTCACAGGACCAAAGTTGTAGATCACTCCGAATTGAAGGGACATTGTGCCATCCGTTTTGTGATATAATTTCACCAAATTTCAATTGTCTACTTCGTCTGGCAGGTTGTGCCGCCATTTTGATTTGGGGGGATAGGGGATAAAAATGAGGAAATTCTCGAAAATTTTTAAGCCCACGAAACCTATAGGTTATCGTTTTGGATATACTATACGACTGTGTTCTTATGCTGAGCCCAAAATTTGAGCCCCCCCAGCGTGCCCCCTTCAGGGAATTTTGAGAATTTCCGATTTTTCTAGGGATCCTGGGGGCATCAGTTTCCACCGTACCAAGTTTCAAATTTCTGAGATTTCTGGAAGTGCCTCATTAATTCACGTCTTTTTTCATTTTTAAATATTTATATATACATCGCTCCAGCCCGACTTGCTTTTATATATATAGATGACAGATAAGCATGAGCACGTTGAAAAGTGCAGACTTCCACTTCGAGATTCATATCTCCTAAACGGTTTATGATATTAAGAAACGGTTTGCGCCATCAGACGCCTCATTTATCGCTCTACATGTTTGTTTCTAAACCATTTCCTCGTATCTGCCATATTAAGGGGGTAAATTGAGATCAAATTTTGAATAGGGTGAAATTTGGGTGCATTTTTAACATTTTACATTACTTTTTGCCTACTTATGTATAAGCTAGAATCATGAAATTTGGTACACATATGTCCCTTAATCGTGCCAATGTGCGCACACAACGTGATGATCCTATCATTCTTATAAGTGTGTCAAACAATGAAATATACTTGTAAAAATCACCAAATTTACGAACAATCCAGAAATACGGCCAAATTTAACGTATAAGGGAGAGAGATACGACAAAATGTCACAGGACCAAAGTTGTAGATCACTCCGAATTGAAGGGACATTGTGCCATCCGTTTTGTGATACGACTTACCGTTTAGCCAAAAAATAGCTCAAAAGGAATGTCTGCACAGTCATTACAATTGCCTCCATATTTCGATATCTTTGGGGGGTAAAAAGTGAAAAATTTGAACATCTTGGAATTTTCCCGTCGGTTAGGGACCAAAAGCTATAATTTCACCAAATTTCAATTGTCTACTTCGTCTGGCAGGTTGTGCCGCCATTTTGATTTGGGGGGATAGGGGATAAAAATGAGGAAATTCTCGAAAATTTTTAAGCCCACGAAACCTATAGGTTATCGTTTTGGATATACTATACGACTGTGTTCTTATGCTGAGCCCAAAATTTGAGCCCCCCCAGCGTGCCCCCTTCAGGGAATTTTGAGAATTTCCGATTTTTCCAGGGATCCTGGGGGCATCAGTTTCCCCCGTACCAAGTTTCAAATTTCTGAGATTTCTGGAAGTGCCTCATTAATTCACGTCTTTTTTCATTTTTAAATATTTATATATACATCGCTCCAGCCCGACTTGCTTTTATATATATAGATGACAGATAAGCATGAGCACGTTGAAAAGTGCAGACTTCCACTTCGAGATTCATATCTCCTAAACGGTTTATGATATTAAGAAACGGTTTGCGCCATCAGACGCCTCATTTATCGCTCTACATGTTTGTTTCTAAACCATTTCCTCGTATCTGCCATATTAAGAGGGTAAATTGAGATCAAATTTTGAATAGGGTGAAATTTGGGTGCATTTTTAACATTTTACATTACTTTTTGCCTACTTATGTATAAGCTAGAATCATGAAATTTGGTACACATATGTCCCTTAATCGTGCCAATGTGCGCACACAACGTGATGATCCTATCGTTCTTATAAGTGTGTCAAACAATGAAATATACTTGTAAAAATCACCAAATTTACGAACAATCCAGAAATACGGCCAAATTTAACGTATAAGGGAGAGAGATACGACAAAATGTCACAGGACCAAAGTTGTAGATCACTCCGAATTGAAGGGACATTGTGCCATCCGTTTTGTGATATAATTTCACCAAATTTCAATTGTCTACTTCGTCTGGCAGGTTGTGCCGTCATTTTGATTTGGGGGGATAGGGGATAAAAATGAGGAAATTCTCGAAAATTTTTAAGCCCACGAAACCTATAGGTTATCGTTTTGGATATACTATACGACTGTGTTCTTATGCTGAGCCCAAAATTTGAGCCCCCCCAGCGTGCCCCCTTCAGGGAATTTTGAGAATTTCCGATTTTTCTAGGGATCCTGGGGGCATCAGTTTCCACCGTACCAAGTTTCAAATTTCTGAGATTTCTGGAAGTGGCTCATTAATTCACGTCTTTTTTCATTTTTAAATATTTATATATACATCGCTCCAGCCCGACTTGGTTTTATATATATAGATGACAGATAAGCATGAGCACGTTGAAAAGTGCAGACTTCCACTTCGAGATTCATATCTCCTAAACGGTTTATGATATTAAGAAACGGTTTGCGCCATCAGACGCCTCATTTATCGCTCTACATGTTTGTTTCTAAACCATTTCCTCGTATCTCCCATATTAAGGGGGTAATTTGAGATCAAATTTTGAATAGGGTGAAATTTGGGTGCATTTTTAACATTTTACATTACTTTTTGCCTACTTATGTATAAGCTAGAATCATGAAATTTGGTACACATATGTCCCTTAATCGTGCCAATGTGCGCACACAACGTGATGATCCTATCATTCTTATAAGTGTGTCAAACAATGAAATATACTTGTAAAAATCACCAAATTTACGAACAATCCAGAAATACGGCCAAATTTAACGTATAAGGGAGAGAGATACGACAAAATGTCACAGGACCAAAGTTGTAGATCACTCCGAATTGAAGGGACATTGTGCCATCCGTTTTGTGATATAATTTCACCAAATTTCAATTGTCTACTTCGTCTGGCAGGTTGTGCCGCCATTTTGATTTGGGGGGATAGGGGATAAAAATGAGGAAATTCTCGAAAATTTTTAAGCCCACGAAACCTATAGGTTATCGTTTTGGATATACTATACGACTGTGTTCTTATGCTGAGCCCAAAATTTGAGCCCCCCCAGCGTGCCCCCTTCAGGGAATTTTGAGAATTTCCGATTTTTCTAGGGATCCTGGGGGCATCAGTTTCCACCGTACCAAGTTTCAAATTTCTGAGATTTCTGGAAGTGCCTCATTAATTCACGTCTTTTTTCATTTTTAAATATTTATATATACATCGCTCCAGCCCGACTTGCTTTTATATATATAGATGACAGATAAGCATGAGCACGTTGAAAAGTGCAGACTTCCACTTCGAGATTCATATCTCCTAAACGGTTTATGATATTAAGAAACGGTTTGCGCCATCAGACGCCTCATTTATCGCTCTACATGTTTGTTTCTAAACCATTTCCTCGTATCTGCCATATTAAGGGGGTAAATTGAGATCAAATGTTGAATAGGGTGAAATTTGGGTGCATTTTTAACATTTTACATTACTTTTTGCCTACTTATGTATAAGCTAGAATCATGAAATTTGGTACACATATGTCCCTTAATCGTGCCAATGTGCGCACACAACGTGATGATCCTATCATTCTTATAAGTGTGTCAAACAATGAAATATACTTGTAAAAATCACCAAATTTACGAACAATCCAGAAATACGGCCAAATTTAACGTATAAGGGAGAGAGATACGACAAAATGTCACAGGACCAAAGTTGTAGATCACTCCGAATTGAAGGGACATTGTGCCATCCGTTTTGTGATACGACTTACCGTTTAGCCAAAAAATAGCTCAAAAGGAATGTCTGCACAGTCATTACAATTGCCTCCATATTTCGATATCTTTGGGGGGTAAAAAGTGAAAAATTTGAACATCTTGGAATTTTCCCGTCGGTTAGGGACCAAAAGCTATAATTTCACCAAATTTCAATTGTCTACTTCGTCTGGCAGGTTGTGCCGCCATTTTGATTTGGGGGGATAGGGGATAAAAATGAGGAAATTCTCGAAAATTTTTAAGCCCACGAAACCTATAGGTTATCGTTTTGGATATACTATACGACTGTGTTCTTATGCTGAGCCCAAAATTTGAGCCCCCCCAGCGTGCCCCCTTCAGGGAATTTTGAGAATTTCCGATTTTTCCAGGGATCCTGGGGGCATCAGTTTCCCCCGTACCAAGTTTCAAATTTCTGAGATTTCTGGAAGTGCCTCATTAATTCACGTCTTTTTTCATTTTTAAATATTTATATATACATCGCTCCAGCCCGACTTGCTTTTATATATATAGATGACAGATAAGCATGAGCACGTTGAAAAGTGCAGACTTCCACTTCGAGATTCATATCTCCTAAACGGTTTATGATATTAAGAAACGGTTTGCGCCATCAGACGCCTCATTTATCGCTCTACATGTTTGTTTCTAAACCATTTCCTCGTATCTGCCATATTAAGAGGGTAAATTGAGATCAAATTTTGAATAGGGTGAAATTTGGGTGCATTTTTAACATTTTACATTACTTTTTGCCTACTTATGTATAAGCTAGAATCATGAAATTTGGTACACATATGTCCCTTAATCGTGCCAATGTGCGCACACAACGTGATGATCCTATCGTTCTTATAAGTGTGTCAAACAATGAAATATACTTGTAAAAATCACCAAATTTACGAACAATCCAGAAATACGGCCAAATTTAACGTATAAGGGAGAGAGATACGACAAAATGTCACAGGACCAAAGTTGTAGATCACTCCGAATTGAAGGGACATTGTGCCATCCGTTTTGTGATATAATTTCACCAAATTTCAATTGTCTACTTCGTCTGGCAGGTTGTGCCGTCATTTTGATTTGGGGGGATAGGGGATAAAAATGAGGAAATTCTCGAAAATTTTTAAGCCCACGAAACCTATAGGTTATCGTTTTGGATATACTATACGACTGTGTTCTTATGCTGAGCCCAAAATTTGAGCCCCCCCAGCGTGCCCCCTTCAGGGAATTTTGAGAATTTCCGATTTTTCTAGGGATCCTGGGGGCATCAGTTTCCACCGTACCAAGTTTCAAATTTCTGAGATTTCTGGAAGTGGCTCATTAATTCACGTCTTTTTTCATTTTTAAATATTTATATATACATCGCTCCAGCCCGACTTGGTTTTATATATATAGATGACAGATAAGCATGAGCACGTTGAAAAGTGCAGACTTCCACTTCGAGATTCATATCTCCTAAACGGTTTATGATATTAAGAAACGGTTTGCGCCATCAGACGCCTCATTTATCGCTCTACATGTTTGTTTCTAAACCATTTCCTCGTATCTCCCATATTAAGGGGGTAATTTGAGATCAAATTTTGAATAGGGTGAAATTTGGGTGCATTTTTAACATTTTACATTACTTTTTGCCTACTTATGTATAAGCTAGAATCATGAAATTTGGTACACATATGTCCCTTAATCGTGCCAATGTGCGCACACAACGTGATGATCCTATCATTCTTATAAGTGTGTCAAACAATGAAATATACTTGTAAAAATCACCAAATTTACGAACAATCCAGAAATACGGCCAAATTTAACGTATAAGGGAGAGAGATACGACAAAATGTCACAGGACCAAAGTTGTAGATCACTCCGAATTGAAGGGACATTGTGCCATCCGTTTTGTGATATAATTTCACCAAATTTCAATTGTCTACTTCGTCTGGCAGGTTGTGCCGCCATTTTGATTTGGGGGGATAGGGGATAAAAATGAGGAAATTCTCGAAAATTTTTAAGCCCACGAAACCTATAGGTTATCGTTTTGGATATACTATACGACTGTGTTCTTATGCTGAGCCCAAAATTTGAGCCCCCCCAGCGTGCCCCCTTCAGGGAATTTTGAGAATTTCCGATTTTTCTAGGGATCCTGGGGGCATCAGTTTCCACCGTACCAAGTTTCAAATTTCTGAGATTTCTGGAAGTGCCTCATTAATTCACGTCTTTTTTCATTTTTAAATATTTATATATACATCGCTCCAGCCCGACTTGCTTTTATATATATAGATGACAGATAAGCATGAGCACGTTGAAAAGTGCAGACTTCCACTTCGAGATTCATATCTCCTAAACGGTTTATGATATTAAGAAACGGTTTGCGCCATCAGACGCCTCATTTATCGCTCTACATGTTTGTTTCTAAACCATTTCCTCGTATCTGCCATATTAAGGGGGTAAATTGAGATCAAATGTTGAATAGGGTGAAATTTGGGTGCATTTTTAACATTTTACATTACTTTTTGCCTACTTATGTATAAGCTAGAATCATGAAATTTGGTACACATATGTCCCTTAATCGTGCCAATGTGCGCACACAACGTGATGATCCTATCATTCTTATAAGTGTGTCAAACAATGAAATATACTTGTAAAAATCACCAAATTTACGAACAATCCAGAAATACGGCCAAATTTAACGTATAAGGGAGAGAGATACGACAAAATGTCACAGGACCAAAGTTGTAGATCACTCCGAATTGAAGGGACATTGTGCCATCCGTTTTGTGATACGACTTACCGTTTAGCCAAAAAATAGCTCAAAAGGAATGTCTGCACAGTCATTACAATTGCCTCCATATTTCGATATCTTTGGGGGGTAAAAAGTGAAAAATTTGAACATCTTGGAATTTTCCCGTCGGTTAGGGACCAAAAGCTATAATTTCACCAAATTTCAATTGTCTACTTCGTCTGGCAGGTTGTGCCGCCATTTTGATTTGGGGGGATAGGGGATAAAAATGAGGAAATTCTCGAAAATTTTTAAGCCCACGAAACCTATAGGTTATCGTTTTGGATATACTATACGACTGTGTTCTTATGCTGAGCCCAAAATTTGAGCCCCCCCAGCGTGCCCCCTTCAGGGAATTTTGAGAATTTCCGATTTTTCCAGGGATCCTGGGGGCATCAGTTTCCCCCGTACCAAGTTTCAAATTTCTGAGATTTCTGGAAGTGCCTCATTAATTCACGTCTTTTTTCATTTTTAAATATTTATATATACATCGCTCCAGCCCGACTTGCTTTTATATATATAGATGACAGATAAGCATGAGCACGTTGAAAAGTGCAGACTTCCACTTCGAGATTCATATCTCCTAAACGGTTTATGATATTAAGAAACGGTTTGCGCCATCAGACGCCTCATTTATCGCTCTACATGTTTGTTTCTAAACCATTTCCTCGTATCTGCCATATTAAGAGGGTAAATTGAGATCAAATTTTGAATAGGGTGAAATTTGGGTGCATTTTTAACATTTTACATTACTTTTTGCCTACTTATGTATAAGCTAGAATCATGAAATTTGGTACACATATGTCCCTTAATCGTGCCAATGTGCGCACACAACGTGATGATCCTATCGTTCTTATAAGTGTGTCAAACAATGAAATATACTTGTAAAAATCACCAAATTTACGAACAATCCAGAAATACGGCCAAATTTAACGTATAAGGGAGAGAGATACGACAAAATGTCACAGGACCAAAGTTGTAGATCACTCCGAATTGAAGGGACATTGTGCCATCCGTTTTGTGATATAATTTCACCAAATTTCAATTGTCTACTTCGTCTGGCAGGTTGTGCCGTCATTTTGATTTGGGGGGATAGGGGATAAAAATGAGGAAATTCTCGAAAATTTTTAAGCCCACGAAACCTATAGGTTATCGTTTTGGATATACTATACGACTGTGTTCTTATGCTGAGCCCAAAATTTGAGCCCCCCCAGCGTGCCCCCTTCAGGGAATTTTGAGAATTTCCGATTTTTCTAGGGATCCTGGGGGCATCAGTTTCCACCGTACCAAGTTTCAAATTTCTGAGATTTCTGGAAGTGGCTCATTAATTCACGTCTTTTTTCATTTTTAAATATTTATATATACATCGCTCCAGCCCGACTTGGTTTTATATATATAGATGACAGATAAGCATGAGCACGTTGAAAAGTGCAGACTTCCACTTCGAGATTCATATCTCCTAAACGGTTTATGATATTAAGAAACGGTTTGCGCCATCAGACGCCTCATTTATCGCTCTACATGTTTGTTTCTAAACCATTTCCTCGTATCTCCCATATTAAGGGGGTAATTTGAGATCAAATTTTGAATAGGGTGAAATTTGGGTGCATTTTTAACATTTTACATTACTTTTTGCCTACTTATGTATAAGCTAGAATCATGAAATTTGGTACACATATGTCCCTTAATCGTGCCAATGTGCGCACACAACGTGATGATCCTATCATTCTTATAAGTGTGTCAAACAATGAAATATACTTGTAAAAATCACCAAATTTACGAACAATCCAGAAATACGGCCAAATTTAACGTATAAGGGAGAGAGATACGACAAAATGTCACAGGACCAAAGTTGTAGATCACTCCGAATTGAAGGGACATTGTGCCATCCGTTTTGTGATACGACTTACCGTTTAGCCAAAAAATAGCTCAAAAGGAATGTCTGCACAGTCATTACAATTGCCTCCATATTTCGATATCTTTGGGGGGTAAAAAGTGAAAAATTTGAACATCTTGGAATTTTCCCGTCGGTTAGGGACCAAAAGCTATAATTTCACCAAATTTCAATTGTCTACTTCGTCTGGCAGGTTGTGCCGCCATTTTGATTTGGGGGGATAGGGGATAAAAATGAGGAAATTCTCGAAAATTTTTAAGCCCACGAAACCTATAGGTTATCGTTTTGGATATACTATACGACTGTGTTCTTATGCTGAGCCCAAAATTTGAGCCCCCCCAGCGTGCCCCCTTCAGGGAATTTTGAGAATTTCCGATTTTTCCAGGGATCCTGGGGGCATCAGTTTCCCCCGTACCAAGTTTCAAATTTCTGAGATTTCTGGAAGTGCCTCATTAATTCACGTCTTTTTTCATTTTTAAATATTTATATATACATCGCTCCAGCCCGACTTGCTTTTATATATATAGATGACAGATAAGCATGAGCACGTTGAAAAGTGCAGACTTCCACTTCGAGATTCATATCTCCTAAACGGTTTATGATATTAAGAAACGGTTTGCGCCATCAGACGCCTCATTTATCGCTCTACATGTTTGTTTCTAAACCATTTCCTCGTATCTCCCATATTAAGGGGGTAAATTGAGATCAAGTTTTGAATAGGGTGAAATTTGGGTGCATTTTTAACATTTTACATTACTTTTTGCCTACTTATGTATAAGCTAGAATCATGAAATTTGGTACACATATGTCCCTTAATCGTGCCAATGTGCGCACACAACGTGATGATCCTATCATTCTTATAAGTGTGTCAAACAATGAAATATACTTGTAAAAATCACCAAATTTACGAACAATCCAGAAATACGGCCAAATTTAACGTATAAGGGAGAGAGATACGACAAAATGTCACAGGACCAAAGTTGTAGATCACTCCGAATTGAAGGGACATTGTGCCATCCGTTTTGTGATACGACTTACCGTTTAGCCAAAAAATAGCTCAAAAGGAATGTCTGCACAGTCATTACAATTGCCTCCATATTTCGATATCTTTGGGGGGTAAAAAGTGAAAAATTTGAACATCTTGGAATTTTCCCGTCGGTTAGGGACCAAAAGCTATAATTTCACCAAATTTCAATTGTCTACTTCGTCTGGCAGGTTGTGCCGCCATTTTGATTTGGGGGGATAGGGGATAAAAATGAGGAAATTCTCGAAAATTTTTAAGCCCACGAAACCTATAGGTTATCGTTTTGGATATACTATACGACTGTGTTCTTATGCTGAGCCCAAAATTTGAGCCCCCCCAGCGTGCCCCCTTCAGGGAATTTTGAGAATTTCCGATTTTTCTAGGGATCCTGGGGGCATCAGTTTCCACCGTACCAAGTTTCAAATTTCTGAGATTTCTGGAAGTGCCTCATTAATTCACGTCTTTTTTCATTTTTAAATATTTATATATACATCGCTCCAGCCCGACTTGCTTTTATATATATAGATGACAGATAAGCATGAGCACGTTGAAAAGTGCAGACTTCCACTTCGAGATTCATATCTCCTAAACGGTTTATGATATTAAGAAACGGTTTGCGCCATCAGACGTCTCATTTATCGCTCTACATGTTTGTTTCTAAACCATTTCCTCGTATCTGCCATATTAAGGGGGTAAATTGAGATCAAATTTTGAATAGGGTGAAATTTGGGTGCATTTTTAACATTTTACATTACTTTTTGCCTACTTATGTATAAGCTAGAATCATGAAATTTGGTACACATATGTCCCTTAATCGTGCCAATGTGCGCACACAACGTGATGATCCTATCATTCTTATAAGTGTGTCAAACAATGAAATATACTTGTAAAAATCACCAAATTTACGAACAATCCAGAAATACGGCCAAATTTAACGTATAAGGGAGAGAGATACGACAAAATGTCACAGGACCAAAGTTGTAGATCACTCCGAGTTGAAGGGACATTGTGCCATCCGTTTTGTGATACGACTTACCGTTTAGCCAAAAAATAGCTCAAAAGGAATGTCTGCACAGTCATTACAATTGCCTCCTTTTTTCGATATCTTTGGGGGGTAAAAAGTGAAAAATTTGAACATCTTGGAATTTTCCCGTCGGTTAGGGACCAAAAGCTATAATTTCACCAAATTTCAATTGTCTACTTCGTCTGGCAGGTTGTGCCGCCATTTTGATTTGGGGGGATAGGGGATAAAAATGAGGAAATTCTCGAAAATTTTTAAGCCCACGAAACCTATAGGTTATCGTTTTGGATATACTATACGACTGTGTTCTTATGCTGAGCCCAAAATTTGAGCCCCCCCAGCGTGCCCCCTTCAGGGAATTTTGAGAATTTCCGATTTTTCCAGGGATCCTGGGGGCATCAGTTTCCCCCGTACCAAGTTTCAAATTTCTGAGATTTCTGGAAGTGCCTCATTAATTCACGTCATTTTTCATTTTTAAATATTTATATATACATCGCTCCAGCCCGACTTGCTTTTATATATATAGATGACAGATAAGCATGAGCACGTTGAAAAGTGCAGACTTCCACTTCGAGATTCATATCTCCTAAACGATTTATGATATTAAGAAACGGTTTGCGCCATCAGACGCCTCATTTATCGCTCTACATGTTGGTTTCTAAACCATTTCCTCGTATCTCCCATATTAAGGGGGTAAATTGAGATCAAGTTTTGAATAGGGTGAAATTTGGGTGCATTTTTAACATTTTACATTACTTTTTGCCTACTTATGTATAAGCTAGAATCATGAAATTTGGTACACATATGTCCCTTAATCGTGCCAATGTGCGCACACAACGTGATGATCCTATCATTCTTATAAGTGTGTCAAACAATGAAATATACTTGTAAAAATCACCAAATTTACGAACAATCCAGAAATACGGCCAAATTTAACGTATAAGGGAGAGAGATACGACAAAATGTCACAGGACCAAAGTTGTAGATCACTCCGAATTGAAGGGACATTGTGCCATCCGTTTTGTGATACGACTTACCGTTTAGCCAAAAAATAGCTCAAAAGGAATGTCTGCACAGTCATTACAATTGCCTCCATATTTCGATATCTTTGGGGGGTAAAAAGTGAAAAATTTGAACATCTTGGAATTTTCCCGTCGGTTAGGGACCAAAAGCTATAATTTCACCAAATTTCAATTGTCTACTTCGTCTGGCAGGTTGTGCCGCCATTTTGATTTGGGGGGATAGGGGATAAAAATGAGGAAATTCTCGAAAATTTTTAAGCCCACGAAACCTATAGGTTATCGTTTTGGATATACTATACGACTGTGTTCTTATGCTGAGCCCAAAATTTGAGCCCCCCCAGCGTGCCCCCTTCAGGGAATTTTGAGAATTTCCGATTTTTCTAGGGATCCTGGGGGCATCAGTTTCCACCGTACCAAGTTTCAAATTTCTGAGATTTCTGGAAGTGCCTCATTAATTCACGTCTTTTTTCATTTTTAAATATTTATATATACATCGCTCCAGCCCGACTTGCTTTTATATATATAGATGACAGATAAGCATGAGCACGTTGAAAAGTGCAGACTTCCACTTCGAGATTCATATCTCCTAAACGGTTTATGATATTAAGAAACGGTTTGCGCCATCAGACGCCTCATTTATCGCTCTACATGTTTGTTTCTAAACCATTTCCTCGTATCTGCCATATTAAGGGGGTAAATTGAGATCAAATTTTGAATAGGGTGAAATTTGGGTGCATTTTTAACATTTTACATTACTTTTTGCCTACTTATGTATAAGCTAGAATCATGAAATTTGGTACACATATGTCCCTTAATCGTGCCAATGTGCGCACACAACGTGATGATCCTATCATTCTTATAAGTGTGTCAAACAATGAAATATACTTGTAAAAATCACCAAATTTACGAACAATCCAGAAATACGGCCAAATTTAACGTATAAGGGAGAGAGATACGACAAAATGTCACAGGACCAAAGTTGTAGATCACTCCGAGTTGAAGGGACATTGTGCCATCCGTTTTGTGATACGACTTACCGTTTAGCCAAAAAATAGCTCAAAAGGAATGTCTGCACAGTCATTACAATTGCCTCCTTTTTTCGATATCTTTGGGGGGTAAAAAGTGAAAAATTTGAACATCTTGGAATTTTCCCGTCGGTTAGGGACCAAAAGCTATAATTTCACCAAATTTCAATTGTCTACTTCGTCTGGCAGGTTGTGCCGCCATTTTGATTTGGGGGGATAGGGGATAAAAATGAGGAAATTCTCGAAAATTTTTAAGCCCACGAAACCTATAGGTTATCGTTTTGGATATACTATACGACTGTGTTCTTATGCTGAGCCCAAAATTTGAGCCCCCCCAGCGTGCCCCCTTCAGGGAATTTTGAGAATTTCCGATTTTTCCAGGGATCCTGGGGGCATCAGTTTCCCCCGTACCAAGTTTCAAATTTCTGAGATTTCTGGAAGTGCCTCATTAATTCACGTCATTTTTCATTTTTAAATATTTATATATACATCGCTCCAGCCCGACTTGCTTTTATATATATAGATGACAGATAAGCATGAGCACGTTGAAAAGTGCAGACTTCCACTTCGAGATTCATATCTCCTAAACGATTTATGATATTAAGAAACGGTTTGCGCCATCAGACGCCTCATTTATCGCTCTACATGTTGGTTTCTAAACCATTTCCTCGTATCTCCCATATTAAGGGGGTAAATTGAGATCAAGTTTTGAATAGGGTGAAATTTGGGTGCATTTTTAACATTTTACATTACTTTTTGCCTACTTATGTATAAGCTAGAATCATGAAATTTGGTACACATATGTCCCTTAATCGTGCCAATGTGCGCACACAACGTGATGATCCTATCATTCTTATAAGTGTGTCAAACAATGAAATATACTTGTAAAAATCACCAAATTTACGAACAATCCAGAAATACGGCCAAATTTAACGTATAAGGGAGAGAGATACGACAAAATGTCACAGGACCAAAGTTGTAGATCACTCCGAATTGAAGGGACATTGTGCCATCCGTTTTGTGATACGACTTACCGTTTAGCCAAAAAATAGCTCAAAAGGAATGTCTGCACAGTCATTACAATTGCCTCCATATTTCGATATCTTTGGGGGGTAAAAAGTGAAAAATTTGAACATCTTGGAATTTTCCCGTCGGTTAGGGACCAAAAGCTATAATTTCACCAAATTTCAATTGTCTACTTCGTCTGGCAGGTTGTGCCGCCATTTTGATTTGGGGGGATAGGGGATAAAAATGAGGAAATTCTCGAAAATTTTTAAGCCCACGAAACCTATAGGTTATCGTTTTGGATATACTATACGACTGTGTTCTTATGCTGAGCCCAAAATTTGAGCCCCCCCAGCGTGCCCCCTTCAGGGAATTTTGAGAATTTCCGATTTTTCCAGGGATCCTGGGGGCATCAGTTTCCCCCGTACCAAGTTTCAAATTTCTGAGATTTCTGGAAGTGCCTCATTAATTCACGTCTTTTTTCATTTTTAAATATTTATATATACATCGCTCCAGCCCGACTTGCTTTTATATATATAGATGACAGATAAGCATGAGCACGTTGAAAAGTGCAGACTTCCACTTCGAGATTCATATCTCCTAAACGGTTTATGATATTAAGAAACGGTTTGCGCCATCAGACGCCTCATTTATCGCTCTACATGTTTGTTTCTAAACCATTTCCTCGTATCTCCCATATTAAGGGGGTAAATTGAGATCAAGTTTTGAATAGGGTGAAATTTGGGTGCATTTTTAACATTTTACATTACTTTTTGCCTACTTATGTATAAGCTAGAATCATGAAATTTGGTACACATATGTCCCTTAATCGTGCCAATGTGCGCACACAACGTGATGATCCTATCATTCTTATAAGTGTGTCAAACAATGAAATATACTTGTAAAAATCACCAAATTTACGAACAATCCAGAAATACGGCCAAATTTAACGTATAAGGGAGAGAGATACGACAAAATGTCACAGGACCAAAGTTGTAGATCACTCCGAATTGAAGGGACATTGTGCCATCCGTTTTGTGATACGACTTACCGTTTAGCCAAAAAATAGCTCAAAAGGAATGTCTGCACAGTCATTACAATTGCCTCCATATTTCGATATCTTTGGGGGGTAAAAAGTGAAAAATTTGAACATCTTGGAATTTTCCCGTCGGTTAGGGACCAAAAGCTATAATTTCACCAAATTTCAATTGTCTACTTCGTCTGGCAGGTTGTGCCGCCATTTTGATTTGGGGGGATAGGGGATAAAAATGAGGAAATTCTCGAAAATTTTTAAGCCCACGAAACCTATAGGTTATCGTTTTGGATATACTATACGACTGTGTTCTTATGCTGAGCCCAAAATTTGAGCCCCCCCCAGCGTGCCCCCTTCAGGGAATTTTGAGAATTTCCGATTTTTCTAGGGATCCTGGGGGCATCAGTTTCCACCGTACCAAGTTTCAAATTTCTGAGATTTCTGGAAGTGCCTCATTAATTCACGTCTTTTTTCATTTTTAAATATTTATATATACATCGCTCCAGCCCGACTTGCTTTTATATATATAGATGACAGATAAGCATGAGCACGTTGAAAAGTGCAGACTTCCACTTCGAGATTCATATCTCCTAAACGGTTTATGATATTAAGAAACGGTTTGCGCCATCAGACGTCTCATTTATCGCTCTACATGTTTGTTTCTAAACCATTTCCTCGTATCTGCCATATTAAGGGGGTAAATTGAGATCAAATTTTGAATAGGGTGAAATTTGGGTGCATTTTTAACATTTTACATTACTTTTTGCCTACTTATGTATAAGCTAGAATCATGAAATTTGGTACACATATGTCCCTTAATCGTGCCAATGTGCGCACACAACGTGATGATCCTATCATTCTTATAAGTGTGTCAAACAATGAAATATACTTGTAAAAATCACCAAATTTACGAACAATCCAGAAATACGGCCAAATTTAACGTATAAGGGAGAGAGATACGACAAAATGTCACAGGACCAAAGTTGTAGATCACTCCGAGTTGAAGGGACATTGTGCCATCCGTTTTGTGATACGACTTACCGTTTAGCCAAAAAATAGCTCAAAAGGAATGTCTGCACAGTCATTACAATTGCCTCCTTTTTTCGATATCTTTGGGGGGTAAAAAGTGAAAAATTTGAACATCTTGGAATTTTCCCGTCGGTTAGGGACCAAAAGCTATAATTTCACCAAATTTCAATTGTCTACTTCGTCTGGCAGGTTGTGCCGCCATTTTGATTTGGGGGGATAGGGGATAAAAATGAGGAAATTCTCGAAAATTTTTAAGCCCACGAAACCTATAGGTTATCGTTTTGGATATACTATACGACTGTGTTCTTATGCTGAGCCCAAAATTTGAGCCCCCCCAGCGTGCCCCCTTCAGGGAATTTTGAGAATTTCCGATTTTTCCAGGGATCCTGGGGGCATCAGTTTCCCCCGTACCAAGTTTCAAATTTCTGAGATTTCTGGAAGTGCCTCATTAATTCACGTCATTTTTCATTTTTAAATATTTATATATACATCGCTCCAGCCCGACTTGCTTTTATATATATAGATGACAGATAAGCATGAGCACGTTGAAAAGTGCAGACTTCCACTTCGAGATTCATATCTCCTAAACGATTTATGATATTAAGAAACGGTTTGCGCCATCAGACGCCTCATTTATCGCTCTACATGTTGGTTTCTAAACCATTTCCTCGTATCTCCCATATTAAGGGGGTAAATTGAGATCAAGTTTTGAATAGGGTGAAATTTGGGTGCATTTTTAACATTTTACATTACTTTTTGCCTACTTATGTATAAGCTAGAATCATGAAATTTGGTACACATATGTCCCTTAATCGTGCCAATGTGCGCACACAACGTGATGATCCTATCATTCTTATAAGTGTGTCAAACAATGAAATATACTTGTAAAAATCACCAAATTTACGAACAATCCAGAAATACGGCCAAATTTAACGTATAAGGGAGAGAGATACGACAAAATGTCACAGGACCAAAGTTGTAGATCACTCCGAATTGAAGGGACATTGTGCCATCCGTTTTGTGATACGACTTACCGTTTAGCCAAAAAATAGCTCAAAAGGAATGTCTGCACAGTCATTACAATTGCCTCCATATTTCGATATCTTTGGGGGGTAAAAAGTGAAAAATTTGAACATCTTGGAATTTTCCCGTCGGTTAGGGACCAAAAGCTATAATTTCACCAAATTTCAATTGTCTACTTCGTCTGGCAGGTTGTGCCGCCATTTTGATTTGGGGGGATAGGGGATAAAAATGAGGAAATTCTCGAAAATTTTTAAGCCCACGAAACCTATAGGTTATCGTTTTGGATATACTATACGACTGTGTTCTTATGCTGAGCCCAAAATTTGAGCCCCCCCAGCGTGCCCCCTTCAGGGAATTTTGAGAATTTCCGATTTTTCTAGGGATCCTGGGGGCATCAGTTTCCACCGTACCAAGTTTCAAATTTCTGAGATTTCTGGAAGTGCCTCATTAATTCACGTCTTTTTTCATTTTTAAATATTTATATATACATCGCTCCAGCCCGACTTGCTTTTATATATATAGATGACAGATAAGCATGAGCACGTTGAAAAGTGCAGACTTCCACTTCGAGATTCATATCTCCTAAACGGTTTATGATATTAAGAAACGGTTTGCGCCATCAGACGCCTCATTTATCGCTCTACATGTTTGTTTCTAAACCATTTCCTCGTATCTGCCATATTAAGGGGGTAAATTGAGATCAAATTTTGAATAGGGTGAAATTTGGGTGCATTTTTAACATTTTACATTACTTTTTGCCTACTTATGTATAAGCTAGAATCATGAAATTTGGTACACATATGTCCCTTAATCGTGCCAATGTGCGCACACAACGTGATGATCCTATCATTCTTATAAGTGTGTCAAACAATGAAATATACTTGTAAAAATCACCAAATTTACGAACAATCCAGAAATACGGCCAAATTTAACGTATAAGGGAGAGAGATACGACAAAATGTCACAGGACCAAAGTTGTAGATCACTCCGAGTTGAAGGGACATTGTGCCATCCGTTTTGTGATACGACTTACCGTTTAGCCAAAAAATAGCTCAAAAGGAATGTCTGCACAGTCATTACAATTGCCTCCTTTTTTCGATATCTTTGGGGGGTAAAAAGTGAAAAATTTGAACATCTTGGAATTTTCCCGTCGGTTAGGGACCAAAAGCTATAATTTCACCAAATTTCAATTGTCTACTTCGTCTGGCAGGTTGTGCCGCCATTTTGATTTGGGGGGATAGGGGATAAAAATGAGGAAATTCTCGAAAATTTTTAAGCCCACGAAACCTATAGGTTATCGTTTTGGATATACTATACGACTGTGTTCTTATGCTGAGCCCAAAATTTGAGCCCCCCCAGCGTGCCCCCTTCAGGGAATTTTGAGAATTTCCGATTTTTCCAGGGATCCTGGGGGCATCAGTTTCCCCCGTACCAAGTTTCAAATTTCTGAGATTTCTGGAAGTGCCTCATTAATTCACGTCATTTTTCATTTTTAAATATTTATATATACATCGCTCCAGCCCGACTTGCTTTTATATATATAGATGACAGATAAGCATGAGCACGTTGAAAAGTGCAGACTTCCACTTCGAGATTCATATCTCCTAAACGATTTATGATATTAAGAAACGGTTTGCGCCATCAGACGCCTCATTTATCGCTCTACATGTTGGTTTCTAAACCATTTCCTCGTATCTCCCATATTAAGGGGGTAAATTGAGATCAAGTTTTGAATAGGGTGAAATTTGGGTGCATTTTTAACATTTTACATTACTTTTTGCCTACTTATGTATAAGCTAGAATCATGAAATTTGGTACACATATGTCCCTTAATCGTGCCAATGTGCGCACACAACGTGATGATCCTATCATTCTTATAAGTGTGTCAAACAATGAAATATACTTGTAAAAATCACCAAATTTACGAACAATCCAGAAATACGGCCAAATTTAACGTATAAGGGAGAGAGATACGACAAAATGTCACAGGACCAAAGTTGTAGATCACTCCGAATTGAAGGGACATTGTGCCATCCGTTTTGTGATACGACTTACCGTTTAGCCAAAAAATAGCTCAAAAGGAATGTCTGCACAGTCATTACAATTGCCTCCATATTTCGATATCTTTGGGGGGTAAAAAGTGAAAAATTTGAACATCTTGGAATTTTCCCGTCGGTTAGGGACCAAAAGCTATAATTTCACCAAATTTCAATTGTCTACTTCGTCTGGCAGGTTGTGCCGCCATTTTGATTTGGGGGGATAGGGGATAAAAATGAGGAAATTCTCGAAAATTTTTAAGCCCACGAAACCTATAGGTTATCGTTTTGGATATACTATACGACTGTGTTCTTATGCTGAGCCCAAAATTTGAGCCCCCCCAGCGTGCCCCCTTCAGGGAATTTTGAGAATTTCCGATTTTTCTAGGGATCCTGGGGGCATCAGTTTCCACCGTACCAAGTTTCAAATTTCTGAGATTTCTGGAAGTGCCTCATTAATTCACGTCTTTTTTCATTTTTAAATATTTATATATACATCGCTCCAGCCCGACTTGCTTTTATATATATAGATGACAGATAAGCATGAGCACGTTGAAAAGTGCAGACTTCCACTTCGAGATTCATATCTCCTAAACGGTTTATGATATTAAGAAACGGTTTGCGCCATCAGACGCCTCATTTATCGCTCTAGATGTTTGTTTCTAAACCATTTCCTCGTATCTGCCATATTAAGAGGGTAAATTGAGATCAAATTTTGAATAGGGTGAAATTTGGGTGCATTTTTAACATTTTACATTACTTTTTGCCTACTTATGTATAAGCTAGAATCATGAAATTTGGTACACATATGTCCCTTAATCGTGCCAATGTGCGCACACAACGTGATGATCCTATCATTCTTATAAGTGTGTCAAACAATGAAATATACTTGTAAAAATCACCAAATTTACGAACAATCCAGAAATACGGCCAAATTTAACGTATAAGGGAGAGAGATACGACAAAATGTCACAGGACCAAAGTTGTAGATCACTCCGAATTGAAGGGACATTGTGCCATCCGTTTTGTGATACGACTTACCGTTTAGCCAAAAAATAGCTCAAAAGGAATGTCTGCACAGTCATTACAATTGCCTCCATATTTCGATATCTTTGGGGGGTAAAAAGTGAAAAATTTGAACATCTTGGAATTTTCCCGTCGGTTAGGGACCAAAAGCTATAATTTCACCAAATTTCAATTGTCTACTTCGTCTGGCAGGTTGTGCCGCCATTTTGATTTGGGGGGATAGGGGATAAAAATGAGGAAATTCTCGAAAATTTTTAAGCCCACGAAACCTATAGGTTATCGTTTTGGATATACTATACGACTGTGTTCTTATGCTGAGCCCAAAATTTGAGCCCCCCCAGCGTGCCCCCTTCAGGGAATTTTGAGAATTTCCGATTTTTCCAGGGATCCTGGGGGCATCAGTTTCCCCCGTACCAAGTTTCAAATTTCTGAGATTTCTGGAAGTGCCTCATTAATTCACGTCTTTTTTCATTTTTAAATATTTATATATACATCGCTCCAGCCCGACTTGCTTTTATATATATAGATGACAGATAAGCATGAGCACGTTGAAAAGTGCAGACTTCCACTTCGAGATTCATATCTCCTAAACGGTTTATGATATTAAGAAACGGTTTGCGCCATCAGACGCCTCATTTATCGCTCTACATGTTTGTTTCTAAACCATTTCCTCGTATCTCCCATATTAAGGGGGTAAATTGCGATCAAGTTTTGAATAGGGTGAAATTTGGGTGCATTTTTAACATTTTACATTACTTTTTGCCTACTTATGTATAAGCTAGAATCATGAAATTTGGTACACATATGTCCCTTAATCGTGCCAATGTGCGCACACAACGTGATGATCCTATCATTCTTATAAGTGTGTCAAACAATGAAATATACTTGTAAAAATCACCAAATTTACGAACAATCCAGAAATACGGCCAAATTTAACGTATAAGGGAGAGAGATACGACAAAATGTCACAGGACCAAAGTTGTAGATCACTCCGAATTGAAGGGACATTGTGCCATCCGTTTTGTGATACGACTTACCGTTTAGCCAAAAAATAGCTCAAAAGGAATGTCTGCACAGTCATTACAATTGCCTCCATATTTCGATATCTTTGGGGGGTAAAAAGTGAAAAATTTGAACATCTTGGAATTTTCCCGTCGGTTAGGGACCAAAAGCTATAATTTCACCAAATTTCAATTGTCTACTTCGTCTGGCAGGTTGTGCCGCCATTTTGATTTGGGGGGATAGGGGATAAAAATGAGGAAATTCTCGAAAATTTTTAAGCCCACGAAACCTATAGGTTATCGTTTTGGATATACTATACGACTGTGTTCTTATGCTGAGCCCAAAATTTGAGCCCCCCCAGCGTGCCCCCTTCAGGGAATTTTGAGAATTTCCGATTTTTCTAGGGATCCTGGGGGCATCAGTTTCCACCGTACCAAGTTTCAAATTTCTGAGATTTCTGGAAGTGCCTCATTAATTCACGTCTTTTTTCATTTTTAAATATTTATATATACATCGCTCCAGCCCGACTTGCTTTTATATATATAGATGACAGATAAGCATGAGCACGTTGAAAAGTGCAGACTTCCACTTCGAGATTCATATCTCCTAAACGGTTTATGATATTAAGAAACGGTTTGCGCCATCAGACGCCTCATTTATCGCTCTACATGTTTGTTTCTAAACCATTTCCTCGTATCTGCCATATTAAGGGGGTAAATTGAGATCAAATTTTGAGTAGGGTGAAATTTGGGTGCATTTTTAACATTTTACATTACTTTTTGCCTACTTATGTATAAGCTAGAATCATGAAATTTGGTACACATATGTCCCTTAATCGTGCCAATGTGCGCACACAACGTGATGATCCTATCATTCTTATAAGTGTGTCAAACAATGAAATATACTTGTAAAAATCACCAAATTTACGAACAATCCAGAAATACGGCCAAATTTAACGTATAAGGGAGAGAGATACGACAAAATGTCACAGGACCAAAGTTGTAGATCACTCCGAGTTGAAGGGACATTGTGCCATCCGTTTTGTGATACGACTTACCGTTTAGCCAAAAAATAGCTCAAAAGGAATGTCTGCACAGTCATTACAATTGCCTCCTTTTTTCGATATCTTTGGGGGGTAAAAAGTGAAAAATTTGAACATCTTGGAATTTTCCCGTCGGTTAGGGACCAAAAGCTATAATTTCACCAAATTTCAATTGTCTACTTCGTCTGGCAGGTTGTGCCGCCATATTGATTTGGGGGGATAGGGGATAAAAATGAGGAAATTCTCGAAAATTTTTAAGCCCACGAAACCTATAGGTTATCGTTTTGGATATACTATACGACTGTGTTCTTATGCTGAGCCCAAAATTTGAGCCCCCCCAGCGTGCCCCCTTCAGGGAATTTTGAGAATTTCCGATTTTTCCAGGGATCCTGGGGGCATCAGTTTCCCCCGTACCAAGTTTCAAATTTCTGAGATTTCTGGAAGTGCCTCATTAATTCACGTCATTTTTCATTTTTAAATATTTATATATACATCGCTCCAGCCCGACTTGCTTTTATATATATAGATGACAGATAAGCATGAGCACGTTGAAAAGTGCAGACTTCCACTTCGAGATTCATATCTCCTAAACGGTTTATGATATTAAGAAACGGTTTGCGCCATCAGACGCCTCATTTATCGCTCTACATGTTGGTTTCTAAACCATTTCCTCGTATCTCCCATAATAAGGGGGTAAATTGAGATCAAGTTTTGAATAGGGTGAAATTTGGGTGCATTTTTAACATTTTACATTACTTTTTGCCTACTTATGTATAAGCTAGAATCATGAAATTTGGTACACATATGTCCCTTAATCGTGCCAATGTGCGCACACAACGTGATGATCCTATCATTCTTATAAGTGTGTCAAACAATGAAATATACTTGTAAAAATCACCAAATTTACGAACAATCCAGAAATACGGCCAAATTTAACGTATAAGGGAGAGAGATACGACAAAATGTCACAGGACCAAAGTTGTAGATCACTCCGAATTGAAGGGACATTGTGCCATCCGTTTTGTGATACGACTTACCGTTTAGCCAAAAAATAGCTCAAAAGGAATGTCTGCACAGTCATTACAATTGCCTCCATATTTCGATATCTTTGGGGGGTAAAAAGTGAAAAATTTGAACATCTTGGAATTTTCCCGTCGGTTAGGGACCAAAAGCTATAATTTCACCAAATTTCAATTGTCTACTTCGTCTGGCAGGTTGTGCCGCCATTTTGATTTGGGGGGATAGGGGATAAAAATGAGGAAATTCTCGAAAATTTTTAAGCCCACGAAACCTATAGGTTATCGTTTTGGATATACTATACGACTGTGTTCTTATGCTGAGCCCAAAATTTGAGCCCCCCCAGCGTGCCCCCTTCAGGGAATTTTGAGAATTTCCGATTTTTCTAGGGATCCTGGGGGCATCAGTTTCCACCGTACCAAGTTTCAAATTTCTGAGATTTCTGGAAGTGCCTCATTAATTCACGTCTTTTTTCATTTTTAAATATTTATATATACATCGCTCCAGCCCGACTTGCTTTTATATATATAGATGACAGATAAGCATGAGCACGTTGAAAAGTGCAGACTTCCACTTCGAGATTCATATCTCCTAAACGGTTTATGATATTAAGAAACGGTTTGCGCCATCAGACGCCTCATTTATCGCTCTAGATGTTTGTTTCTAAACCATTTCCTCGTATCTGCCATATTAAGAGGGTAAATTGAGATCAAATTTTGAATAGGGTGAAATTTGGGTGCATTTTTAACATTTTACATTACTTTTTGCCTACTTATGTATAAGCTAGAATCATGAAATTTGGTACACATATGTCCCTTAATCGTGCCAATGTGCGCACACAACGTGATGATCCTATCATTCTTATAAGTGTGTCAAACAATGAAATATACTTGTAAAAATCACCAAATTTACGAACAATCCAGAAATACGGCCAAATTTAACGTATAAGGGAGAGAGATACGACAAAATGTCACAGGACCAAAGTTGTAGATCACTCCGAATTGAAGGGACATTGTGCCATCCGTTTTGTGATACGACTTACCGTTTAGCCAAAAAATAGCTCAAAAGGAATGTCTGCACAGTCATTACAATTGCCTCCATATTTCGATATCTTTGGGGGGTAAAAAGTGAAAAATTTGAACATCTTGGAATTTTCCCGTCGGTTAGGGACCAAAAGCTATAATTTCACCAAATTTCAATTGTCTACTTCGTCTGGCAGGTTGTGCCGCCATTTTGATTTGGGGGGATAGGGGATAAAAATGAGGAAATTCTCGAAAATTTTTAAGCCCACGAAACCTATAGGTTATCGTTTTGGATATACTATACGACTGTGTTCTTATGCTGAGCCCAAAATTTGAGCCCCCCCAGCGTGCCCCCTTCAGGGAATTTTGAGAATTTCCGATTTTTCCAGGGATCCTGGGGGCATCAGTTTCCCCCGTACCAAGTTTCAAATTTCTGAGATTTCTGGAAGTGCCTCATTAATTCACGTCTTTTTTCATTTTTAAATATTTATATATACATCGCTCCAGCCCGACTTGCTTTTATATATATAGATGACAGATAAGCATGAGCACGTTGAAAAGTGCAGACTTCCACTTCGAGATTCATATCTCCTAAACGGTTTATGATATTAAGAAACGGTTTGCGCCATCAGACGCCTCATTTATCGCTCTACATGTTTGTTTCTAAACCATTTCCTCGTATCTCCCATATTAAGGGGGTAAATTGCGATCAAGTTTTGAATAGGGTGAAATTTGGGTGCATTTTTAACATTTTACATTACTTTTTGCCTACTTATGTATAAGCTAGAATCATGAAATTTGGTACACATATGTCCCTTAATCGTGCCAATGTGCGCACACAACGTGATGATCCTATCATTCTTATAAGTGTGTCAAACAATGAAATATACTTGTAAAAATCACCAAATTTACGAACAATCCAGAAATACGGCCAAATTTAACGTATAAGGGAGAGAGATACGACAAAATGTCACAGGACCAAAGTTGTAGATCACTCCGAATTGAAGGGACATTGTGCCATCCGTTTTGTGATACGACTTACCGTTTAGCCAAAAAATAGCTCAAAAGGAATGTCTGCACAGTCATTACAATTGCCTCCATATTTCGATATCTTTGGGGGGTAAAAAGTGAAAAATTTGAACATCTTGGAATTTTCCCGTCGGTTAGGGACCAAAAGCTATAATTTCACCAAATTTCAATTGTCTACTTCGTCTGGCAGGTTGTGCCGCCATTTTGATTTGGGGGGATAGGGGATAAAAATGAGGAAATTCTCGAAAATTTTTAAGCCCACGAAACCTATAGGTTATCGTTTTGGATATACTATACGACTGTGTTCTTATGCTGAGCCCAAAATTTGAGCCCCCCCAGCGTGCCCCCTTCAGGGAATTTTGAGAATTTCCGATTTTTCTAGGGATCCTGGGGGCATCAGTTTCCACCGTACCAAGTTTCAAATTTCTGAGATTTCTGGAAGTGCCTCATTAATTCACGTCTTTTTTCATTTTTAAATATTTATATATACATCGCTCCAGCCCGACTTGCTTTTATATATATAGATGACAGATAAGCATGAGCACGTTGAAAAGTGCAGACTTCCACTTCGAGATTCATATCTCCTAAACGGTTTATGATATTAAGAAACGGTTTGCGCCATCAGACGCCTCATTTATCGCTCTACATGTTGGTTTCTAAACCATTTCCTCGTATCTCCCATATTAAGGGGGTAAATTGAGATCAAGTTTTGAATAGGGTGAAATTTGGGTGCATTTTTAACATTTTACATTACTTTTTGCCTACTTATGTATAAGCTAGAATCATGAAATTTGGTACACATATGTCCCTTAATCGTGCCAATGTGCGCACACAACGTGATGATCCTATCATTCTTATAAGTGTGTCAAACAATGAAATATACTTGTAAAAATCACCAAATTTACGAACAATCCAGAAATACGGCCAAATTTAACGTATAAGGGAGAGAGATACGACAAAATGTCACAGGACCAAAGTTGTAGATCACTCCGAATTGAAGGGACATTGTGCCATCCGTTTTGTGATACGACTTACCGTTTAGCCAAAAAATAGCTCAAAAGGAATGTCTGCACAGTCATTACAATTGCCTCCATATTTCGATATCTTTGGGGGGTAAAAAGTGAAAAATTTGAACATCTTGGAATTTTCCCGTCGGTTAGGGACCAAAAGCTATAATTTCACCAAATTTCAATTGTCTACTTCGTCTGGCAGGTTGTGCCGCCATTTTGATTTGGGGGGGATAGGGGATAAAAATGAGGAAATTCTCGAAAATTTTTAAGCCCACGAAACCTATAGGTTATCGTTTTGGATATACTATACGACTGTGTTCTTATGCTGAGCCCAAAATTTGAGCCCCCCCAGCGTGCCCCCTTCAGGGAATTTTGAGAATTTCCGATTTTTCTAGGGATCCTGGGGGCATCAGTTTCCACCGTACCAAGTTTCAAATTTCTGAGATTTCTGGAAGTGCCTCATTAATTCACGTCTTTTTTCATTTTTAAATATTTATATATACATCGCTCCAGCCCGACTTGCTTTTATATATATAGATGACAGATAAGCATGAGCACGTTGAAAAGTGCAGACTTCCACTTCGAGATTCATATCTCCTAAACGGTTTATGATATTAAGAAACGGTTTGCGCCATCAGACGCCTCATTTATCGCTCTAGATGTTTGTTTCTAAACCATTTCCTCGTATCTGCCATATTAAGAGGGTAAATTGAGATCAAATTTTGAATAGGGTGAAATTTGGGTGCATTTTTAACATTTTACATTACTTTTTGCCTACTTATGTATAAGCTAGAATCATGAAATTTGGTACACATATGTCCCTTAATCGTGCCAATGTGCGCACACAACGTGATGATCCTATCATTCTTATAAGTGTGTCAAACAATGAAATATACTTGTAAAAATCACCAAATTTACGAACAATCCAGAAATACGGCCAAATTTAACGTATAAGGGAGAGAGATACGACAAAATGTCACAGGACCAAAGTTGTAGATCACTCCGAATTGAAGGGACATTGTGCCATCCGTTTTGTGATACGACTTACCGTTTAGCCAAAAAATAGCTCAAAAGGAATGTCTGCACAGTCATTACAATTGCCTCCATATTTCGATATCTTTGGGGGGTAAAAAGTGAAAAATTTGAACATCTTGGAATTTTCCCGTCGGTTAGGGACCAAAAGCTATAATTTCACCAAATTTCAATTGTCTACTTCGTCTGGCAGGTTGTGCCGCCATTTTGATTTGGGGGATAGGGGATAAAAATGAGGAAATTCTCGAAAATTTTTAAGCCCACGAAACCTATAGGTTATCGTTTTGGATATACTATACGACTGTGTTCTTATGCTGAGCCCAAAATTTGAGCCCCCCCAGCGTGCCCCCTTCAGGGAATTTTGAGAATTTCCGATTTTTCCAGGGATCCTGGGGGCATCAGTTTCCCCCGTACCAAGTTTCAAATTTCTGAGATTTCTGGAAGTGCCTCATTAATTCACGTCTTTTTTCATTTTTAAATATTTATATATACATCGCTCCAGCCCGACTTGCTTTTATATATATAGATGACAGATAAGCATGAGCACGTTGAAAAGTGCAGACTTCCACTTCGAGATTCATATCTCCTAAACGGTTTATGATATTAAGAAACGGTTTGCGCCATCAGACGCCTCATTTATCGCTCTACATGTTTGTTTCTAAACCATTTCCTCGTATCTCCCATATTAAGGGGGTAAATTGCGATCAAGTTTTGAATAGGGTGAAATTTGGGTGCATTTTTAACATTTTACATTACTTTTTGCCTACTTATGTATAAGCTAGAATCATGAAATTTGGTACACATATGTCCCTTAATCGTGCCAATGTGCGCACACAACGTGATGATCCTATCATTCTTATAAGTGTGTCAAACAATGAAATATACTTGTAAAAATCACCAAATTTACGAACAATCCAGAAATACGGCCAAATTTAACGTATAAGGGAGAGAGATACGACAAAATGTCACAGGACCAAAGTTGTAGATCACTCCGAATTGAAGGGACATTGTGCCATCCGTTTTGTGATACGACTTACCGTTTAGCCAAAAAATAGCTCAAAAGGAATGTCTGCACAGTCATTACAATTGCCTCCATATTTCGATATCTTTGGGGGGTAAAAAGTGAAAAATTTGAACATCTTGGAATTTTCCCGTCGGTTAGGGACCAAAAGCTATAATTTCACCAAATTTCAATTGTCTACTTCGTCTGGCAGGTTGTGCCGCCATTTTGATTTGGGGGATAGGGGATAAAAATGAGGAAATTCTCGAAAATTTTTAAGCCCACGAAACCTATAGGTTATCGTTTTGGATATACTATACGACTGTGTTCTTATGCTGAGCCCAAAATTTGAGCCCCCCCAGCGTGCCCCCTTCAGGGAATTTTGAGAATTTCCGATTTTTCCAGGGATCCTGGGGGCATCAGTTTCCCCCGTACCAAGTTTCAAATTTCTGAGATTTCTGGAAGTGCCTCATTAATTCACGTCTTTTTTCATTTTTAAATATTTATATATACATCGCTCCAGCCCGACTTGCTTTTATATATATAGATGACAGATAAGCATGAGCACGTTGAAAAGTGCAGACTTCCACTTCGAGATTCATATCTCCTAAACGGTTTATGATATTAAGAAACGGTTTGCGCCATCAGACGCCTCATTTATCGCTCTACATGTTTGTTTCTAAACCATTTCCTCGTATCTCCCATATTAAGGGGGTAAATTGCGATCAAGTTTTGAATAGGGTGAAATTTGGGTGCATTTTTAACATTTTACATTACTTTTTGCCTACTTATGTATAAGCTAGAATCATGAAATTTGGTACACATATGTCCCTTAATCGTGCCAATGTGCGCACACAACGTGATGATCCTATCATTCTTATAAGTGTGTCAAACAATGAAATATACTTGTAAAAATCACCAAATTTACGAACAATCCAGAAATACGGCCAAATTTAACGTATAAGGGAGAGAGATACGACAAAATGTCACAGGACCAAAGTTGTAGATCACTCCGAATTGAAGGGACATTGTGCCATCCGTTTTGTGATACGACTTACCGTTTAGCCAAAAAATAGCTCAAAAGGAATGTCTGCACAGTCATTACAATTGCCTCCATATTTCGATATCTTTGGGGGGTAAAAAGTGAAAAATTTGAACATCTTGGAATTTTCCCGTCGGTTAGGGACCAAAAGCTATAATTTCACCAAATTTCAATTGTCTACTTCGTCTGGCAGGTTGTGCCGCCATTTTGATTTGGGGGGATAGGGGATAAAAATGAGGAAATTCTCGAAAATTTTTAAGCCCACGAAACCTATAGGTTATCGTTTTGGATATACTATACGACTGTGTTCTTATGCTGAGCCCAAAATTTGAGCCCCCCCAGCGTGCCCCCTTCAGGGAATTTTGAGAATTTCCGATTTTTCCAGGGATCCTGGGGGCATCAGTTTCCCCCGTACCAAGTTTCAAATTTCTGAGATTTCTGGAAGTGCCTCATTAATTCACGTCTTTTTTCATTTTTAAATATTTATATATACATCGCTCCAGCCCGACTTGCTTTTATATATATAGATGACAGATAAGCATGAGCACGTTGAAAAGTGCAGACTTCCACTTCGAGATTCATATCTCCTAAACGGTTTATGATATTAAGAAACGGTTTGCGCCATCAGACGCCTCATTTATCGCTCTACATGTTTGTTTCTAAACCATTTCCTCGTATCTCCCATATTAAGGGGGTAAATTGCGATCAAGTTTTGAATAGGGTGAAATTTGGGTGCATTTTTAACATTTTACATTACTTTTTGCCTACTTATGTATAAGCTAGAATCATGAAATTTGGTACACATATGTCCCTTAATCGTGCCAATGTGCGCACACAACGTGATGATCCTATCATTCTTATAAGTGTGTCAAACAATGAAATATACTTGTAAAAATCACCAAATTTACGAACAATCCAGAAATACGGCCAAATTTAACGTATAAGGGAGAGAGATACGACAAAATGTCACAGGACCAAAGTTGTAGATCACTCCGAATTGAAGGGACATTGTGCCATCCGTTTTGTGATACGACTTACCGTTTAGCCAAAAAATAGCTCAAAAGGAATGTCTGCACAGTCATTACAATTGCCTCCATATTTCGATATCTTTGGGGGGTAAAAAGTGAAAAATTTGAACATCTTGGAATTTTCCCGTCGGTTAGGGACCAAAAGCTATAATTTCACCAAATTTCAATTGTCTACTTCGTCTGGCAGGTTGTGCCGCCATTTTGATTTGGGGGGATAGGGGATAAAAATGAGGAAATTCTCGAAAATTTTTAAGCCCACGAAACCTATAGGTTATCGTTTTGGATATACTATACGACTGTGTTCTTATGCTGAGCCCAAAATTTGAGCCCCCCCAGCGTGCCCCCTTCAGGGAATTTTGAGAATTTCCGATTTTTCTAGGGATCCTGGGGGCATCAGTTTCCACCGTACCAAGTTTCAAATTTCTGAGATTTCTGGAAGTGCCTCATTAATTCACGTCTTTTTTCATTTTTAAATATTTATATATACATCGCTCCAGCCCGACTTGCTTTTATATATATAGATGACAGATAAGCATGAGCACGTTGAAAAGTGCAGACTTCCACTTCGAGATTCATATCTCCTAAACGGTTTATGATATTAAGAAACGGTTTGCGCCATCAGACGCCTCATTTATCGCTCTACATGTTTGTTTCTAAACCATTTCCTCGTATCTGCCATATTAAGGGGGTAAATTGAGATCAAATTTTGAATAGGGTGAAATTTGGGTGCATTTTTAACATTTTACATTACTTTTTGCCTACTTATGTATAAGCTAGAATCATGAAATTTGGTACACATATGTCCCTTAATCGTGCCAATGTGCGCACACAACGTGATGATCCTATCATTCTTATAAGTGTGTCAAACAATGAAATATACTTGTAAAAATCACCAAATTTACGAACAATCCAGAAATACGGCCAAATTTAACGTATAAGGGAGAGAGATACGACAAAATGTCACAGGACCAAAGTTGTAGATCACTCCGAATTGAAGGGACATTGTGCCATCCGTTTTGTGATACGACTTACCGTTTAGCCAAAAAATAGCTCAAAAGGAATGTCTGCACAGTCATTACAATTGCCTCCATATTTCGATATCTTTGGGGGGTAAAAAGTGAAAAATTTGAACATCTTGGAATTTTCCCGTCGGTTAGGGACCAAAAGCTATAATTTCACCAAATTTCAATTGTCTACTTCGTCTGGCAGGTTGTGCCGCCATTTTGATTTGGGGGGATAGGGGATAAAAATGAGGAAATTCTCGAAAATTTTTAAGCCCACGAAACCTATAGGTTATCGTTTTGGATATACTATACGACTGTGTTCTTATGCTGAGCCCAAAATTTGAGCCCCCCCAGCGTGCCCCCTTCAGGGAATTTTGAGAATTTCCGATTTTTCTAGGGATCCTGGGGGCATCAGTTTCCACCGTACCAAGTTTCAAATTTCTGAGATTTCTGGAAGTGCCTCATTAATTCACGTCTTTTTTCATTTTTAAATATTTATATATACATCGCTCCAGCCCGACTTGCTTTTATATATATAGATGACAGATAAGCATGAGCACGTTGAAAAGTGCAGACTTCCACTTCGAGATTCATATCTCCTAAACGGTTTATGATATTAAGAAACGGTTTGCGCCATCAGACGCCTCATTTATCGCTCTACATGTTTGTTTCTAAACCATTTCCTCGTATCTGCCATATTAAGGGGGTAAATTGAGATCAAATTTTGAATAGGGTGAAATTTGGGTGCATTTTTAACATTTTACATTACTTTTTGCCTACTTATGTATAAGCTAGAATCATGAAATTTGGTACACATATGTCCCTTAATCGTGCCAATGTGCGCACACAACGTGATGATCCTATCATTCTTATAAGTGTGTCAAACAATGAAATATACTTGTAAAAATCACCAAATTTACGAACAATCCAGAAATACGGCCAAATTTAACGTATAAGGGAGAGAGATACGACAAAATGTCACAGGACCAAAGTTGTAGATCACTCCGAGTTGAAGGGACATTGTGCCATCCGTTTTGTGATACGACTTACCGTTTAGCCAAAAAATAGCTCAAAAGGAATGTCTGCACAGTCATTACAATTGCCTCCTTTTTTCGATATCTTTGGGGGGTAAAAAGTGAAAAATTTGAACATCTTGGAATTTTCCCGTCGGTTAGGGACCAAAAGCTATAATTTCACCAAATTTCAATTGTCTACTTCGTCTGGCAGGTTGTGCCGCCATTTTGATTTGGGGGGATAGGGGATAAAAATGAGGAAATTCTCGAAAATTTTTAAGCCCACGAAACCTATAGGTTATCGTTTTGGATATACTATACGACTGTGTTCTTATGCTGAGCCCAAAATTTGAGCCCCCCCAGCGTGCCCCCTTCAGGGAATTTTGAGAATTTCCGATTTTTCCAGGGATCCTGGGGGCATCAGTTTCCCCCGTACCAAGTTTCAAATTTCTGAGATTTCTGGAAGTGCCTCATTAATTCACGTCATTTTTCATTTTTAAATATTTATATATACATCGCTCCAGCCCGACTTGCTTTTATATATATAGATGACAGATAAGCATGAGCACGTTGAAAAGTGCAGACTTCCACTTCGAGATTCATATCTCCTAAACGGTTTATGATATTAAGAAACGGTTTGCGCCATCAGACGCCTCATTTATCGCTCTACATGTTGGTTTCTAAACCATTTCCTCGTATCTCCCATATTAAGGGGGTAAATTGAGATCAAGTTTTGAATAGGGTGAAATTTGGGTGCATTTTTAACATTTTACATTACTTTTTGCCTACTTATGTATAAGCTAGAATCATGAAATTTGGTACACATATGTCCCTTAATCGTGCCAATGTGCGCACACAACGTGATGATCCTATCATTCTTATAAGTGTGTCAAACAATGAAATATACTTGTAAAAATCACCAAATTTACGAACAATCCAGAAATACGGCCAAATTTAACGTATAAGGGAGAGAGATACGACAAAATGTCACAGGACCAAAGTTGTAGATCACTCCGAATTGAAGGGACATTGTGCCATCCGTTTTGTGATACGACTTACCGTTTAGCCAAAAAATAGCTCAAAAGGAATGTCTGCACAGTCATTACAATTGCCTCCATATTTCGATATCTTTGGGGGGTAAAAAGTGAAAAATTTGAACATCTTGGAATTTTCCCGTCGGTTAGGGACCAAAAGCTATAATTTCACCAAATTTCAATTGTCTACTTCGTCTGGCAGGTTGTGCCGCCATTTTGATTTGGGGGGATAGGGGATAAAAATGAGGAAATTCTCGAAAATTTTTAAGCCCACGAAACCTATAGGTTATCGTTTTGGATATACTATACGACTGTGTTCTTATGCTGAGCCCAAAATTTGAGCCCCCCCAGCGTGCCCCCTTCAGGGAATTTTGAGAATTTCCGATTTTTCTAGGGATCCTGGGGGCATCAGTTTCCACCGTACCAAGTTTCAAATTTCTGAGATTTCTGGAAGTGCCTCATTAATTCACGTCTTTTTTCATTTTTAAATATTTATATATACATCGCTCCAGCCCGACTTGCTTTTATATATATAGATGACAGATAAGCATGAGCACGTTGAAAAGTGCAGACTTCCACTTCGAGATTCATATCTCCTAAACGGTTTATGATATTAAGAAACGGTTTGCGCCATCAGACGCCTCATTTATCGCTCTAGATGTTTGTTTCTAAACCATTTCCTCGTATCTGCCATATTAAGAGGGTAAATTGAGATCAAATTTTGAATAGGGTGAAATTTGGGTGCATTTTTAACATTTTACATTACTTTTTGCCTACTTATGTATAAGCTAGAATCATGAAATTTGGTACACATATGTCCCTTAATCGTGCCAATGTGCGCACACAACGTGATGATCCTATCATTCTTATAAGTGTGTCAAACAATGAAATATACTTGTAAAAATCACCAAATTTACGAACAATCCAGAAATACGGCCAAATTTAACGTATAAGGGAGAGAGATACGACAAAATGTCACAGGACCAAAGTTGTAGATCACTCCGAATTGAAGGGACATTGTGCCATCCGTTTTGTGATACGACTTACCGTTTAGCCAAAAAATAGCTCAAAAGGAATGTCTGCACAGTCATTACAATTGCCTCCATATTTCGATATCTTTGGGGGGTAAAAAGTGAAAAATTTGAACATCTTGGAATTTTCCCGTCGGTTAGGGACCAAAAGCTATAATTTCACCAAATTTCAATTGTCTACTTCGTCTGGCAGGTTGTGCCGCCATTTTGATTTGGGGGATAGGGGATAAAAATGAGGAAATTCTCGAAAATTTTTAAGCCCACGAAACCTATAGGTTATCGTTTTGGATATACTATACGACTGTGTTCTTATGCTGAGCCCAAAATTTGAGCCCCCCCAGCGTGCCCCCTTCAGGGAATTTTGAGAATTTCCGATTTTTCCAGGGATCCTGGGGGCATCAGTTTCCCCCGTACCAAGTTTCAAATTTCTGAGATTTCTGGAAGTGCCTCATTAATTCACGTCTTTTTTCATTTTTAAATATTTATATATACATCGCTCCAGCCCGACTTGCTTTTATATATATAGATGACAGATAAGCATGAGCACGTTGAAAAGTGCAGACTTCCACTTCGAGATTCATATCTCCTAAACGGTTTATGATATTAAGAAACGGTTTGCGCCATCAGACGCCTCATTTATCGCTCTACATGTTTGTTTCTAAACCATTTCCTCGTATCTCCCATATTAAGGGGGTAAATTGCGATCAAGTTTTGAATAGGGTGAAATTTGGGTGCATTTTTAACATTTTACATTACTTTTTGCCTACTTATGTATAAGCTAGAATCATGAAATTTGGTACACATATGTCCCTTAATCGTGCCAATGTGCGCACACAACGTGATGATCCTATCATTCTTATAAGTGTGTCAAACAATGAAATATACTTGTAAAAATCACCAAATTTACGAACAATCCAGAAATACGGCCAAATTTAACGTATAAGGGAGAGAGATACGACAAAATGTCACAAGACCAAAGTTGTAGATCACTCCGAGTTGAAGGGACATTGTGCCATCCGTTTTGTGATACGACTTACCGTTTAGCCAAAAAATAGCTCAAAAGGAATGTCTGCACAGTCATTACAATTGCCTCCTTTTTTCGATATCTTTGGGGGGTAAAAAGTGAAAAATTTGAACATCTTGGAATTTTCCCGTCGGTTAGGGACCAAAAGCTATAATTTCACCAAATTTCAATTGTCTACTTCGTCTGGCAGGTTGTGCCGCCATTTTGATTTGGGGGGATAGGGGATAAAAATGAGGAAATTCTCGAAAATTTTTAAGCCCACGAAACCTATAGGTTATCGTTTTGGATATACTATACGACTGTGTTCTTATGCTGAGCCCAAAATTTGAGCCCCCCCAGCGTGCCCCCTTCAGGGAATTTTGAGAATTTCCGATTTTTCCAGGGATCCTGGGGGCATCAGTTTCCCCCGTACCAAGTTTCAAATTTCTGAGATTTCTGGAAGTGCCTCATTAATTCACGTCATTTTTCATTTTTAAATATTTATATATACATCGCTCCAGCCCGACTTGCTTTTATATATATAGATGACAGATAAGCATGAGCACGTTGAAAAGTGCAGACTTCCACTTCGAGATTCATATCTCCTAAACGGTTTATGATATTAAGAAACGGTTTGCGCCATCAGACGCCTCATTTATCGCTCTACATGTTGGTTTCTAAACCATTTCCTCGTATCTCCCATATTAAGGGGGTAAATTGAGATCAAGTTTTGAATAGGGTGAAATTTGGGTGCATTTTTAACATTTTACATTACTTTTTGCCTACTTATGTATAAGCTAGAATCATGAAATTTGGTACACATATGTCCCTTAATCGTGCCAATGTGCGCACACAACGTGATGATCCTATCATTCTTATAAGTGTGTCAAACAATGAAATATACTTGTAAAAATCACCAAATTTACGAACAATCCAGAAATACGGCCAAATTTAACGTATAAGGGAGAGAGATACGACAAAATGTCACAGGACCAAAGTTGTAGATCACTCCGAATTGAAGGGACATTGTGCCATCCGTTTTGTGATACGACTTACCGTTTAGCCAAAAAATAGCTCAAAAGGAATGTCTGCACAGTCATTACAATTGCCTCCATATTTCGATATCTTTGGGGGGTAAAAAGTGAAAAATTTGAACATCTTGGAATTTTCCCGTCGGTTAGGGACCAAAAGCTATAATTTCACCAAATTTCAATTGTCTACTTCGTCTGGCAGGTTGTGCCGCCATTTTGATTTGGGGGGATAGGGGATAAAAATGAGGAAATTCTCGAAAATTTTTAAGCCCACGAAACCTATAGGTTATCGTTTTGGATATACTATACGACTGTGTTCTTATGCTGAGCCCAAAATTTGAGCCCCCCCAGCGTGCCCCCTTCAGGGAATTTTGAGAATTTCCGATTTTTCTAGGGATCCTGGGGGCATCAGTTTCCACCGTACCAAGTTTCAAATTTCTGAGATTTCTGGAAGTGCCTCATTAATTCACGTCTTTTTTCATTTTTAAATATTTATATATACATCGCTCCAGCCCGACTTGCTTTTATATATATAGATGACAGATAAGCATGAGCACGTTGAAAAGTGCAGACTTCCACTTCGAGATTCATATCTCCTAAACGGTTTATGATATTAAGAAACGGTTTGCGCCATCAGACGCCTCATTTATCGCTCTAGATGTTTGTTTCTAAACCATTTCCTCGTATCTGCCATATTAAGAGGGTAAATTGAGATCAAATTTTGAATAGGGTGAAATTTGGGTGCATTTTTAACATTTTACATTACTTTTTGCCTACTTATGTATAAGCTAGAATCATGAAATTTGGTACACATATGTCCCTTAATCGTGCCAATGTGCGCACACAACGTGATGATCCTATCATTCTTATAAGTGTGTCAAACAATGAAATATACTTGTAAAAATCACCAAATTTACGAACAATCCAGAAATACGGCCAAATTTAACGTATAAGGGAGAGAGATACGACAAAATGTCACAGGACCAAAGTTGTAGATCACTCCGAATTGAAGGGACATTGTGCCATCCGTTTTGTGATACGACTTACCGTTTAGCCAAAAAATAGCTCAAAAGGAATGTCTGCACAGTCATTACAATTGCCTCCATATTTCGATATCTTTGGGGGGTAAAAAGTGAAAAATTTGAACATCTTGGAATTTTCCCGTCGGTTAGGGACCAAAAGCTATAATTTCACCAAATTTCAATTGTCTACTTCGTCTGGCAGGTTGTGCCGCCATTTTGATTTGGGGGATAGGGGATAAAAATGAGGAAATTCTCGAAAATTTTTAAGCCCACGAAACCTATAGGTTATCGTTTTGGATATACTATACGACTGTGTTCTTATGCTGAGCCCAAAATTTGAGCCCCCCCAGCGTGCCCCCTTCAGGGAATTTTGAGAATTTCCGATTTTTCCAGGGATCCTGGGGGCATCAGTTTCCCCCGTACCAAGTTTCAAATTTCTGAGATTTCTGGAAGTGCCTCATTAATTCACGTCTTTTTTCATTTTTAAATATTTATATATACATCGCTCCAGCCCGACTTGCTTTTATATATATAGATGACAGATAAGCATGAGCACGTTGAAAAGTGCAGACTTCCACTTCGAGATTCATATCTCCTAAACGGTTTATGATATTAAGAAACGGTTTGCGCCATCAGACGCCTCATTTATCGCTCTACATGTTTGTTTCTAAACCATTTCCTCGTATCTCCCATATTAAGGGGGTAAATTGCGATCAAGTTTTGAATAGGGTGAAATTTGGGTGCATTTTTAACATTTTACATTACTTTTTGCCTACTTATGTATAAGCTAGAATCATGAAATTTGGTACACATATGTCCCTTAATCGTGCCAATGTGCGCACACAACGTGATGATCCTATCATTCTTATAAGTGTGTCAAACAATGAAATATACTTGTAAAAATCACCAAATTTACGAACAATCCAGAAATACGGCCAAATTTAACGTATAAGGGAGAGAGATACGACAAAATGTCACAGGACCAAAGTTGTAGATCACTCCGAATTGAAGGGACATTGTGCCATCCGTTTTGTGATACGACTTACCGTTTAGCCAAAAAATAGCTCAAAAGGAATGTCTGCACAGTCATTACAATTGCCTCCATATTTCGATATCTTTGGGGGGTAAAAAGTGAAAAATTTGAACATCTTGGAATTTTCCCGTCGGTTAGGGACCAAAAGCTATAATTTCACCAAATTTCAATTGTCTACTTCGTCTGGCAGGTTGTGCCGCCATTTTGATTTGGGGGGATAGGGGATAAAAATGAGGAAATTCTCGAAAATTTTTAAGCCCACGAAACCTATAGGTTATCGTTTTGGATATACTATACGACTGTGTTCTTATGCTGAGCCCAAAATTTGAGCCCCCCCAGCGTGCCCCCTTCAGGGAATTTTGAGAATTTCCGATTTTTCCAGGGATCCTGGGGGCATCAGTTTCCCCCGTACCAAGTTTCAAATTTCTGAGATTTCTGGAAGTGCCTCATTAATTCACGTCTTTTTTCATTTTTAAATATTTATATATACATCGCTCCAGCCCGACTTGCTTTTATATATATAGATGACAGATAAGCATGAGCACGTTGAAAAGTGCAGACTTCCACTTCGAGATTCATATCTCCTAAACGGTTTATGATATTAAGAAACGGTTTGCGCCATCAGACGCCTCATTTATCGCTCTACATGTTTGTTTCTAAACCATTTCCTCGTATCTCCCATATTAAGGGGGTAAATTGCGATCAAGTTTTGAATAGGGTGAAATTTGGGTGCATTTTTAACATTTTACATTACTTTTTGCCTACTTATGTATAAGCTAGAATCATGAAATTTGGTACACATATGTCCCTTAATCGTGCCAATGTGCGCACACAACGTGATGATCCTATCATTCTTATAAGTGTGTCAAACAATGAAATATACTTGTAAAAATCACCAAATTTACGAACAATCCAGAAATACGGCCAAATTTAACGTATAAGGGAGAGAGATACGACAAAATGTCACAGGACCAAAGTTGTAGATCACTCCGAATTGAAGGGACATTGTGCCATCCGTTTTGTGATACGACTTACCGTTTAGCCAAAAAATAGCTCAAAAGGAATGTCTGCACAGTCATTACAATTGCCTCCATATTTCGATATCTTTGGGGGGTAAAAAGTGAAAAATTTGAACATCTTGGAATTTTCCCGTCGGTTAGGGACCAAAAGCTATAATTTCACCAAATTTCAATTGTCTACTTCGTCTGGCAGGTTGTGCCGCCATTTTGATTTGGGGGGATAGGGGATAAAAATGAGGAAATTCTCGAAAATTTTTAAGCCCACGAAACCTATAGGTTATCGTTTTGGATATACTATACGACTGTGTTCTTATGCTGAGCCCAAAATTTGAGCCCCCCCAGCGTGCCCCCTTCAGGGAATTTTGAGAATTTCCGATTTTTCTAGGGATCCTGGGGGCATCAGTTTCCACCGTACCAAGTTTCAAATTTCTGAGATTTCTGGAAGTGCCTCATTAATTCACGTCTTTTTTCATTTTTAAATATTTATATATACATCGCTCCAGCCCGACTTGCTTTTATATATATAGATGACAGATAAGCATGAGCACGTTGAAAAGTGCAGACTTCCACTTCGAGATTCATATCTCCTAAACGGTTTATGATATTAAGAAACGGTTTGCGCCATCAGACGCCTCATTTATCGCTCTACATGTTTGTTTCTAAACCATTTCCTCGTATCTGCCATATTAAGGGGGTAAATTGAGATCAAATTTTGAATAGGGTGAAATTTGGGTGCATTTTTAACATTTTACATTACTTTTTGCCTACTTATGTATAAGCTAGAATCATGAAATTTGGTACACATATGTCCCTTAATCGTGCCAATGTGCGCACACAACGTGATGATCCTATCATTCTTATAAGTGTGTCAAACAATGAAATATACTTGTAAAAATCACCAAATTTACGAACAATCCAGAAATACGGCCAAATTTAACGTATAAGGGAGAGAGATACGACAAAATGTCACAGGACCAAAGTTGTAGATCACTCCGAATTGAAGGGACATTGTGCCATCCGTTTTGTGATACGACTTACCGTTTAGCCAAAAAATAGCTCAAAAGGAATGTCTGCACAGTCATTACAATTGCCTCCATATTTCGATATCTTTGGGGGGTAAAAAGTGAAAAATTTGAACATCTTGGAATTTTCCCGTCGGTTAGGGACCAAAAGCTATAATTTCACCAAATTTCAATTGTCTACTTCGTCTGGCAGGTTGTGCCGCCATTTTGATTTGGGGGGATAGGGGATAAAAATGAGGAAATTCTCGAAAATTTTTAAGCCCACGAAACCTATAGGTTATCGTTTTGGATATACTATACGACTGTGTTCTTATGCTGAGCCCAAAATTTGAGCCCCCCCAGCGTGCCCCCTTCAGGGAATTTTGAGAATTTCCGATTTTTCTAGGGATCCTGGGGGCATCAGTTTCCACCGTACCAAGTTTCAAATTTCTGAGATTTCTGGAAGTGCCTCATTAATTCACGTCTTTTTTCATTTTTAAATATTTATATATACATCGCTCCAGCCCGACTTGCTTTTATATATATAGATGACAGATAAGCATGAGCACGTTGAAAAGTGCAGACTTCCACTTCGAGATTCATATCTCCTAAACGGTTTATGATATTAAGAAACGGTTTGCGCCATCAGACGCCTCATTTATCGCTCTACATGTTTGTTTCTAAACCATTTCCTCGTATCTGCCATATTAAGGGGGTAAATTGAGATCAAATTTTGAATAGGGTGAAATTTGGGTGCATTTTTAACATTTTACATTACTTTTTGCCTACTTATGTATAAGCTAGAATCATGAAATTTGGTACACATATGTCCCTTAATCGTGCCAATGTGCGCACACAACGTGATGATCCTATCATTCTTATAAGTGTGTCAAACAATGAAATATACTTGTAAAAATCACCAAATTTACGAACAATCCAGAAATACGGCCAAATTTAACGTATAAGGGAGAGAGATACGACAAAATGTCACAGGACCAAAGTTGTAGATCACTCCGAGTTGAAGGGACATTGTGCCATCCGTTTTGTGATACGACTTACCGTTTAGCCAAAAAATAGCTCAAAAGGAATGTCTGCACAGTCATTACAATTGCCTCCTTTTTTCGATATCTTTGGGGGGTAAAAAGTGAAAAATTTGAACATCTTGGAATTTTCCCGTCGGTTAGGGACCAAAAGCTATAATTTCACCAAATTTCAATTGTCTACTTCGTCTGGCAGGTTGTGCCGCCATTTTGATTTGGGGGGATAGGGGATAAAAATGAGGAAATTCTCGAAAATTTTTAAGCCCACGAAACCTATAGGTTATCGTTTTGGATATACTATACGACTGTGTTCTTATGCTGAGCCCAAAATTTGAGCCCCCCCAGCGTGCCCCCTTCAGGGAATTTTGAGAATTTCCGATTTTTCCAGGGATCCTGGGGGCATCAGTTTCCCCCGTACCAAGTTTCAAATTTCTGAGATTTCTGGAAGTGCCTCATTAATTCACGTCTTTTTTCATTTTTAAATATTTATATATACATCGCTCCAGCCCGACTTGCTTTTATATATATAGATGACAGATAAGCATGAGCACGTTGAAAAGTGCAGACTTCCACTTCGAGATTCATATCTCCTAAACGGTTTATGATATTAAGAAACGGTTTGCGCCATCAGACGCCTCATTTATCGCTCTACATGTTTGTTTCTAAACCATTTCCTCGTATCTCCCATATTAAGGGGGTAAATTGCGATCAAGTTTTGAATAGGGTGAAATTTGGGTGCATTTTTAACATTTTACATTACTTTTTGCCTACTTATGTATAAGCTAGAATCATGAAATTTGGTACACATATGTCCCTTAATCGTGCCAATGTGCGCACACAACGTGATGATCCTATCATTCTTATAAGTGTGTCAAACAATGAAATATACTTGTAAAAATCACCAAATTTACGAACAATCCAGAAATACGGCCAAATTTAACGTATAAGGGAGAGAGATACGACAAAATGTCACAGGACCAAAGTTGTAGATCACTCCGAATTGAAGGGACATTGTGCCATCCGTTTTGTGATACGACTTACCGTTTAGCCAAAAAATAGCTCAAAAGGAATGTCTGCACAGTCATTACAATTGCCTCCATATTTCGATATCTTTGGGGGGTAAAAAGTGAAAAATTTGAACATCTTGGAATTTTCCCGTCGGTTAGGGACCAAAAGCTATAATTTCACCAAATTTCAATTGTCTACTTCGTCTGGCAGGTTGTGCCGCCATTTTGATTTGGGGGGATAGGGGATAAAAATGAGGAAATTCTCGAAAATTTTTAAGCCCACGAAACCTATAGGTTATCGTTTTGGATATACTATACGACTGTGTTCTTATGCTGAGCCCAAAATTTGAGCCCCCCAGCGTGCCCCCTTCAGGGAATTTTGAGAATTTCCGATTTTTCTAGGGATCCTGGGGGCATCAGTTTCCACCGTACCAAGTTTCAAATTTCTGAGATTTCTGGAAGTGCCTCATTAATTCACGTCTTTTTTCATTTTTAAATATTTATATATACATCGCTCCAGCCCGACTTGCTTTTATATATATAGATGACAGATAAGCATGAGCACGTTGAAAAGTGCAGACTTCCACTTCGAGATTCATATCTCCTAAACGGTTTATGATATTAAGAAACGGTTTGCGCCATCAGACGCCTCATTTATCGCTCTACATGTTTGTTTCTAAACCATTTCCTCGTATCTGCCATATTAAGGGGGTAAATTGAGATCAAATTTTGAATAGGGTGAAATTTGGGTGCATTTTTAACATTTTACATTACTTTTTGCCTACTTATGTATAAGCTAGAATCATGAAATTTGGTACACATATGTCCCTTAATCGTGCCAATGTGCGCACACAACGTGATGATCCTATCATTCTTATAAGTGTGTCAAACAATGAAATATACTTGTAAAAATCACCAAATTTACGAACAATCCAGAAATACGGCCAAATTTAACGTATAAGGGAGAGAGATACGACAAAATGTCACAAGACCAAAGTTGTAGATCACTCCGAGTTGAAGGGACATTGTGCCATCCGTTTTGTGATACGACTTACCGTTTAGCCAAAAAATAGCTCAAAAGGAATGTCTGCACAGTCATTACAATTGCCTCCTTTTTTCGATATCTTTGGGGGGTAAAAAGTGAAAAATTTGAACATCTTGGAATTTTCCCGTCGGTTAGGGACCAAAAGCTATAATTTCACCAAATTTCAATTGTCTACTTCGTCTGGCAGGTTGTGCCGCCATTTTGATTTGGGGGGATAGGGGATAAAAATGAGGAAATTCTCGAAAATTTTTAAGCCCACGAAACCTATAGGTTATCGTTTTGGATATACTATACGACTGTGTTCTTATGCTGAGCCCAAAATTTGAGCCCCCCCAGCGTGCCCCCTTCAGGGAATTTTGAGAATTTCCGATTTTTCCAGGGATCCTGGGGGCATCAGTTTCCCCCGTACCAAGTTTCAAATTTCTGAGATTTCTGGAAGTGCCTCATTAATTCACGTCATTTTTCATTTTTAAATATTTATATATACATCGCTCCAGCCCGACTTGCTTTTATATATATAGATGACAGATAAGCATGAGCACGTTGAAAAGTGCAGACTTCCACTTCGAGATTCATATCTCCTAAACGGTTTATGATATTAAGAAACGGTTTGCGCCATCAGACGCCTCATTTATCGCTCTACATGTTGGTTTCTAAACCATTTCCTCGTATCTCCCATATTAAGGGGGTAAATTGAGATCAAGTTTTGAATAGGGTGAAATTTGGGTGCATTTTTAACATTTTACATTACTTTTTGCCTACTTATGTATAAGCTAGAATCATGAAATTTGGTACACATATGTCCCTTAATCGTGCCAATGTGCGCACACAACGTGATGATCCTATCATTCTTATAAGTGTGTCAAACAATGAAATATACTTGTAAAAATCACCAAATTTACGAACAATCCAGAAATACGGCCAAATTTAACGTATAAGGGAGAGAGATACGACAAAATGTCACAGGACCAAAGTTGTAGATCACTCCGAATTGAAGGGACATTGTGCCATCCGTTTTGTGATACGACTTACCGTTTAGCCAAAAAATAGCTCAAAAGGAATGTCTGCACAGTCATTACAATTGCCTCCATATTTCGATATCTTTGGGGGGTAAAAAGTGAAAAATTTGAACATCTTGGAATTTTCCCGTCGGTTAGGGACCAAAAGCTATAATTTCACCAAATTTCAATTGTCTACTTCGTCTGGCAGGTTGTGCCGCCATTTTGATTTGGGGGGATAGGGGATAAAAATGAGGAAATTCTCGAAAATTTTTAAGCCCACGAAACCTATAGGTTATCGTTTTGGATATACTATACGACTGTGTTCTTATGCTGAGCCCAAAATTTGAGCCCCCCCAGCGTGCCCCCTTCAGGGAATTTTGAGAATTTCCGATTTTTCTAGGGATCCTGGGGGCATCAGTTTCCACCGTACCAAGTTTCAAATTTCTGAGATTTCTGGAAGTGCCTCATTAATTCACGTCTTTTTTCATTTTTAAATATTTATATATACATCGCTCCAGCCCGACTTGCTTTTATATATATAGATGACAGATAAGCATGAGCACGTTGAAAAGTGCAGACTTCCACTTCGAGATTCATATCTCCTAAACGGTTTATGATATTAAGAAACGGTTTGCGCCATCAGACGCCTCATTTATCGCTCTAGATGTTTGTTTCTAAACCATTTCCTCGTATCTGCCATATTAAGAGGGTAAATTGAGATCAAATTTTGAATAGGGTGAAATTTGGGTGCATTTTTAACATTTTACATTACTTTTTGCCTACTTATGTATAAGCTAGAATCATGAAATTTGGTACACATATGTCCCTTAATCGTGCCAATGTGCGCACACAACGTGATGATCCTATCATTCTTATAAGTGTGTCAAACAATGAAATATACTTGTAAAAATCACCAAATTTACGAACAATCCAGAAATACGGCCAAATTTAACGTATAAGGGAGAGAGATACGACAAAATGTCACAGGACCAAAGTTGTAGATCACTCCGAATTGAAGGGACATTGTGCCATCCGTTTTGTGATACGACTTACCGTTTAGCCAAAAAATAGCTCAAAAGGAATGTCTGCACAGTCATTACAATTGCCTCCATATTTCGATATCTTTGGGGGGTAAAAAGTGAAAAATTTGAACATCTTGGAATTTTCCCGTCGGTTAGGGACCAAAAGCTATAATTTCACCAAATTTCAATTGTCTACTTCGTCTGGCAGGTTGTGCCGCCATTTTGATTTGGGGGGATAGGGGATAAAAATGAGGAAATTCTCGAAAATTTTTAAGCCCACGAAACCTATAGGTTATCGTTTTGGATATACTATACGACTGTGTTCTTATGCTGAGCCCAAAATTTGAGCCCCCCCAGCGTGCCCCCTTCAGGGAATTTTGAGAATTTCCGATTTTTCCAGGGATCCTGGGGGCATCAGTTTCCCCCGTACCAAGTTTCAAATTTCTGAGATTTCTGGAAGTGCCTCATTAATTCACGTCTTTTTTCATTTTTAAATATTTATATATACATCGCTCCAGCCCGACTTGCTTTTATATATATAGATGACAGATAAGCATGAGCACGTTGAAAAGTGCAGACTTCCACTTCGAGATTCATATCTCCTAAACGGTTTATGATATTAAGAAACGGTTTGCGCCATCAGACGCCTCATTTATCGCTCTACATGTTTGTTTCTAAACCATTTCCTCGTATCTCCCATATTAAGGGGGTAAATTGCGATCAAGTTTTGAATAGGGTGAAATTTGGGTGCATTTTTAACATTTTACATTACTTTTTGCCTACTTATGTATAAGCTAGAATCATGAAATTTGGTACACATATGTCCCTTAATCGTGCCAATGTGCGCACACAACGTGATGATCCTATCATTCTTATAAGTGTGTCAAACAATGAAATATACTTGTAAAAATCACCAAATTTACGAACAATCCAGAAATACGGCCAAATTTAACGTATAAGGGAGAGAGATACGACAAAATGTCACAGGACCAAAGTTGTAGATCACTCCGAATTGAAGGGACATTGTGCCATCCGTTTTGTGATACGACTTACCGTTTAGCCAAAAAATAGCTCAAAAGGAATGTCTGCACAGTCATTACAATTGCCTCCATATTTCGATATCTTTGGGGGGTAAAAAGTGAAAAATTTGAACATCTTGGAATTTTCCCGTCGGTTAGGGACCAAAAGCTATAATTTCACCAAATTTCAATTGTCTACTTCGTCTGGCAGGTTGTGCCGCCATTTTGATTTGGGGGGATAGGGGATAAAAATGAGGAAATTCTCGAAAATTTTTAAGCCCACGAAACCTATAGGTTATCGTTTTGGATATACTATACGACTGTGTTCTTATGCTGAGCCCAAAATTTGAGCCCCCCCAGCGTGCCCCCTTCAGGGAATTTTGAGAATTTCCGATTTTTCCAGGGATCCTGGGGGCATCAGTTTCCCCCGTACCAAGTTTCAAATTTCTGAGATTTCTGGAAGTGCCTCATTAATTCACGTCTTTTTTCATTTTTAAATATTTATATATACATCGCTCCAGCCCGACTTGCTTTTATATATATAGATGACAGATAAGCATGAGCACGTTGAAAAGTGCAGACTTCCACTTCGAGATTCATATCTCCTAAACGGTTTATGATATTAAGAAACGGTTTGCGCCATCAGACGCCTCATTTATCGCTCTACATGTTTGTTTCTAAACCATTTCCTCGTATCTCCCATATTAAGGGGGTAAATTGCGATCAAGTTTTGAATAGGGTGAAATTTGGGTGCATTTTTAACATTTTACATTACTTTTTGCCTACTTATGTATAAGCTAGAATCATGAAATTTGGTACACATATGTCCCTTAATCGTGCCAATGTGCGCACACAACGTGATGATCCTATCATTCTTATAAGTGTGTCAAACAATGAAATATACTTGTAAAAATCACCAAATTTACGAACAATCCAGAAATACGGCCAAATTTAACGTATAAGGGAGAGAGATACGACAAAATGTCACAGGACCAAAGTTGTAGATCACTCCGAGTTGAAGGGACATTGTGCCATCCGTTTTGTGATACGACTTACCGTTTAGCCAAAAAATAGCTCAAAAGGAATGTCTGCACAGTCATTACAATTGCCTCCTTTTTTCGATATCTTTGGGGGGTAAAAAGTGAAAAATTTGAACATCTTGGAATTTTCCCGTCGGTTAGGGACCAAAAGCTATAATTTCACCAAATTTCAATTGTCTACTTCGTCTGGCAGGTTGTGCCGCCATTTTGATTTGGGGGGATAGGGGATAAAAATGAGGAAATTCTCGAAAATTTTTAAGCCCACGAAACCTATAGGTTATCGTTTTGGATATACTATACGACTGTGTTCTTATGCTGAGCCCAAAATTTGAGCCCCCCCAGCGTGCCCCCTTCAGGGAATTTTGAGAATTTCCGATTTTTCCAGGGATCCTGGGGGCATCAGTTTCCCCCGTACCAAGTTTCAAATTTCTGAGATTTCTGGAAGTGCCTCATTAATTCACGTCTTTTTTCATTTTTAAATATTTATATATACATCGCTCCAGCCCGACTTGCTTTTATATATATAGATGACAGATAAGCATGAGCACGTTGAAAAGTGCAGACTTCCACTTCGAGATTCATATCTCCTAAACAGTTTATGATATTAAGAAACGGTTTGCGCCATCAGACGCCTCATTTATCGCTCTACATGTTTGTTTCTAAACCATTTCCTCGTATCTCCCATATTAAGGGGGTAAATTGCGATCAAGTTTTGAATAGGGTGAAATTTGGGTGCATTTTTAACATTTTACATTACTTTTTGCCTACTTATGTATAAGCTAGAATCATGAAATTTGGTACACATATGTCCCTTAATCGTGCCAATGTGCGCACACAACGTGATGATCCTATCATTCTTATAAGTGTGTCAAACAATGAAATATACTTGTAAAAATCACCAAATTTACGAACAATCCAGAAATACGGCCAAATTTAACGTATAAGGGAGAGAGATACGACAAAATGTCACAGGACCAAAGTTGTAGATCACTCCGAATTGAAGGGACATTGTGCCATCCGTTTTGTGATACGACTTACCGTTTAGCCAAAAAATAGCTCAAAAGGAATGTCTGCACAGTCATTACAATTGCCTCCATATTTCGATATCTTTGGGGGGTAAAAAGTGAAAAATTTGAACATCTTGGAATTTTCCCGTCGGTTAGGGACCAAAAGCTATAATTTCACCAAATTTCAATTGTCTACTTCGTCTGGCAGGTTGTGCCGCCATTTTGATTTGGGGGGATAGGGGATAAAAATGAGGAAATTCTCGAAAATTTTTAAGCCCACGAAACCTATAGGTTATCGTTTTGGATATACTATACGACTGTGTTCTTATGCTGAGCCCAAAATTTGAGCCCCCCCAGCGTGCCCCCTTCAGGGAATTTTGAGAATTTCCGATTTTTCTAGGGATCCTGGGGGCATCAGTTTCCACCGTACCAAGTTTCAAATTTCTGAGATTTCTGGAAGTGCCTCATTAATTCACGTCTTTTTTCATTTTTAAATATTTATATATACATCGCTCCAGCCCGACTTGCTTTTATATATATAGATGACAGATAAGCATGAGCACGTTGAAAAGTGCAGACTTCCACTTCGAGATTCATATCTCCTAAACGGTTTATGATATTAAGAAACGGTTTGCGCCATCAGACGCCTCATTTATCGCTCTACATGTTTGTTTCTAAACCATTTCCTCGTATCTCCCATATTAAGGGGGTAAATTGCGATCAAGTTTTGAATAGGGTGAAATTTGGGTGCATTTTTAACATTTTACATTACTTTTTGCCTACTTATGTATAAGCTAGAATCATGAAATTTGGTACACATATGTCCCTTAATCGTGCCAATGTGCGCACACAACGTGATGATCCTATCATTCTTATAAGTGTGTCAAACAATGAAATATACTTGTAAAAATCACCAAATTTACGAACAATCCAGAAATACGGCCAAATTTAACGTATAAGGGAGAGAGATACGACAAAATGTCACAGGACCAAAGTTGTAGATCACTCCGAATTGAAGGGACATTGTGCCATCCGTTTTGTGATACGACTTACCGTTTAGCCAAAAAATAGCTCAAAAGGAATGTCTGCACAGTCATTACAATTGCCTCCATATTTCGATATCTTTGGGGGGTAAAAAGTGAAAAATTTGAACATCTTGGAATTTTCCCGTCGGTTAGGGACCAAAAGCTATAATTTCACCAAATTTCAATTGTCTACTTCGTCTGGCAGGTTGTGCCGCCATTTTGATTTGGGGGGATAGGGGATAAAAATGAGGAAATTCTCGAAAATTTTTAAGCCCACGAAACCTATAGGTTATCGTTTTGGATATACTATACGACTGTGTTCTTATGCTGAGCCCAAAATTTGAGCCCCCCCAGCGTGCCCCCTTCAGGGAATTTTGAGAATTTCCGATTTTTCTAGGGATCCTGGGGGCATCAGTTTCCACCGTACCAAGTTTCAAATTTCTGAGATTACTGGAAGTGCCTCATTAATTCACGTCTTTTTTCATTTTTAAATATTTATATATACATCGCTCCAGCCCGACTTGCTTTTATATATATAGATGACAGATAAGCATGAGCACGTTGAAAAGTGCAGACTTCCACTTCGAGATTCATATCTCCTAAACGGTTTATGATATTAAGAAACGGTTTGCGCCATCAGACGCCTCATTTATCGCTCTACATGTTTGTTTCTAAACCATTTCCTCGTATCTGCCATATTAAGGGGGTAAATTGAGATCAAATTTTGAATAGGGTGAAATTTGGGTGCATTTTTAACATTTTACATTACTTTTTGCCTACTTATGTATAAGCTAGAATCATGAAATTTGGTACACATATGTCCCTTAATCGTGCCAATGTGCGCACACAACGTGATGATCCTATCATTCTTATAAGTGTGTCAAACAATGAAATATACTTGTAAAAATCACCAAATTTACGAACAATCCAGAAATACGGCCAAATTTAACGTATAAGGGAGAGAGATACGACAAAATGTCACAGGACCAAAGTTGTAGATCACTCCGAGTTGAAGGGACATTGTGCCATCCGTTTTGTGATACGACTTACCGTTTAGCCAAAAAATAGCTCAAAAGGAATGTCTGCACAGTCATTACAATTGCCTCCTTTTTTCGATATCTTTGGGGGGTAAAAAGTGAAAAATTTGAACATCTTGGAATTTTCCCGTCGGTTAGGGACCAAAAGCTATAATTTCACCAAATTTCAATTGTCTACTTCGTCTGGCAGGTTGTGCCGCCATTTTGATTTGGGGGGATAGGGGATAAAAATGAGGAAATTCTCGAAAATTTTTAAGCCCACGAAACCTATAGGTTATCGTTTTGGATATACTATACGACTGTGTTCTTATGCTGAGCCCAAAATTTGAGCCCCCCCAGCGTGCCCCCTTCAGGGAATTTTGAGAATTTCCGATTTTTCCAGGGATCCTGGGGGCATCAGTTTCCCCCGTACCAAGTTTCAAATTTCTGAGATTTCTGGAAGTGCCTCATTAATTCACGTCTTTTTTCATTTTTAAATATTTATATATACATCGCTCCAGCCCGACTTGCTTTTATATATATAGATGACAGATAAGCATGAGCACGTTGAAAAGTGCAGACTTCCACTTCGAGATTCATATCTCCTAAACGGTTTATGATATTAAGAAACGGTTTGCGCCATCAGACGCCTCATTTATCGCTCTACATGTTTGTTTCTAAACCATTTCCTCGTATCTCCCATATTAAGGGGGTAAATTGCGATCAAGTTTTGAATAGGGTGAAATTTGGGTGCATTTTTAACATTTTACATTACTTTTTGCCTACTTATGTATAAGCTAGAATCATGAAATTTGGTACACATATGTCCCTTAATCGTGCCAATGTGCGCACACAACGTGATGATCCTATCATTCTTATAAGTGTGTCAAACAATGAAATATACTTGTAAAAATCACCAAATTTACGAACAATCCAGAAATACGGCCAAATTTAACGTATAAGGGAGAGAGATACGACAAAATGTCACAGGACCAAAGTTGTAGATCACTCCGAATTGAAGGGACATTATGCCATCCGTTTTGTGATACGACTTACCGTTTAGCCAAAAAATAGCTCAAAAGGAATGTCTGCACAGTCATTACAATTGCCTCCATATTTCGATATCTTTGGGGGGTAAAAAGTGAAAAATTTGAACATCTTGGAATTTTCCCGTCGGTTAGGGACCAAAAGCTATAATTTCACCAAATTTCAATTGTCTACTTCGTCTGGCAGGTTGTGCCGCCATTTTGATTTGGGGGGATAGGGGATAAAAATGAGGAAATTCTCGAAAATTTTTAAGCCCACGAAACCTATAGGTTATCGTTTTGGATATACTATACGACTGTGTTCTTATGCTGAGCCCAAAATTTGAGCCCCCCCAGCGTGCCCCCTTCAGGGAATTTTGAGAATTTCCGATTTTTCTAGGGATCCTGGGGGCATCAGTTTCCACCGTACCAAGTTTCAAATTTCTGAGATTTCTGGAAGTGCCTCATTAATTCACGTCTTTTTTCATTTTTAAATATTTATATATACATCGCTCCAGCCCGACTTGCTTTTATATATATAGATGACAGATAAGCATGAGCACGTTGAAAAGTGCAGACTTCCACTTCGAGATTCATATCTCCTAAACGGTTTATGATATTAAGAAACGGTTTGCGCCATCAGACGCCTCATTTATCGCTCTACATGTTTGTTTCTAAACCATTTCCTCGTATCTGCCATATTAAGGGGGTAAATTGAGATCAAATTTTGAATAGGGTGAAATTTGGGTGCATTTTTAACATTTTACATTACTTTTTGCCTACTTATGTATAAGCTAGAATCATGAAATTTGGTACACATATGTCCCTTAATCGTGCCAATGTGCGCACACAACGTGATGATCCTATCATTCTTATAAGTGTGTCAAACAATGAAATATACTTGTAAAAATCACCAAATTTACGAACAATCCAGAAATACGGCCAAATTTAACGTATAAGGGAGAGAGATACGACAAAATGTCACAGGACCAAAGTTGTAGATCACTCCGAGTTGAAGGGACATTGTGCCATCCGTCTTGTGATACGACTTACCGTTTAGCCAAAAAATAGCTCAAAAGGAATGTCTGCACAGTCATTACAATTGCCTCCTTTTTTCGATATCTTTGGGGGGTAAAAAGTGAAAAATTTGAACATCTTGGAATTTTCCCGTCGGTTAGGGACCAAAAGCTATAATTTCACCAAATTTCAATTGTCTACTTCGTCTGGCAGGTTGTGCCGCCATTTTGATTTGGGGGGATAGGGGATAAAAATGAGGAAATTCTCGAAAATTTTTAAGCCCACGAAACCTATAGGTTATCGTTTTGGATATACTATACGACTGTGTTCTTATGCTGAGCCCAAAATTTGAGCCCCCCCAGCGTGCCCCCTTCAGGGAATTTTGAGAATTTCCGATTTTTCCAGGGATCCTGGGGGCATCAGTTTCCCCCGTACCAAGTTTCAAATTTCTGAGATTTCTGGAAGTGCCTCATTAATTCACGTCTTTTTTCATTTTTAAATATTTATATATACATCGCTCCAGCCCGACTTGCTTTTATATATATAGATGACAGATAAGCATGAGCACGTTGAAAAGTGCAGACTTCCACTTCGAGATTCATATCTCCTAAACGGTTTATGATATTAAGAAACGGTTTGCGCCATCAGACGCCTCATTTATCGCTCTACATGTTTGTTTCTAAACCATTTCCTCGTATCTCCCATATTAAGGGGGTAAATTGCGATCAAGTTTTGAATAGGGTGAAATTTGGGTGCATTTTTAACATTTTACATTACTTTTTGCCTACTTATGTATAAGCTAGAATCATGAAATTTGGTACACATATGTCCCTTAATCGTGCCAATGTGCGCACACAACGTGATGATCCTATCATTCTTATAAGTGTGTCAAACAATGAAATATACTTGTAAAAATCACCAAATTTACGAACAATCCAGAAATACGGCCAAATTTAACGTATAAGGGAGAGAGATACGACAAAATGTCACAGGACCAAAGTTGTAGATCACTCCGAATTGAAGGGACATTGTGCCATCCGTTTTGTGATACGACTTACCGTTTAGCCAAAAAATAGCTCAAAAGGAATGTCTGCACAGTCATTACAATTGCCTCCATATTTCGATATCTTTGGGGGGTAAAAAGTGAAAAATTTGAACATCTTGGAATTTTCCCGTCGGTTAGGGACCAAAAGCTATAATTTCACCAAATTTCAATTGTCTACTTCGTCTGGCAGGTTGTGCCGCCATTTTGATTTGGGGGGATAGGGGATAAAAATGAGGAAATTCTCGAAAATTTTTAAGCCCACGAAACCTATAGGTTATCGTTTTGGATATACTATACGACTGTGTTCTTATGCTGAGCCCAAAATTTGAGCCCCCCCAGCGTGCCCCCTTCAGGGAATTTTGAGAATTTCCGATTTTTCTAGGGATCCTGGGGGCATCAGTTTCCACCGTACCAAGTTTCAAATTTCTGAGATTACTGGAAGTGCCTCATTAATTCACGTCTTTTTTCATTTTTAAATATTTATATATACATCGCTCCAGCCCGACTTGCTTTTATATATATAGATGACAGATAAGCATGAGCACGTTGAAAAGTGCAGACTTCCACTTCGAGATTCATATCTCCTAAACGGTTTATGATATTAAGAAACGGTTTGCGCCATCAGACGCCTCATTTATCGCTCTACATGTTTGTTTCTAAACCATTTCCTCGTATCTGCCATATTAAGGGGGTAAATTGAGATCAAATTTTGAATAGGGTGAAATTTGGGTGCATTTTTAACATTTTACATTACTTTTTGCCTACTTATGTATAAGCTAGAATCATGAAATTTGGTACACATATGTCCCTTAATCGTGCCAATGTGCGCACACAACGTGATGATCCTATCATTCTTATAAGTGTGTCAAACAATGAAATATACTTGTAAAAATCACCAAATTTACGAACAATCCAGAAATACGGCCAAATTTAACGTATAAGGGAGAGAGATACGACAAAATGTCACAGGACCAAAGTTGTAGATCACTCCGAGTTGAAGGGACATTGTGCCATCCGTTTTGTGATACGACTTACCGTTTAGCCAAAAAATAGCTCAAAAGGAATGTCTGCACAGTCATTACAATTGCCTCCTTTTTTCGATATCTTTGGGGGGTAAAAAGTGAAAAATTTGAACATCTTGGAATTTTCCCGTCGGTTAGGGACCAAAAGCTATAATTTCACCAAATTTCAATTGTCTACTTCGTCTGGCAGGTTGTGCCGCCATTTTGATTTGGGGGGATAGGGGATAAAAATGAGGAAATTCTCGAAAATTTTTAAGCCCACGAAACCTATAGGTTATCGTTTTGGATATACTATACGACTGTGTTCTTATGCTGAGCCCAAAATTTGAGCCCCCCCAGCGTGCCCCCTTCAGGGAATTTTGAGAATTTCCGATTTTTCCAGGGATCCTGGGGGCATCAGTTTCCCCCGTACCAAGTTTCAAATTTCTGAGATTTCTGGAAGTGCCTCATTAATTCACGTCTTTTTTCATTTTTAAATATTTATATATACATCGCTCCAGCCCGACTTGCTTTTATATATATAGATGACAGATAAGCATGAGCACGTTGAAAAGTGCAGACTTCCACTTCGAGATTCATATCTCCTAAACGGTTTATGATATTAAGAAACGGTTTGCGCCATCAGACGCCTCATTTATCGCTCTACATGTTTGTTTCTAAACCATTTCCTCGTATCTCCCATATTAAGGGGGTAAATTGCGATCAAGTTTTGAATAGGGTGAAATTTGGGTGCATTTTTAACATTTTACATTACTTTTTGCCTACTTATGTATAAGCTAGAATCATGAAATTTGGTACACATATGTCCCTTAATCGTGCCAATGTGCGCACACAACGTGATGATCCTATCATTCTTATAAGTGTGTCAAACAATGAAATATACTTGTAAAAATCACCAAATTTACGAACAATCCAGAAATACGGCCAAATTTAACGTATAAGGGAGAGAGATACGACAAAATGTCACAGGACCAAAGTTGTAGATCACTCCGAATTGAAGGGACATTATGCCATCCGTTTTGTGATACGACTTACCGTTTAGCCAAAAAATAGCTCAAAAGGAATGTCTGCACAGTCATTACAATTGCCTCCATATTTCGATATCTTTGGGGGGTAAAAAGTGAAAAATTTGAACATCTTGGAATTTTCCCGTCGGTTAGGGACCAAAAGCTATAATTTCACCAAATTTCAATTGTCTACTTCGTCTGGCAGGTTGTGCCGCCATTTTGATTTGGGGGGATAGGGGATAAAAATGAGGAAATTCTCGAAAATTTTTAAGCCCACGAAACCTATAGGTTATCGTTTTGGATATACTATACGACTGTGTTCTTATGCTGAGCCCAAAATTTGAGCCCCCCCAGCGTGCCCCCTTCAGGGAATTTTGAGAATTTCCGATTTTTCTAGGGATCCTGGGGGCATCAGTTTCCACCGTACCAAGTTTCAAATTTCTGAGATTTCTGGAAGTGCCTCATTAATTCACGTCTTTTTTCATTTTTAAATATTTATATATACATCGCTCCAGCCCGACTTGCTTTTATATATATAGATGACAGATAAGCATGAGCACGTTGAAAAGTGCAGACTTCCACTTCGAGATTCATATCTCCTAAACGGTTTATGATATTAAGAAACGGTTTGCGCCATCAGACGCCTCATTTATCGCTCTACATGTTTGTTTCTAAACCATTTCCTCGTATCTGCCATATTAAGGGGGTAAATTGAGATCAAATTTTGAATAGGGTGAAATTTGGGTGCATTTTTAACATTTTACATTACTTTTTGCCTACTTATGTATAAGCTAGAATCATGAAATTTGGTACACATATGTCCCTTAATCGTGCCAATGTGCGCACACAACGTGATGATCCTATCATTCTTATAAGTGTGTCAAACAATGAAATATACTTGTAAAAATCACCAAATTTACGAACAATCCAGAAATACGGCCAAATTTAACGTATAAGGGAGAGAGATACGACAAAATGTCACAGGACCAAAGTTGTAGATCACTCCGAGTTGAAGGGACATTGTGCCATCCGTCTTGTGATACGACTTACCGTTTAGCCAAAAAATAGCTCAAAAGGAATGTCTGCACAGTCATTACAATTGCCTCCTTTTTTCGATATCTTTGGGGGGTAAAAAGTGAAAAATTTGAACATCTTGGAATTTTCCCGTCGGTTAGGGACCAAAAGCTATAATTTCACCAAATTTCAATTGTCTACTTCGTCTGGCAGGTTGTGCCGCCATTTTGATTTGGGGGGATAGGGGATAAAAATGAGGAAATTCTCGAAAATTTTTAAGCCCACGAAACCTATAGGTTATCGTTTTGGATATACTATACGACTGTGTTCTTATGCTGAGCCCAAAATTTGAGCCCCCCCAGCGTGCCCCCTTCAGGGAATTTTGAGAATTTCCGATTTTTCCAGGGATCCTGGGGGCATCAGTTTCCCCCGTACCAAGTTTCAAATTTCTGAGATTTCTGGAAGTGCCTCATTAATTCACGTCTTTTTTCATTTTTAAATATTTATATATACATCGCTCCAGCCCGACTTGCTTTTATATATATAGATGACAGATAAGCATGAGCACGTTGAAAAGTGCAGACTTCCACTTCGAGATTCATATCTCCTAAACGGTTTATGATATTAAGAAACGGTTTGCGCCATCAGACGCCTCATTTATCGCTCTACATGTTTGTTTCTAAACCATTTCCTCGTATCTCCCATATTAAGGGGGTAAATTGCGATCAAGTTTTGAATAGGGTGAAATTTGGGTGCATTTTTAACATTTTACATTACTTTTTGCCTACTTATGTATAAGCTAGAATCATGAAATTTGGTACACATATGTCCCTTAATCGTGCCAATGTGCGCACACAACGTGATGATCCTATCATTCTTATAAGTGTGTCAAACAATGAAATATACTTGTAAAAATCACCAAATTTACGAACAATCCAGAAATACGGCCAAATTTAACGTATAAGGGAGAGAGATACGACAAAATGTCACAGGACCAAAGTTGTAGATCACTCCGAGTTGAAGGGACATTGTGCCATCCGTTTTGTGATACGACTTACCGTTTAGCCAAAAAATAGCTCAAAAGGAATGTCTGCACAGTCATTACAATTGCCTCCTTTTTTCGATATCTTTGGGGGGTAAAAAGTGAAAAATTTGAACATCTTGGAATTTTCCCGTCGGTTAGGGACCAAAAGCTATAATTTCACCAAATTTCAATTGTCTACTTCGTCTGGCAGGTTGTGCCGCCATTTTGATTTGGGGGGATAGGGGATAAAAATGAGGAAATTCTCGAAAATTTTTAAGCCCACGAAACCTATAGGTTATCGTTTTGGATATACTATACGACTGTGTTCTTATGCTGAGCCCAAAATTTGAGCCCCCCCAGCGTGCCCCCTTCAGGGAATTTTGAGAATTTCCGATTTTTCCAGGGATCCTGGGGGCATCAGTTTCCCCCGTACCAAGTTTCAAATTTCTGAGATTTCTGGAAGTGCCTCATTAATTCACGTCTTTTTTCATTTTTAAATATTTATATATACATCGCTCCAGCCCGACTTGCTTTTATATATATAGATGACAGATAAGCATGAGCACGTTGAAAAGTGCAGACTTCCACTTCGAGATTCATATCTCCTAAACAGTTTATGATATTAAGAAACGGTTTGCGCCATCAGACGCCTCATTTATCGCTCTACATGTTTGTTTCTAAACCATTTCCTCGTATCTCCCATATTAAGGGGGTAAATTGCGATCAAGTTTTGAATAGGGTGAAATTTGGGTGCATTTTTAACATTTTACATTACTTTTTGCCTACTTATGTATAAGCTAGAATCATGAAATTTGGTACACATATGTCCCTTAATCGTGCCAATGTGCGCACACAACGTGATGATCCTATCATTCTTATAAGTGTGTCAAACAATGAAATATACTTGTAAAAATCACCAAATTTACGAACAATCCAGAAATACGGCCAAATTTAACGTATAAGGGAGAGAGATACGACAAAATGTCACAGGACCAAAGTTGTAGATCACTCCGAATTGAAGGGACATTGTGCCATCCGTTTTGTGATACGACTTACCGTTTAGCCAAAAAATAGCTCAAAAGGAATGTCTGCACAGTCATTACAATTGCCTCCATATTTCGATATCTTTGGGGGGTAAAAAGTGAAAAATTTGAACATCTTGGAATTTTCCCGTCGGTTAGGGACCAAAAGCTATAATTTCACCAAATTTCAATTGTCTACTTCGTCTGGCAGGTTGTGCCGCCATTTTGATTTGGGGGGATAGGGGATAAAAATGAGGAAATTCTCGAAAATTTTTAAGCCCACGAAACCTATAGGTTATCGTTTTGGATATACTATACGACTGTGTTCTTATGCTGAGCCCAAAATTTGAGCCCCCCCAGCGTGCCCCCTTCAGGGAATTTTGAGAATTTCCGATTTTTCTAGGGATCCTGGGGGCATCAGTTTCCACCGTACCAAGTTTCAAATTTCTGAGATTTCTGGAAGTGCCTCATTAATTCACGTCTTTTTTCATTTTTAAATATTTATATATACATCGCTCCAGCCCGACTTGCTTTTATATATATAGATGACAGATAAGCATGAGCACGTTGAAAAGTGCAGACTTCCACTTCGAGATTCATATCTCCTAAACGGTTTATGATATTAAGAAACGGTTTGCGCCATCAGACGCCTCATTTATCGCTCTACATGTTTGTTTCTAAACCATTTCCTCGTATCTCCCATATTAAGGGGGTAAATTGCGATCAAGTTTTGAATAGGGTGAAATTTGGGTGCATTTTTAACATTTTACATTACTTTTTGCCTACTTATGTATAAGCTAGAATCATGAAATTTGGTACACATATGTCCCTTAATCGTGCCAATGTGCGCACACAACGTGATGATCCTATCATTCTTATAAGTGTGTCAAACAATGAAATATACTTGTAAAAATCACCAAATTTACGAACAATCCAGAAATACGGCCAAATTTAACGTATAAGGGAGAGAGATACGACAAAATGTCACAGGACCAAAGTTGTAGATCACTCCGAATTGAAGGGACATTGTGCCATCCGTTTTGTGATACGACTTACCGTTTAGCCAAAAAATAGCTCAAAAGGAATGTCTGCACAGTCATTACAATTGCCTCCATATTTCGATATCTTTGGGGGGTAAAAAGTGAAAAATTTGAACATCTTGGAATTTTCCCGTCGGTTAGGGACCAAAAGCTATAATTTCACCAAATTTCAATTGTCTACTTCGTCTGGCAGGTTGTGCCGCCATTTTGATTTGGGGGGATAGGGGATAAAAATGAGGAAATTCTCGAAAATTTTTAAGCCCACGAAACCTATAGGTTATCGTTTTGGATATACTATACGACTGTGTTCTTATGCTGAGCCCAAAATTTGAGCCCCCCCAGCGTGCCCCCTTCAGGGAATTTTGAGAATTTCCGATTTTTCTAGGGATCCTGGGGGCATCAGTTTCCACCGTACCAAGTTTCAAATTTCTGAGATTACTGGAAGTGCCTCATTAATTCACGTCTTTTTTCATTTTTAAATATTTATATATACATCGCTCCAGCCCGACTTGCTTTTATATATATAGATGACAGATAAGCATGAGCACGTTGAAAAGTGCAGACTTCCACTTCGAGATTCATATCTCCTAAACGGTTTATGATATTAAGAAACGGTTTGCGCCATCAGACGCCTCATTTATCGCTCTACATGTTTGTTTCTAAACCATTTCCTCGTATCTGCCATATTAAGGGGGTAAATTGAGATCAAATTTTGAATAGGGTGAAATTTGGGTGCATTTTTAACATTTTACATTACTTTTTGCCTACTTATGTATAAGCTAGAATCATGAAATTTGGTACACATATGTCCCTTAATCGTGCCAATGTGCGCACACAACGTGATGATCCTATCATTCTTATAAGTGTGTCAAACAATGAAATATACTTGTAAAAATCACCAAATTTACGAACAATCCAGAAATACGGCCAAATTTAACGTATAAGGGAGAGAGATACGACAAAATGTCACAGGACCAAAGTTGTAGATCACTCCGAGTTGAAGGGACATTGTGCCATCCGTTTTGTGATACGACTTACCGTTTAGCCAAAAAATAGCTCAAAAGGAATGTCTGCACAGTCATTACAATTGCCTCCTTTTTTCGATATCTTTGGGGGGTAAAAAGTGAAAAATTTGAACATCTTGGAATTTTCCCGTCGGTTAGGGACCAAAAGCTATAATTTCACCAAATTTCAATTGTCTACTTCGTCTGGCAGGTTGTGCCGCCATTTTGATTTGGGGGGATAGGGGATAAAAATGAGGAAATTCTCGAAAATTTTTAAGCCCACGAAACCTATAGGTTATCGTTTTGGATATACTATACGACTGTGTTCTTATGCTGAGCCCAAAATTTGAGCCCCCCCAGCGTGCCCCCTTCAGGGAATTTTGAGAATTTCCGATTTTTCCAGGGATCCTGGGGGCATCAGTTTCCCCCGTACCAAGTTTCAAATTTCTGAGATTTCTGGAAGTGCCTCATTAATTCACGTCTTTTTTCATTTTTAAATATTTATATATACATCGCTCCAGCCCGACTTGCTTTTATATATATAGATGACAGATAAGCATGAGCACGTTGAAAAGTGCAGACTTCCACTTCGAGATTCATATCTCCTAAACGGTTTATGATATTAAGAAACGGTTTGCGCCATCAGACGCCTCATTTATCGCTCTACATGTTTGTTTCTAAACCATTTCCTCGTATCTCCCATATTAAGGGGGTAAATTGCGATCAAGTTTTGAATAGGGTGAAATTTGGGTGCATTTTTAACATTTTACATTACTTTTTGCCTACTTATGTATAAGCTAGAATCATGAAATTTGGTACACATATGTCCCTTAATCGTGCCAATGTGCGCACACAACGTGATGATCCTATCATTCTTATAAGTGTGTCAAACAATGAAATATACTTGTAAAAATCACCAAATTTACGAACAATCCAGAAATACGGCCAAATTTAACGTATAAGGGAGAGAGATACGACAAAATGTCACAGGACCAAAGTTGTAGATCACTCCGAATTGAAGGGACATTATGCCATCCGTTTTGTGATACGACTTACCGTTTAGCCAAAAAATAGCTCAAAAGGAATGTCTGCACAGTCATTACAATTGCCTCCATATTTCGATATCTTTGGGGGGTAAAAAGTGAAAAATTTGAACATCTTGGAATTTTCCCGTCGGTTAGGGACCAAAAGCTATAATTTCACCAAATTTCAATTGTCTACTTCGTCTGGCAGGTTGTGCCGCCATTTTGATTTGGGGGGATAGGGGATAAAAATGAGGAAATTCTCGAAAATTTTTAAGCCCACGAAACCTATAGGTTATCGTTTTGGATATACTATACGACTGTGTTCTTATGCTGAGCCCAAAATTTGAGCCCCCCCAGCGTGCCCCCTTCAGGGAATTTTGAGAATTTCCGATTTTTCTAGGGATCCTGGGGGCATCAGTTTCCACCGTACCAAGTTTCAAATTTCTGAGATTTCTGGAAGTGCCTCATTAATTCACGTCTTTTTTCATTTTTAAATATTTATATATACATCGCTCCAGCCCGACTTGCTTTTATATATATAGATGACAGATAAGCATGAGCACGTTGAAAAGTGCAGACTTCCACTTCGAGATTCATATCTCCTAAACGGTTTATGATATTAAGAAACGGTTTGCGCCATCAGACGCCTCATTTATCGCTCTACATGTTTGTTTCTAAACCATTTCCTCGTATCTGCCATATTAAGGGGGTAAATTGAGATCAAATTTTGAATAGGGTGAAATTTGGGTGCATTTTTAACATTTTACATTACTTTTTGCCTACTTATGTATAAGCTAGAATCATGAAATTTGGTACACATATGTCCCTTAATCGTGCCAATGTGCGCACACAACGTGATGATCCTATCATTCTTATAAGTGTGTCAAACAATGAAATATACTTGTAAAAATCACCAAATTTACGAACAATCCAGAAATACGGCCAAATTTAACGTATAAGGGAGAGAGATACGACAAAATGTCACAGGACCAAAGTTGTAGATCACTCCGAGTTGAAGGGACATTGTGCCATCCGTCTTGTGATACGACTTACCGTTTAGCCAAAAAATAGCTCAAAAGGAATGTCTGCACAGTCATTACAATTGCCTCCTTTTTTCGATATCTTTGGGGGGTAAAAAGTGAAAAATTTGAACATCTTGGAATTTTCCCGTCGGTTAGGGACCAAAAGCTATAATTTCACCAAATTTCAATTGTCTACTTCGTCTGGCAGGTTGTGCCGCCATTTTGATTTGGGGGGATAGGGGATAAAAATGAGGAAATTCTCGAAAATTTTTAAGCCCACGAAACCTATAGGTTATCGTTTTGGATATACTATACGACTGTGTTCTTATGCTGAGCCCAAAATTTGAGCCCCCCCAGCGTGCCCCCTTCAGGGAATTTTGAGAATTTCCGATTTTTCCAGGGATCCTGGGGGCATCAGTTTCCCCCGTACCAAGTTTCAAATTTCTGAGATTTCTGGAAGTGCCTCATTAATTCACGTCTTTTTTCATTTTTAAATATTTATATATACATCGCTCCAGCCCGACTTGCTTTTATATATATAGATGACAGATAAGCATGAGCACGTTGAAAAGTGCAGACTTCCACTTCGAGATTCATATCTCCTAAACGGTTTATGATATTAAGAAACGGTTTGCGCCATCAGACGCCTCATTTATCGCTCTACATGTTTGTTTCTAAACCATTTCCTCGTATCTGCCATATTAAGGGGGTAAATTGAGATCAAATTTTGAATAGGGTGAAATTTGGGTGCATTTTTAACATTTTACATTACTTTTTGCCTACTTATGTATAAGCTAGAATCATGAAATTTGGTACACATATGTCCCTTAATCGTGCCAATGTGCGCACACAACGTGATGATCCTATCATTCTTATAAGTGTGTCAAACAATGAAATATACTTGTAAAAATCACCAAATTTACGAACAATCCAGAAATACGGCCAAATTTAACGTATAAGGGAGAGAGATACGACAAAATGTCACAGGACCAAAGTTGTAGATCACTCCGAGTTGAAGGGACATTGTGCCATCCGTTTTGTGATACGACTTACCGTTTAGCCAAAAAATAGCTCAAAAGGAATGTCTGCACAGTCATTACAATTGCCTCCTTTTTTCGATATCTTTGGGGGGTAAAAAGTGAAAAATTTGAACATCTTGGAATTTTCCCGTCGGTTAGGGACCAAAAGCTATAATTTCACCAAATTTCAATTGTCTACTTCGTCTGGCAGGTTGTGCCGCCATTTTGATTTGGGGGGATAGGGGATAAAAATGAGGAAATTCTCGAAAATTTTTAAGCCCACGAAACCTATAGGTTATCGTTTTGGATATACTATACGACTGTGTTCTTATGCTGAGCCCAAAATTTGAGCCCCCCCAGCGTGCCCCCTTCAGGGAATTTTGAGAATTTCCGATTTTTCCAGGGATCCTGGGGGCATCAGTTTCCCCCGTACCAAGTTTCAAATTTCTGAGATTTCTGGAAGTGCCTCATTAATTCACGTCTTTTTTCATTTTTAAATATTTATATATACATCGCTCCAGCCCGACTTGCTTTTATATATATAGATGACAGATAAGCATGAGCACGTTGAAAAGTGCAGACTTCCACTTCGAGATTCATATCTCCTAAACGGTTTATGATATTAAGAAACGGTTTGCGCCATCAGACGCCTCATTTATCGCTCTACATGTTTGTTTCTAAACCATTTCCTCGTATCTCCCATATTAAGGGGGTAAATTGAGATCAAGTTTTGAATAGGGTGAAATTTGGGTGCATTTTTAACATTTTACATTACTTTTTGCCTACTTATGTATAAGCTAGAATCATGAAATTTGGTACACATATGTCCCTTAATCGTGCCAATGTGCGCACACAACGTGATGATCCTATCATTCTTATAAGTGTGTCAAACAATGAAATATACTTGTAAAAATCACCAAATTTACGAACAATCCAGAAATACGGCCAAATTTAACGTATAAGGGAGAGAGATACGTCAAAATGTCACAGGACCAAAGTTGTAGATCACTCCGAATTGAAGGGACATTGTGCCATCCGTTTTGTGATACGACTTACCGTTTAGCCAAAAAATAGCTCAAAAGGAATGTCTGCACAGTCATTACAATTGCCTCCATATTTCGATATCTTTGGGGGGTAAAAAGTGAAAAATTTGAACATCTTGGAATTTTCCCGTCGGTTAGGGACCAAAAGCTATAATTTCACCAAATTTCAATTGTCTACTTCGTCTGGCAGGTTGTGCCGCCATTTTGATTTGGGGGGATAGGGGATAAAAATGAGGAAATTCTCGAAAATTTTTAAGCCCACGAAACCTATAGGTTATCGTTTTGGATATACTATACGACTGTGTTCTTATGCTGAGCCCAAAATTTGAGCCCCCCCAGCGTGCCCCCTTCAGGGAATTTTGAGAATTTCCGATTTTTCTAGGGATCCTGGGGGCATCAGTTTCCACCGTACCAAGTTTCAAATTTCTGAGATTTCTGGAAGTGCCTCATTAATTCACGTCTTTTTTCATTTTTAAATATTTATATATACATCGCTCCAGCCCGACTTGCTTTTATATATATAGATGACAGATAAGCATGAGCACGTTGAAAAGTGCAGACTTCCACTTCGAGATTCATATCTCCTAAACGGTTTATGATATTAAGAAACGGTTTGCGCCATCAGACGCCTCATTTATCGCTCTACATGTTTGTTTCTAAACCATTTCCTCGTATCTGCCATATTAAGGGGGTAAATTGAGATCAAATTTTGAATAGGGTGAAATTTGGGTGCATTTTTAACATTTTACATTACTTTTTGCCTACTTATGTATAAGCTAGAATCATGAAATTTGGTACACATATGTCCCTTAATCGTGCCAATGTGCGCACACAACGTGATGATCCTATCATTCTTATAAGTGTGTCAAACAATGAAATATACTTGTAAAAATCACCAAATTTACGAACAATCCAGAAATACGGCCAAATTTAACGTATAAGGGAGAGAGATACGACAAAATGTCACAGGACCAAAGTTGTAGATCACTCCGAATTGAAGGGACATTGTGCCATCCGTTTTGTGATACGACTTACCGTTTAGCCAAAAAATAGCTCAAAAGGAATGTCTGCACAGTCATTACAATTGCCTCCATATTTCGATATCTTTGGGGGGTAAAAAGTGAAAAATTTGAACATCTTGGAATTTTCCCGTCGGTTAGGGACCAAAAGCTATAATTTCACCAAATTTCAATTGTCTACTTCGTCTGGCAGGTTGTGCCGCCATTTTGATTTGGGGGGATAGGGGATAAAAATGAGGAAATTCTCGAAAATTTTTAAGCCCACGAAACCTATAGGTTATCGTTTTGGATATACTATACGACTGTGTTCTTATGCTGAGCCCAAAATTTGAGCCCCCCCAGCGTGCCCCCTTCAGGGAATTTTGAGAATTTCCGATTTTTCCAGGGATCCTGGGGGCATCAGTTTCCCCCGTACCAAGTTTCAAATTTCTGAGATTTCTGGAAGTGCCTCATTAATTCACGTCTTTTTTCATTTTTAAATATTTATATATACATCGCTCCAGCCCGACTTGCTTTTATATATATAGATGACAGATAAGCATGAGCACGTTGAAAAGTGCAGACTTCCACTTCGAGATTCATATCTCCTAAACGGTTTATGATATTAAGAAACGGTTTGCGCCATCAGACGCCTCATTTATCGCTCTACATGTTTGTTTCTAAACCATTTCCTCGTATCTGCCATATTAAGGGGGTAAATTGAGATCAAATTTTGAATAGGGTGAAATTTGGGTGCATTTTTAACATTTTACATTACTTTTTGCCTACTTATGTATAAGCTAGAATCATGAAATTTGGTACACATATGTCCCTTAATCGTGCCAATGTGCGCACACAACGTGATGATCCTATCATTCTTATAAGTGTGTCAAACAATGAAATATACTTGTAAAAATCACCAAATTTACGAACAATCCAGAAATACGGCCAAATTTAACGTATAAGGGAGAGAGATACGACAAAATGTCACAGGACCAAAGTTGTAGATCACTCCGAGTTGAAGGGACATTGTGCCATCCGTTTTGTGATACGACTTACCGTTTAGCCAAAAAATAGCTCAAAAGGAATGTCTGCACAGTCATTACAATTGCCTCCTTTTTTCGATATCTTTGGGGGGTAAAAAGTGAAAAATTTGAACATCTTGGAATTTTCCCGTCGGTTAGGGACCAAAAGCTATAATTTCACCAAATTTCAATTGTCTACTTCGTCTGGCAGGTTGTGCCGCCATTTTGATTTGGGGGGATAGGGGATAAAAATGAGGAAATTCTCGAAAATTTTTAAGCCCACGAAACCTATAGGTTATCGTTTTGGATATACTATACGACTGTGTTCTTATGCTGAGCCCAAAATTTGAGCCCCCCCAGCGTGCCCCCTTCAGGGAATTTTGAGAATTTCCGATTTTTCCAGGGATCCTGGGGGCATCAGTTTCCCCCGTACCAAGTTTCAAATTTCTGAGATTTCTGGAAGTGCCTCATTAATTCACGTCTTTTTTCATTTTTAAATATTTATATATACATCGCTCCAGCCCGACTTGCTTTTATATATATAGATGACAGATAAGCATGAGCACGTTGAAAAGTGCAGACTTCCACTTCGAGATTCATATCTCCTAAACGGTTTATGATATTAAGAAACGGTTTGCGCCATCAGACGCCTCATTTATCGCTCTACATGTTTGTTTCTAAACCATTTCCTCGTATCTCCCATATTAAGGGGGTAAATTGAGATCAAGTTTTGAATAGGGTGAAATTTGGGTGCATTTTTAACATTTTACATTACTTTTTGCCTACTTATGTATAAGCTAGAATCATGAAATTTGGTACACATATGTCCCTTAATCGTGCCAATGTGCGCACACAACGTGATGATCCTATCATTCTTATAAGTGTGTCAAACAATGAAATATACTTGTAAAAATCACCAAATTTACGAACAATCCAGAAATACGGCCAAATTTAACGTATAAGGGAGAGAGATACGACAAAATGTCACAGGACCAAAGTTGTAGATCACTCCGAATTGAAGGGACATTGTGCCATCCGTTTTGTGATACGACTTACCGTTTAGCCAAAAAATAGCTCAAAAGGAATGTCTGCACAGTCATTACAATTGCCTCCATATTTCGATATCTTTGGGGGGTAAAAAGTGAAAAATTTGAACATCTTGGAATTTTCCCGTCGGTTAGGGACCAAAAGCTATAATTTCACCAAATTTCAATTGTCTACTTCGTCTGGCAGGTTGTGCCGCCATTTTGATTTGGGGGGATAGGGGATAAAAATGAGGAAATTCTCGAAAATTTTTAAGCCCACGAAACCTATAGGTTATCGTTTTGGATATACTATACGACTGTGTTCTTATGCTGAGCCCAAAATTTGAGCCCCCCCAGCGTGCCCCCTTCAGGGAATTTTGAGAATTTCCGATTTTTCTAGGGATCCTGGGGGCATCAGTTTCCACCGTACCAAGTTTCAAATTTCTGAGATTTCTGGAAGTGCCTCATTAATTCACGTCTTTTTTCATTTTTAAATATTTATATATACATCGCTCCAGCCCGACTTGCTTTTATATATATAGATGACAGATAAGCATGAGCACGTTGAAAAGTGCAGACTTCCACTTCGAGATTCATATCTCCTAAACGGTTTATGATATTAAGAAACGGTTTGCGCCATCAGACGCCTCATTTATCGCTCTACATGTTTGTTTCTAAACCATTTCCTCGTATCTGCCATATTAAGGGGGTAAATTGAGATCAAATTTTGAATAGGGTGAAATTTGGGTGCATTTTTAACATTTTACATTACTTTTTGCCTACTTATGTATAAGCTAGAATCATGAAATTTGGTACACATATGTCCCTTAATCGTGCCAATGTGCGCACACAACGTGATGATCCTATCATTCTTATAAGTGTGTCAAACAATGAAATATACTTGTAAAAATCACCAAATTTACGAACAATCCAGAAATACGGCCAAATTTAACGTATAAGGGAGAGAGATACGACAAAATGTCACAGGACCAAAGTTGTAGATCACTCCGAATTGAAGGGACATTGTGCCATCCGTTTTGTGATACGACTTACCGTTTAGCCAAAAAATAGCTCAAAAGGAATGTCTGCACAGTCATTACAATTGCCTCCATATTTCGATATCTTTGGGGGGTAAAAAGTGAAAAATTTGAACATCTTGGAATTTTCCCGTCGGTTAGGGACCAAAAGCTATAATTTCACCAAATTTCAATTGTCTACTTCGTCTGGCAGGTTGTGCCGCCATTTTGATTTGGGGGGATAGGGGATAAAAATGAGGAAATTCTCGAAAATTTTTAAGCCCACGAAACCTATAGGTTATCGTTTTGGATATACTATACGACTGTGTTCTTATGCTGAGCCCAAAATTTGAGCCCCCCCAGCGTGCCCCCTTCAGGGAATTTTGAGAATTTCCGATTTTTCTAGGGATCCTGGGGGCATCAGTTTCCACCGTACCAAGTTTCAAATTTCTGAGATTTCTGGAAGTGCCTCATTAATTCACGTCTTTTTTCATTTTTAAATATTTATATATACATCGCTCCAGCCCGACTTGCTTTTATATATATAGATGACAGATAAGCATGAGCACGTTGAAAAGTGCAGACTTCCACTTCGAGATTCATATCTCCTAAACGGTTTATGATATTAAGAAACGGTTTGCGCCATCAGACGCCTCATTTATCGCTCTACATGTTTGTTTCTAAACCATTTCCTCGTATCTGCCATATTAAGGGGGTAAATTGAGATCAAATTTTGAATAGGGTGAAATTTGGGTGCATTTTTAACATTTTACATTACTTTTTGCCTACTTATGTATAAGCTAGAATCATGAAATTTGGTACACATATGTCCCTTAATCGTGCCAATGTGCGCACACAACGTGATGATCCTATCGTTCTTATAAGTGTGTCAAACAATGAAATATACTTGTAAAAATCACCAAATTTACGAACAATCCAGAAATACGGCCAAATTTAACGTATAAGGGAGAGAGATACGACAAAATGTCACAGGACCAAAGTTGTAGATCACTCCGAATTGAAGGGACATTGTGCCATCCGTTTTGTGATATAATTTCACCAAATTTCAATTGTCTACTTCGTCTGGCAGGTTGTGCCGCCATTTTGATTTGGGGGGATAGGGGATAAAAATGAGGAAATTCTCGAAAATTTTTAAGCCCACGAAACCTATAGGTTATCGTTTTGGATATACTATACGACTGTGTTCTTATGCTGAGCCCAAAATTTGAGCCCCCCCAGCGTGCCCCCTTCAGGGAATTTTGAGAATTTCCGATTTTTCTAGGGATCCTGGGGGCATCAGTTTCCACCGTACCAAGTTTCAAATTTCTGAGATTTCTGGAAGTGCCTCATTAATTCACGTCTTTTTTCATTTTTAAATATTTATATATACATCGCTCCAGCCCGACTTGCTTTTATATATATAGATGACAGATAAGCATGAGCACGTTGAAAAGTGCAGACTTCCACTTCGAGATTCATATCTCCTAAACGGTTTATGATATTAAGAAACGGTTTGCGCCATCAGACGCCTCATTTATCGCTCTACATGTTCGTTTCTAAACCATTTCCTCGTATCTGCCATATTAAGGGGGTAAATTGAGATCAAATTTTGAATAGGGTGAAATTTGGGTGCATTTTTAACATTTTACATTACTTTTTGCCTACTTATGTATAAGCTAGAATCATGAAATTTGGTACACATATGTCCCTTAATCGTGCCAATGTGCGCACACAACGTGATGATCCTATCATTCTTATAAGTGTGTCAAACAATGAAATATACTTGTAAAAATCACCAAATTTACGAACAATCCAGAAATACGGCCAAATTTAACGTATAAGGGAGAGAGATACGACAAAATGTCACAGGACCAAAGTTGTAGATCACTCCGAATTGAAGGGACATTGTGCCATCCGTTTTGTGATACGACTTACCGTTTAGCCAAAAAATAGCTCAAAAGGAATGTCTGCACAGTCATTACAATTGCCTCCATATTTCGATATCTTTGGGGGGTAAAAAGTGAAAAATTTGAACATCTTGGAATTTTCCCGTCGGTTAGGGACCAAAAGCTATAATTTCACCAAATTTCAATTGTCTACTTCGTCTGGCAGGTTGTGCCGCCATTTTGATTTGGGGGGATAGGGGATAAAAATGAGGAAATTCTCGAAAATTTTTAAGCCCACGAAACCTATAGGTTATCGTTTTGGATATACTATACGACTGTGTTCTTATGCTGAGCCCAAAATTTGAGCCCCCCCAGCGTGCCCCCTTCAGGGAATTTTGAGAATTTCCGATTTTTCTAGGGATCCTGGGGGCATCAGTTTCCACCGTACCAAGTTTCAAATTTCTGAGATTTCTGGAAGTGCCTCATTAATTCACGTCTTTTTTCATTTTTAAATATTTATATATACATCGCTCCAGCCCGACTTGCTTTTATATATATAGATGACAGATAAGCATGAGCACGTTGAAAAGTGCAGACTTCCACTTCGAGATGCATATCTCCTAAACGGTTTATGATATTAAGAAACGGTTTGCGCCATCAGACGCCTCATTTATCGCTCTACATGTTTGTTTCTAAACCATTTCCTCGTATCTGCCATATTAAGAGGGTAAATTGAGATCAAATTTTGAATAGGGTGAAATTTGGGTGCATTTTTAACATTTTACATTACTTTTTGCCTACTTATGTATAAGCTAGAATCATGAAATTTGGTACACATATGTCCCTTAATCGTGCCAATGTGCGCACACAACGTGATGATCCTATCGTTCTTATAAGTGTGTCAAACAATGAAATATACTTGTAAAAATCACCAAATTTACGAACAATCCAGAAATACGGCCAAATTTAACGTATAAGGGAGAGAGATACGACAAAATGTCACAGGACCAAAGTTGTAGATCACTCCGAATTGAAGGGACATTGTGCCATCCGTTTTGTGATATAATTTCACCAAATTTCAATTGTCTACTTCGTCTGGCAGGTTGTGCCGTCATTTTGATTTGGGGGGATAGGGGATAAAAATGAGGAAATTCTCGAAAATTTTTAAGCCCACGAAACCTATAGGTTATCGTTTTGGATATACTATACGACTGTGTTCTTATGCTGAGCCCAAAATTTGAGCCCCCCCAGCGTGCCCCCTTCAGGGAATTTTGAGAATTTCCGATTTTTCTAGGGATCCTGGGGGCATCAGTTTCCACCGTACCAAGTTTCAAATTTCTGAGATTTCTGGAAGTGGCTCATTAATTCACGTCTTTTTTCATTTTTAAATATTTATATATACATCGCTCCAGCCCGACTTGGTTTTATATATATAGATGACAGATAAGCATGAGCACGTTGAAAAGTGCAGACTTCCACTTCGAGATTCATATCTCCTAAACGGTTTATGATATTAAGAAACGGTTTGCGCCATCAGACGCCTCATTTATCGCTCTACATGTTTGTTTCTAAACCATTTCCTCGTATCTCCCATATTAAGGGGGTAATTTGAGATCAAATTTTGAATAGGGTGAAATTTGGGTGCATTTTTAACATTTTACATTACTTTTTGCCTACTTATGTATAAGCTAGAATCATGAAATTTGGTACACATATGTCCCTTAATCGTGCCAATGTGCGCACACAACGTGATGATCCTATCATTCTTATAAGTGTGTCAAACAATGAAATATACTTGTAAAAATCACCAAATTTACGAACAATCCAGAAATACGGCCAAATTTAACGTATAAGGGAGAGAGATACGACAAAATGTCACAGGACCAAAGTTGTAGATCACTCCGAATTGAAGGGACATTGTGCCATCCGTGTTGTGATACGACTTACCGTTTAGCCAAAAAATAGCTCAAAAGGAATGTCTGCACAGTCATTACAATTGCCTCCATATTTCGATATCTTTGGGGGGTAAAAAGTGAAAAATTTGAACATCTTGGAATTTTCCCGTCGGTTAGGGACCAAAAGCTATAATTTCACCAAATTTCAATTGTCTACTTCGTCTGGCAGGTTGTGCCGCCATTTTGATTTGGGGGGATAGGGGATAAAAATGAGGAAATTCTCGAAAATTTTTAAGCCCACGAAACCTATAGGTTATCGTTTTGGATATACTATACGACTGTGTTCTTATGCTGAGCCCAAAATTTGAGCCCCCCCAGCGTGCCCCCTTCAGGGAATTTTGAGAATTTCCGATTTTTCTAGGGATCCTGGGGGCATCAGTTTCCACCGTACCAAGTTTCAAATTTCTGAGATTTCTGGAAGTGCCTCATTAATTCACGTCTTTTTTCATTTTTAAATATTTATATATACATCGCTCCAGCCCGACTTGCTTTTATATATATAGATGACAGATAAGCATGAGCACGTTGAAAAGTGCAGACTTCCACTTCGAGATTCATATCTCCTAAACGGTTTATGATATTAAGAAACGGTTTGCGCCATCAGACGTCTCATTTATCGCTCTACATGTTTGTTTCTAAACCATTTCCTCGTATCTGCCATATTAAGGGGGTAAATTGAGATCAAATTTTGAATAGGGTGAAATTTGGGTGCATTTTTAACATTTTACATTACTTTTTGCCTACTTATGTATAAGCTAGAATCATGAAATTTGGTACACATATGTCCCTTAATCGTGCCAATGTGCGCACACAACGTGATGATCCTATCATTCTTATAAGTGTGTCAAACAATGAAATATACTTGTAAAAATCACCAAATTTACGAACAATCCAGAAATACGGCCAAATTTAACGTATAAGGGAGAGAGATACGACAAAATGTCACAGGACCAAAGTTGTAGATCACTCCGAATTGAAGGGACATTGTGCCATCCGTTTTGTGATACGACTTACCGTTTAGCCAAAAAATAGCTCAAAAGGAATGTCTGCACAGTCATTACAATTGCCTCCATATTTCGATATCTTTGGGGGGTAAAAAGTGAAAAATTTGAACATCTTGGAATTTTCCCGTCGGTTAGGGACCAAAAGCTATAATTTCACCAAATTTCAATTGTCTACTTCGTCTGGCAGGTTGTGCCGCCATTTTGATTTGGGGGGATAGGGGATAAAAATGAGGAAATTCTCGAAAATTTTTAAGCCCACGAAACCTATAGGTTATCGTTTTGGATATACTATACGACTGTGTTCTTATGCTGAGCCCAAAATTTGAGCCCCCCCAGCGTGCCCCCTTCAGGGAATTTTGAGAATTTCCGATTTTTCTAGGGATCCTGGGGGCATCAGTTTCCACCGTACCAAGTTTCAAATTTCTGAGATTTCTGGAAGTGCCTCATTAATTCACGTCTTTTTTCATTTTTAAATATTTATATATACATCGCTCCAGCCCGACTTGCTTTTATATATATAGATGACAGATAAGCATGAGCACGTTGAAAAGTGCAGACTTCCACTTCGAGATTCATATCTCCTAAACGGTTTATGATATTAAGAAACGGTTTGCGCCATCAGACGCCTCATTTATCGCTCTACATGTTTGTTTCTAAACCATTTCCTCGTATCTGCCATATTAAGGGGGTAAATTGAGATCAAATTTTGAATAGGGTGAAATTTGGGTGCATTTTTAACATTTTACATTACTTTTTGCCTACTTATGTATAAGCTAGAATCATGAAATTTGGTACACATATGTCCCTTAATCGTGCCAATGTGCGCACACAACGTGATGATCCTATCGTTCTTATAAGTGTGTCAAACAATGAAATATACTTGTAAAAATCACCAAATTTACGAACAATCCAGAAATACGGCCAAATTTAACGTATAAGGGAGAGAGATACGACAAAATGTCACAGGACCAAAGTTGTAGATCACTCCGAATTGAAGGGACATTGTGCCATCCGTTTTGTGATATAATTTCACCAAATTTCAATTGTCTACTTCGTCTGGCAGGTTGTGCCGTCATTTTGATTTGGGGGGATAGGGGATAAAAATGAGGAAATTCTCGAAAATTTTTAAGCCCACGAAACCTATAGGTTATCGTTTTGGATATACTATACGACTGTGTTCTTATGCTGAGCCCAAAATTTGAGCCCCCCCAGCGTGCCCCCTTCAGGGAATTTTGAGAATTTCCGATTTTTCTAGGGATCCTGGGGGCATCAGTTTCCACCGTACCAAGTTTCAAATTTCTGAGATTTCTGGAAGTGGCTCATTAATTCACGTCTTTTTTCATTTTTAAATATTTATATATACATCGCTCCAGCCCGACTTGGTTTTATATATATAGATGACAGATAAGCATGAGCACGTTGAAAAGTGCAGACTTCCACTTCGAGATTCATATCTCCTAAACGGTTTATGATATTAAGAAACGGTTTGCGCCATCAGACGCCTCATTTATCGCTCTACATGTTTGTTTCTAAACCATTTCCTCGTATCTGCCATATTAAGGGGGTAAATTGAGATCAAATTTTGAATAGGGTGAAATTTGGGTGCATTTTTAACATTTTACATTACTTTTTGCCTACTTATGTATAAGCTAGAATCATGAAATTTGGTACACATATGTCCCTTAATCGTGCCAATGTGCGCACACAACGTGATGATCCTATCGTTCTTATAAGTGTGTCAAACAATGAAATATACTTGTAAAAATCACCAAATTTACGAACAATCCAGAAATACGGCCAAATTTAACGTATAAGGGAGAGAGATACGACAAAATGTCACAGGACCAAAGTTGTAGATCACTCCGAATTGAAGGGACATTGTGCCATCCGTTTTGTGATATAATTTCACCAAATTTCAATTGTCTACTTCGTCTGGCAGGTTGTGCCGCCATTTTGATTTGGGGGGATAGGGGATAAAAATGAGGAAATTCTCGAAAATTTTTAAGCCCACGAAACCTATAGGTTATCGTTTTTGATATACTATACGACTGTGTTCTTATGCTGAGCCCAAAATTTGAGCCCCCCCAGCGTGCCCCCTTCAGGGAATTTTGAGAATTTCCGATTTTTCTAGGGATCCTGGGGGCATCAGTTTCCACCGTACCAAGTTTCAAATTTCTGAGATTTCTGGAAGTGGCTCATTAATTCACGTCTTTTTTCATTTTTAAATATTTATATAAACATCGCTCCAGCCCGACTTGGTTTTATATATATAGATGACAGATAAGCATGAGCACGTTGAAAAGTGCAGACTTCCACTTCGAGATTCATATCTCCTAAACGGTTTATGATATTAAGAAACGGTTTGCGCCATCAGACGCCTCATTTATCGCTCTACATGTTTGTTTCTAAACCATTTCCTCGTATCTCCCATATTAAGGGGGTAAATTGAGATCAAGTTTTGAATAGGGTGAAATTTGGGTGCATTTTTAACATTTTACATTACTTTTTGCCTACTTATGTATAAGCTAGAATCATGAAATTTGGTACACATATGTCCCTTAATCGTGCCAATGTGCGCACACAACGTGATGATCCTATCATTCTTATAAGTGTGTCAAACAATGAAATATACTTGTAAAAATCACCAAATTTACGAACAATCCAGAAATACGGCCAAATTTAACGTATAAGGGAGAGAGATACGACAAAATGTCACAGGACCAAAGTTGTAGATCACTCCGAATTGAAGGGACATTGTGCCATCCGTTTTGTGATACGACTTACCGTTTAGCCAAAAAATAGCTCAAAAGGAATGTCTGCACAGTCATTACAATTGCCTCCATATTTCGATATCTTTGGGGGGTAAAAAGTGAAAAATTTGAACATCTTGGAATTTTCCCGTCGGTTAGGGACCAAAAGCTATAATTTCACCAAATTTCAATTGTCTACTTCGTCTGGCAGGTTGTGCCGCCATTTTGATTTGGGGGGATAGGGGATAAAAATGAGGAAATTCTCGAAAATTTTTAAGCCCACGAAACCTATAGGTTATCGTTTTGGATATACTATACGACTGTGTTCTTATGCTGAGCCCAAAATTTGAGCCCCCCCAGCGTGCCCCCTTCAGGGAATTTTGAGAATTTCCGATTTTTCCAGGGATCCTGGGGGCATCAGTTTCCCCCGTACCAAGTTTCAAATTTCTGAGATTTCTGGAAGTGCCTCATTAATTCACGTCTTTTTTCATTTTTAAATATTTATATGTACATCGCTCCAGCCCGACTTGCTTTTATATATATAGATGACAGATAAGCATGAGCACGTTGAAAAGTGCAGACTTCCACTTCGAGATTCATATCTCCTAAACGGTTTATGATATTAAGAAACGGTTTGCGCCATCAGACGCCTCATTTATCGCTCTACATGTTTGTTTCTAAACCATTTCCTCGTATCTCCCATATTAAGGGGGTAAATTGAGATCAAGTTTTGAATAGGGTGAAATTTGGGTGCATTTTTAACATTTTACATTACTTTTTGCCTACTTATGTATAAGCTAGAATCATGAAATTTGGTACACATATGTCCCTTAATCGTGCCAATGTGCGCACACAACGTGATGATCCTATCATTCTTATAAGTGTGTCAAACAATGAAATATACTTGTAAAAATCACCAAATTTACGAACAATCCAGAAATACGGCCAAATTTAACGTATAAGGGAGAGAGATACGACAAAATGTCACAGGACCAAAGTTGTAGATCACTCCGAATTGAAGGGACATTGTGCCATCCGTTTTGTGATACGACTTACCGTTTAGCCAAAAAATAGCTCAAAAGGAATGTCTGCACAGTCATTACAATTGCCTCCATATTTCGATATCTTTGGGGGGTAAAAAGTGAAAAATTTGAACATCTTGGAATTTTCCCGTCGGTTAGGGACCAAAAGCTATAATTTCACCAAATTTCAATTGTCTACTTCGTCTGGCAGGTTGTGCCGCCATTTTGATTTGGGGGGATAGGGGATAAAAATGAGGAAATTCTCGAAAATTTTTAAGCCCACGAAACCTATAGGTTATCGTTTTGGATATACTATACGACTGTGTTCTTATGCTGAGCCCAAAATTTGAGCCCCCCCAGCGTGCCCCCTTCAGGGAATTTTGAGAATTTCCGATTTTTCTAGGGATCCTGGGGGCATCAGTTTCCACCGTACCAAGTTTCAAATTTCTGAGATTTCTGGAAGTGCCTCATTAATTCACGTCTTTTTTCATTTTTAAATATTTATATATACATCGCTCCAGCCCGACTTGCTTTTATATATATAGATGACAGATAAGCATGAGCACGTTGAAAAGTGCAGACTTCCACTTCGAGATTCATATCTCCTAAACGGTTTATGATATTAAGAAACGGTTTGCGCCATCAGACGCCTCATTTATCGCTCTACATGTTCGTTTCTAAACCATTTCCTCGTATCTGCCATATTAAGGGGGTAAATTGAGATCAAATTTTGAATAGGGTGAAATTTGGGTGCATTTTTAACATTTTACATTACTTTTTGCCTACTTATGTATAAGCTAGAATCATGAAATTTGGTACACATATGTCCCTTAATCGTGCCAATGTGCGCACACAACGTGATGATCCTATCATTCTTATAAGTGTGTCAAACAATGAAATATACTTGTAAAAATCACCAAATTTACGAACAATCCAGAAATACGGCCAAATTTAACGTATAAGGGAGAGAGATACGACAAAATGTCACAGGACCAAAGTTGTAGATCACTCCGAATTGAAGGGACATTGTGCCATCCGTTTTGTGATACGACTTACCGTTTAGCCAAAAAATAGCTCAAAAGGAATGTCTGCACAGTCATTACAATTGCCTCCATATTTCGATATCTTTGGGGGGTAAAAAGTGAAAAATTTGAACATCTTGGAATTTTCCCGTCGGTTAGGGACCAAAAGCTATAATTTCACCAAATTTCAATTGTCTACTTCGTCTGGCAGGTTGTGCCGCCATTTTGATTTGGGGGGATAGGGGATAAAAATGAGGAAATTCTCGAAAATTTTTAAGCCCACGAAACCTATAGGTTATCGTTTTGGATATACTATACGACTGTGTTCTTATGCTGAGCCCAAAATTTGAGCCCCCCCAGCGTGCCCCCTTCAGGGAATTTTGAGAATTTCCGATTTTTCCAGGGATCCTGGGGGCATCAGTTTCCCCCGTACCAAGTTTCAAATTTCTGAGATTTCTGGAAGTGCCTCATTAATTCACGTCTTTTTTCATTTTTAAATATTTATATGTACATCGCTCCAGCCCGACTTGCTTTTATATATATAGATGACAGATAAGCATGAGCACGTTGAAAAGTGCAGACTTCCACTTCGAGATTCATATCTCCTAAACGGTTTATGATATTAAGAAACGGTTTGCGCCATCAGACGCCTCATTTATCGCTCTACATGTTTGTTTCTAAACCATTTCCTCGTATCTCCCATATTAAGGGGGTAAATTGAGATCAAGTTTTGAATAGGGTGAAATTTGGGTGCATTTTTAACATTTTACATTACTTTTTGCCTACTTATGTATAAGCTAGAATCATGAAATTTGGTACACATATGTCCCTTAATCGTGCCAATGTGCGCACACAACGTGATGATCCTATCATTCTTATAAGTGTGTCAAACAATGAAATATACTTGTAAAAATCACCAAATTTACGAACAATCCAGAAATACGGCCAAATTTAACGTATAAGGGAGAGAGATACGACAAAATGTCACAGGACCAAAGTTGTAGATCACTCCGAATTGAAGGGACATTGTGCCATCCGTTTTGTGATACGACTTACCGTTTAGCCAAAAAATAGCTCAAAAGGAATGTCTGCACAGTCATTACAATTGCCTCCATATTTCGATATCTTTGGGGGGTAAAAAGTGAAAAATTTGAACATCTTGGAATTTTCCCGTCGGTTAGGGACCAAAAGCTATAATTTCACCAAATTTCAATTGTCTACTTCGTCTGGCAGGTTGTGCCGCCATTTTGATTTGGGGGGATAGGGGATAAAAATGAGGAAATTCTCGAAAATTTTTAAGCCCACGAAACCTATAGGTTATCGTTTTGGATATACTATACGACTGTGTTCTTATGCTGAGCCCAAAATTTGAGCCCCCCCAGCGTGCCCCCTTCAGGGAATTTTGAGAATTTCCGATTTTTCTAGGGATCCTGGGGGCATCAGTTTCCACCGTACCAAGTTTCAAATTTCTGAGATTTCTGGAAGTGCCTCATTAATTCACGTCTTTTTTCATTTTTAAATATTTATATATACATCGCTCCAGCCCGACTTGCTTTTATATATATAGATGACAGATAAGCATGAGCACGTTGAAAAGTGCAGACTTCCACTTCGAGATTCATATCTCCTAAACGGTTTATGATATTAAGAAACGGTTTGCGCCATCAGACGCCTCATTTATCGCTCTACATGTTCGTTTCTAAACCATTTCCTCGTATCTGCCATATTAAGGGGGTAAATTGAGATCAAATTTTGAATAGGGTGAAATTTGGGTGCATTTTTAACATTTTACATTACTTTTTGCCTACTTATGTATAAGCTAGAATCATGAAATTTGGTACACATATGTCCCTTAATCGTGCCAATGTGCGCACACAACGTGATGATCCTATCATTCTTATAAGTGTGTCAAACAATGAAATATACTTGTAAAAATCACCAAATTTACGAACAATCCAGAAATACGGCCAAATTTAACGTATAAGGGAGAGAGATACGACAAAATGTCACAGGACCAAAGTTGTAGATCACTCCGAATTGAAGGGACATTGTGCCATCCGTTTTGTGATACGACTTACCGTTTAGCCAAAAAATAGCTCAAAAGGAATGTCTGCACAGTCATTACAATTGCCTCCATATTTCGATATCTTTGGGGGGTAAAAAGTGAAAAATTTGAACATCTTGGAATTTTCCCGTCGGTTAGGGACCAAAAGCTATAATTTCACCAAATTTCAATTGTCTACTTCGTCTGGCAGGTTGTGCCGCCATTTTGATTTGGGGGGATAGGGGATAAAAATGAGGAAATTCTCGAAAATTTTTAAGCCCACGAAACCTATAGGTTATCGTTTTGGATATACTATACGACTGTGTTCTTATGCTGAGCCCAAAATTTGAGCCCCCCCAGCGTGCCCCCTTCAGGGAATTTTGAGAATTTCCGATTTTTCTAGGGATCCTGGGGGCATCAGTTTCCACCGTACCAAGTTTCAAATTTCTGAGATTTCTGGAAGTGCCTCATTAATTCACGTCTTTTTTCATTTTTAAATATTTATATATACATCGCTCCAGCCCGACTTGCTTTTATATATATAGATGACAGATAAGCATGAGCACGTTGAAAAGTGCAGACTTCCACTTCGAGATGCATATCTCCTAAACGGTTTATGATATTAAGAAACGGTTTGCGCCATCAGACGCCTCATTTATCGCTCTACATGTTTGTTTCTAAACCATTTCCTCGTATCTGCCATATTAAGAGGGTAAATTGAGATCAAATTTTGAATAGGGTGAAATTTGGGTGCATTTTTAACATTTTACATTACTTTTTGCCTACTTATGTATAAGCTAGAATCATGAAATTTGGTACACATATGTCCCTTAATCGTGCCAATGTGCGCACACAACGTGATGATCCTATCGTTCTTATAAGTGTGTCAAACAATGAAATATACTTGTAAAAATCACCAAATTTACGAACAATCCAGAAATACGGCCAAATTTAACGTATAAGGGAGAGAGATACGACAAAATGTCACAGGACCAAAGTTGTAGATCACTCCGAATTGAAGGGACATTGTGCCATCCGTTTTGTGATATAATTTCACCAAATTTCAATTGTCTACTTCGTCTGGCAGGTTGTGCCGCCATTTTGATTTGGGGGGATAGGGGATAAAAATGAGGAAATTCTCGAAAATTTTTAAGCCCACGAAACCTATAGGTTATCGTTTTTGATATACTATACGACTGTGTTCTTATGCTGAGCCCAAAATTTGAGCCCCCCCAGCGTGCCCCCTTCAGGGAATTTTGAGAATTTCCGATTTTTCTAGGGATCCTGGGGGCATCAGTTTCCACCGTACCAAGTTTCAAATTTCTGAGATTTCTGGAAGTGCCTCATTAATTCACGTCTTTTTTCATTTTTAAATATTTATATATACATCGCTCCAGCCCGACTTGCTTTTATATATATAGATGACAGATAAGCATGAGCACGTTGAAAAGTGCAGACTTCCACTTCGAGATTCATATCTCCTAAACGGTTTATGATATTAAGAAACGGTTTGCGCCATCAGACGCCTCATTTATCGCTCTACATGTTTGTTTCTAAACCATTTCCTCGTATCTCCCATATTAAGGGGGTAAATTGAGATCAAGTTTTGAATAGGGTGAAATTTGGGTGCATTTTTAACATTTTACATTACTTTTTGCCTACTTATGTATAAGCTAGAATCATGAAATTTGGTACACATATGTCCCTTAATCGTGCCAATGTGCGCACACAACGTGATGATCCTATCATTCTTATAAGTGTGTCAAACAATGAAATATACTTGTAAAAATCACCAAATTTACGAACAATCCAGAAATACGGCCAAATTTAACGTATAAGGGAGAGAGATACGACAAAATGTCACAGGACCAAAGTTGTAGATCACTCCGAATTGAAGGGACATTGTGCCATCCGTTTTGTGATACGACTTACCGTTTAGCCAAAAAATAGCTCAAAAGGAATGTCTGCACAGTCATTACAATTGCCTCCATATTTCGATATCTTTGGGGGGTAAAAAGTGAAAAATTTGAACATCTTGGAATTTTCCCGTCGGTTAGGGACCAAAAGCTATAATTTCACCAAATTTCAATTGTCTACTTCGTCTGGCAGGTTGTGCCGCCATTTTGATTTGGGGGGATAGGGGATAAAAATGAGGAAATTCTCGAAAATTTTTAAGCCCACGAAACCTATAGGTTATCGTTTTGGATATACTATACGACTGTGTTCTTATGCTGAGCCCAAAATTTGAGCCCCCCCAGCGTGCCCCCTTCAGGGAATTTTGAGAATTTCCGATTTTTCCAGGGATCCTGGGGGCATCAGTTTCCCCCGTACCAAGTTTCAAATTTCTGAGATTTCTGGAAGTGCCTCATTAATTCACGTCTTTTTTCATTTTTAAATATTTATATGTACATCGCTCCAGCCCGACTTGCTTTTATATATATAGATGACAGATAAGCATGAGCACGTTGAAAAGTGCAGACTTCCACTTCGAGATTCATATCTCCTAAACGGTTTATGATATTAAGAAACGGTTTGCGCCATCAGACGCCTCATTTATCGCTCTACATGTTTGTTTCTAAACCATTTCCTCGTATCTCCCATATTAAGGGGGTAAATTGAGATCAAGTTTTGAATAGGGTGAAATTTGGGTGCATTTTTAACATTTTACATTACTTTTTGCCTACTTATGTATAAGCTAGAATCATGAAATTTGGTACACATATGTCCCTTAATCGTGCCAATGTGCGCACACAACGTGATGATCCTATCATTCTTATAAGTGTGTCAAACAATGAAATATACTTGTAAAAATCACCAAATTTACGAACAATCCAGAAATACGGCCAAATTTAACGTATAAGGGAGAGAGATACGACAAAATGTCACAGGACCAAAGTTGTAGATCACTCCGAATTGAAGGGACATTGTGCCATCCGTTTTGTGATACGACTTACCGTTTAGCCAAAAAATAGCTCAAAAGGAATGTCTGCACAGTCATTACAATTGCCTCCATATTTCGATATCTTTGGGGGGTAAAAAGTGAAAAATTTGAACATCTTGGAATTTTCCCGTCGGTTAGGGACCAAAAGCTATAATTTCACCAAATTTCAATTGTCTACTTCGTCTGGCAGGTTGTGCCGCCATTTTGATTTGGGGGGATAGGGGATAAAAATGAGGAAATTCTCGAAAATTTTTAAGCCCACGAAACCTATAGGTTATCGTTTTGGATATACTATACGACTGTGTTCTTATGCTGAGCCCAAAATTTGAGCCCCCCCAGCGTGCCCCCTTCAGGGAATTTTGAGAATTTCCGATTTTTCTAGGGATCCTGGGGGCATCAGTTTCCACCGTACCAAGTTTCAAATTTCTGAGATTTCTGGAAGTGCCTCATTAATTCACGTCTTTTTTCATTTTTAAATATTTATATATACATCGCTCCAGCCCGACTTGCTTTTATATATATAGATGACAGATAAGCATGAGCACGTTGAAAAGTGCAGACTTCCACTTCGAGATTCATATCTCCTAAACGGTTTATGATATTAAGAAACGGTTTGCGCCATCAGACGCCTCATTTATCGCTCTACATGTTCGTTTCTAAACCATTTCCTCGTATCTGCCATATTAAGGGGGTAAATTGAGATCAAATTTTGAATAGGGTGAAATTTGGGTGCATTTTTAACATTTTACATTACTTTTTGCCTACTTATGTATAAGCTAGAATCATGAAATTTGGTACACATATGTCCCTTAATCGTGCCAATGTGCGCACACAACGTGATGATCCTATCATTCTTATAAGTGTGTCAAACAATGAAATATACTTGTAAAAATCACCAAATTTACGAACAATCCAGAAATACGGCCAAATTTAACGTATAAGGGAGAGAGATACGACAAAATGTCACAGGACCAAAGTTGTAGATCACTCCGAATTGAAGGGACATTGTGCCATCCGTTTTGTGATACGACTTACCGTTTAGCCAAAAAATAGCTCAAAAGGAATGTCTGCACAGTCATTACAATTGCCTCCATATTTCGATATCTTTGGGGGGTAAAAAGTGAAAAATTTGAACATCTTGGAATTTTCCCGTCGGTTAGGGACCAAAAGCTATAATTTCACCAAATTTCAATTGTCTACTTCGTCTGGCAGGTTGTGCCGCCATTTTGATTTGGGGGGATAGGGGATAAAAATGAGGAAATTCTCGAAAATTTTTAAGCCCACGAAACCTATAGGTTATCGTTTTGGATATACTATACGACTGTGTTCTTATGCTGAGCCCAAAATTTGAGCCCCCCCAGCGTGCCCCCTTCAGGGAATTTTGAGAATTTCCGATTTTTCTAGGGATCCTGGGGGCATCAGTTTCCACCGTACCAAGTTTCAAATTTCTGAGATTTCTGGAAGTGCCTCATTAATTCACGTCTTTTTTCATTTTTAAATATTTATATATACATCGCTCCAGCCCGACTTGCTTTTATATATATAGATGACAGATAAGCATGAGCACGTTGAAAAGTGCAGACTTCCACTTCGAGATGCATATCTCCTAAACGGTTTATGATATTAAGAAACGGTTTGCGCCATCAGACGCCTCATTTATCGCTCTACATGTTTGTTTCTAAACCATTTCCTCGTATCTGCCATATTAAGAGGGTAAATTGAGATCAAATTTTGAATAGGGTGAAATTTGGGTGCATTTTTAACATTTTACATTACTTTTTGCCTACTTATGTATAAGCTAGAATCATGAAATTTGGTACACATATGTCCCTTAATCGTGCCAATGTGCGCACACAACGTGATGATCCTATCGTTCTTATAAGTGTGTCAAACAATGAAATATACTTGTAAAAATCACCAAATTTACGAACAATCCAGAAATACGGCCAAATTTAACGTATAAGGGAGAGAGATACGACAAAATGTCACAGGACCAAAGTTGTAGATCACTCCGAATTGAAGGGACATTGTGCCATCCGTTTTGTGATATAATTTCACCAAATTTCAATTGTCTACTTCGTCTGGCAGGTTGTGCCGCCATTTTGATTTGGGGGGATAGGGGATAAAAATGAGGAAATTCTCGAAAATTTTTAAGCCCACGAAACCTATAGGTTATCGTTTTTGATATACTATACGACTGTGTTCTTATGCTGAGCCCAAAATTTGAGCCCCCCCAGCGTGCCCCCTTCAGGGAATTTTGAGAATTTCCGATTTTTCTAGGGATCCTGGGGGCATCAGTTTCCACCGTACCAAGTTTCAAATTTCTGAGATTTCTGGAAGTGGCTCATTAATTCACGTCTTTTTTCATTTTTAAATATTTATATATACATCGCTCCAGCCCGACTTGGTTTTATATATATAGATGACAGATAAGCATGAGCACGTTGAAAAGTGCAGACTTCCACTTCGAGATTCATATCTCCTAAACGGTTTATGATATTAAGAAACGGTTTGCGCCATCAGACGCCTCATTTATCGCTCTACATGTTTGTTTCTAAACCATTTCCTCGTATCTCCCATATTAAGGGGGTAAATTGAGATCAAGTTTTGAATAGGGTGAAATTTGGGTGCATTTTTAACATTTTACATTACTTTTTGCCTACTTATGTATAAGCTAGAATCATGAAATTTGGTACACATATGTCCCTTAATCGTGCCAATGTGCGCACACAACGTGATGATCCTATCATTCTTATAAGTGTGTCAAACAATGAAATATACTTGTAAAAATCACCAAATTTACGAACAATCCAGAAATACGGCCAAATTTAACGTATAAGGGAGAGAGATACGACAAAATGTCACAGGACCAAAGTTGTAGATCACTCCGAATTGAAGGGACATTGTGCCATCCGTTTTGTGATACGACTTACCGTTTAGCCAAAAAATAGCTCAAAAGGAATGTCTGCACAGTCATTACAATTGCCTCCATATTTCGATATCTTTGGGGGGTAAAAAGTGAAAAATTTGAACATCTTGGAATTTTCCCGTCGGTTAGGGACCAAAAGCTATAATTTCACCAAATTTCAATTGTCTACTTCGTCTGGCAGGTTGTGCCGCCATTTTGATTTGGGGGGATAGGGGATAAAAATGAGGAAATTCTCGAAAATTTTTAAGCCCACGAAACCTATAGGTTATCGTTTTGGATATACTATACGACTGTGTTCTTATGCTGAGCCCAAAATTTGAGCCCCCCCAGCGTGCCCCCTTCAGGGAATTTTGAGAATTTCCGATTTTTCTAGGGATCCTGGGGGCATCAGTTTCCACCGTACCAAGTTTCAAATTTCTGAGATTTCTGGAAGTGCCTCATTAATTCACGTCTTTTTTCATTTTTAAATATTTATATATACATCGCTCCAGCCCGACTTGCTTTTATATATATAGATGACAGATAAGCATGAGCACGTTGAAAAGTGCAGACTTCCACTTCGAGATTCATATCTCCTAAACGATTTATGATATTAAGAAACGGTTTGCGCCATCAGACGCCTCATTTATCGCTCTACATGTTCGTTTCTAAACCATTTCCTCGTATCTGCCATATTAAGGGGGTAAATTGAGATCAAATTTTGAATAGGGTGAAATTTGGGTGCATTTTTAACATTTTACATTACTTTTTGCCTACTTATGTATAAGCTAGAATCATGAAATTTGGTACACATATGTCCCTTAATCGTGCCAATGTGCGCACACAACGTGATGATCCTATCATTCTTATAAGTGTGTCAAACAATGAAATATACTTGTAAAAATCACCAAATTTACGAACAATCCAGAAATACGGCCAAATTTAACGTATAAGGGAGAGAGATACGACAAAATGTCACAGGACCAAAGTTGTAGATCACTCCGAATTGAAGGGACATTGTGCCATCCGTTTTGTGATACGACTTACCGTTTAGCCAAAAAATAGCTCAAAAGGAATGTCTGCACAGTCATTACAATTGCCTCCATATTTCGATATCTTTGGGGGGTAAAAAGTGAAAAATTTGAACATCTTGGAATTTTCCCGTCGGTTAGGGACCAAAAGCTATAATTTCACCAAATTTCAATTGTCTACTTCGTCTGGCAGGTTGTGCCGCCATTTTGATTTGGGGGGATAGGGGATAAAAATGAGGAAATTCTCGAAAATTTTTAAGCCCACGAAACCTATAGGTTATCGTTTTGGATATACTATACGACTGTGTTCTTATGCTGAGCCCAAAATTTGAGCCCCCCCAGCGTGCCCCCTTCAGGGAATTTTGAGAATTTCCGATTTTTCTAGGGATCCTGGGGGCATCAGTTTCCACCGTACCAAGTTTCAAATTTCTGAGATTTCTGGAAGTGCCTCATTAATTCACGTCTTTTTTCATTTTTAAATATTTATATATACATCGCTCCAGCCCGACTTGCTTTTATATATATAGAAGGATGACAGATAAGCATGAGCACGTTGAAAAGTGCAGACTTCCACTTCGAGATTCATATCTCCTAAACGGTTTATGATATTAAGAAACGGTTTGCGCCATCAGACGCCTCATTTATCGCTCTACATGTTTGTTTCTAAACCATTTCCTCGTATCTGCCATATTAAGAGGGTAAATTGAGATCAAATTTTGAATAGGGTGAAATTTGGGTGCATTTTTAACATTTTACATTACTTTTTGCCTACTTATGTATAAGCTAGAATCATGAAATTTGGTACACATATGTCCCTTAATCGTGCCAATGTGCGCACACAACGTGATGATCCTATCGTTCTTATAAGTGTGTCAAACAATGAAATATACTTGTAAAAATCACCAAATTTACGAACAATCCAGAAATACGGCCAAATTTAACGTATAAGGGAGAGAGATACGACAAAATGTCACAGGACCAAAGTTGTAGATCACTCCGAATTGAAGGGACATTGTGCCATCCGTTTTGTGATATAATTTCACCAAATTTCAATTGTCTACTTCGTCTGGCAGGTTGTGCCGCCATTTTGATTTGGGGGGATAGGGGATAAAAATGAGGAAATTCTCGAAAATTTTTAAGCCCACGAAACCTATAGGTTATCGTTTTTGATATACTATACGACTGTGTTCTTATGCTGAGCCCAAAATTTGAGCCCCCCCAGCGTGCCCCCTTCAGGGAATTTTGAGAATTTCCGATTTTTCTAGGGATCCTGGGGGCATCAGTTTCCACCGTACCAAGTTTCAAATTTCTGAGATTTCTGGAAGTGGCTCATTAATTCACGTCTTTTTTCATTTTTAAATATTTATATATACATCGCTCCAGCCCGACTTGGTTTTATATATATAGATGACAGATAAGCATGAGCACGTTGAAAAGTGCAGACTTCCACTTCGAGATTCATATCTCCTAAACGGTTTATGATATTAAGAAACGGTTTGCGCCATCAGACGCCTCATTTATCGCTCTACATGTTTGTTTCTAAACCATTTCCTCGTATCTCCCATATTAAGGGGGTAAATTGAGATCAAGTTTTGAATAGGGTGAAATTTGGGTGCATTTTTAACATTTTACATTACTTTTTGCCTACTTATGTATAAGCTAGAATCATGAAATTTGGTACACATATGTCCCTTAATCGTGCCAATGTGCGCACACAACGTGATGATCCTATCATTCTTATAAGTGTGTCAAACAATGAAATATACTTGTAAAAATCACCAAATTTACGAACAATCCAGAAATACGGCCAAATTTAACGTATAAGGGAGAGAGATACGACAAAATGTCACAGGACCAAAGTTGTAGATCACTCCGAATTGAAGGGACATTGTGCCATCCGTTTTGTGATACGACTTACCGTTTAGCCAAAAAATAGCTCAAAAGGAATGTCTGCACAGTCATTACAATTGCCTCCATATTTCGATATCTTTGGGGGGTAAAAAGTGAAAAATTTGAACATCTTGGAATTTTCCCGTCGGTTAGGGACCAAAAGCTATAATTTCACCAAATTTCAATTGTCTACTTCGTCTGGCAGGTTGTGCCGCCATTTTGATTTGGGGGGATAGGGGATAAAAATGAGGAAATTCTCGAAAATTTTTAAGCCCACGAAACCTATAGGTTATCGTTTTGGATATACTATACGACTGTGTTCTTATGCTGAGCCCAAAATTTGAGCCCCCCCAGCGTGCCCCCTTCAGGGAATTTTGAGAATTTCCGATTTTTCTAGGGATCCTGGGGGCATCAGTTTCCACCGTACCAAGTTTCAAATTTCTGAGATTTCTGGAAGTGCCTCATTAATTCACGTCTTTTTTCATTTTTAAATATTTATATATACATCGCTCCAGCCCGACTTGCTTTTATATATATAGAAGGATGACAGATAAGCATGAGCACGTTGAAAAGTGCAGACTTCCACTTCGAGATTCATATCTCCTAAACGGTTTATGATATTAAGAAACGGTTTGCGCCATCAGACGCCTCATTTATCGCTCTACATGTTTGTTTCTAAACCATTTCCTCGTATCTGCCATATTAAGAGGGTAAATTGAGATCAAATTTTGAATAGGGTGAAATTTGGGTGCATTTTTAACATTTTACATTACTTTTTGCCTACTTATGTATAAGCTAGAATCATGAAATTTGGTACACATATGTCCCTTAATCGTGCCAATGTGCGCACACAACGTGATGATCCTATCGTTCTTATAAGTGTGTCAAACAATGAAATATACTTGTAAAAATCACCAAATTTACGAACAATCCAGAAATACGGCCAAATTTAACGTATAAGGGAGAGAGATACGACAAAATGTCACAGGACCAAAGTTGTAGATCACTCCGAATTGAAGGGACATTGTGCCATCCGTTTTGTGATATAATTTCACCAAATTTCAATTGTCTACTTCGTCTGGCAGGTTGTGCCGTCATTTTGATTTGGGGGGATAGGGGATAAAAATGAGGAAATTCTCGAAAATTTTTAAGCCCACGAAACCTATAGGTTATCGTTTTGGATATACTATACGACTGTGTTCTTATGCTGAGCCCAAAATTTGAGCCCCCCCAGCGTGCCCCCTTCAGGGAATTTTGAGAATTTCCGATTTTTCTAGGGATCCTGGGGGCATCAGTTTCCACCGTACCAAGTTTCAAATTTCTGAGATTTCTGGAAGTGGCTCATTAATTCACGTCTTTTTTCATTTTTAAATATTTATATATACATCGCTCCAGCCCGACTTGGTTTTATATATATAGATGACAGATAAGCATGAGCACGTTGAAAAGTGCAGACTTCCACTTCGAGATTCATATCTCCTAAACGGTTTATGATATTAAGAAACGGTTTGCGCCATCAGACGCCTCATTTATCGCTCTACATGTTTGTTTCTAAACCATTTCCTCGTATCTCCCATATTAAGGGGGTAAATTGAGATCAAATTTTGAATAGGGTGAAATTTGGGTGCATTTTTAACATTTTACATTACTTTTTGCCTACTTATGTATAAGCTAGAATCATGAAATTTGGTACACATATGTCCCTTAATCGTGCCAATGTGCGCACACAACGTGATGATCCTATCATTCTTATAAGTGTGTCAAACAATGAAATATACTTGTAAAAATCACCAAATTTACGAACAATCCAGAAATACGGCCAAATTTAACGTATAAGGGAGAGAGATACGACAAAATGTCACAGGACCAAAGTTGTAGATCACTCCGAATTGAAGGGACATTGTGCCATCCGTTTTGTGATACGACTTACCGTTTAGCCAAAAAATAGCTCAAAAGGAATGTCTGCACAGTCATTACAATTGCCTCCATATTTCGATATCTTTGGGGGGTAAAAAGTGAAAAATTTGAACATCTTGGAATTTTCCCGTCGGTTAGGGACCAAAAGCTATAATTTCACCAAATTTCAATTGTCTACTTCGTCTGGCAGGTTGTGCCGCCATTTTGATTTGGGGGGATAGGGGATAAAAATGAGGAAATTCTCGAAAATTTTTAAGCCCACGAAACCTATAGGTTATCGTTTTGGATATACTATACGACTGTGTTCTTATGCTGAGCCCAAAATTTGAGCCCCCCCAGCGTGCCCCCTTCAGGGAATTTTGAGAATTTCCGATTTTTCTAGGGATCCTGGGGGCATCAGTTTCCACCGTACCAAGTTTCAAATTTCTGAGATTTCTGGAAGTGCCTCATTAATTCACGTCTTTTTTCATTTTTAAATATTTATATATACATCGCTCCAGCCCGACTTGCTTTTATATATATAGAAGGATGACAGATAAGCATGAGCACGTTGAAAAGTGCAGACTTCCACTTCGAGATTCATATCTCCTAAACGGTTTATGATATTAAGAAACGGTTTGCGCCATCAGACGCCTCATTTATCGCTCTACATGTTTGTTTCTAAACCATTTCCTCGTATCTGCCATATTAAGAGGGTAAATTGAGATCAAATTTTGAATAGGGTGAAATTTGGGTGCATTTTTAACATTTTACATTACTTTTTGCCTACTTATGTATAAGCTAGAATCATGAAATTTGGTACACATATGTCCCTTAATCGTGCCAATGTGCGCACACAACGTGATGATCCTATCGTTCTTATAAGTGTGTCAAACAATGAAATATACTTGTAAAAATCACCAAATTTACGAACAATCCAGAAATACGGCCAAATTTAACGTATAAGGGAGAGAGATACGACAAAATGTCACAGGACCAAAGTTGTAGATCACTCCGAATTGAAGGGACATTGTGCCATCCGTTTTGTGATATAATTTCACCAAATTTCAATTGTCTACTTCGTCTGGCAGGTTGTGCCGCCATTTTGATTTGGGGGGATAGGGGATAAAAATGAGGAAATTCTCGAAAATTTTTAAGCCCACGAAACCTATAGGTTATCGTTTTTGATATACTATACGACTGTGTTCTTATGCTGAGCCCAAAATTTGAGCCCCCCCAGCGTGCCCCCTTCAGGGAATTTTGAGAATTTCCGATTTTTCTAGGGATCCTGGGGGCATCAGTTTCCACCGTACCAAGTTTCAAATTTCTGAGATTTCTGGAAGTGGCTCATTAATTCACGTCTTTTTTCATTTTTAAATATTTATATATACATCGCTCCAGCCCGACTTGGTTTTATATATATAGATGACAGATAAGCATGAGCACGTTGAAAAGTGCAGACTTCCACTTCGAGATTCATATCTCCTAAACGGTTTATGATATTAAGAAACGGTTTGCGCCATCAGACGCCTCATTTATCGCTCTACATGTTTGTTTCTAAACCATTTCCTCGTATCTCCCATATTAAGGGGGTAAATTGAGATCAAGTTTTGAATAGGGTGAAATTTGGGTGCATTTTTAACATTTTACATTACTTTTTGCCTACTTATGTATAAGCTAGAATCATGAAATTTGGTACACATATGTCCCTTAATCGTGCCAATGTGCGCACACAACGTGATGATCCTATCATTCTTATAAGTGTGTCAAACAATGAAATATACTTGTAAAAATCACCAAATTTACGAACAATCCAGAAATACGGCCAAATTTAACGTATAAGGGAGAGAGATACGACAAAATGTCACAGGACCAAAGTTGTAGATCACTCCGAATTGAAGGGACATTGTGCCATCCGTTTTGTGATACGACTTACCGTTTAGCCAAAAAATAGCTCAAAAGGAATGTCTGCACAGTCATTACAATTGCCTCCATATTTCGATATCTTTGGGGGGTAAAAAGTGAAAAATTTGAACATCTTGGAATTTTCCCGTCGGTTAGGGACCAAAAGCTATAATTTCACCAAATTTCAATTGTCTACTTCGTCTGGCAGGTTGTGCCGCCATTTTGATTTGGGGGGATAGGGGATAAAAATGAGGAAATTCTCGAAAATTTTTAAGCCCACGAAACCTATAGGTTATCGTTTTGGATATACTATACGACTGTGTTCTTATGCTGAGCCCAAAATTTGAGCCCCCCCAGCGTGCCCCCTTCAGGGAATTTTGAGAATTTCCGATTTTTCTAGGGATCCTGGGGGCATCAGTTTCCACCGTACCAAGTTTCAAATTTCTGAGATTTCTGGAAGTGCCTCATTAATTCACGTCTTTTTTCATTTTTAAATATTTATATATACATCGCTCCAGCCCGACTTGCTTTTATATATATAGAAGGATGACAGATAAGCATGAGCACGTTGAAAAGTGCAGACTTCCACTTCGAGATTCATATCTCCTAAACGATTTATGATATTAAGAAACGGTTTGCGCCATCAGACGCCTCATTTATCGCTCTACATGTTCGTTTCTAAACCATTTCCTCGTATCTGCCATATTAAGGGGGTAAATTGAGATCAAATTTTGAATAGGGTGAAATTTGGGTGCATTTTTAACATTTTACATTACTTTTTGCCTACTTATGTATAAGCTAGAATCATGAAATTTGGTACACATATGTCCCTTAATCGTGCCAATGTGCGCACACAACGTGATGATCCTATCATTCTTATAAGTGTGTCAAACAATGAAATATACTTGTAAAAATCACCAAATTTACGAACAATCCAGAAATACGGCCAAATTTAACGTATAAGGGAGAGAGATACGACAAAATGTCACAGGACCAAAGTTGTAGATCACTCCGAATTGAAGGGACATTGTGCCATCCGTTTTGTGATACGACTTACCGTTTAGCCAAAAAATAGCTCAAAAGGAATGTCTGCACAGTCATTACAATTGCCTCCATATTTCGATATCTTTGGGGGGTAAAAAGTGAAAAATTTGAACATCTTGGAATTTTCCCGTCGGTTAGGGACCAAAAGCTATAATTTCACCAAATTTCAATTGTCTACTTCGTCTGGCAGGTTGTGCCGCCATTTTGATTTGGGGGGATAGGGGATAAAAATGAGGAAATTCTCGAAAATTTTTAAGCCCACGAAACCTATAGGTTATCGTTTTGGATATACTATACGACTGTGTTCTTATGCTGAGCCCAAAATTTGAGCCCCCCCAGCGTGCCCCCTTCAGGGAATTTTGAGAATTTCCGATTTTTCTAGGGATCCTGGGGGCATCAGTTTCCACCGTACCAAGTTTCAAATTTCTGAGATTTCTGGAAGTGCCTCATTAATTCACGTCTTTTTTCATTTTTAAATATTTATATATACATCGCTCCAGCCCGACTTGCTTTTATATATATAGAAGGATGACAGATAAGCATGAGCACGTTGAAAAGTGCAGACTTCCACTTCGAGATTCATATCTCCTAAACGGTTTATGATATTAAGAAACGGTTTGCGCCATCAGACGCCTCATTTATCGCTCTACATGTTTGTTTCTAAACCATTTCCTCGTATCTGCCATATTAAGAGGGTAAATTGAGATCAAATTTTGAATAGGGTGAAATTTGGGTGCATTTTTAACATTTTACATTACTTTTTGCCTACTTATGTATAAGCTAGAATCATGAAATTTGGTACACATATGTCCCTTAATCGTGCCAATGTGCGCACACAACGTGATGATCCTATCGTTCTTATAAGTGTGTCAAACAATGAAATATACTTGTAAAAATCACCAAATTTACGAACAATCCAGAAATACGGCCAAATTTAACGTATAAGGGAGAGAGATACGACAAAATGTCACAGGACCAAAGTTGTAGATCACTCCGAATTGAAGGGACATTGTGCCATCCGTTTTGTGATATAATTTCACCAAATTTCAATTGTCTACTTCGTCTGGCAGGTTGTGCCGCCATTTTGATTTGGGGGGATAGGGGATAAAAATGAGGAAATTCTCGAAAATTTTTAAGCCCACGAAACCTATAGGTTATCGTTTTTGATATACTATACGACTGTGTTCTTATGCTGAGCCCAAAATTTGAGCCCCCCCAGCGTGCCCCCTTCAGGGAATTTTGAGAATTTCCGATTTTTCTAGGGATCCTGGGGGCATCAGTTTCCACCGTACCAAGTTTCAAATTTCTGAGATTTCTGGAAGTGGCTCATTAATTCACGTCTTTTTTCATTTTTAAATATTTATATATACATCGCTCCAGCCCGACTTGGTTTTATATATATAGATGACAGATAAGCATGAGCACGTTGAAAAGTGCAGACTTCCACTTCGAGATTCATATCTCCTAAACGGTTTATGATATTAAGAAACGGTTTGCGCCATCAGACGCCTCATTTATCGCTCTACATGTTTGTTTCTAAACCATTTCCTCGTATCTCCCATATTAAGGGGGTAAATTGAGATCAAGTTTTGAATAGGGTGAAATTTGGGTGCATTTTTAACATTTTACATTACTTTTTGCCTACTTATGTATAAGCTAGAATCATGAAATTTGGTACACATATGTCCCTTAATCGTGCCAATGTGCGCACACAACGTGATGATCCTATCATTCTTATAAGTGTGTCAAACAATGAAATATACTTGTAAAAATCACCAAATTTACGAACAATCCAGAAATACGGCCAAATTTAACGTATAAGGGAGAGAGATACGACAAAATGTCACAGGACCAAAGTTGTAGATCACTCCGAATTGAAGGGACATTGTGCCATCCGTTTTGTGATACGACTTACCGTTTAGCCAAAAAATAGCTCAAAAGGAATGTCTGCACAGTCATTACAATTGCCTCCATATTTCGATATCTTTGGGGGGTAAAAAGTGAAAAATTTGAACATCTTGGAATTTTCCCGTCGGTTAGGGACCAAAAGCTATAATTTCACCAAATTTCAATTGTCTACTTCGTCTGGCAGGTTGTGCCGCCATTTTGATTTGGGGGGATAGGGGATAAAAATGAGGAAATTCTCGAAAATTTTTAAGCCCACGAAACCTATAGGTTATCGTTTTGGATATACTATACGACTGTGTTCTTATGCTGAGCCCAAAATTTGAGCCCCCCCAGCGTGCCCCCTTCAGGGAATTTTGAGAATTTCCGATTTTTCTAGGGATCCTGGGGGCATCAGTTTCCACCGTACCAAGTTTCAAATTTCTGAGATTTCTGGAAGTGCCTCATTAATTCACGTCTTTTTTCATTTTTAAATATTTATATATACATCGCTCCAGCCCGACTTGCTTTTATATATATAGATGACAGATAAGCATGAGCACGTTGAAAAGTGCAGACTTCCACTTCGAGATTCATATCTCCTAAACGATTTATGATATTAAGAAACGGTTTGCGCCATCAGACGCCTCATTTATCGCTCTACATGTTCGTTTCTAAACCATTTCCTCGTATCTGCCATATTAAGGGGGTAAATTGAGATCAAATTTTGAATAGGGTGAAATTTGGGTGCATTTTTAACATTTTACATTACTTTTTGCCTACTTATGTATAAGCTAGAATCATGAAATTTGGTACACATATGTCCCTTAATCGTGCCAATGTGCGCACACAACGTGATGATCCTATCATTCTTATAAGTGTGTCAAACAATGAAATATACTTGTAAAAATCACCAAATTTACGAACAATCCAGAAATACGGCCAAATTTAACGTATAAGGGAGAGAGATACGACAAAATGTCACAGGACCAAAGTTGTAGATCACTCCGAATTGAAGGGACATTGTGCCATCCGTTTTGTGATACGACTTACCGTTTAGCCAAAAAATAGCTCAAAAGGAATGTCTGCACAGTCATTACAATTGCCTCCATATTTCGATATCTTTGGGGGGTAAAAAGTGAAAAATTTGAACATCTTGGAATTTTCCCGTCGGTTAGGGACCAAAAGCTATAATTTCACCAAATTTCAATTGTCTACTTCGTCTGGCAGGTTGTGCCGCCATTTTGATTTGGGGGGATAGGGGATAAAAATGAGGAAATTCTCGAAAATTTTTAAGCCCACGAAACCTATAGGTTATCGTTTTGGATATACTATACGACTGTGTTCTTATGCTGAGCCCAAAATTTGAGCCCCCCCAGCGTGCCCCCTTCAGGGAATTTTGAGAATTTCCGATTTTTCTAGGGATCCTGGGGGCATCAGTTTCCACCGTACCAAGTTTCAAATTTCTGAGATTTCTGGAAGTGCCTCATTAATTCACGTCTTTTTTCATTTTTAAATATTTATATATACATCGCTCCAGCCCGACTTGCTTTTATATATATAGAAGGATGACAGATAAGCATGAGCACGTTGAAAAGTGCAGACTTCCACTTCGAGATTCATATCTCCTAAACGGTTTATGATATTAAGAAACGGTTTGCGCCATCAGACGCCTCATTTATCGCTCTACATGTTTGTTTCTAAACCATTTCCTCGTATCTGCCATATTAAGAGGGTAAATTGAGATCAAATTTTGAATAGGGTGAAATTTGGGTGCATTTTTAACATTTTACATTACTTTTTGCCTACTTATGTATAAGCTAGAATCATGAAATTTGGTACACATATGTCCCTTAATCGTGCCAATGTGCGCACACAACGTGATGATCCTATCGTTCTTATAAGTGTGTCAAACAATGAAATATACTTGTAAAAATCACCAAATTTACGAACAATCCAGAAATACGGCCAAATTTAACGTATAAGGGAGAGAGATACGACAAAATGTCACAGGACCAAAGTTGTAGATCACTCCGAATTGAAGGGACATTGTGCCATCCGTTTTGTGATATAATTTCACCAAATTTCAATTGTCTACTTCGTCTGGCAGGTTGTGCCGTCATTTTGATTTGGGGGGATAGGGGATAAAAATGAGGAAATTCTCGAAAATTTTTAAGCCCACGAAACCTATAGGTTATCGTTTTGGATATACTATACGACTGTGTTCTTATGCTGAGCCCAAAATTTGAGCCCCCCCAGCGTGCCCCCTTCAGGGAATTTTGAGAATTTCCGATTTTTCTAGGGATCCTGGGGGCATCAGTTTCCACCGTACCAAGTTTCAAATTTCTGAGATTTCTGGAAGTGGCTCATTAATTCACGTCTTTTTTCATTTTTAAATATTTATATATACATCGCTCCAGCCCGACTTGGTTTTATATATATAGATGACAGATAAGCATGAGCACGTTGAAAAGTGCAGACTTCCACTTCGAGATTCATATCTCCTAAACGGTTTATGATATTAAGAAACGGTTTGCGCCATCAGACGCCTCATTTATCGCTCTACATGTTTGTTTCTAAACCATTTCCTCGTATCTCCCATATTAAGGGGGTAAATTGAGATCAAATTTTGAATAGGGTGAAATTTGGGTGCATTTTTAACATTTTACATTACTTTTTGCCTACTTATGTATAAGCTAGAATCATGAAATTTGGTACACATATGTCCCTTAATCGTGCCAATGTGCGCACACAACGTGATGATCCTATCATTCTTATAAGTGTGTCAAACAATGAAATATACTTGTAAAAATCACCAAATTTACGAACAATCCAGAAATACGGCCAAATTTAACGTATAAGGGAGAGAGATACGACAAAATGTCACAGGACCAAAGTTGTAGATCACTCCGAATTGAAGGGACATTGTGCCATCCGTTTTGTGATACGACTTACCGTTTAGCCAAAAAATAGCTCAAAAGGAATGTCTGCACAGTCATTACAATTGCCTCCATATTTCGATATCTTTGGGGGGTAAAAAGTGAAAAATTTGAACATCTTGGAATTTTCCCGTCGGTTAGGGACCAAAAGCTATAATTTCACCAAATTTCAATTGTCTACTTCGTCTGGCAGGTTGTGCCGCCATTTTGATTTGGGGGGATAGGGGATAAAAATGAGGAAATTCTCGAAAATTTTTAAGCCCACGAAACCTATAGGTTATCGTTTTGGATATACTATACGACTGTGTTCTTATGCTGAGCCCAAAATTTGAGCCCCCCCAGCGTGCCCCCTTCAGGGAATTTTGAGAATTTCCGATTTTTCTAGGGATCCTGGGGGCATCAGTTTCCACCGTACCAAGTTTCAAATTTCTGAGATTTCTGGAAGTGCCTCATTAATTCACGTCTTTTTTCATTTTTAAATATTTATATATACATCGCTCCAGCCCGACTTGCTTTTATATATATAGATGACAGATAAGCATGAGCACGTTGAAAAGTGCAGACTTCCACTTCGAGATTCATATCTCCTAAACGGTTTATGATATTAAGAAACGGTTTGCGCCATCAGACGCCTCATTTATCGCTCTACATGTTTGTTTCTAAACCATTTCCTCGTATCTGCCATATTAAGGGGGTAAATTGAGATCAAATTTTGAATAGGGTGAAATTTGGGTGCATTTTTAACATTTTACATTACTTTTTGCCTACGTATGTATAAGCTAGAATCATGAAATTTGGTACACATATGTCCCTTAATCGTGCCAATGTGCGCACACAACGTGATGATCCTATCATTCTTATAAGTGTGTCAAACAATGAAATATACTTGTAAAAATCACCAAATTTACGAACAATCCAGAAATACGGCCAAATTTAACGTATAAGGGAGAGAGATACGACAAAATGTCACAGGACCAAAGTTGTAGATCACTCCGAATTGAAGCGACATTGTGCCATCCGTTTTGTGATACGATTTACCGTTTAGCCAAAAAATAGCTCAAAAGGAATGTCTGCACAGTCATTAAAATTGCCTCCATATTTCGATATCTTTGGGGGGTAAAAAGTGAAAAATTTGAACATCTTGGAATTTTCCCGTCGGTTAGGGACCAAAAGCTATAATTTCACCAAATTTCAATTGTCTACTTCGTCTGGCAGGTTGTGCCGCCATTTTGATTTGGGGGGATAGGGGATAAAAATGAGGAAATTCTCGAAAATTTTTAAGCCCACGAAACCTATAGGTTATCGTTTTGGATATACTATACGACTGTGTTCTTATGCTGAGCCCAAAATTTGAGCCCCCCCAGCGTGCCCCCTTCAGGGAATTTTGAGAATTTCCGATTTTTCTAGGGATCCTGGGGGCATCAGTTTCCACCGTACCAAGTTTCAAATTTCTGAGATTTCTGGAAGTGCCTCATTAATTCACGTCTTTTTTCATTTTTAAATATTTATATATACATCGCTCCAGCCCGACTTGCTTTTATATATATAGATGACAGGTAAGCATGAGCACGTTGAAAAGTGCAGACTTCCACTTCGAGATTCATATCTCCTAAACGGTTTATGATATTAAGAAACGGTTTGCGCCATCAGACGCCTCATTTATCGCTCTACATGTTTGTTTCTAAACCATTTCCTCGTATCTCCCATATTAAGGGGGTAAATTGAGATCAAGTTTTGAATAGGGTGAAATTTGGGTGCATTTTTAACATTTTACATTACTTTTTGCCTACTTATGTATAAGCTAGAATCATGAAATTTGGTACACATATGTCCCTTAATCGTGCCAATGTGCGCACACAACGTGATGATCCTATCATTCTTATAAGTGTGTCAAACAATGAAATATACTTGTAAAAATCACCAAATTTACGAACAATCCAGAAATACGGCCAAATTTAACGTATAAGGGAGAGAGATACGACAAAATGTCACAGGACCAAAGTTGTAGATCACTCCGAATTGAAGGGACATTGTGCCATCCGTTTTGTGATACGACTTACCGTTTAGCCAAAAAATAGCTCAAAAGGAATGTCTGCACAGTCATTACAATTGCCTCCATATTTCGATATCTTTGGGGGGTAAAAAGTGAAAAATTTGAACATCTTGGAATTTTCCCGTCGGTTAGGGACCAAAAGCTATAATTTCACCAAATTTCAATTGTCTACTTCGTCTGGCAGGTTGTGCCGCCATTTTGATTTGGGGGGATAGGGGATAAAAATGAGGAAATTCTCGAAAATTTTTAAGCCCACGAAACCTATAGGTTATCGTTTTGGATATACTATACGACTGTGTTCTTATGCTGAGCCCAAAATTTGAGCCCCCCCAGCGTGCCCCCTTCAGGGAATTTTGAGAATTTCCGATTTTTCTAGGGATCCTGGGGGCATCAGTTTCCACCGTACCAAGTTTCAAATTTCTGAGATTTCTGGAAGTGCCTCATTAATTCACGTCTTTTTTCATTTTTAAATATTTATATATACATCGCTCCAGCCCGACTTGCTTTTATATATATAGATGACAGATAAGCATGAGCACGTTGAAAAGTGCAGACTTCCACTTCGAGATTCATATCTCCTAAACGGTTTATGATATTAAGAAACGGTTTGCGCCATCAGACGCCTCATTTATCGCTCTACATGTTTGTTTCTAAACCATTTCCTCGTATCTGCCATATTAAGGGGGTAAATTGAGATCAAATTTTGAATAGGGTGAAATTTGGGTGCATTTTTAACATTTTACATTACTTTTTGCCTACTTATGTATAAGCTAGAATCATGAAATTTGGTACACATATGTCCCTTAATCGTGCCAATGTGCGCACACAACGTGATGATCCTATCATTCTTATAAGTGTGTCAAACAATGAAATATACTTGTAAAAATCACCAAATTTACGAACAATCCAGAAATACGGCCAAATTTAACGTATAAGGGAGAGAGATACGACAAAATGTCACAGGACCAAAGTTGTAGATCACTCCGAATTGAAGGGACATTGTGCCATCCGTTTTGTGATACGACTTACCGTTTAGCCAAAAAATAGCTCAAAAGGAATGTCTGCACAGTCATTACAATTGCCTCCATATTTCGATATCTTTGGGGGGTAAAAAGTGAAAAATTTGAACATCTTGGAATTTTCCCGTCGGTTAGGGACCAAAAGCTATAATTTCACCAAATTTCAATTGTCTACTTCGTCTGGCAGGTTGTGCCGCCATTTTGATTTGGGGGGATAGGGGATAAAAATGAGGAAATTCTCGAAAATTTTTAAGCCCACGAAACCTATAGGTTATCGTTTTGGATATACTATACGACTGTGTTCTTATGCTGAGCCCAAAATTTGAGCCCCCCCAGCGTGCCCCCTTCAGGGAATTTTGAGAATTTCCGATTTTTCTAGGGATCCTGGGGGCATCAGTTTCCACCGTACCAAGTTTCAAATTTCTGAGATTTCTGGAAGTGCCTCATTAATTCACGTCTTTTTTCATTTTTAAATATTTATATATACATCGCTCCAGCCCGACTTGCTTTTATATATATAGATGACAGATAAGCATGAGCACGTTGAAAAGTGCAGACTTCCACTTCGAGATTCATATCTCCTAAACGGTTTATGATATTAAGAAACGGTTTGCGCCATCAGACGCCTCATTTATCGCTCTACATGTTTGTTTCTAAACCATTTCCTCGTATCTGCCATATTAAGGGGGTAAATTGAGATCAAATTTTGAATAGGGTGAAATTTGGGTGCATTTTTAACATTTTACATTACTTTTTGCCTACTTATGTATAAGCTAGAATCATGAAATTTGGTACACATATGTCCCTTAATCGTGCCAATGTGCGCACACAACGTGATGATCCTATCGTTCTTATAAGTGTGTCAAACAATGAAATATACTTGTAAAAATCACCAAATTTACGAACAATCCAGAAATACGGCCAAATTTAACGTATAAGGGAGAGAGATACGACAAAATGTCACAGGACCAAAGTTGTAGATCACTCCGAATTGAAGGGACATTGTGCCATCAGTTTTGTGATATAATTTCACCAAATTTCAATTGTCTACTTCGTCTGGCAGGTTGTGCCGCCATTTTGATTTGGGGGGATAGGGGATAAAAATGAGGAAATTCTCGAAAATTTTTAAGCCCACGAAACCTATAGGTTATCGTTTTTGATATACTATACGACTGTGTTCTTATGCTGAGCCCAAAATTTGAGCCCCCCCAGCGTGCCCCCTTCAGGGAATTTTGAGAATTTCCGATTTTTCTAGGGATCCTGGGGGCATCAGTTTCCACCGTACCAAGTTTCAAATTTCTGAGATTTCTGGAAGTGGCTCATTAATTCACGTCTTTTTTCATTTTTAAATATTTATATATACATCGCTCCAGCCCGACTTGGTTTTATATATATAGATGACAGATAAGCATGAGCACGTTGAAAAGTGCAGACTTCCACTTCGAGATTCATATCTCCTAAACGGTTTATGATATTAAGAAACGGTTTGCGCCATCAGACGCCTCATTTATCGCTCTACATGTTTGTTTCTAAACCATTTCCTCGTATCTCCCATATTAAGGGGGTAAATTGAGATCAAGTTTTGAATAGGGTGAAATTTGGGTGCATTTTTAACATTTTACATTACTTTTTGCCTACTTATGTATAAGCTAGAATCATGAAATTTGGTACACATATGTCCCTTAATCGTGCCAATGTGCGCACACAACGTGATGATCCTATCATTCTTATAAGTGTGTCAAACAATGAAATATACTTGTAAAAATCACCAAATTTACGAACAATCCAGAAATACGGCCAAATTTAACGTATAAGGGAGAGAGATACGACAAAATGTCACAGGACCAAAGTTGTAGATCACTCCGAATTGAAGGGACATTGTGCCATCCGTTTTGTGATACGACTTACCGTTTAGCCAAAAAATAGCTCAAAAGGAATGTCTGCACAGTCATTACAATTGCCTCCATATTTCGATATCTTTGGGGGGTAAAAAGTGAAAAATTTGAACATCTTGGAATTTTCCCGTCGGTTAGGGACCAAAAGCTATAATTTCACCAAATTTCAATTGTCTACTTCGTCTGGCAGGTTGTGCCGCCATTTTGATTTGGGGGGATAGGGGATAAAAATGAGGAAATTCTCGAAAATTTTTAAGCCCACGAAACCTATAGGTTATCGTTTTGGATATACTATACGACTGTGTTCTTATGCTGAGCCCAAAATTTGAGCCCCCCCAGCGTGCCCCCTTCAGGGAATTTTGAGAATTTCCGATTTTTCCAGGGATCCTGGGGGCATCAGTTTCCCCCGTACCAAGTTTCAAATTTCTGAGATTTCTGGAAGTGCCTCATTAATTCACGTCTTTTTTCATTTTTAAATATTTATATGTACATCGCTCCAGCCCGACTTGCTTTTATATATATAGATGACAGATAAGCATGAGCACGTTGAAAAGTGCAGACTTCCACTTCGAGATTCATATCTCCTAAACGGTTTATGATATTAAGAAACGGTTTGCGCCATCAGACGCCCCATTTATCGCTCTACATGTTTGTTTCTAAACCATTTCCTCGTATCTCCCATATTAAGGGGGTAAATTGAGATCAAGTTTTGAATAGGGTGAAATTTGGGTGCATTTTTAACATTTTACATTACTTTTTGCCTACTTATGTATAAGCTAGAATCATGAAATTTGGTACACATATGTCCCTTAATCGTGCCAATGTGCGCACACAACGTGATGATCCTATCATTCTTATAAGTGTGTCAAACAATGAAATATACTTGTAAAAATCACCAAATTTACGAACAATCCAGAAATACGGCCAAATTTAACGTATAAGGGAGAGAGATACGACAAAATGTCACAGGACCAAAGTTGTAGATCACTCCGAATTGAAGGGACATTGTGCCATCCGTTTTGTGATACGACTTACCGTTTAGCCAAAAAATAGCTCAAAAGGAATGTCTGCACAGTCATTACAATTGCCTCCATATTTCGATATCTTTGGGGGGTAAAAAGTGAAAAATTTGAACATCTTGGAATTTTCCCGTCGGTTAGGGACCAAAAGCTATAATTTCACCAAATTTCAATTGTCTACTTCGTCTGGCAGGTTGTGCCGCCATTTTGATTTGGGGGGATAGGGGATAAAAATGAGGAAATTCTCGAAAATTTTTAAGCCCACGAAACCTATAGGTTATCGTTTTGGATATACTATACGACTGTGTTCTTATGCTGAGCCCAAAATTTGAGCCCCCCCAGCGTGCCCCCTTCAGGGAATTTTGAGAATTTCCGATTTTTCTAGGGATCCTGGGGGCATCAGTTTCCACCGTACCAAGTTTCAAATTTCTGAGATTTCTGGAAGTGCCTCATTAATTCACGTCTTTTTTCATTTTTAAATATTTATATATACATCGCTCCAGCCCGACTTTCTTTTATATATATAGATGACAGATAAGCATGAGCACGTTGAAAAGTGCAGACTTCCACTTCGAGATTCATATCTCCTAAACGGTTTATGATATTAAGAAACGGTTTGCGCCATCAGACGCCTCATTTATCGCTCTACATGTTCGTTTCTAAACCATTTCCTCGTATCTGCCATATTAAGGGGGTAAATTGAGATCAAATTTTGAATAGGGTGAAATTTGGGTGCATTTTTAACATTTTACATTACTTTTTGCCTACTTATGTATAAGCTAGAATCATGAAATTTGGTACACATATGTCCCTTAATCGTGCCAATGTGCGCACACAACGTGATGATCCTATCATTCTTATAAGTGTGTCAAACAATGAAATATACTTGTAAAAATCACCAAATTTACGAACAATCCAGAAATACGGCCAAATTTAACGTATAAGGGAGAGAGATACGACAAAATGTCACAGGACCAAAGTTGTAGATCACTCCGAATTGAAGGGACATTGTGCCATCCGTTTTGTGATACGACTTACCGTTTAGCCAAAAAATAGCTCAAAAGGAATGTCTGCACAGTCATTACAATTGCCTCCATATTTCGATATCTTTGGGGGGTAAAAAGTGAAAAATTTGAACATCTTGGAATTTTCCCGTCGGTTAGGGACCAAAAGCTATAATTTCACCAAATTTCAATTGTCTACTTCGTCTGGCAGGTTGTGCCGCCATTTTGATTTGGGGGGATAGGGGATAAAAATGAGGAAATTCTCGAAAATTTTTAAGCCCACGAAACCTATAGGTTATCGTTTTGGATATACTATACGACTGTGTTCTTATGCTGAGCCCAAAATTTGAGCCCCCCCAGCGTGCCCCCTTCAGGGAATTTTGAGAATTTCCGATTTTTCTAGGGATCCTGGGGGCATCAGTTTCCACCGTACCAAGTTTCAAATTTCTGAGATTTCTGGAAGTGCCTCATTAATTCACGTCTTTTTTCATTTTTAAATATTTATATATACATCGCTCCAGCCCGACTTGCTTTTATATATATAGATGACAGATAAGCATGAGCACGTTGAAAAGTGCAGACTTCCACTTCGAGATTCATATCTCCTAAACGGTTTATGATATTAAGAAACGGTTTGCGCCATCAGACGCCTCATTTATCGCTCTACATGTTTGTTTCTAAACCATTTCCTCGTATCTGCCATATTAAGAGGGTAAATTGAGATCAAATTTTGAATAGGGTGAAATTTGGGTGCATTTTTAACATTTTACATTACTTTTTGCCTACTTATGTATAAGCTAGAATCATGAAATTTGGTACACATATGTCCCTTAATCGTGCCAATGTGCGCACACAACGTGATGATCCTATCGTTCTTATAAGTGTGTCAAACAATGAAATATACTTGTAAAAATCACCAAATTTACGAACAATCCAGAAATACGGCCAAATTTAACGTATAAGGGAGAGAGATACGACAAAATGTCACAGGACCAAAGTTGTAGATCACTCCGAATTGAAGGGACATTGTGCCATCCGTTTTGTGATATAATTTCACCAAATTTCAATTGTCTACTTCGTCTGGCAGGTTGTGCCGCCATTTTGATTTGGGGGGATAGGGGATAAAAATGAGGAAATTCTCGAAAATTTTTAAGCCCACGAAACCTATAGGTTATCGTTTTGGATATACTATACGACTGTGTTCTTATGCTGAGCCCAAAATTTGAGCCCCCCCAGCGTGCCCCCTTCAGGGAATTTTGAGAATTTCCGATTTTTCTAGGGATCCTGGGGGCATCAGTTTCCACCGTACCAAGTTTCAAATTTCTGAGATTTCTGGAAGTGCCTCATTAATTCACGTCTTTTTTCATTTTTAAATATTTATATATACATCGCTCCAGCCCGACTTGCTTTTATATATATAGATGACAGATAAGCATGAGCACGTTGAAAAGTGCAGACTTCCACTTCGAGATTCATATCTCCTAAACGGTTTATGATATTAAGAAACGGTTTGCGCCATCAGACGCCTCATTTATCGCTCTACATGTTTGTTTCTAAACCATTTCCTCGTATCTGCCATATTAAGGGGGTAAATTGAGATCAAATTTTGAATAGGGTGAAATTTGGGTGCATTTTTAACATTTTACATTACTTTTTGCCTACTTATGTATAAGCTAGAATCATGAAATTTGGTACACATATGTCCCTTAATCGTGCCAATGTGCGCACACAACGTGATGATCCTATCATTCTTATAAGTGTGTCAAACAATGAAATATACTTGTAAAAATCACCAAATTTACGAACAATCCAGAAATACGGCCAAATTTAACGTATAAGGGAGAGAGATACGACAAAATGTCACAGGACCAAAGTTGTAGATCACTCCGAATTGAAGGGACATTGTGCCATCCGTTTTGTGATACGACTTACCGTTTAGCCAAAAAATAGCTCAAAAGGAATGTCTGCACAGTCATTACAATTGCCTCCATATTTCGATATCTTTGGGGGGTAAAAAGTGAAAAATTTGAACATCTTGGAATTTTCCCGTCGGTTAGGGACCAAAAGCTATAATTTCACCAAATTTCAATTGTCTACTTCGTCTGGCAGGTTGTGCCGCCATTTTGATTTGGGGGGATAGGGGATAAAAATGAGGAAATTCTCGAAAATTTTTAAGCCCACGAAACCTATAGGTTATCGTTTTGGATATACTATACGACTGTGTTCTTATGCTGAGCCCAAAATTTGAGCCCCCCCAGCGTGCCCCCTTCAGGGAATTTTGAGAATTTCCGATTTTTCTAGGGATCCTGGGGGCATCAGTTTCCACCGTACCAAGTTTCAAATTTCTGAGATTTCTGGAAGTGCCTCATTAATTCACGTCTTTTTTCATTTTTAAATATTTATATATACATCGCTCCAGCCCGACTTTCTTTTATATATATAGATGACAGATAAGCATGAGCACGTTGAAAAGTGCAGACTTCCACTTCGAGATTCATATCTCCTAAACGGTTTATGATATTAAGAAACGGTTTGCGCCATCAGACGCCTCATTTATCGCTCTACATGTTCGTTTCTAAACCATTTCCTCGTATCTGCCATATTAAGGGGGTAAATTGAGATCAAATTTTGAATAGGGTGAAATTTGGGTGCATTTTTAACATTTTACATTACTTTTTGCCTACTTATGTATAAGCTAGAATCATGAAATTTGGTACACATATGTCCCTTAATCGTGCCAATGTGCGCACACAACGTGATGATCCTATCATTCTTATAAGTGTGTCAAACAATGAAATATACTTGTAAAAATCACCAAATTTACGAACAATCCAGAAATACGGCCAAATTTAACGTATAAGGGAGAGAGATACGACAAAATGTCACAGGACCAAAGTTGTAGATCACTCCGAATTGAAGGGACATTGTGCCATCCGTTTTGTGATACGACTTACCGTTTAGCCAAAAAATAGCTCAAAAGGAATGTCTGCACAGTCATTACAATTGCCTCCATATTTCGATATCTTTGGGGGGTAAAAAGTGAAAAATTTGAACATCTTGGAATTTTCCCGTCGGTTAGGGACCAAAAGCTATAATTTCACCAAATTTCAATTGTCTACTTCGTCTGGCAGGTTGTGCCGCCATTTTGATTTGGGGGGATAGGGGATAAAAATGAGGAAATTCTCGAAAATTTTTAAGCCCACGAAACCTATAGGTTATCGTTTTGGATATACTATACGACTGTGTTCTTATGCTGAGCCCAAAATTTGAGCCCCCCCAGCGTGCCCCCTTCAGGGAATTTTGAGAATTTCCGATTTTTCTAGGGATCCTGGGGGCATCAGTTTCCACCGTACCAAGTTTCAAATTTCTGAGATTTCTGGAAGTGCCTCATTAATTCACGTCTTTTTTCATTTTTAAATATTTATATATACATCGCTCCAGCCCGACTTGCTTTTATATATATAGATGACAGATAAGCATGAGCACGTTGAAAAGTGCAGACTTCCACTTCGAGATTCATATCTCCTAAACGGTTTATGATATTAAGAAACGGTTTGCGCCATCAGACGCCTCATTTATCGCTCTACATGTTTGTTTCTAAACCATTTCCTCGTATCTGCCATATTAAGAGGGTAAATTGAGATCAAATTTTGAATAGGGTGAAATTTGGGTGCATTTTTAACATTTTACATTACTTTTTGCCTACTTATGTATAAGCTAGAATCATGAAATTTGGTACACATATGTCCCTTAATCGTGCCAATGTGCGCACACAACGTGATGATCCTATCGTTCTTATAAGTGTGTCAAACAATGAAATATACTTGTAAAAATCACCAAATTTACGAACAATCCAGAAATACGGCCAAATTTAACGTATAAGGGAGAGAGATACGACAAAATGTCACAGGACCAAAGTTGTAGATCACTCCGAATTGAAGGGACATTGTGCCATCCGTTTTGTGATATAATTTCACCAAATTTCAATTGTCTACTTCGTCTGGCAGGTTGTGCCGCCATTTTGATTTGGGGGGATAGGGGATAAAAATGAGGAAATTCTCGAAAATTTTTAAGCCCACGAAACCTATAGGTTATCGTTTTGGATATACTATACGACTGTGTTCTTATGCTGAGCCCAAAATTTGAGCCCCCCCAGCGTGCCCCCTTCAGGGAATTTTGAGAATTTCCGATTTTTCTAGGGATCCTGGGGGCATCAGTTTCCACCGTACCAAGTTTCAAATTTCTGAGATTTCTGGAAGTGCCTCATTAATTCACGTCTTTTTTCATTTTTAAATATTTATATATACATCGCTCCAGCCCGACTTGCTTTTATATATATAGATGACAGATAAGCATGAGCACGTTGAAAAGTGCAGACTTCCACTTCGAGATTCATATCTCCTAAACGGTTTATGATATTAAGAAACGGTTTGCGCCATCAGACGCCTCATTTATCGCTCTACATGTTTGTTTCTAAACCATTTCCTCGTATCTGCCATATTAAGGGGGTAAATTGAGATCAAATTTTGAATAGGGTGAAATTTGGGTGCATTTTTAACATTTTACATTACTTTTTGCCTACTTATGTATAAGCTAGAATCATGAAATTTGGTACACATATGTCCCTTAATCGTGCCAATGTGCGCACACAACGTGATGATCCTATCATTCTTATAAGTGTGTCAAACAATGAAATATACTTGTAAAAATCACCAAATTTACGAACAATCCAGAAATACGGCCAAATTTAACGTATAAGGGAGAGAGATACGACAAAATGTCACAGGACCAAAGTTGTAGATCACTCCGAATTGAAGGGACATTGTGCCATCCGTTTTGTGATACGACTTACCGTTTAGCCAAAAAATAGCTCAAAAGGAATGTCTGCACAGTCATTACAATTGCCTCCATATTTCGATATCTTTGGGGGGTAAAAAGTGAAAAATTTGAACATCTTGGAATTTTCCCGTCGGTTAGGGACCAAAAGCTATAATTTCACCAAATTTCAATTGTCTACTTCGTCTGGCAGGTTGTGCCGCCATTTTGATTTGGGGGGATAGGGGATAAAAATGAGGAAATTCTCGAAAATTTTTAAGCCCACGAAACCTATAGGTTATCGTTTTGGATATACTATACGACTGTGTTCTTATGCTGAGCCCAAAATTTGAGCCCCCCCAGCGTGCCCCCTTCAGGGAATTTTGAGAATTTCCGATTTTTCTAGGGATCCTGGGGGCATCAGTTTCCACCGTACCAAGTTTCAAATTTCTGAGATTTCTGGAAGTGCCTCATTAATTCACGTCTTTTTTCATTTTTAAATATTTATATATACATCGCTCCAGCCCGACTTGCTTTTATATATATAGACTAGCGAATGTACCCGTGCTTCGCTACGGTATTCTACATTGTATTCGAATATCGAAGTAAATAGTGTGCATGCAGTAAATAAGATTGTTTTAAAATTGCATGTCTCTTAGCGTTATCCGAGAAAGAGCATGGGGAGGTCCCCGTACGTTGTTTCCAATGTAAAGTGTTTGTTATGGATTTGTGATATAACGGCAGGCTCACTGCCTACTGCCATTCACAATCGAGTTGGGACGTTTACGTTATAATTGCAGGCCCCATTGCCTACTATGCGGACAGAATCGATTTGGGGAGTTTTCGTTAAAATGGCAGCCCCCCTTTCCTACTTCCAGACAGATTAGAGTTTTTATTATAATGGCATGCAATTACCCTACTACCACTCGAAATTAAGTTGTGCAGTTATCATTATAATGTCAGGCCCATTTTCCTACTTTCAGCCAGCTTACTGCCAGTCACACCAAGTTGGTGAGTTTCCATCAAAATAACAGGCCACTATGCCTAATGCCAGTCACATTTTAGATGAGGACATTTCTTTATAATGGCGGGCACCCTTGCCTACTGCCAAACACAATCGGGTAGGGGAGTTTTAAACAAAACTGCATGCTCACTTGCCTTCTGCAAGTCAAATCGAGAAGTGAACTATTCATTACAATTGTAGACCTTCCTTACTAATGACAGTTACACAGGAGTTGGAGAAGGAACCCTTTCATACTGCCAGTCAAAGTCGGTGTGGGGAGTACTGATTACAATAGCAGACCCACCCTTTCTCGATCGCTACAAATCGACATCAGTGAATATATATAGATCGACATACGAAACTATATGCGTGTTTACAATACTGAAGACCTTCATTTACAGATTAACTGCTACTAAACGTACGTCATATCGACAAAGGATTATACCATAAGACACGCCGGATTTAGTGGCCTAAATGGCTGGTCCTATGATATGTCATCTATTCTTGGGTCAGATTGAGTTAGAAACGTGGAACAGGGTAACGTTTTTGTAAGATTATCTCACATTACATTACTTTTCGGATAATTATGTGACAGCTACATACATAGCATTTGGCTCACATATGGCTACTGGGAGGGCCAATTTTCGTGAAGAGTTTGATGACTCTGTATTTCATATAAGTAATCGAAATTATGAATTATGCATGTGAAAATTCCAAATTGACTTAACATCGATTAATAGAGAAGAATCAAACGTAAAAGGGATACAGATACAGCTAAAAGTCATAAGACCAAGGTTGTAGATCATTCCAAATTGAACGGAGATTGTGCAATCCGTTATGTGATAGGAATTTCCGAAGGTCTGCACCATCATGAAAATTGCCTGCACATTTCGATATTCTTCGGGGATAAAAATGAAAAATTTAATGATCTTGGATGTTTTCCGTTCGTTACAGGCTAAAACGTATAATTTTGTCAAATTTCAATTATCTTCTTTTTCTTCTGGCAGATTATGCCGCAATCTGGATTTTCGGCGAGGCGGGTAAAAATTAGGACTTTCAGAAACTAAACCAAAAATTATGCAGATGGTCATTATTACCCCTTAAACGGAAAGCTGTACGAAAATTTCGCCAAAATAGTCAGTGTAGAGGCACACAGTCGTTACGATTTGATTTATATAGATAAGGAATCTGCTCCATGTAAAACACCTTTTTGGTTATGGCCGCTGGACTTAACCTGCAAAACTGACCATTCATGATATCTCCCTTATTAATCCTCCTGACGAAAAAATGCACATGAAAAAAAGGTTTAGAGGTGGAATTCCATCACGTTTGGTCGATTTCCAGTCAGGTTGGTCTTGTTCTCTATATATTGTGCAAGAGTAAAATCACCAGTTCGGTTCCCTATAAACCGCCAGTCCATTCCGGAATATGAAATGTTATTTACGTTTAAAACCTACCTTTGGACAGGTGGATGCTAAATATGAATTTTGGTTCGAATGTCTTCAGTAGTTTTCAAGTTGTAAGGAATACGCTTTACACGCACCCGCTCGTGAGTTAAGTCCGATGGGACTTGTACAAAAAAACGGTCCGTTAATGATATCTCCCTTATTAATCCTCGTATCGAAATGATGCACATGAGAAAAAAGGTTTAGAAATTAATTTCTACCAAGGCAGGTAGATTTAAATTAACGTTGGTTGTGTATATTTTGTGGAAGTGCAAAATCACTGTTTCGGTTTCGTATAAACCCCCAGTCAGTTCAGGGATTTAGAAACAATATTTGCCCTAAAATCTATCAAGGACAGGTGTATTCTAAATATGAGTATTGGTGGAAATACATCCAGTAGTTTGTAGCACTCGCGTACATACGGCGTAATTAAGGAAGAAAATAATACAGTTAAGATAGTTGAAAGTAATAGAAAATGGATTATAACTGAGGACAGCCGGAAAACGACAAATATGTAAATGCCAAGTTAATGTATTGGAAAAACAAATGCCCCTCCATAAATTATGCTAGTGTGAGTTATGGATATAATAAAACGGTAACAGAGGAGCAATTTAGGTCCATTGATTCCTAGGTAAACAAATAATAAGAAGATGACTAATGGTGTTATTATTTAATCTATTCGAAGGCGGTTATAACATCCAACGATATTCCGCCAATATCCCGCAGATAGGCCGATTGACGCCTTTCTTGCATTCTACCCAAGGAACAACCAAGAATTTAAAAGCATAATGAGGAAAATGGCAATACGTTACTTCCCTGCTGGCATGCAGTCAGAGACGTTGCCATGGTAACCTGTAGGTTCGTTGTCGGTCTGTCGGTCACTCAATGCAGAGCACGGTACCAGCAGAAAATTGTAAATTTCTCCGTCATGTAAAGAGTAAGGTAAATTATAAACATAACGAAAGTTGTTTATAATGAAGAGACGTTTCACGTACGGTAAACGAAGTTTACAGAAAATCAATAGTATAAGAGAAAATGGAGGAAAACCATTCTGGTTTTCCAATAAACACCCCGTCTATTCAAAGATTTTAAAATGATATGCATATCGAAACCTTTCCCGGGAGGAGTATGCTCTAAATGTGAAGTTTGGTTGAGATCTATCCAGCCGTTTCGACGTGATAGTGGAAAAACCATTCTGGTTTTCCTATAAACCCCCCCGTGTATTAAAGATTTTAAAATGATATGCATATCGGAACCTTCCCCGGGATGAGTATACTCTAAATATGAAATTTGGTTGAGATCCATCCAGCCGTTTCGACGTGATGGTGGAAAAACCATTCTGGTTTTCCTATAAACCCCCCGTGTATTCAAGGATTTTAAAACGATATGCATATCGAAACCTTCCCCGGGATGAGTATACTCTAAATATGAAGTTTGGTTGAGATATATCCAGCCGTTTCGACGTGATGGTGGAAAAACCATTCTGGTTTTCCTATATACGCCCCGTGTATTCAAAGATTTTAAAATAATATGCATATCGAAACCTTCCCCGGGAGGAGTATACTCTAAATATGAAATTTGGTTGAGATCTATCCAGCCGTTTCGACGTGATGGTGGATAAACTATTCTGGTTTTCCTATAAACCCCCGTGTATTCAAAGATTATAAAATGATATGCATATCGAAACCTTCCCCGGGATGAGTATACTCTAAATATGAAATTTGGTTGAGATCTATCCAGCCGTTTCGACGTGATGGTGGAAAAACCATTCTGGTTTTCTTATAAACCCCCCGTGTGCTCAAAGGTTTTAAAATGATATGCATATCGAAACCTTCCCCGGGATGAGTATACTCTAAATATGAAATTTGGTTGAGATCTATCCAGCCGTTTCGACGTGATGGTGGAAAAACCATTCTGGTTTTCCTAAAAACCCGCCGTGTATTCAAGGATTTTAAAATGATATGCATATCGAAACCTTCCCCGGGAGGAGTATACTCTAAATATGAAGATTGGTTGAGATATATCCAGCCGTTTCGACGTGATGGTGGAAAAACCATTCTGGTTTTCCTATAAACACCCCGTGTATTCAATTTTTTTAAAATAATATGCATATCGAAACCTTCCCCGGGATGAGTATACTCTAAATATGAAATTTGGTTGAGATCCATCCAGCCGTTTCGACGTGATGGTGGAAAAACCATTCTGGTTTTCCTATAAACCCCCGTGTATTCAAGGATTTTAAAATGATATGCATATCGAAATCTTCCCCGGGAGGAGTATGCTCTAAATATTAAGTTTGGTTGAGATCTATCCAGCTGTTTCGACGTGATGGTAGAAAAACCATACTGGTTTTCTTATAAACCTCCGTGTAATCAAAGATTTTAAAATGATATGCATATCGAAACCTTCCCCGGGATGAGTATACTCTAAATAAAATTTTGTTGAGATCCATCCAGCCGTTTCGACGTGATGGTGGAAAAACCATTCTGGTTTTCCTATAAACCCCCCGTGTATTCAAAGATTTTAAAATGATATGCATATCAAAACCTTCCCCGGGAGGAGTATACTCTACATATGAAGTTTGGTTGAGATCTATCCAGCCGTTTCGACGTGATGGTGGATAAACTATTCTGGTTTTCCTATAAACCCCCGTGTATTCAAAGATTTTAAAATGATATGCATATCGAAACCTTCCCCGGGAGGAGTATACTCTAAATATGAAGTTTGGTTGAGATCTATCCAGCTGTTTCGACGTGATGGTGGAAAAACCATTCTGGTTTTCTTAACAACCCCCGTGTAATCAAAGATTTTAAAATGATATGCATATCGAAACCTTCCCCGGGATGAGTATACTCTAAATATGAAATTTTGTTGAGATCTATCCAGCCGTTTCGACATGATGGTGGAAAAACCATTCTGGTTTTCCTATAAACCCCCCGTGTATTCAATGATTTTAAAATGATATGCGTATCGAAACCATCCCCGGGAGGAGTATACTCTAAATATGAAGTTTGGTTGAGATCTACCCAGCCGCTTCGACGTGATGGTGGAAAAACCATTCTGGTTTTCCTATAAACCCCCCGTGTATTCAAAGATTTTAAAATAATATGCATATCGAAACCTTCCCCGGGATGAGTATACTCTAAATATGGAGCTTGGTTGAGATCTATCCAGTCGTTTCGACGTGATGGTGGAAAAACCGTTCTGATTTTCTTATAAACCCCCGTGTATTCAATGATTTTAAAATGATATGCATATCGAAACCTTCCCCGGGATGAGTATACTCTAAATATGAAATTTTGTTGAGATCTATCCAGCCGTTTCGACGTGATGGTGGAAAACCCATTCTGGTTTTCCTATAAACCCCCGTGTATTCAATGATTTTAAAATGATATGCATATCGAAACCTTCCCCGGGAGGAGTATACTCTAAATATGAAGTTTGGTTGAGATCTACCCAGCCGCTTCGACGTGATGGTGGAAAAACCATTCTGGTTTTCCTATAAACTCCCCGTGTATTCAAAGATTTTAAAATAATATGCATATCGAAACCTTCCCCGGGATGAGTATACTCTAAATATGGAGTTTGGTTGAGATCTATCCAGTCGTTTCGACGTGATGGTGGAAAACCCGTTCTTATTTTCCTATAAACCCCCGTGTATTCAATGATTTTAAGATGATATGCATATCGAAACCTTCCCCGGGATGAGTATACTCTAAATATGAAATTTGGTTGAGATCTATCCAGCCGTTTCGACGTGATGGTGGCAAAACCATTCTGGTTTTCCTATAACCACCCCCCCCCCCGGGTATTCAAAGATTTTAAAATGATATGCATATCTAATCCTTCCCCGGTAGGAGTATACTCTAAGTATGAAGTTTGGTTGAGATCTACCCAGCCGCTTCGACGTGATGGTGGAAAAACCATTCTGGTTTTCCTATAAACCCCCCGTGTATTCAAAGATTTCAAAATAATATGCATATCGAAACCTTCCCCGGGATGAGTATACTCTAAATATGGAGCTTGGTTGAGATCTATCCAGTCGTTTCGACGTGATGGTGGAAAAACCGTTCTGATTTTCCTATAAACCCCCGTGTATTCAATGATTTTAAAATGATATGCATATCGAAACCTTCCCCGGGATGAGTATACTCTAAATATGAAATTTTGTTGAGATCTATCCAGCCGTTTCGACGTGATGGTGGAAAAACCATTCTGGTTTTCCTATAAACCCCCGTGTATTCAATGATTTTAAAATGATATGCGTATCGAAACCTTCCCCGGGAGGAGTATACTCTAAATATGAAGTTTGGTTGAGATCTACCCAGCCGCTTCGACGTGATGGTGGAAAAACCATTCTGGTTTTCCTATAAACCCCCCATGTATTCAAAGATTTTAAAATAATATGCATATCGAAACCTTCCCCGGGATGAGTATACTCTAAATATGGAGTTTGGTTGAGATCTATCCAGTCGTTTCGACGTGATGGTGGAAAACCCGTTCTGATTTTCCTATAAACCCCCGTGTATTCAATGATTTTAAAATGATATGCATATCGAAACCTTCCCCGGGATGAGTATACTCTAAATATGAAATTTGGTTGAGATCTATCCAGCCGTTTCGACGTGATGGTGGAAAAACCATTCTGGTTTTCCTATAACCCCCCCCCCGTGTATTCAAAGATTTTAAAATGATATGCATATCTAATCCTTCCCCGGTAGGAGTATACTCTAGGTATGAAGTTTGGTTGAGATCTATCCAGCCGTTTCGACGTGATGGTGGAAAAACCATTCTGGTTTTCCTATAAACCCCCCGTGTATTCAAATATTTTAAAATGATATGCATATCGAAACCTTCCCCGGGAGGAGTATACTCTAAATATGAAGTTTGGTTGAGATCTATCCAGCCGTTTCGACGTGATGGTGGAACAGACAAACAGACAAACAGACAAACAGACAAACAGAAACGAACAACTTTATTTATAAGATTATTTTTATACCACTCCCCTCGCCCCCTGCCAAAAGGGTGCTAGGGGTGTCTTACCCTCACGCGGTTTGTCTCCTGATACTAATTGATAAGTGTACCACGTTTGGTGAAATTGCTCCAGTGGTTTAGGAGGAGATGTGTCATATACACACCCACACCCACACACCCACGCACACACATACATCAATTTTTATATATAGTAAGAAGAAGAAGATAATATTTTTATATGTAGTTTTTCGATTAATTTTATATCTCACCCCCTTCGCTCCCCACTTGGATTTGCAAAAAATCCGGAGTAATACTATTCATCTCAGAGACCCTGAAATCTATGGATTCGAAACTGTTTTTAATTATTTCTATATCTCACCCCACCCCCCCACCCTTTGCTCCCAACCTAAAAGGGGGCTGGATTTTAAAAAAATTCTAGAGTATCACTTTTCAACTCAGCGACCCCGAAAACTATGAATTCGACACTATTCTCGATTATTATTGTAACTACCACCCCCCTGACCCTCTCCCTTATGGGCGCTAGGGATGGCTTACCCCCCACAGTGATCGTCTCCCGATAGTAAGTGATTCGTGTACCAAGTTTGGTTGAAATTGCTCCAGTGGTTTAGTTGGAGATGTGTCATTTACACACACACTTCCATTTCTATATATAGTAAGATTTTTACACTCGTTCTTCACCCCCTTTCCATCCCCGCCCAAAGGAGTCCTATGAGTGCCTTACACAACAGTATATTTTTTTCCCAGATATTAAGTCTTATTTGTACCTATTTTGGTTGACAGCTATGCCCAAACGTACATGCATAATCTCACTGCTCTAGAATCCTGGAGCTGACGTTGCCATGGTTACGGCAGTTCATTTCTTTATCCGATTCCTAGAGCAGGGGTAGTGTGGTGCCAATATCTCCGTAACGGTTGGTTTTAGGGCCTTAAAACATGGTTTTCGGGCCCGTAGGGCTTACCGAGTTTTGTTCTTTGCGTCAAGAGGATTAAATTGAGCTTTGTCTCGTCCTTATACGACAAATTCGATATTTTGCCTATAATAGTAGAAGAGAAAATGGAGGAAAACCGTTTTTCCTATAAAACCCCCGTCTTTTCAAAGATTTTAAAATGATATGCATATCGAAACCTTCCCCGGGGTCAGTATACTCAAAATATGAAGTTTGGTTGAGATCTATCCAGCCGTTTCGACGTGATGGTGGAACAGACAAACAGACAGACAAACAGACAAACAGAAACAATTTTATTTATATAGATGACAGATAAGCATGAGCACGTTGAAAAGTGCAGACTTCCACTTCGAGATTCATATCTCCTAAACGGTTTATGATATTAAGAAACGGTTTGCGCCATCAGACGCCTCATTTATCGCTCTACATGTTTGTTTCTAAACCATTTCCTCGTATCTGCCATATTAAGAGGGTAAATTGAGATCAAATTTTGAATAGGGTGAAATTTGGGTGCATTTTTAACATTTTACATTACTTTTTGCCTACTTATGTATAAGCTAGAATCATGAAATTTGGTACACATATGTCCCTTAATCGTGCCAATGTGCGCACACAACGTGATGATCCTATCGTTCTTATAAGTGTGTCAAACAATGAAATATACTTGTAAAAATCACCAAATTTACGAACAATCCAGAAATACGGCCAAATTTAACGTATAAGGGAGAGAGATACGACAAAATGTCACAGGACCAAAGTTGTAGATCACTCCGAATTGAAGGGACATTGTGCCATCCGTTTTGTGATATAATTTCACCAAATTTCAATTGTCTACTTCGTCTGGCAGGTTGTGCCGTCATTTTGATTTGGGGGGATAAGGGATAAAAATGAGGAAATTCTCGAAAATTTTTAAGCCCACGAAACCTATAGGTTATCGTTTTGGATATACTATACGACTGTGTTCTTATGCTGAGCCCAAAATTTGAGCCCCCCCAGCGTGCCCCCTTCAGGGAATTTTGAGAATTTCCGATTTTTCTAGGGATCCTGGGGGCATCAGTTTCCACCGTACCAAGTTTCAAATTTCTGAGATTTCTGGAAGTGGCTCATTAATTCACGTCTTTTTTCATTTTTAAATATTTATATATACATCGCTCCAGCCCGACTTGGTTTTATATATATAGATGACAGATAAGCATGAGCACGTTGAAAAGTGCAGACTTCCACTTCGAGATTCATATCTCCTAAACGGTTTATGATATTAAGAAACGGTTTGCGCCATCAGACGCCTCATTTATCGCTCTACATGTTTGTTTCTAAACCATTTCCTCGTATCTCCCATATTAAGGGGGTAATTTGAGATCAAATTTTGAATAGGGTGAAATTTGGGTGCATTTTTAACATTTTACATTACTTTTTGCCTACTTATGTATAAGCTAGAATCATGAAATTTGGTACACATATGTCCCTTAATCGTGCCAATGTGCGCACACAACGTGATGATCCTATCATTCTTATAAGTGTGTCAAACAATGAAATATACTTGTAAAAATCACCAAATTTACGAACAATCCAGAAATACGGCCAAATTTAACGTATAAGGGAGAGAGATACGACAAAATGTCACAGGACCAAAGTTGTAGATCACTCCGAATTGAAGGGACATTGTGCCATCCGTTTTGTGATACGACTTACCGTTTAGCCAAAAAATAGCTCAAATGAATGTCTGCACAGTCATTACAATTGCCTCCATATTTCGATATCTTTGGGGGGTAAAAAGTGAAAAATTTGAACATCTTGGAATTTTCCCGTCGGTTAGGGACCAAAAGCTATAATTTCACCAAATTTCAATTGTCTACTTCGTCTGGCAGGTTGTGCCGCCATTTTGATTTGGGGGGATAGGGGATAAAAATGAGGAAATTCTCGAAAATTTTTAAGCCCACGAAACCTATAGGTTATCGTTTTGGATATACTATACGACTGTGTTCTTATGCTGAGCCCAAAATTTGAGCCCCCCCAGCGTGCCCCCTTCAGGGAATTTTGAGAATTTCCGATTTTTCTAGGGATCCTGGGGGCATCAGTTTCCACCGTACCAAGTTTCAAATTTCTGAGATTTCTGGAAGTGCCTCATTAATTCACGTCTTTTTTCATTTTTAAATATTTATATATACATCGCTCCAGCCCGACTTGCTTTTATATATATAGATGACAGATAAGCATGAGCACGTTGAAAAGTGCAGACTTCCACTTCGAGATTCATATCTCCTAAACGGTTTATGATATTAAGAAACGGTTTGCGCCATCAGACGCCTCATTTATCGCTCTACATGTTTGTTTCTAAACCATTTCCTCGTATCTGCCATATTAAGGGGGTAAATTGAGATCAAATTTTGAATAGGGTGAAATTTGGGTGCATTTTTAACATTTTACATTACTTTTTGCCTACTTATGTATAAGCTAGAATCATGAAATTTGGTACACATATGTCCCTTAATCGTGCCAATGTGCGCACACAACGTGATGATCCTATCATTCTTATAAGTGTGTCAAACAATGAAATATACTTGTAAAAATCACCAAATTTACGAACAATCCAGAAATACGGCCAAATTTAACGTATAAGGGAGAGAGATACGACAAAATGTCACAGGACCAAAGTTGTAGATCACTCCGAATTGAAGGGACATTGTGCCATCCGTTTTGTGATACGACTTACCGTTTAGCCAAAAAATAGCTCAAAAGGAATGTCTGCACAGTCATTACAATTGCCTCCATATTTCGATATCTTTGGGGGGTAAAAAGTGAAAAATTTGAACATCTTGGAATTTTCCCGTCGGTTAGGGACCAAAAGCTATAATTTCACCAAATTTCAATTGTCTACTTCGTCTGGCAGGTTGTGCCGCCATTTTGATTTGGGGGGATAGGGGATAAAAATGAGGAAATTCTCGAAAATTTTTAAGCCCACGAAACCTATAGGTTATCGTTTTGGATATACTATACGACTGTGTTCTTATGCTGAGCCCAAAATTTGAGCCCCCCCAGCGTGCCCCCTTCAGGGAATTTTGAGAATTTCCGATTTTTCTAGGGATCCTGGGGGCATCAGTTTCCACCGTACCAAGTTTCAAATTTCTGAGATTTCTGGAAGTGCCTCATTAATTCACGTCTTTTTTCATTTTTAAATATTTATATATACATCGCTCCAGCCCGACTTGCTTTTATATATATAGATGACAGATAAGCATGAGCACGTTGAAAAGTGCAGACTTCCACTTCGAGATTCATATCTCCTAAACGGTTTATGATATTAAGAAACGGTTTGCGCCATCAGACGCCTCATTTATCGCTCTACATGTTTGTTTCTAAACCATTTCCTCGTATCTGCCATATTAAGGGGGTAAATTGAGATCAAATTTTGAATAGGGTGAAATTTGGGTGCATTTTTAACATTTTACATTACTTTTTGCCTACTTATGTATAAGCTAGAATCATGAAATTTGGTACACATATGTCCCTTAATCGTGCCAATGTGCGCACACAACGTGATGATCCTATCGTTCTTATAAGTGTGTCAAACAATGAAATATACTTGTAAAAATCACCAAATTTACGAACAATCCAGAAATACGGCCAAATTTAACGTATAAGGGAGAGAGATACGACAAAATGTCACAGGACCAAAGTTGTAGGTCACTCCGAATTGAAGGGACATTGTGCCATCCGTTTTGTGATATAATTTCACCAAATTTCAATTGTCTACTTCGTCTGGCAGGTTGTGCCGCCATTTTGATTTGGGGGGATAGGGGATAAAAATGAGGAAATTCTCGAAAATTTTTAAGCCCACGAAACCTATAGGTTATCGTTTTTGATATACTATACGACTGTGTTCTTATGCTGAGCCCAAAATTTGAGCCCCCCCAGCGTGCCCCCTTCAGGGAATTTTGAGAATTTCCGATTTTTCTAGGGATCCTGGGGGCATCAGTTTCCACCGTACCAAGTTTCAAATTTCTGAGATTTCTGGAAGTGGCTCATTAATTCACGTCTTTTTTCATTTTTAAATATTTATATATACATCGCTCCAGCCCGACTTGGTTTTATATATATAGATGACAGATAAGCATGAGCACGTTGAAAAGTGCAGACTTCCACTTCGAGATTCATATCTCCTAAACGGTTTATGATATTAAGAAACGGTTTGCGCCATCAGACGCCTCATTTATCGCTCTACATGTTTGTTTCTAAACCATTTCCTCGTATCTCCCATATTAAGGGGGTAAATTGAGATCAAGTTTTGAATAGGGTGAAATTTGGGTGCATTTTTAACATTTTACATTACTTTTTGCCTACTTATGTATAAGCTAGAATCATGAAATTTGGTACACATATGTCCCTTAATCGTGCCAATGTGCGCACACAACGTGATGATCCTATCATTCTTATAAGTGTGTCAAACAATGAAATATACTTGTAAAAATCACCAAATTTACGAACAATCCAGAAATACGGCCAAATTTAACGTATAAGGGAGAGAGATACGACAAAATGTCACAGGACCAAAGTTGTAGATCACTCCGAATTGAAGGGACATTGTGGCATCCGTTTTGTGATACGACTTACCGTTTAGCCAAAAAATAGCTCAAAAGGAATGTCTGCACAGTCATTACAATTGCCTCCATATTTCGATATCTTTGGGGGGTAAAAAGTGAAAAATTTGAACATCTTGGAATTTTCCCATCGGTTAGGGACCAAAAGCTATAATTTCACCAAATTTCAATTGTCTACTTCGTCTGGCAGGTTGTGCCGCCATTTTGATTTGGGGGGATAGGGGATAAAAATGAGGAAATTCTCGAAAATTTTTAAGCCCACGAAACCTATAGGTTATCGTTTTGGATATACTATACGACTGTGTTCTTATGCTGAGCCCAAAATTTGAGCCCCCCCAGCGTGCCCCCTTCAGGGAATTTTGAGAATTTCCGATTTTTCCAGGGATCCTGGGGGCATCAGTTTCCCCCGTACCAAGTTTCAAATTTCTGAGATTTCTGGAAGTGCCTCATTAATTCACGTCTTTTTTCATTTTTAAATATTTATATATACATCGCTCCAGCCCGACTTGCTTTTATATATATAGATGACAGATAAGCATGAGCACGTTGAAAAGTGCAGACTTCCACTTCGAGATTCATATCTCCTAAACGGTTTATGATATTAAGAAACGGTTTGCGCCATCAGACGCCTCATTTATCGCTCTACATGTTCGTTTCTAAACCATTTCCTCGTATCTGCCATATTAAGGGGGTAAATTGAGATCAAATTTTGAATAGGGTGAAATTTGGGTGCATTTTTAACATTTTACATTACTTTTTGCCTACTTATGTATAAGCTAGAATCATGAAATTTGGTACACATATGTCCCTTAATCGTGCCAATGTGCGCACACAACGTGATGATCCTATCATTCTTATAAGTGTGTCAAACAATGAAATATACTTGTAAAAATCACCAAATTTACGAACAATCCAGAAATACGGCCAAATTTAACGTATAAGGGAGAGAGATACGACAAAATGTCACAGGACCAAAGTTGTAGATCACTCCGAATTGAAGGGACATTGTGCCATCCGTTTTGTGATACGACTTACCGTTTAGCCAAAAAATAGCTCAAAAGGAATGTCTGCACAGTCATTACAATTGCCTCCATATTTCGATATCTTTGGGGGGTAAAAAGTGAAAAATTTGAACATCTTGGAATTTTCCCGTCGGTTAGGGACCAAAAGCTATAATTTCACCAAATTTCAATTGTCTACTTCGTCTGGCAGGTTGTGCCGCCATTTTGATTTGGGGGGATAGGGGATAAAAATGAGGAAATTCTCGAAAATTTTTAAGCCCACGAAACCTATAGGTTATCGTTTTGGATATACTATACGACTGTGTTCTTATGCTGAGCCCAAAATTTGAGCCCCCCAGCGTGCCCCCTTCAGGGAATTTTGAGAATTTCCGATTTTTCTAGGGATCCTGGGGGCATCAGTTTCCACCGTACCAAGTTTCAAATTTCTGAGATTTCTGGAAGTGCCTCATTAATTCACGTCTTTTTTCATTTTTAAATATTTATATATACATCGCTCCAGCCCGACTTGCTTTTATATATATAGATGACAGATAAGCATGAGCACGTTGAAAAGTGCAGACTTCCACTTCGAGATTCATATCTCCTAAACGGTTTATGATATTAAGAAACGGTTTGCGCCATCAGACGCCTCATTTATCGCTCTACATGTTTGTTTCTAAACCATTTCCTCGTATCTGCCATATTAAGGGGGTAAATTGAGATCAAATTTTGAATAGGGTGAAATTTGGGTGCATTTTTAACATTTTACATTACTTTTTGCCTACTTATGTATAAGCTAGAATCATGAAAATTGGTACACATATGTCCCTTAATCGTGCCAATGTGCGCACACAACGTGATGATCCTATCGTTCTTATAAGTGTGTCAAACAATGAAATATACTTGTAAAAATCACCAAATTTACGAACAATCCAGAAATACGGCCAAATTTAACGTATAAGGGAGAGAGATACGACAAAATGTCACAGGACCAAAGTTGTAGATCACTCGGAATTGAAGGGACATTGTGCCATCCGTTTTGTGATATAATTTCACCAAATTTCAATTGTCTACTTCGTCTGGCAGGTTGTGCCGCCATTTTGATTTGGGGGGATAGGGGATAAAAATGAGGAAATTCTCGAAAATTTTTAAGCCCACGAAACCTATAGGTTATCGTTTTGGATATACTATACGACTGTGTTCTTATGCTGAGCCCAAAATTTGAGCCCCCCCAGCGTGCCCCCTTCAGGGAATTTTGAGAATTTCCGATTTTTCTAGGGATCCTGGGGGCATCAGTTTCCACCGTACCAAGTTTCAAATTTCTGAGATTTCTGGAAGTGGCTCATTAATTCACGTCTTTTTTCATTTTTAAATATTTATATATACATCGCTCCAGCCCGACTTGCTTTTATATATATAGATGACAGATAAGCATGAGCACGTTGAAAAGTGCAGACTTCCACTTCGAGATTCATATCTCCTAAACGGGTTATGATATTAAGAAACGGTTTGCGCCATCAGACGCCTCATTTATCGCTCTACATGTTTGTTTCTAAACCATTTCCTCGTATCTCCCATATTAAGGGGGTAATTTGAGATCAAATTTTGAATAGGGTGAAATTTGGGTGCATTTTTAACATTTTACATTACTTTTTGCCTACTTATGTATAAGCTAGAATCATGAAATTTGGTACACATATGTCCCTTAATCGTGCCAATGTGCGCACACAACGTGATGATCCTATCATTCTTATAAGTGTGTCAAACAATGAAATATACTTGTAAAAATCACCAAATTTACGAACAATCCAGAAATACGGCCAAATTTAACGTATAAGGGAGAGAGATACGACAAAATGTCACAGGACCAAAGTTGTAGATCACTCCGAATTGAAGGGACATTGTGCCATCCGTTTTGTGATACGACTTACCGTTTAGCCAAAAAATAGCTCAAAAGGAATGTCTGCACAGTCATTACAATTGCCTCCATATTTCGATATCTTTGGGGGGTAAAAAGTGAAAAATTTGAACATCTTGGAATTTTCCCGTCGGTTAGGGACCAAAAGCTATAATTTCACCAAATTTCAATTGTCTACTTCGTCTGGCAGGTTGTGCCGCCATTTTGATTTGGGGGGATAGGGGATAAAAATGAGGAAATTCTCGAAAATTTTTAAGCCCACGAAACCTATAGGTTATCGTTTTGGATATACTATACGACTGTGTTCTTATGCTGAGCCCAAAATTTGAGCCCCCCCAGCGTGCCCCCTTCAGGGAATTTTGAGAATTTCCGATTTTTCTAGGGATCCTGGGGGCATCAGTTTCCACCGTACCAAGTTTCAAATTTCTGAGATTTCTGGAAGTGCCTCATTAATTCACGTCTTTTTTCATTTTTAAATATTTATATATACATCGCTCCAGCCCGACTTGCTTTTATATATATAGATGACAGATAAGCATGAGCACGTTGAAAAGTGCAGACTTCCACTTCGAGATTCATATCTCCTAAACGGTTTATGATATTAAGAAACGGTTTGCGCCATCAGACGCCTCATTTATCGCTCTACATGTTCGTTTCTAAACCATTTCCTCGTATCTGCCATATTAAGGGGGTAAATTGAGATCAAATTTTGAATAGGGTGAAATTTGGGTGCATTTTTAACATTTTACATTACTTTTTGCCTACTTATGTATAAGCTAGAATCATGAAATTTGGTACACATATGTCCCTTAATCGTGCCAATGTGCGCACACAACGTGATGATCCTATCATTCTTATAAGTGTGTCAAACAATGAAATATACTTGTAAAAATCACCAAATTTACGAACAATCCAGAAATACGGCCAAATTTAACGTATAAGGGAGAGAGATACGACAAAATGTCACAGGACCAAAGTTGTAGATCACTCCGAATTGAAGGGACATTGTGCCATCCGTTTTGTGATACGACTTACCGTTTAGCCAAAAAATAGCTCAAAAGGAATGTCTGCACAGTCATTACAATTGCCTCCATATTTCGATATCTTTGGGGGGTAAAAAGTGAAAAATTTGAACATCTTGGAATTTTCCCGTCGGTTAGGGACCAAAAGCTATAATTTCACCAAATTTCAATTGTCTACTTCGTCTGGCAGGTTGTGCCGCCATTTTGATTTGGGGGGATAGGGGATAAAAATGAGGAAATTCTCGAAAATTTTTAAGCCCACGAAACCTATAGGTTATCGTTTTGGATATACTATACGACTGTGTTCTTATGCTGAGCCCAAAATTTGAGCCCCCCCAGCGTGCCCCCTTCAGGGAATTTTGAGAATTTCCGATTTTTCTAGGGATCCTGGGGGCATCAGTTTCCACCGTACCAAGTTTCAAATTTCTGAGATTTCTGGAAGTGGCTCATTAATTCACGTCTTTTTTCATTTTTAAATATTTATATATACATCGCTCCAGCCCGACTTGCTTTTATATATATAGATGACAGATAAGCATGAGCACGTTGAAAAGTGCAGACTTCCACTTCGAGATTCATATCTCCTAAACGGTTTATGATATTAAGAAACGGTTTGCGCCATCAGACGCCTCATTTATCGCTCTACATGTTTGTTTCTAAACCATTTCCTCGTATCTCCCATATTAAGGGGGTAAATTGAGATCAAGTTTTGAATAGGGTGAAATTTGGGTGCATTTTTAACATTTTACATTACTTTTTGCCTACTTATGTATAAGCTAGAATCATGAAATTTGGTACACATATGTCCCTTAATCGTGCCAATGTGCGCACACAACGTGATGATCCTATCATTCTTATAAGTGTGTCAAACAATGAAATATACTTGTAAAAATCACCAAATTTACGAACAATCCAGAAATACGGCCAAATTTAACGTATAAGGGAGAGAGATACGACAAAATGTCACAGGACCAAAGTTGTAGATCACTCCGAATTGAAGGGACATTGTGCCATCCGTTTTGTGATACGACTTACCGTTTAGCCAAAAAATAGCTCAAAAGGAATGTCTGCACAGTCATTACAATTGCCTCCATATTTCGATATCTTTGGGGTGTAAAAAGTGAAAAATTTGAACATCTTGGAATTTTCCCGTCGGTTAGGGACCAAAAGCTATAATTTCACCAAATTTCAATTGTCTACTTCGTCTGGCAGGTTGTGCCGCCATTTTGATTTGGGGGGATAGGGGATAAAAATGAGGAAATTCTCGAAAATTTTTAAGCCCACGAAACCTATAGGTTATCGTTTTGGATATACTATACGACTGTGTTCTTATGCTGAGCCCAAAATTTGAGCCCCCCCAGCGTGCCCCCTTCAGGGAATTTTGAGAATTTCCGATTTTTCTAGGGATCCTGGGGGCATCAGTTTCCACCGTACCAAGTTTCAAATTTCTGAGATTTCTGGAAGTGCCTCATTAATTCACGTCTTTTTTCATTTTTAAATATTTATATATACATCGCTCCAGCCCGACTTGCTTTTATATATATAGATGACAGATAAGCATGAGCACGTTGAAAAGTGCAGACTTCCACTTCGAGATTCATATCTCCTAAACGGTTTATGATATTAAGAAACGGTTTGCGCCATCAGACGCCTCATTTATCGCTCTACATGTTTGTTTCTAAACCATTTCCTCGTATCTCCCATATTAAGGGGGTAAATTGAGATCAAGTTTTGAATAGGGTGAAATTTGGGTGCATTTTTAACATTTTACATTACTTTTTGCCTACTTATGTATAAGCTAGAATCATGAAATTTGGTACACATATGTCCCTTAATCGTGCCAATGTGCGCACACAACGTGATGATCCTATCATTCTTATAAGTGTGTCAAACAATGAAATATACTTGTAAAAATCACCAAATTTACGAACAATCCAGAAATACGGCCAAATTTAACGTATAAGGGAGAGAGATACGACAAAATGTCACAGGACCAAAGTTGTAGATCACTCCGAATTGAAGGGACATTGTGCCATCCGTTTTGTGATACGACTTACCGTTTAGCCAAAAAATAGCTCAAAAGGAATGTCTGCACAGTCATTACAATTGCCTCCATATTTCGATATCTTTGGGGGGTAAAAAGTGAAAAATTTGAACATCTTGGAATTTTCCCGTCGGTTAGGGACCAAAAGCTATAATTTCACCAAATTTCAATTGTCTACTTCGTCTGGCAGGTTGTGCCGCCATTTTGATTTGGGGGGATAGGGGATAAAAATGAGGAAATTCTCGAAAATTTTTAAGCCCACGAAACCTATAGGTTATCGTTTTGGATATACTATACGACTGTGTTCTTATGCTGAGCCCAAAATTTGAGCCCCCCCAGCGTGCCCCCTTCAGGGAATTTTGAGAATTTCCGATTTTTCTAGGGATCCTGGGGGCATCAGTTTCCACCGTACCAAGTTTCAAATTTCTGAGATTTCTGGAAGTGCCTCATTAATTCACGTCTTTTTTCATTTTTAAATATTTATATATACATCGCTCCAGCCCGACTTGCTTTTATATATATAGATGACAGATAAGCATGAGCACGTTGAAAAGTGCAGACTTCCACTTCGAGATTCATATCTCCTAAACGGTTTATGATATTAAGAAACGGTTTGCGCCATCAGACGCCTCATTTATCGCTCTACATGTTCGTTTCTAAACCATTTCCTCGTATCTGCCATATTAAGGGGGTAAATTGAGATCAAATTTTGAATAGGGTGAAATTTGGGTGCATTTTTAACATTTTACATTACTTTTTGCCTTCTTATGTATAAGCTAGAATCATGAAATTTGGTACACATATGTCCCTTAATCGTGCCAATGTGCGCACACAACGTGATGATCCTATCATTCTTATAAGTGTGTCAAACAATGAAATATACTTGTAAAAATCACCAAATTTACGAACAATCCAGAAATACGGCCAAATTTAACGTATAAGGGAGAGAGATACGACAAAATGTCACAGGACCAAAGTTGTAGATCACTCCGAATTGAAGGGACATTGTGCCATCCGTTTTGTGATACGACTTACCGTTTAGCCAAAAAATAGCTCAAAAGGAATGTCTGCACAGTCATTACAATTGCCTCCATATTTCGATATCTTTGGGGGGTAAAAAGTGAAAAATTTGAACATCTTGGAATTTTCCCGTCGGTTAGGGACCAAAAGCTATAATTTCACCAAATTTCAATTGTCTACTTCGTCTGGCAGGTTGTGCCGCCATTTTGATTTGGGGGGATAGGGGATAAAAATGAGGAAATTCTCGAAAATTTTTAAGCCCACGAAACCTATAGGTTATCGTTTTGGATATACTATACGACTGTGTTCTTATGCTGAGCCCAAAATTTGAGCCCCCCCAGCGTGCCCCCTTCAGGGAATTTTGAGAATTTCCGATTTTTCTAGGGATCCTGGGGGCATCAGTTTCCACCGTACCAAGTTTCAAATTTCTGAGATTTCTGGAAGTGCCTCATTAATTCACGTCTTTTTTCATTTTTAAATATTTATATATACATCGCTCCAGCCCGACTTGCTTTTATATATATAGATGACAGATAAGCATGAGCACGTTGAAAAGTGCAGACTTCCACTTCGAGATTCATATCTCCTAAACGGTTTATGATATTAAGAAACGGTTTGCGCCATCAGACGCCTCATTTATCGCTCTACATGTTTGTTTCTAAACCATTTCCTCGTATCTGCCATATTAAGAGGGTAAATTGAGATCAAATTTTGAATAGGGTGAAATTTGGGTGCATTTTTAACATTTTACATTACTTTTTGCCTACTTATGTATAAGCTAGAATCATGAAATTTGGTACACATATGTCCCTTAATCGTGCCAATGTGCGCACACAACGTGATGATCCTATCGTTCTTATAAGTGTGTCAAACAATGAAATATACTTGTAAAAATCACCAAATTTACGAACAATCCAGAAATACGGCCAAATTTAACGTATAAGGGAGAGAGATACGACAAAATGTCACAGGACCAAAGTTGTAGATCACTCCGAATTGAAGGGACATTGTGCCATCCGTTTTGTGATATAATTTCACCAAATTTCAATTGTCTACTTCGTCTGGCAGGTTGTGCCGTCATTTTGATTTGGGGGGATAGGGGATAAAAATGAGGAAATTCTCGAAAATTTTTAAGCCCACGAAACCTATAGGTTATCGTTTTGGATATACTATACGACTGTGTTCTTATGCTGAGCCCAAAATTTGAGCCCCCCCAGCGTGCCCCCTTCAGGGAATTTTGAGAATTTCCGATTTTTCTAGGGATCCTGGGGGCATCAGTTTCCACCGTACCAAGTTTCAAATTTCTGAGATTTCTGGAAGTGGCTCATTAATTCACGTCTTTTTTCATTTTTAAATATTTATATATACATCGCTCCAGCCCGACTTGGTTTTATATATATAGATGACAGATAAGCATGAGCACGTTGAAAAGTGCAGACTTCCACTTCGAGATTCATATCTCCTAAACGGTTTATGATATTAAGAAACGGTTTGCGCCATCAGACGCCTCATTTATCGCTCTACATGTTTGTTTCTAAACCATTTCCTCGTATCTCCCATATTAAGGGGGTAATTTGAGATCAAATTTTGAATAGGGTGAAATTTGGGTGCATTTTTAACATTTTACATTACTTTTTGCCTACTTATGTATAAGCTAGAATCATGAAATTTGGTACACATATGTCCCTTAATCGTGCCAATGTGCGCACACAACGTGATGATCCTATCATTCTTATAAGTGTGTCAAACAATGAAATATACTTGTAAAAATCACCAAATTTACGAACAATCCAGAAATACGGCCAAATTTAACGTATAAGGGAGAGAGATACGACAAAATGTCACAGGACCAAAGTTGTAGATCACTCCGAATTGAAGGGACATTGTGCCATCCGTTTTGTGATACGACTTACCGTTTAGCCAAAAAATAGCTCAAAAGGAATGTCTGCACAGTCATTACAATTGCCTCCATATTTCGATATCTTTGGGGGGTAAAAAGTGAAAAATTTGAACATCTTGGAATTTTCCCGTCGGTTAGGGACCAAAAGCTATAATTTCACCAAATTTCAATTGTCTACTTCGTCTGGCAGGTTGTGCCGCCATTTTGATTTGGGGGGATAGGGGATAAAAATGAGGAAATTCTCGAAAATTTTTAAGCCCACGAAACCTATAGGTTATCGTTTTGGATATACTATACGACTGTGTTCTTATGCTGAGCCCAAAATTTGAGCCCCCCCAGCGTGCCCCCTTCAGGGAATTTTGAGAATTTCCGATTTTTCTAGGGATCCTGGGGGCATCAGTTTCCACCGTACCAAGTTTCAAATTTCTGAGATTTCTGGAAGTGGCTCATTAATTCACGTCTTTTTTCATTTTTAAATATTTATATATACATCGCTCCAGCCCGACTTGGTTTTATATATATAGATAGATGACAGATAAGCATGAGCACGTTGAAAAGTGCAGACTTCCACTTCGAGATTCATATCTCCTAAACGGTTTATGATATTAAGAAACGGTTTGCGCCATCAGACGCCTCATTTATCGCTCTACATGTTTGTTTCTAAACCATTTCCTCGTATCTCCCATATTAAGGGGGTAAATTGAGATCAAGTTTTGAATAGGGTGAAATTTGGGTGCATTTTTAACATTTTACATTACTTTTTGCCTACTTATGTATAAGCTAGAATCATGAAATTTGGTACACATATGTCCCTTAATCGTGCCAATGTGCGCACACAACGTGATGATCCTATCATTCTTATAAGTGTGTCAAACAATGAAATATACTTGTAAAAATCACCAAATTTACGAACAATCCAGAAATACGGCCAAATTTAACGTATAAGGGAGAGAGATACGACAAAATGTCACAGGACCAAAGTTGTAGATCACTCCGAATTGAAGGGACATTGTGCCATCCGTTTTGTGATACGACTTACCGTTTAGCCAAAAAATAGCTCAAAAGGAATGTCTGCACAGTCATTACAATTGCCTCCATATTTCGATATCTTTGGGGGGTAAAAAGTGAAAAATTTGAACATCTTGGAATTTTCCCGTCGGTTAGGGACCAAAAGCTATAATTTCACCAAATTTCAATTGTCTACTTCGTCTGGCAGGTTGTGCCGCCATTTTGATTTGGGGGGATAGGGGATAAAAATGAGGAAATTCTCGAAAATTTTTAAGCCCACGAAACCTATAGGTTATCGTTTTGGATATACTATACGACTGTGTTCTTATGCTGAGCCCAAAATTTGAGCCCCCCCAGCGTGCCCCCTTCAGGGAATTTTGAGAATTTCCGATTTTTCTAGGGATCCTGGGGGCATCAGTTTCCACCGTACCAAGTTTCAAATTTCTGAGATTTCTGGAAGTGGCTCATTAATTCACGTCTTTTTTCATTTTTAAATATTTATATATACATCGCTCCAGCCCGACTTGCTTTTATATATATAGATGACAGATAAGCATGAGCACGTTGAAAAGTGCAGACTTCCACTTCGAGATTCATATCTCCTAAACGGTTTATGATATTAAGAAACGGTTTGCGCCATCAGACGCCTCATTTATCGCTCTACATGTTTGTTTCTAAACCATTTCCTCGTATCTCCCATATTAAGGGGGTAAATTGAGATCAAGTTTTGAATAGGGTGAAATTTGGGTGCATTTTTAACATTTTACATTACTTTTTGCCTACTTATGTATAAGCTAGAATCATGAAATTTGGTACACATATGTCCCTTAATCGTGCCAATGTGCGCACACAACGTGATGATCCTATCATTCTTATAAGTGTGTCAAACAATGAAATATACTTGTAAAAATCACCAAATTTACGAACAATCCAGAAATACGGCCAAATTTAACGTATAAGGGAGAGAGATACGACAAAATGTCACAGGACCAAAGTTGTAGATCACTCCGAATTGAAGGGACATTGTGCCATCCGTTTTGTGATACGACTTACCGTTTAGCCAAAAAATAGCTCAAAAGGAATGTCTGCACAGTCATTACAATTGCCTCCATATTTCGATATCTTTGGGGTGTAAAAAGTGAAAAATTTGAACATCTTGGAATTTTCCCGTCGGTTAGGGACCAAAAGCTATAATTTCACCAAATTTCAATTGTCTACTTCGTCTGGCAGGTTGTGCCGCCATTTTGATTTGGGGGGATAGGGGATAAAAATGAGGAAATTCTCGAAAATTTTTAAGCCCACGAAACCTATAGGTTATCGTTTTGGATATACTATACGACTGTGTTCTTATGCTGAGCCCAAAATTTGAGCCCCCCCAGCGTGCCCCCTTCAGGGAATTTTGAGAATTTCCGATTTTTCTAGGGATCCTGGGGGCATCAGTTTCCACCGTACCAAGTTTCAAATTTCTGAGATTTCTGGAAGTGCCTCATTAATTCACGTCTTTTTTCATTTTTAAATATTTATATATACATCGCTCCAGCCCGACTTGCTTTTATATATATAGATGACAGATAAGCATGAGCACGTTGAAAAGTGCAGACTTCCACTTCGAGATTCATATCTCCTAAACGGTTTATGATATTAAGAAACGGTTTGCGCCATCAGACGCCTCATTTATCGCTCTACATGTTTGTTTCTAAACCATTTCCTCGTATCTCCCATATTAAGGGGGTAAATTGAGATCAAGTTTTGAATAGGGTGAAATTTGGGTGCATTTTTAACATTTTACATTACTTTTTGCCTACTTATGTATAAGCTAGAATCATGAAATTTGGTACACATATGTCCCTTAATCGTGCCAATGTGCGCACACAACGTGATGATCCTATCATTCTTATAAGTGTGTCAAACAATGAAATATACTTGTAAAAATCACCAAATTTACGAACAATCCAGAAATACGGCCAAATTTAACGTATAAGGGAGAGAGATACGACAAAATGTCACAGGACCAAAGTTGTAGATCACTCCGAATTGAAGGGACATTGTGCCATCCGTTTTGTGATACGACTTACCGTTTAGCCAAAAAATAGCTCAAAAGGAATGTCTGCACAGTCATTACAATTGCCTCCATATTTCGATATCTTTGGGGGGTAAAAAGTGAAAAATTTGAACATCTTGGAATTTTCCCGTCGGTTAGGGACCAAAAGCTATAATTTCACCAAATTTCAATTGTCTACTTCGTCTGGCAGGTTGTGCCGCCATTTTGATTTGGGGGGATAGGGGATAAAAATGAGGAAATTCTCGAAAATTTTTAAGCCCACGAAACCTATAGGTTATCGTTTTGGATATACTATACGACTGTGTTCTTATGCTGAGCCCAAAATTTGAGCCCCCCCAGCGTGCCCCCTTCAGGGAATTTTGAGAATTTCCGATTTTTCTAGGGATCCTGGGGGCATCAGTTTCCACCGTACCAAGTTTCAAATTTCTGAGATTTCTGGAAGTGCCTCATTAATTCACGTCTTTTTTCATTTTTAAATATTTATATATACATCGCTCCAGCCCGACTTGCTTTTATATATATAGATGACAGATAAGCATGAGCACGTTGAAAAGTGCAGACTTCCACTTCGAGATTCATATCTCCTAAACGGTTTATGATATTAAGAAACGGTTTGCGCCATCAGACGCCTCATTTATCGCTCTACATGTTCGTTTCTAAACCATTTCCTCGTATCTGCCATATTAAGGGGGTAAATTGAGATCAAATTTTGAATAGGGTGAAATTTGGGTGCATTTTTAACATTTTACATTACTTTTTGCCTTCTTATGTATAAGCTAGAATCATGAAATTTGGTACACATATGTCCCTTAATCGTGCCAATGTGCGCACACAACGTGATGATCCTATCATTCTTATAAGTGTGTCAAACAATGAAATATACTTGTAAAAATCACCAAATTTACGAACAATCCAGAAATACGGCCAAATTTAACGTATAAGGGAGAGAGATACGACAAAATGTCACAGGACCAAAGTTGTAGATCACTCCGAATTGAAGGGACATTGTGCCATCCGTTTTGTGATACGACTTACCGTTTAGCCAAAAAATAGCTCAAAAGGAATGTCTGCACAGTCATTACAATTGCCTCCATATTTCGATATCTTTGGGGGGTAAAAAGTGAAAAATTTGAACATCTTGGAATTTTCCCGTCGGTTAGGGACCAAAAGCTATAATTTCACCAAATTTCAATTGTCTACTTCGTCTGGCAGGTTGTGCCGCCATTTTGATTTGGGGGGATAGGGGATAAAAATGAGGAAATTCTCGAAAATTTTTAAGCCCACGAAACCTATAGGTTATCGTTTTGGATATACTATACGACTGTGTTCTTATGCTGAGCCCAAAATTTGAGCCCCCCCAGCGTGCCCCCTTCAGGGAATTTTGAGAATTTCCGATTTTTCTAGGGATCCTGGGGGCATCAGTTTCCACCGTACCAAGTTTCAAATTTCTGAGATTTCTGGAAGTGCCTCATTAATTCACGTCTTTTTTCATTTTTAAATATTTATATATACATCGCTCCAGCCCGACTTGCTTTTATATATATAGATGACAGATAAGCATGAGCACGTTGAAAAGTGCAGACTTCCACTTCGAGATTCATATCTCCTAAACGGTTTATGATATTAAGAAACGGTTTGCGCCATCAGACGCCTCATTTATCGCTCTACATGTTTGTTTCTAAACCATTTCCTCGTATCTGCCATATTAAGAGGGTAAATTGAGATCAAATTTTGAATAGGGTGAAATTTGGGTGCATTTTTAACATTTTACATTACTTTTTGCCTACTTATGTATAAGCTAGAATCATGAAATTTGGTACACATATGTCCCTTAATCGTGCCAATGTGCGCACACAACGTGATGATCCTATCGTTCTTATAAGTGTGTCAAACAATGAAATATACTTGTAAAAATCACCAAATTTACGAACAATCCAGAAATACGGCCAAATTTAACGTATAAGGGAGAGAGATACGACAAAATGTCACAGGACCAAAGTTGTAGATCACTCCGAATTGAAGGGACATTGTGCCATCCGTTTTGTGATATAATTTCACCAAATTTCAATTGTCTACTTCGTCTGGCAGGTTGTGCCGTCATTTTGATTTGGGGGGATAGGGGATAAAAATGAGGAAATTCTCGAAAATTTTTAAGCCCACGAAACCTATAGGTTATCGTTTTGGATATACTATACGACTGTGTTCTTATGCTGAGCCCAAAATTTGAGCCCCCCCAGCGTGCCCCCTTCAGGGAATTTTGAGAATTTCCGATTTTTCTAGGGATCCTGGGGGCATCAGTTTCCACCGTACCAAGTTTCAAATTTCTGAGATTTCTGGAAGTGGCTCATTAATTCACGTCTTTTTTCATTTTTAAATATTTATATATACATCGCTCCAGCCCGACTTGGTTTTATATATATAGATGACAGATAAGCATGAGCACGTTGAAAAGTGCAGACTTCCACTTCGAGATTCATATCTCCTAAACGGTTTATGATATTAAGAAACGGTTTGCGCCATCAGACGCCTCATTTATCGCTCTACATGTTTGTTTCTAAACCATTTCCTCGTATCTCCCATATTAAGGGGGTAATTTGAGATCAAATTTTGAATAGGGTGAAATTTGGGTGCATTTTTAACATTTTACATTACTTTTTGCCTACTTATGTATAAGCTAGAATCATGAAATTTGGTACACATATGTCCCTTAATCGTGCCAATGTGCGCACACAACGTGATGATCCTATCATTCTTATAAGTGTGTCAAACAATGAAATATACTTGTAAAAATCACCAAATTTACGAACAATCCAGAAATACGGCCAAATTTAACGTATAAGGGAGAGAGATACGACAAAATGTCACAGGACCAAAGTTGTAGATCACTCCGAATTGAAGGGACATTGTGCCATCCGTTTTGTGATACGACTTACCGTTTAGCCAAAAAATAGCTCAAAAGGAATGTCTGCACAGTCATTACAATTGCCTCCATATTTCGATATCTTTGGGGGGTAAAAAGTGAAAAATTTGAACATCTTGGAATTTTCCCGTCGGTTAGGGACCAAAAGCTATAATTTCACCAAATTTCAATTGTCTACTTCGTCTGGCAGGTTGTGCCGCCATTTTGATTTGGGGGGATAGGGGATAAAAATGAGGAAATTCTCGAAAATTTTTAAGCCCACGAAACCTATAGGTTATCGTTTTGGATATACTATACGACTGTGTTCTTATGCTGAGCCCAAAATTTGAGCCCCCCCAGCGTGCCCCCTTCAGGGAATTTTGAGAATTTCCGATTTTTCTAGGGATCCTGGGGGCATCAGTTTCCACCGTACCAAGTTTCAAATTTCTGAGATTTCTGGAAGTGGCTCATTAATTCACGTCTTTTTTCATTTTTAAATATTTATATATACATCGCTCCAGCCCGACTTGGTTTTATATATATAGATAGATGACAGATAAGCATGAGCACGTTGAAAAGTGCAGACTTCCACTTCGAGATTCATATCTCCTAAACGGTTTATGATATTAAGAAACGGTTTGCGCCATCAGACGCCTCATTTATCGCTCTACATGTTTGTTTCTAAACCATTTCCTCGTATCTCCCATATTAAGGGGGTAAATTGAGATCAAGTTTTGAATAGGGTGAAATTTGGGTGCATTTTTAACATTTTACATTACTTTTTGCCTACTTATGTATAAGCTAGAATCATGAAATTTGGTACACATATGTCCCTTAATCGTGCCAATGTGCGCACACAACGTGATGATCCTATCATTCTTATAAGTGTGTCAAACAATGAAATATACTTGTAAAAATCACCAAATTTACGAACAATCCAGAAATACGGCCAAATTTAACGTATAAGGGAGAGAGATACGACAAAATGTCACAGGACCAAAGTTGTAGATCACTCCGAATTGAAGGGACATTGTGCCATCCGTTTTGTGATACGACTTACCGTTTAGCCAAAAAATAGCTCAAAAGGAATGTCTGCACAGTCATTACAATTGCCTCCATATTTCGATATCTTTGGGGGGTAAAAAGTGAAAAATTTGAACATCTTGGAATTTTCCCGTCGGTTAGGGACCAAAAGCTATAATTTCACCAAATTTCAATTGTCTACTTCGTCTGGCAGGTTGTGCCGCCATTTTGATTTGGGGGGATAGGGGATAAAAATGAGGAAATTCTCGAAAATTTTTAAGCCCACGAAACCTATAGGTTATCGTTTTGGATATACTATACGACTGTGTTCTTATGCTGAGCCCAAAATTTGAGCCCCCCCAGCGTGCCCCCTTCAGGGAATTTTGAGAATTTCCGATTTTTCTAGGGATCCTGGGGGCATCAGTTTCCACCGTACCAAGTTTCAAATTTCTGAGATTTCTGGAAGTGCCTCATTAATTCACGTCTTTTTTCATTTTTAAATATTTATATATACATCGCTCCAGCCCGACTTGCTTTTATATATATAGATGACAGATAAGCATGAGCACGTTGAAAAGTGCAGACTTCCACTTCGAGATTCATATCTCCTAAACGGTTTATGATATTAAGAAACGGTTTGCGCCATCAGACGCCTCATTTATCGCTCTACATGTTTGTTTCTAAACCATTTCCTCGTATCTGCCATATTAAGAGGGTAAATTGAGATCAAATTTTGAATAGGGTGAAATTTGGGTGCATTTTTAACATTTTACATTACTTTTTGCCTACTTATGTATAAGCTAGAATCATGAAATTTGGTACACATATGTCCCTTAATCGTGCCAATGTGCGCACACAACGTGATGATCCTATCGTTCTTATAAGTGTGTCAAACAATGAAATATACTTGTAAAAATCACCAAATTTACGAACAATCCAGAAATACGGCCAAATTTAACGTATAAGGGAGAGAGATACGACAAAATGTCACAGGACCAAAGTTGTAGATCACTCCGAATTGAAGGGACATTGTGCCATCCGTTTTGTGATATAATTTCACCAAATTTCAATTGTCTACTTCGTCTGGCAGGTTGTGCCGTCATTTTGATTTGGGGGGATAGGGGATAAAAATGAGGAAATTCTCGAAAATTTTTAAGCCCACGAAACCTATAGGTTATCGTTTTGGATATACTATACGACTGTGTTCTTATGCTGAGCCCAAAATTTGAGCCCCCCCAGCGTGCCCCCTTCAGGGAATTTTGAGAATTTCCGATTTTTCTAGGGATCCTGGGGGCATCAGTTTCCACCGTACCAAGTTTCAAATTTCTGAGATTTCTGGAAGTGGCTCATTAATTCACGTCTTTTTTCATTTTTAAATATTTATATATACATCGCTCCAGCCCGACTTGGTTTTATATATATAGATGACAGATAAGCATGAGCACGTTGAAAAGTGCAGACTTCCACTTCGAGATTCATATCTCCTAAACGGTTTATGATATTAAGAAACGGTTTGCGCCATCAGACGCCTCATTTATCGCTCTACATGTTTGTTTCTAAACCATTTCCTCGTATCTCCCATATTAAGGGGGTAATTTGAGATCAAATTTTGAATAGGGTGAAATTTGGGTGCATTTTTAACATTTTACATTACTTTTTGCCTACTTATGTATAAGCTAGAATCATGAAATTTGGTACACATATGTCCCTTAATCGTGCCAATGTGCGCACACAACGTGATGATCCTATCATTCTTATAAGTGTGTCAAACAATGAAATATACTTGTAAAAATCACCAAATTTACGAACAATCCAGAAATACGGCCAAATTTAACGTATAAGGGAGAGAGATACGACAAAATGTCACAGGACCAAAGTTGTAGATCACTCCGAATTGAAGGGACATTGTGCCATCCGTTTTGTGATACGACTTACCGTTTAGCCAAAAAATAGCTCAAAAGGAATGTCTGCACAGTCATTACAATTGCCTCCATATTTCGATATCTTTGGGGGGTAAAAAGTGAAAAATTTGAACATCTTGGAATTTTCCCGTCGGTTAGGGACCAAAAGCTATAATTTCACCAAATTTCAATTGTCTACTTCGTCTGGCAGGTTGTGCCGCCATTTTGATTTGGGGGGATAGGGGATAAAAATGAGGAAATTCTCGAAAATTTTTAAGCCCACGAAACCTATAGGTTATCGTTTTGGATATACTATACGACTGTGTTCTTATGCTGAGCCCAAAATTTGAGCCCCCCCAGCGTGCCCCCTTCAGGGAATTTTGAGAATTTCCGATTTTTCTAGGGATCCTGGGGGCATCAGTTTCCACCGTACCAAGTTTCAAATTTCTGAGATTTCTGGAAGTGGCTCATTAATTCACGCCTTTTTTCATTTTTAAATATTTATATATACATCGCTCCAGCCCGACTTGGTTTTATATATATAGATAGATGACAGATAAGCATGAGCACGTTGAAAAGTGCAGACTTCCACTTCGAGATTCATATCTCCTAAACGGTTTATGATATTAAGAAACGGTTTGCGCCATCAGACGCCTCATTTATCGCTCTACATGTTTGTTTCTAAACCATTTCCTCGTATCTCCCATATTAAGGGGGTAAATTGAGATCAAGTTTTGAATAGGGTGAAATTTGGGTGCATTTTTAACATTTTACATTACTTTTTGCCTACTTATGTATAAGCTAGAATCATGAAATTTGGTACACATATGTCCCTTAATCGTGCCAATGTGCGCACACAACGTGATGATCCTATCATTCTTATAAGTGTGTCAAACAATGAAATATACTTGTAAAAATCACCAAATTTACGAACAATCCAGAAATACGGCCAAATTTAACGTATAAGGGAGAGAGATACGACAAAATGTCACAGGACCAAAGTTGTAGATCACTCCGAATTGAAGGGACATTGTGCCATCCGTTTTGTGATACGACTTACCGTTTAGCCAAAAAATAGCTCAAAAGGAATGTCTGCACAGTCATTACAATTGCCTCCATATTTCGATATCTTTGGGGGGTAAAAAGTGAAAAATTTGAACATCTTGGAATTTTCCCGTCGGTTAGGGACCAAAAGCTATAATTTCACCAAATTTCAATTGTCTACTTCGTCTGGCAGGTTGTGCCGCCATTTTGATTTGGGGGGATAGGGGATAAAAATGAGGAAATTCTCGAAAATTTTTAAGCCCACGAAACCTATAGGTTATCGTTTTGGATATACTATACGACTGTGTTCTTATGCTGAGCCCAAAATTTGAGCCCCCCCAGCGTGCCCCCTTCAGGGAATTTTGAGAATTTCCGATTTTTCTAGGGATCCTGGGGGCATCAGTTTCCACCGTACCAAGTTTCAAATTTCTGAGATTTCTGGAAGTGCCTCATTAATTCACGTCTTTTTTCATTTTTAAATATTTATATATACATCGCTCCAGCCCGACTTGCTTTTATATATATAGATGACAGATAAGCATGAGCACGTTGAAAAGTGCAGACTTCCACTTCGAGATTCATATCTCCTAAACGGTTTATGATATTAAGAAACGGTTTGCGCCATCAGACGCCTCATTTATCGCTCTACATGTTCGTTTCTAAACCATTTCCTCGTATCTGCCATATTAAGGGGGTAAATTGAGATCAAATTTTGAATAGGGTGAAATTTGGGTGCATTTTTAACATTTTACATTACTTTTTGCCTACTTATGTATAAGCTAGAATCATGAAATTTGGTACACATATGTCCCTTAATCGTGCCAATGTGCGCACACAACGTGATGATCCTATCATTCTTATAAGTGTGTCAAACAATGAAATATACTTGTAAAAATCACCAAATTTACGAACAATCCAGAAATACGGCCAAATTTAACGTATAAGGGAGAGAGATACGACAAAATGTCACAGGACCAAAGTTGTAGATCACTCCGAATTGAAGGGACATTGTGCCATCCGTTTTGTGATACGACTTACCGTTTAGCCAAAAAATAGCTCAAAAGGAATGTCTGCACAGTCATTACAATTGCCTCCATATTTCGATATCTTTGGGGGGTAAAAAGTGAAAAATTTGAACATCTTGGAATTTTCCCGTCGGTTAGGGACCAAAAGCTATAATTTCACCAAATTTCAATTGTCTACTTCGTCTGGCAGGTTGTGCCGCCATTTTGATTTGGGGGGATAGGGGATAAAAATGAGGAAATTCTCGAAAATTTTTAAGCCCACGAAACCTATAGGTTATCGTTTTGGATATACTATACGACTGTGTTCTTATGCTGAGCCCAAAATTTGAGCCCCCCCAGCGTGCCCCCTTCAGGGAATTTTGAGAATTTCCGATTTTTCTAGGGATCCTGGGGGCATCAGTTTCCACCGTACCAAGTTTCAAATTTCTGAGATTTCTGGAAGTGCCTCATTAATTCACGTCTTTTTTCATTTTTAAATATTTATATATACATCGCTCCAGCCCGACTTGCTTTTATATATATAGATGACAGATAAGCATGAGCACGTTGAAAAGTGCAGACTTCCACTTCGAGATTCATATCTCCTAAACGGTTTATGATATTAAGAAACGGTTTGCGCCATCAGACGCCTCATTTATCGCTCTACATGTTTGTTTCTAAACCATTTCCTCGTATCTGCCATATTAAGAGGGTAAATTGAGATCAAATTTTGAATAGGGTGAAATTTGGGTGCATTTTTAACATTTTACATTACTTTTTGCCTACTTATGTATAAGCTAGAATCATGAAATTTGGTACACATATGTCCCTTAATCGTGCCAATGTGCGCACACAACGTGATGATCCTATCGTTCTTATAAGTGTGTCAAACAATGAAATATACTTGTAAAAATCACCAAATTTACGAACAATCCACAAATACGGCCAAATTTAACGTATAAGGGAGAGAGATACGACAAAATGTCACAGGACCAAAGTTGTAGATCACTCCGAATTGAAGGGACATTGTGCCATCCGTTTTGTGATATAATTTCACCAAATTTCAATTGTCTACTTCGTCTGGCAGGTTGTGCCGTCATTTTGATTTGGGGGGATAGGGGATAAAAATGAGGAAATTCTCGAAAATTTTTAAGCCCACGAAACCTATAGGTTATCGTTTTGGATATACTATACGACTGTGTTCTTATGCTGAGCCCAAAATTTGAGCCCCCCAGCGTGCCCCCTTCAGGGAATTTTGAGAATTTCCGATTTTTCTAGGGATCCTGGGGGCATCAGTTTCCACCGTACCAAGTTTCAAATTTCTGAGATTTCTGGAAGTGGCTCATTAATTCACGTCTTTTTTCATTTTTAAATATTTATATATACATCGCTCCAGCCCGACTTGGTTTTATATATATAGATGACAGATAAGCATGAGCACGTTGAAAAGTGCAGACTTCCACTTCGAGATTCATATCTCCTAAACGGTTTATGATATTAAGAAACGGTTTGCGCCATCAGACGCCTCATTTATCGCTCTACATGTTTGTTTCTAAACCATTTCCTCGTATCTCCCATATTAAGGGGGTAATTTGAGATCAAATTTTGAATAGGGTGAAATTTGGGTGCATTTTTAACATTTTACATTACTTTTTGCCTACTTATGTATAAGCTAGAATCATGAAATTTGGTACACATATGTCCCTTAATCGTGCCAATGTGCGCACACAACGTGATGATCCTATCATTCTTATAAGTGTGTCAAACAATGAAATATACTTGTAAAAATCACCAAATTTACGAACAATCCAGAAATACGGCCAAATTTAACGTATAAGGGAGAGAGATACGACAAAATGTCACAGGACCAAAGTTGTAGATCACTCCGAATTGAAGGGACATTGTGCCATCCGTTTTGTGATACGACTTACCGTTTAGCCAAAAAATAGCTCAAAAGGAATGTCTGCACAGTCATTACAATTGCCTCCATATTTCGATATCTTTGGGGGGTAAAAAGTGAAAAATTTGAACATCTTGGAATTTTCCCGTCGGTTAGGGACCAAAAGCTATAATTTCACCAAATTTCAATTGTCTACTTCGTCTGGCAGGTTGTGCCGCCATTTTGATTTGGGGGGATAGGGGATAAAAATGAGGAAATTCTCGAAAATTTTTAAGCCCACGAAACCTATAGGTTATCGTTTTGGATATACTATACGACTGTGTTCTTATGCTGAGCCCAAAATTTGAGCCCCCCCAGCGTGCCCCCTTCAGGGAATTTTGAGAATTTCCGATTTTTCTAGGGATCCTGGGGGCATCAGTTTCCACCGTACCAAGTTTCAAATTTCTGAGATTTCTGGAAGTGCCTCATTAATTCACGTCTTTTTTCATTTTTAAATATTTATATATACATCGCTCCAGCCCGACTTGCTTTTATATATATAGATGACAGATAAGCATGAGCACGTTGAAAAGTGCAGACTTCCACTTCGAGATTCATATCTCCTAAACGGTTTATGATATTAAGAAACGGTTTGCGCCATCAGACGCCTCATTTATCGCTCTACATGTTTGTTTCTAAACCATTTCCTCGTATCTGCCATATTAAGGGGGTAAATTGAGATCAAATTTTGAATAGGGTGAAATTTGGGTGCATTTTTAACATTTTACATTACTTTTTGCCTACGTATGTATAAGCTAGAATCATGAAATTTGGTACACATATGTCCCTTAATCGTGCCAATGTGCGCACACAACGTGATGATCCTATCATTCTTATAAGTGTGTCAAACAATGAAATATACTTGTAAAAATCACCAAATTTACGAACAATCCAGAAATACGGCCAAATTTAACGTATAAGGGAGAGAGATACGACAAAATGTCACAGGACCAAAGTTGTAGATCACTCCGAATTGAAGCGACATTGTGCCATCCGTTTTGTGATACGATTTACCGTTTAGCCAAAAAATAGCTCAAAAGGAATGTCTGCACAGTCATTAAAATTGCCTCCATATTTCGATATCTTTGGGGGGTAAAAAGTGAAAAATTTGAACATCTTGGAATTTTCCCGTCGGTTAGGGACCAAAAGCTATAATTTCACCAAATTTCAATTGTCTACTTCGTCTGGCAGGTTGTGCCGCCATTTTGATTTGGGGGGATAGGGGATAAAAATGAGGAAATTCTCGAAAATTTTTAAGCCCACGAAACCTATAGGTTATCGTTTTGGATATACTATACGACTGTGTTCTTATGCTGAGCCCAAAATTTGAGCCCCCCCAGCGTGCCCCCTTCAGGGAATTTTGAGAATTTCCGATTTTTCTAGGGATCCTGGGGGCATCAGTTTCCACCGTACCAAGTTTCAAATTTCTGAGATTTCTGGAAGTGCCTCATTAATTCACGCCTTTTTTCATTTTTAAATATTTATATATACATCGCTCCAGCTCGACTTGCTTTTATATATATAGATGACAGGTAAGCATGAGCACGTTGAAAAGTGCAGACTTCCACTTCGAGATTCATATCTCCTAAACGGTTTATGATATTAAGAAACGGTTTGCGCCATCAGACGCCGCATTTATCGCTCTACATGTTTGTTTCTAAACCATTTCCTCGTATCTCCCATATTAAGGGGGTAAATTGAGATCAAGTTTTGAATAGGGTGAAATATGGGTGCATTTTTAACATTTTACATTACTTTTTGCCTACGTATGTATAAGCTAGAATCATGAAATTTGGTACACATATGTCCCTTAATCGTGCCAATGTGCGCACACAACGTGATGATCCTATCATTCTTATAAGTGTGTCAAACAATGAAATATACTTGTAAAAATCACCAAATTTACGAACAATCCAGAAATACGGCCAAATTTAACGTATAAGGGAGAGAGATACGACAAAATGTCACAGGACCAAAGTTGTAGATCACTCCGAATTGAAGGGACATTGTGCCATCCGTTTTGTGATACGACTTACCGTTTAGCCAAAAAATAGCTCAAAAGGAATGTCTGCACAGTCATTACAATTGCCTCCATATTTCGATATCTTTGGGGGGTAAAAAGTGAAAAATTTGAACATCTTGGAATTTTCCCGTCGGTTAGGGACCAAAAGCTATAATTTCACCAAATTTCAATTGTCTACTTCGTCTGGCAGGTTGTGCCGCCATTTTGATTTGGGGGGATAGGGGATAAAAATGAGGAAATTCTCGAAAATTTTTAAGCCCACGAAACCTATAGGTTATCGTTTTGGATATACTATACGACTGTGTTCTTATGCTGAGCCCAAAATTTGAGCCCCCCCAGCGTGCCCCCTTCAGGGAATTTTGAGAATTTCCGATTTTTCTAGGGATCCTGGGGGCATCAGTTTCCACCGTACCAAGTTTCAAATTTCTGAGATTTCTGGAAGTGCCTCATTAATTCACGTCTTTTTTCATTTTTAAATATTTATATATACATCGCTCCAGCCCGACTTGCTTTTATATATATAGATGACAGATAAGCATGAGCACGTTGAAAAGTGCAGACTTCCACTTCGAGATTCATATCTCCTAAACGGTTTATGATATTAAGAAACGGTTTGCGCCATCAGACGCCTCATTTATCGCTCTACATGTTTGTTTCTAAACCATTTCCTCGTATCTGCCATATTAAGAGGGTAAATTGAGATCAAATTTTGAATAGGGTGAAATTTGGGTGCATTTTTAACATTTTACATTACTTTTTGCCTACTTATGTATAAGCTAGAATCATGAAATTTGGTACACATATGTCCCTTAATCGTGCCAATGTGCGCACACAACGTGATGATCCTATCGTTCTTATAAGTGTGTCAAACAATGAAATATACTTGTAAAAATCACCAAATTTACGAACAATCCACAAATACGGCCAAATTTAACGTATAAGGGAGAGAGATACGACAAAATGTCACAGGACCAAAGTTGTAGATCACTCCGAATTGAAGGGACATTGTGCCATCCGTTTTGTGATATAATTTCACCAAATTTCAATTGTCTACTTCGTCTGGCAGGTTGTGCCGTCATTTTGATTTGGGGGGATAGGGGATAAAAATGAGGAAATTCTCGAAAATTTTTAAGCCCACGAAACCTATAGGTTATCGTTTTGGATATACTATACGACTGTGTTCTTATGCTGAGCCCAAAATTTGAGCCCCCCCAGCGTGCCCCCTTCAGGGAATTTTGAGAATTTCCGATTTTTCTAGGGATCCTGGGGGCATCAGTTTCCACCGTACCAAGTTTCAAATTTCTGAGATTTCTGGAAGTGGCTCATTAATTCACGTCTTTTTTCATTTTTAAATATTTATATATACATCGCTCCAGCCCGACTTGGTTTTATATATATAGATGACAGATAAGCATGAGCACGTTGAAAAGTGCAGACTTCCACTTCGAGATTCATATCTCCTAAACGGTTTATGATATTAAGAAACGGTTTGCGCCATCAGACGCCTCATTTATCGCTCTACATGTTTGTTTCTAAACCATTTCCTCGTATCTCCCATATTAAGGGGGTAATTTGAGATCAAATTTTGAATAGGGTGAAATTTGGGTGCATTTTTAACATTTTACATTACTTTTTGCCTACTTATGTATAAGCTAGAATCATGAAATTTGGTACACATATGTCCCTTAATCGTGCCAATGTGCGCACACAACGTGATGATCCTATCATTCTTATAAGTGTGTCAAACAATGAAATATACTTGTAAAAATCACCAAATTTACGAACAATCCAGAAATACGGCCAAATTTAACGTATAAGGGAGAGAGATACGACAAAATGTCACAGGACCAAAGTTGTAGATCACTCCGAATTGAAGGGACATTGTGCCATCCGTTTTGTGATACGACTTACCGTTTAGCCAAAAAATAGCTCAAAAGGAATGTCTGCACAGTCATTACAATTGCCTCCATATTTCGATATCTTTGGGGGGTAAAAAGTGAAAAATTTGAACATCTTGGAATTTTCCCGTCGGTTAGGGACCAAAAGCTATAATTTCACCAAATTTCAATTGTCTACTTCGTCTGGCAGGTTGTGCCGCCATTTTGATTTGGGGGGATAGGGGATAAAAATGAGGAAATTCTCGAAAATTTTTAAGCCCACGAAACCTATAGGTTATCGTTTTGGATATACTATACGACTGTGTTCTTATGCTGAGCCCAAAATTTGAGCCCCCCCAGCGTGCCCCCTTCAGGGAATTTTGAGAATTTCCGATTTTTCTAGGGATCCTGGGGGCATCAGTTTCCACCGTACCAAGTTTCAAATTTCTGAGATTTCTGGAAGTGCCTCATTAATTCACGTCTTTTTTCATTTTTAAATATTTATATATACATCGCTCCAGCCCGACTTGCTTTTATATATATAGATGACAGATAAGCATGAGCACGTTGAAAAGTGCAGACTTCCACTTCGAGATTCATATCTCCTAAACGGTTTATGATATTAAGAAACGGTTTGCGCCATCAGACGCCTCATTTATCGCTCTACATGTTTGTTTCTAAACCATTTCCTCGTATCTGCCATATTAAGGGGGTAAATTGAGATCAAATTTTGAATAGGGTGAAATTTGGGTGCATTTTTAACATTTTACATTACTTTTTGCCTACTTATGTATAAGCTAGAATCATGAAATTTGGTACACATATGTCCCTTAATCGTGCCAATGTGCGCACACAACGTGATGATCCTATCATTCTTATAAGTGTGTCAAACAATGAAATATACTTGTAAAAATCACCAAATTTACGAACAATCCAGAAATACGGCCAAATTTAACGTATAAGGGAGAGAGATACGACAAAATGTCACAGGACCAAAGTTGTAGATCACTCCGAATTGAAGCGACATTGTGCCATCCGTTTTGTGATACGATTTACCGTTTAGCCAAAAAATAGCTCAAAAGGAATGTCTGCACAGTCATTAAAATTGCCTCCATATTTCGATATCTTTGGGGGGTAAAAAGTGAAAAATTTGAACATCTTGGAATTTTCCCGTCGGTTAGGGACCAAAAGCTATAATTTCACCAAATTTCAATTGTCTACTTCGTCTGGCAGGTTGTGCCGCCATTTTGATTTGGGGGGATAGGGGATAAAAATGAGGAAATTCTCGAAAATTTTTAAGCCCACGAAACCTATAGGTTATCGTTTTGGATATACTATACGACTGTGTTCTTATGCTGAGCCCAAAATTTGAGCCCCCCCAGCGTGCCCCCTTCAGGGAATTTTGAGAATTTCCGATTTTTCTAGGGATCCTGGGGGCATCAGTTTCCACCGTACCAAGTTTCAAATTTCTGAGATTTCTGGAAGTGCCTCATTAATTCACGCCTTTTTTCATTTTTAAATATTTATATATACATCGCTCCAGCCCGACTTGCTTTTATATATATAGATGACAGGTAAGCATGAGCACGTTGAAAAGTGCAGACTTCCACTTCGAGATTCATATCTCCTAAACGGTTTATGATATTAAGAAACGGTTTGCGCCATCAGACGCCGCATTTATCGCTCTACATGTTTGTTTCTAAACCATTTCCTCGTATCTCCCATATTAAGGGGGTAAATTGAGATCAAGTTTTGAATAGGGTGAAATATGGGTGCATTTTTAACATTTTACATTACTTTTTGCCTACGTATGTATAAGCTAGAATCATGAAATTTGGTACACATATGTCCCTTAATCGTGCCAATGTGCGCACACAACGTGATGATCCTATCATTCTTATAAGTGTGTCAAACAATGAAATATACTTGTAAAAATCACCAAATTTACGAACAATCCAGAAATACGGCCAAATTTAACGTATAAGGGAGAGAGATACGACAAAATGTCACAGGACCAAAGTTGTAGATCACCCCGAATTGAAGAGACATTGTGCCATCCGTTTTGTGATACGACTTACCGTTTAGCCAAAAAATAGCTCAAAAGGAATGTCTGCACAGTCATTACAATTGCCTCCATATTTCGATATCTTTGGGGGGTAAAAAGTGAAAAATTTGAACATCTTGGATTTTTCCCGTCGGTTAGGGACCAAAAGCTATAATTTCACCAAATTTCAATTGTCTACTTCGTCTGGCAGGTTGTGCCGCCATTTTGATTTGGGGGGATAGGGGATAAAAATGAGGAAATTCTCGAAAATTTTTAAGCCCACGAAACCTATAGGTTATCGTTTTGGATATACTATACGACTGTGTTCTTATGCTGAGCCCAAAATTTGAGCCCCCCCAGCGTGCCCCCTTCAGGGAATTTTGAGAATTTCCGATTTTTCTAGGGATCCTGGGGGCATCAGTTTCCACCGTACCAAGTTTCAAATTTCTGAGATTTCTGGAAGTGCCTCATTAATTCACGTCTTTTTTCATTTTTAAATATTTATATATACATCGCTCCAGCCCGACTTGCTTTTATATATATAGATGACAGATAAGCATGAGCACGTTGAAAAGTGCAGACTTCCACTTCGAGATTCATATCTCCTAAACGGTTTATGATATTAAGAAACGGTTTGCGCCATCAGACGCCTCATTTATCGCTCTACATGTTTGTTTCTAAACCATTTCCTCGTATCTCCCATATTAAGGGGGTAAATTGAGATCAAATTTTGAATAGGGTGAAATTTGGGTGCATTTTTAACATTTTACATTACTTTTTGCCTACTTATGTATAAGCTAGAATCATGAAATTTGGTACACATATGTCCCTTAATCGTGCCAATGTGCGCACACAACGTGATGATCCTATCATTCTTATAAGTGTGTCAAACAATGAAATATACTTGTAAAAATCACCAAATTTACGAACAATCCAGAAATACGGCCAAATTTAACGTATAAGGGAGAGAGATACGACAAAATGTCACAGGACCAAAGTTGTAGATCACTCCGAATTGAAGGGACATTGTGCCATCCGTTTTGTGATACGACTTACCGTTTAGCCAAAAAATAGCTCAAAAGGAATGTCTGCACAGTCATTAAAATTGCCTCCATATTTCGATATCTTTGGGGGGTAAAAAGTGAAAAATTTGAACATCTTGGAATTTTCCCGTCGGTTAGGGACCAAAAGCTATAATTTCACCAAATTTCAATTGTCTACTTCGTCTGGCAGGTTGTGCCGCCATTTTGATTTGGGGGGATAGGGGATATAAATGAGGAAATTCTCGAAAATTTTTAAGCCCACGAAACCTATAGGTTATCGTTTTGGATATACTATACGACTGTGTTCTTATGCTGAGCCCAAAATTTGAGCCCCCCCAGCGTGCCCCCTTCAGGGAATTTTGAGAATTTCCGATTTTTCTAGGGATCCTGGGGGCATCAGTTTCCACCGTACCAAGTTTCAAATTTCTGAGATTTCTGGAAGTGCCTCATTAATTCACGTCTTTTTTCATTTTTAAATATTTATATATACATCGCTCCAGCCCGACTTGCTTTTATATATATAGATGACAGATAAGCATGAGCACGTTGAAAAGTGCAGACTTCCACTTCGAGATTCATATCTCCTAAACGGTTTATGATATTAAGAAACGGTTTGCGCCATCAGACGCCTCATTTATCGCTCTACATGTTTGTTTCTAAACCATTTCCTCGTATCTCCCATATTAAGGGGGTAAATTGAGATCAAATTTTGAATAGGGTGAAATTTGGGTGCATTTTTAACATTTTACATTACTTTTTGCCTACTTATGTATAAGCTAGAATCATGAAATTTGGTACACATATGTCCCTTAATCGTGCCAATGTGCGCACACAACGTGATGATCCTATCATTCTTATAAGTGTGTCAAACAATGAAATATACTTGTAAAAATCACCAAATTTACGAACAATCCAGAAATACGGCCAAATTTAACGTATAAGGGAGAGAGATACGACAAAATGTCACAGGACCAAAGTTGTAGATCACCCCGAATTGAAGAGACATTGTGCCATCCGTTTTGTGATACGACTTACCGTTTAGCCAAAAAATAGCTCAAAAGGAATGTCTGCACAGTCATTACAATTGCCTCCATATTTCGATATCTTTGGGGGGTAAAAAGTGAAAAATTTGAACATCTTGGATTTTTCCCGTCGGTTAGGGACCAAAAGCTATAATTTCACCAAATTTCAATTGTCTACTTCGTCTGGCAGGTTGTGCCGCCATTTTGATTTGGGGGGATAGGGGATAAAAATGAGGAAATTCTCGAAAATTTTTAAGCCCACGAAACCTATAGGTTATCGTTTTGGATATACTATACGACTGTGTTCTTATGCTGAGCCCAAAATTTGAGCCCCCCCAGCGTGCCCCCTTCAGGGAATTTTGAGAATTTCCGATTTTTCTAGGGATCCTGGGGGCATCAGTTTCCACCGTACCAAGTTTCAAATTTCTGAGATTTCTGGAAGTGCCTCATTAATTCACGTCTTTTTTCATTTTTAAATATTTATATATACATCGCTCCAGCCCGACTTGCTTTTATATATATAGATGACAGATAAGCATGAGCACGTTGAAAAGTGCAGACTTCCACTTCGAGATTCATATCTCCTAAACGGTTTATGATATTAAGAAACGGTTTGCGCCATCAGACGCCTCATTTATCGCTCTACATGTTTGTTTCTAAACCATTTCCTCGTATCTCCCATATTAAGGGGGTAAATTGAGATCAAATTTTGAATAGGGTGAAATTTGGGTGCATTTTTAACATTTTACATTACTTTTTGCCTACTTATGTATAAGCTAGAATCATGAAATTTGGTACACATATGTCCCTTAATCGTGCCAATGTGCGCACACAACGTGATGATCCTATCATTCTTATAAGTGTGTCAAACAATGAAATATACTTGTAAAAATCACCAAATTTACGAACAATCCAGAAATACGGCCAAATTTAACGTATAAGGGAGAGAGATACGACAAAATGTCACAGGACCAAAGTTGTAGATCACTCCGAATTGAAGGGACATTGTGCCATCCGTTTTGTGATACGACTTACCGTTTAGCCAAAAAATAGCTCAAAAGGAATGTCTGCACAGTCATTAAAATTGCCTCCATATTTCGATATCTTTGGGGGGTAAAAAGTGAAAAATTTGAACATCTTGGAATTTTCCCGTCGGTTAGGGACCAAAAGCTATAATTTCACCAAATTTCAATTGTCTACTTCGTCTGGCAGGTTGTGCCGCCATTTTGATTTGGGGGGATAGGGGATATAAATGAGGAAATTCTCGAAAATTTTTAAGCCCACGAAACCTATAGGTTATCGTTTTGGATATACTATACGACTGTGTTCTTATGCTGAGCCCAAAATTTGAGCCCCCCCAGCGTGCCCCCTTCAGGGAATTTTGAGAATTTCCGATTTTTCTAGGGATCCTGGGGGCATCAGTTTCCACCGTACCAAGTTTCAAATTTCTGAGATTTCTGGAAGTGCCTCATTAATTCACGTCTTTTTTCATTTTTAAATATTTATATATACATCGCTCCAGCCCGACTTGCTTTTATATATATAGATGACAGATAAGCATGAGCACGTTGAAAAGTGCAGACTTCCACTTCGAGATTCATATCTCCTAAACGGTTTATGATATTAAGAAACGGTTTGCGCCATCAGACGCCTCATTTATCGCTCTACATGTTTGTTTCTAAACCATTTCCTCGTATCTCCCATATTAAGGGGGTAAATTGAGATCAAGTTTTGAATAGGGTGAAATTTGGGTGCATTTTTAACATTTTACATTACTTTTTGCCTACTTATGTATAAGCTAGAATCATGAAATTTGGTACACATATGTCCCTTAATCGTGCCAATGTGCGCACACAACGTGATGATCCTATCATTCTTATAAGTGTGTCAAACAATGAAATATACTTGTAAAAATCACCAAATTTACGAACAATCCAGAAATACGGCCAAATTTAACGTATAAGGGAGAGAGATACGACAAAATGTCACAGGACCAAAGTTGTAGATCACTCCGAATTGAAGGGACATTGTGCCATCCGTTTTGTGATACGACTTACCGTTTAGCCAAAAAATAGCTCAAAAGGAATGTCTGCACAGTCATTACAATTGCCTCCATATTTCGATATCTTTGGGGGGTAAAAAGTGAAAAATTTGAACATCTTGGAATTTTCCCGTCGGTTAGGGACCAAAAGCTATAATTTCACCAAATTTCAATTGTCTACTTCGTCTGGCAGGTTGTGCCGCCATTTTGATTTGGGGGGATAGGGGATAAAAATGAGGAAATTCTCGAAAATTTTTAAGCCCACGAAACCTATAGGTTATCGTTTTGGATATACTATACGACTGTGTTCTTATGCTGAGCCCAAAATTTGAGCCCCCCCAGCGTGCCCCCTTCAGGGAATTTTGAGAATTTCCGATTTTTCTAGGGATCCTGGGGGCATCAGTTTCCACCGTACCAAGTTTCAAATTTCTGAGATTTCTGGAAGTGCCTCATTAATTCACGTCTTTTTTCATTTTTAAATATTTATATATACATCGCTCCAGCCCGACTTGCTTTTATATATATAGATGACAGATAAGCATGAGCACGTTGAAAAGTGCAGACTTCCACTTCGAGATTCATATCTCCTAAACGGTTTATGATATTAAGAAACAGTTTGCGCCATCAGACGCCTCATTTATCGCTCTACATATTTGTTTCTAAACCATTTCCTCGTATCTCCCATATTAAGGGGGTAAATTGAGATCAAGTTTTGAATAGGGTGAAATTTGGGTGCATTTTTAACATTTTACATTACTTTTTGCCTACTTATGTATAAGCTAGAATCATGAAATTTGGTACACATATGTCCCTTAATCGTGCCAATGTGCGCACACAACGTGATGATCCTATCATTCTTATAAGTGTGTCAAACAATGAAATATACTTGTAAAAATCACCAAATTTACGAACAATCCAGAAATACGGCCAAATTTAACGTATAAGGGAGAGAGATACGACAAAATGTCACAGGACCAAAGTTGTAGATCACTCCGAATTGAAGGGACATTGTGCCATCCGTTTTGTGATACGACTTACCGTTTAGCCAAAAAATAGCTCAAAAGGAATGTCTGCACAGTCATTACAATTGCCTCCATATTTCGATATCTTTGGGGGGTAAAAAGTGAAAAATTTGAACATCTTGGAATTTTCCCGTCGGTTAGGGACCAAAAGCTATAATTTCACCAAATTTCAATTGTCTACTTCGTCTGGCAGGTTGTGCCGCCATTTTGATTTGGGGGGATAGGGGATAAAAATGAGGAAATTCTCGAAAATTTTTAAGCCCACGAAACCTATAGGTTATCGTTTTGGATATACTATACGACTGTGTTCTTATGCTGAGCCCAAAATTTGAGCCCCCCCAGCGTGCCCCCTTCAGGGAATTTTGAGAATTTCCGATTTTTCTAGGGATCCTGGGGGCATCAGTTTCCACCGTACCAAGTTTCAAATTTCTGAGATTTCTGGAAGTGCCTCATTAATTCACGTCTTTTTTCATTTTTAAATATTTATATATACATCGCTCCAGCCCGACTTGCTTTTATATATATAGATGACAGATAAGCATGAGCACGTTGAAAAGTGCAGACTTCCACTTCGAGATTCATATCTCCTAAACGGTTTATGATATTAAGAAACGGTTTGCGCCATCAGACGCCTCATTTATCGCTCTACATGTTTGTTTCTAAACCATTTCCTCGTATCTGCCATATTAAGGGGGTAAATTGAGATCAAATTTTGAATAGGGTGAAATTTGGGTGCATTTTTAACATTTTACATTACTTTTTGCCTACTTATGTATAAGCTAGAATCATGAAATTTGGTACACATATGTCCCTTAATCGTGCCAATGTGCGCACACAACGTGATGATCCTATCATTCTTATAAGTGTGTCAAACAATGAAATATACTTGTAAAAATCACCAAATTTACGAACAATCCAGAAATACGGCCAAATTTAACGTATAAGGGAGAGAGATACGACAAAATGTCACAGGACCAAAGTTGTAGATCACTCCGAATTGAAGGGACATTGTGCCATCCGTTTTGTGATACGACTTACCGTTTAGCCAAAAAATAGCTCAAAAGGAATGTCTGCACAGTCATTACAATTGCCTCCATATTTCGATATCTTTGGGGGGTAAAAAGTGAAAAATTTGAACATCTTGGAATTTTCCCGTCGGTTAGGGACCAAAAGCTATAATTTCACCAAATTTCAATTGTCTACTTCGTCTGGCAGGTTGTGCCGCCATTTTGATTTGGGGGGATAGGGGATAAAAATGAGGAAATTCTCGAAAATTTTTAAGCCCACGAAACCTATAGGTTATCGTTTTGGATATACTATACGACTGTGTTCTTATGCTGAGCCCAAAATTTGAGCCCCCCCAGCGTGCCCCCTTCAGGGAATTTTGAGAATTGCCGATTTTTCTAGGGATCCTGGGGGCATCAGTTTCCCCCGTACCAAGTTTCAAATTTCTGAGATTTCTGGAAGTGCCTCATTAATTCACGTCTTTTTTCATTTTTAAATATTTATATATACATCGCTCCAGCCCGACTTGCTTTTATATATATAGATGACAGATAAGCATGAGCACGTTGAAAAGTGCAGACTTCCACTTCGAGATTCATATCTCCTAAACGGTTTATGATATTAAGAAACAGTTTGCGCCATCAGACGCCTCATTTATTGCTCTACATGTTTGTTTCTAAACCATTTCCTCGTATCTGCCATATTAAGGGGGTAAATTGAGATCAAATTTTGAATAGGGTGAAATTTGGGTGCATTTTTAACATTTTACATTACTTTTTGCCTACTTATGTATAAGCTAGAATCATGAAATTTGGTACACATATGTCCCTTAATCGTGCCAATGTGCGCACACAACGTGATGATCCTATCATTCTTATAAGTGTGTCAAACAATGAAATATACTTGTAAAAATCACCAAATTTACGAACAATCCAGAAATACGGCCAAATTTAACGTATAAGGGAGAGAGATACGACAAAATGTCACAGGACCAAAGTTGTAGATCACTCCGAATTGAAGGGACATTGTGCCATCCGTTTTGTGATACGACTTACCGTTTAGCCAAAAAATAGCTCAAAAGGAATGTCTGCACAGTCATTACAATTGCCTCCATATTTCGATATCTTTGGGGGGTAAAAAGTGAAAAATTTGAACATCTTGGAATTTTCCCGTCGGTTAGGGACCAAAAGCTATAATTTCACCAAATTTCAATTGTCTACTTCGTCTGGCAGGTTGTGCCGCCATTTTGATTTGGGGGGATAGGGGATAAAAATGAGGAAATTCTCGAAAATTTTTAAGCCCACGAAACCTATAGGTTATCGTTTTGGATATACTATACGACTGTGTTCTTATGCTGAGCCCAAAATTTGAGCCCCCCCAGCGTGCCCCCTTCAGGGAATTTTGAGAATTTCCGATTTTTCTAGGGATCCTGGGGGCATCAGTTTCCACCGTACCAAGTTTCAAATTTCTGAGATTTCTGGAAGTGCCTCATTAATTCACGTCTTTTTTCATTTTTAAATATTTATATATACATCGCTCCAGCCCGACTTGCTTTTATATATATAGATGACAGATAAGCATGAGCACGTTGAAAAGTGCAGACTTCCACTTCGAGATTCATATCTCCTAAACGGTTTATGATATTAAGAAACGGTTTGCGCCATCAGACGCCTCATTTATCGCTCTACATGTTTGTTTCTAAACCATTTCCTCGTATCTGCCATATTAAGGGGGTAAATTGAGATCAAATTTTGAATAGGGTGAAATTTGGGTGCATTTTTAACATTTTACATTACTTTTTGCCTACTTATGTATAAGCTAGAATCATGAAATTTGGTACACATATGTCCCTTAATCGTGCCAATGTGCGCACACAACGTGATGATCCTATCATTCTTATAAGTGTGTCAAACAATGAAATATACTTGTAAAAATCACCAAATTTACGAACAATCCAGAAATACGGCCAAATTTAACGTATAAGGGAGAGAGATACGACAAAATGTCACAGGACCAAAGTTGTAGATCACTCCGAATTGAAGGGACATTGTGCCATCCGTTTTGTGATACGACTTACCGTTTAGCCAAAAAATAGCTCAAAAGGAATGTCTGCACAGTCATTACAATTGCCTCCATATTTCGATATCTTTGGGGGGTAAAAAGTGAAAAATTTGAACATCTTGGAATTTTCCCGTCGGTTAGGGACCAAAAGCTATAATTTCACCAAATTTCAATTGTCTACTTCGTCTGGCAGGTTGTGCCGCCATTTTGATTTGGGGGGATAGGGGATAAAAATGAGGAAATTCTCGAAAATTTTTAAGCCCACGAAACCTATAGGTTATCGTTTTGGATATACTATACGACTGTGTTCTTATGCTGAGCCCAAAATTTGAGCCCCCCCAGCGTGCCCCCTTCAGGGAATTTTGAGAATTTCCGATTTTTCTAGGGATCCTGGGGGCATCAGTTTCCACCGTACCAAGTTTCAAATTTCTGAGATTTCTGGAAGTGCCTCATTAATTCACGTCTTTTTTCATTTTTAAATATTTATATATACATCGCTCCAGCCCGACTTGCTTTTATATATATAGATGACAGATAAGCATGAGCACGTTGAAAAGTGCAGACTTCCACTTCGAGATTCATATCTCCTAAACGGTTTATGATATTAAGAAACGGTTTGCGCCATCAGACGCCTCATTTATCGCTCTACATGTTTGTTTCTAAACCATTTCCTCGTATCTGCCATATTAAGGAGGTAAATTGAGATCAAATTTTGAATAGGGTGAAATTTGGGTGCATTTTTAACATTTTACATTACTTTTTGCCTACTTATGTATAAGCTAGAATCATGAAATTTGGTACACATATGTCCCTTAATCGTGCCAATGTGCGCACACAACGTGATGATCCTATCATTCTTATAAGTGTGTCAAACAATGAAATATACTTGTAAAAATCACCAAATTTACGAACAATCCAGAAATACGGCCAAATTTAACGTATAAGGGAGAGAGATACGACAAAATGTCACAGGACCAAAGTTGTAGATCACTCCGAATTGAAGGGACATTGTGCCATCCGTTTTGTGATACGACTTACCGTTTAGCCAAAAAATAGCTCAAAAGGAATGTCTGCACAGTCATTACAATTGCCTCCATATTTCGATATCTTTGGGGGGTAAAAAGTGAAAAATTTGAACATCTTGGAATTTTCCCGTCGGTTAGGGACCAAAAGCTATAATTTCACCAAATTTCAATTGTCTACTTCGTCTGGCAGGTTGTGCCGCCATTTTGATTTGGGGGGATAGGGGATAAAAATGAGGAAATTCTCGAAAATTTTTAAGCCCACGAAACCTATAGGTTATCGTTTTGGATATACTATACGACTGTGTTCTTATGCTGAGCCCAAAATTTGAGCCCCCCCAGCGTGCCCCCTTCAGGGAATTTTGAGAATTTCCGATTTTTCTAGGGATCCTGGGGGCATCAGTTTCCCCCGTACCAAGTTTCAAATTTCTGAGATTTCTGGAAGTGCCTCATTAATTCACGTCTTTTTTCATTTTTAAATATTTATATATACATCGCTCCAGCCCGACTTGCTTTTATATATATAGATGACAGATAAGCATGAGCACGTTGAAAAGTGCAGACTTCCACTTCGAGATTCATATCTCCTAAACGGTTTATGATATTAAGAAACAGTTTGCGCCATCAGACGCCTCATTTATCGCTCTACATGTTTGTTTCTAAACCATTTCCTCGTATCTCCCATATTAAGGGGGTAAATTGAGATCAAGTTTTGAATAGGGTGAAATTTGGGTGCATTTTTAACATTTTACATTACTTTTTGCCTACTTATGTATAAGCTAGAATCATGAAATTTGGTACACATATGTCCCTTAATCGTGCCAATGTGCGCACACAACGTGATGATCCTATCATTCTTATAAGTGTGTCAAACAATGAAATATACTTGTAAAAATCACCAAATTTACGAACAATCCAGAAATACGGCCAAATTTAACGTATAAGGGAGAGAGATACGACAAAATGTCACAGGACCAAAGTTGTAGATCACTCCGAATTGAAGGGACATTGTGCCATCCGTTTTGTGATACGACTTACCGTTTAGCCAAAAAATAGCTCAAAAGGAATGTCTGCACAGTCATTACAATTGCCTCCATATTTCGATATCTTTGGGGGGTAAAAAGTGAAAAATTTGAACATCTTGGAATTTTCCCGTCGGTTAGGGACCAAAAGCTATAATTTCACCAAATTTCAATTGTCTACTTCGTCTGGCAGGTTGTGCCGCCATTTTGATTTGGGGGGATAGGGGATAAAAATGAGGAAATTCTCGAAAATTTTTAAGCCCACGAAACCTATAGGTTATCGTTTTGGATATACTATACGACTGTGTTCTTATGCTGAGCCCAAAATTTGAGCCCCCCCAGCGTGCCCCCTTCAGGGAATTTTGAGAATTTCCGATTTTTCTAGGGATCCTGGGGGCATCAGTTTCCACCGTACCAAGTTTCAAATTTCTGAGATTTCTGGAAGTGCCTCATTAATTCACGCCTTTTTTCATTTTTAAATATTTATATATACATCGCTCCAGCTCGACTTGCTTTTATATATATAGATGACAGGTAAGCATGAGCACGTTGAAAAGTGCAGACTTCCACTTCGAGATTCATATCTCCTAAACGGTTTATGATATTAAGAAACGGTTTGCGCCATCAGACGCCGCATTTATCGCTCTACATGTTTGTTTCTAAACCATTTCCTCGTATCTCCCATATTAAGGGGGTAAATTGAGATCAAGTTTTGAATAGGGTGAAATATGGGTGCATTTTTAACATTTTACATTACTTTTTGCCTACGTATGTATAAGCTAGAATCATGAAATTTGGTACACATATGTCCCTTAATCGTGCCAATGTGCGCACACAACGTGATGATCCTATCATTCTTATAAGTGTGTCAAACAATGAAATATACTTGTAAAAATCACCAAATTTACGAACAATCCAGAAATACGGCCAAATTTAACGTATAAGGGAGAGAGATACGACAAAATGTCACAGGACCAAAGTTGTAGATCACTCCGAATTGAAGGGACATTGTGCCATCCGTTTTGTGATACGACTTACCGTTTAGCCAAAAAATAGCTCAAAAGGAATGTCTGCACAGTCATTACAATTGCCTCCATATTTCGATATCTTTGGGGGGTAAAAAGTGAAAAATTTGAACATCTTGGAATTTTCCCGTCGGTTAGGGACCAAAAGCTATAATTTCACCAAATTTCAATTGTCTACTTCGTCTGGCAGGTTGTGCCGCCATTTTGATTTGGGGGGATAGGGGATAAAAATGAGGAAATTCTCGAAAATTTTTAAGCCCACGAAACCTATAGGTTATCGTTTTGGATATACTATACGACTGTGTTCTTATGCTGAGCCCAAAATTTGAGCCCCCCCAGCGTGCCCCCTTCAGGGAATTTTGAGAATTTCCGATTTTTCTAGGGATCCTGGGGGCATCAGTTTCCACCGTACCAAGTTTCAAATTTCTGAGATTTCTGGAAGTGCCTCATTAATTCACGTCTTTTTTCATTTTTAAATATTTATATATACATCGCTCCAGCCCGACTTGCTTTTATATATATAGATGACAGATAAGCATGAGCACGTTGAAAAGTGCAGACTTCCACTTCGAGATTCATATCTCCTAAACGGTTTATGATATTAAGAAACGGTTTGCGCCATCAGACGCCTCATTTATCGCTCTACATGTTTGTTTCTAAACCATTTCCTCGTATCTGCCATATTAAGAGGGTAAATTGAGATCAAATTTTGAATAGGGTGAAATTTGGGTGCATTTTTAACATTTTACATTACTTTTTGCCTACTTATGTATAAGCTAGAATCATGAAATTTGGTACACATATGTCCCTTAATCGTGCCAATGTGCGCACACAACGTGATGATCCTATCGTTCTTATAAGTGTGTCAAACAATGAAATATACTTGTAAAAATCACCAAATTTACGAACAATCCACAAATACGGCCAAATTTAACGTATAAGGGAGAGAGATACGACAAAATGTCACAGGACCAAAGTTGTAGATCACTCCGAATTGAAGGGACATTGTGCCATCCGTTTTGTGATATAATTTCACCAAATTTCAATTGTCTACTTCGTCTGGCAGGTTGTGCCGTCATTTTGATTTGGGGGGATAGGGGATAAAAATGAGGAAATTCTCGAAAATTTTTAAGCCCACGAAACCTATAGGTTATCGTTTTGGATATACTATACGACTGTGTTCTTATGCTGAGCCCAAAATTTGAGCCCCCCCAGCGTGCCCCCTTCAGGGAATTTTGAGAATTTCCGATTTTTCTAGGGATCCTGGGGGCATCAGTTTCCACCGTACCAAGTTTCAAATTTCTGAGATTTCTGGAAGTGGCTCATTAATTCACGTCTTTTTTCATTTTTAAATATTTATATATACATCGCTCCAGCCCGACTTGGTTTTATATATATAGATGACAGATAAGCATGAGCACGTTGAAAAGTGCAGACTTCCACTTCGAGATTCATATCTCCTAAACGGTTTATGATATTAAGAAACGGTTTGCGCCATCAGACGCCTCATTTATCGCTCTACATGTTTGTTTCTAAACCATTTCCTCGTATCTCCCATATTAAGGGGGTAATTTGAGATCAAATTTTGAATAGGGTGAAATTTGGGTGCATTTTTAACATTTTACATTACTTTTTGCCTACTTATGTATAAGCTAGAATCATGAAATTTGGTACACATATGTCCCTTAATCGTGCCAATGTGCGCACACAACGTGATGATCCTATCATTCTTATAAGTGTGTCAAACAATGAAATATACTTGTAAAAATCACCAAATTTACGAACAATCCAGAAATACGGCCAAATTTAACGTATAAGGGAGAGAGATACGACAAAATGTCACAGGACCAAAGTTGTAGATCACTCCGAATTGAAGGGACATTGTGCCATCCGTTTTGTGATACGACTTACCGTTTAGCCAAAAAATAGCTCAAAAGGAATGTCTGCACAGTCATTACAATTGCCTCCATATTTCGATATCTTTGGGGGGTAAAAAGTGAAAAATTTGAACATCTTGGAATTTTCCCGTCGGTTAGGGACCAAAAGCTATAATTTCACCAAATTTCAATTGTCTACTTCGTCTGGCAGGTTGTGCCGCCATTTTGATTTGGGGGGATAGGGGATAAAAATGAGGAAATTCTCGAAAATTTTTAAGCCCACGAAACCTATAGGTTATCGTTTTGGATATACTATACGACTGTGTTCTTATGCTGAGCCCAAAATTTGAGCCCCCCCAGCGTGCCCCCTTCAGGGAATTTTGAGAATTTCCGATTTTTCTAGGGATCCTGGGGGCATCAGTTTCCACCGTACCAAGTTTCAAATTTCTGAGATTTCTGGAAGTGCCTCATTAATTCACGTCTTTTTTCATTTTTAAATATTTATATATACATCGCTCCAGCCCGACTTGCTTTTATATATATAGATGACAGATAAGCATGAGCACGTTGAAAAGTGCAGACTTCCACTTCGAGATTCATATCTCCTAAACGGTTTATGATATTAAGAAACGGTTTGCGCCATCAGACGCCTCATTTATCGCTCTACATGTTTGTTTCTAAACCATTTCCTCGTATCTGCCATATTAAGGGGGTAAATTGAGATCAAATTTTGAATAGGGTGAAATTTGGGTGCATTTTTAACATTTTACATTACTTTTTGCCTACTTATGTATAAGCTAGAATCATGAAATTTGGTACACATATGTCCCTTAATCGTGCCAATGTGCGCACACAACGTGATGATCCTATCATTCTTATAAGTGTGTCAAACAATGAAATATACTTGTAAAAATCACCAAATTTACGAACAATCCAGAAATACGGCCAAATTTAACGTATAAGGGAGAGAGATACGACAAAATGTCACAGGACCAAAGTTGTAGATCACTCCGAATTGAAGCGACATTGTGCCATCCGTTTTGTGATACGATTTACCGTTTAGCCAAAAAATAGCTCAAAAGGAATGTCTGCACAGTCATTAAAATTGCCTCCATATTTCGATATCTTTGGGGGGTAAAAAGTGAAAAATTTGAACATCTTGGAATTTTCCCGTCGGTTAGGGACCAAAAGCTATAATTTCACCAAATTTCAATTGTCTACTTCGTCTGGCAGGTTGTGCCGCCATTTTGATTTGGGGGGATAGGGGATAAAAATGAGGAAATTCTCGAAAATTTTTAAGCCCACGAAACCTATAGGTTATCGTTTTGGATATACTATACGACTGTGTTCTTATGCTGAGCCCAAAATTTGAGCCCCCCCAGCGTGCCCCCTTCAGGGAATTTTGAGAATTTCCGATTTTTCTAGGGATCCTGGGGGCATCAGTTTCCACCGTACCAAGTTTCAAATTTCTGAGATTTCTGGAAGTGCCTCATTAATTCACGCCTTTTTTCATTTTTAAATATTTATATATACATCGCTCCAGCCCGACTTGCTTTTATATATATAGATGACAGATAAGCATGAGCACGTTGAAAAGTGCAGACTTCCACTTCGAGATTCATATCTCCTAAACGGTTTATGATATTAAGAAACAGTTTGCGCCATCAGACGCCTCATTTATCGCTCTACATATTTGTTTCTAAACCATTTCCTCGTATCTCCCATATTAAGGGGGTAAATTGAGATCAAGTTTTGAATAGGGTGAAATTTGGGTGCATTTTTAACATTTTACATTACTTTTTGCCTACTTATGTATAAGCTAGAATCATGAAATTTGGTACACATATGTCCCTTAATCGTGCCAATGTGCGCACACAACGTGATGATCCTATCATTCTTATAAGTGTGTCAAACAATGAAATATACTTGTAAAAATCACCAAATTTACGAACAATCCAGAAATACGGCCAAATTTAACGTATAAGGGAGAGAGATACGACAAAATGTCACAGGACCAAAGTTGTAGATCACTCCGAATTGAAGGGACATTGTGCCATCCGTTTTGTGATACGACTTACCGTTTAGCCAAAAAATAGCTCAAAAGGAATGTCTGCACAGTCATTACAATTGCCTCCATATTTCGATATCTTTGGGGGGTAAAAAGTGAAAAATTTGAACATCTTGGAATTTTCCCGTCGGTTAGGGACCAAAAGCTATAATTTCACCAAATTTCAATTGTCTACTTCGTCTGGCAGGTTGTGCCGCCATTTTGATTTGGGGGGATAGGGGATAAAAATGAGGAAATTCTCGAAAATTTTTAAGCCCACGAAACCTATAGGTTATCGTTTTGGATATACTATACGACTGTGTTCTTATGCTGAGCCCAAAATTTGAGCCCCCCCAGCGTGCCCCCTTCAGGGAATTTTGAGAATTTCCGATTTTTCTAGGGATCCTGGGGGCATCAGTTTCCACCGTACCAAGTTTCAAATTTCTGAGATTTCTGGAAGTGCCTCATTAATTCACGTCTTTTTTCATTTTTAAATATTTATATATACATCGCTCCAGCCCGACTTGCTTTTATATATATAGATGACAGATAAGCATGAGCACGTTGAAAAGTGCAGACTTCCACTTCGAGATTCATATCTCCTAAACGGTTTATGATATTAAGAAACGGTTTGCGCCATCAGACGCCTCATTTATCGCTCTACATGTTTGTTTCTAAACCATTTCCTCGTATCTGCCATATTAAGGGGGTAAATTGAGATCAAATTTTGAATAGGGTGAAATTTGGGTGCATTTTTAACATTTTACATTACTTTTTGCCTACTTATGTATAAGCTAGAATCATGAAATTTGGTACACATATGTCCCTTAATCGTGCCAATGTGCGCACACAACGTGATGATCCTATCATTCTTATAAGTGTGTCAAACAATGAAATATACTTGTAAAAATCACCAAATTTACGAACAATCCAGAAATACGGCCAAATTTAACGTATAAGGGAGAGAGATACGACAAAATGTCACAGGACCAAAGTTGTAGATCACTCCGAATTGAAGGGACATTGTGCCATCCGTTTTGTGATACGACTTACCGTTTAGCCAAAAAATAGCTCAAAAGGAATGTCTGCACAGTCATTACAATTGCCTCCATATTTCGATATCTTTGGGGGGTAAAAAGTGAAAAATTTGAACATCTTGGAATTTTCCCGTCGGTTAGGGACCAAAAGCTATAATTTCACCAAATTTCAATTGTCTACTTCGTCTGGCAGGTTGTGCCGCCATTTTGATTTGGGGGGATAGGGGATAAAAATGAGGAAATTCTCGAAAATTTTTAAGCCCACGAAACCTATAGGTTATCGTTTTGGATATACTATACGACTGTGTTCTTATGCTGAGCCCAAAATTTGAGCCCCCCCAGCGTGCCCCCTTCAGGGAATTTTGAGAATTGCCGATTTTTCTAGGGATCCTGGGGGCATCAGTTTCCCCCGTACCAAGTTTCAAATTTCTGAGATTTCTGGAAGTGCCTCATTAATTCACGTCTTTTTTCATTTTTAAATATTTATATATACATCGCTCCAGCCCGACTTGCTTTTATATATATAGATGACAGATAAGCATGAGCACGTTGAAAAGTGCAGACTTCCACTTCGAGATTCATATCTCCTAAACGGTTTATGATATTAAGAAACAGTTTGCGCCATCAGACGCCTCATTTATTGCTCTACATGTTTGTTTCTAAACCATTTCCTCGTATCTGCCATATTAAGGGGGTAAATTGAGATCAAATTTTGAATAGGGTGAAATTTGGGTGCATTTTTAACATTTTACATTACTTTTTGCCTACTTATGTATAAGCTAGAATCATGAAATTTGGTACACATATGTCCCTTAATCGTGCCAATGTGCGCACACAACGTGATGATCCTATCATTCTTATAAGTGTGTCAAACAATGAAATATACTTGTAAAAATCACCAAATTTACGAACAATCCAGAAATACGGCCAAATTTAACGTATAAGGGAGAGAGATACGACAAAATGTCACAGGACCAAAGTTGTAGATCACTCCGAATTGAAGGGACATTGTGCCATCCGTTTTGTGATACGACTTACCGTTTAGCCAAAAAATAGCTCAAAAGGAATGTCTGCACAGTCATTACAATTGCCTCCATATTTCGATATCTTTGGGGGGTAAAAAGTGAAAAATTTGAACATCTTGGAATTTTCCCGTCGGTTAGGGACCAAAAGCTATAATTTCACCAAATTTCAATTGTCTACTTCGTCTGGCAGGTTGTGCCGCCATTTTGATTTGGGGGGATAGGGGATAAAAATGAGGAAATTCTCGAAAATTTTTAAGCCCACGAAACCTATAGGTTATCGTTTTGGATATACTATACGACTGTGTTCTTATGCTGAGCCCAAAATTTGAGCCCCCCCAGCGTGCCCCCTTCAGGGAATTTTGAGAATTTCCGATTTTTCTAGGGATCCTGGGGGCATCAGTTTCCACCGTACCAAGTTTCAAATTTCTGAGATTTCTGGAAGTGCCTCATTAATTCACGTCTTTTTTCATTTTTAAATATTTATATATACATCGCTCCAGCCCGACTTGCTTTTATATATATAGATGACAGATAAGCATGAGCACGTTGAAAAGTGCAGACTTCCACTTCGAGATTCATATCTCCTAAACGGTTTATGATATTAAGAAACGGTTTGCGCCATCAGACGCCTCATTTATCGCTCTACATGTTTGTTTCTAAACCATTTCCTCGTATCTGCCATATTAAGGGGGTAAATTGAGATCAAATTTTGAATAGGGTGAAATTTGGGTGCATTTTTAACATTTTACATTACTTTTTGCCTACTTATGTATAAGCTAGAATCATGAAATTTGGTACACATATGTCCCTTAATCGTGCCAATGTGCGCACACAACGTGATGATCCTATCATTCTTATAAGTGTGTCAAACAATGAAATATACTTGTAAAAATCACCAAATTTACGAACAATCCAGAAATACGGCCAAATTTAACGTATAAGGGAGAGAGATACGACAAAATGTCACAGGACCAAAGTTGTAGATCACTCCGAATTGAAGGGACATTGTGCCATCCGTTTTGTGATACGACTTACCGTTTAGCCAAAAAATAGCTCAAAAGGAATGTCTGCACAGTCATTACAATTGCCTCCATATTTCGATATCTTTGGGGGGTAAAAAGTGAAAAATTTGAACATCTTGGAATTTTCCCGTCGGTTAGGGACCAAAAGCTATAATTTCACCAAATTTCAATTGTCTACTTCGTCTGGCAGGTTGTGCCGCCATTTTGATTTGGGGGGATAGGGGATAAAAATGAGGAAATTCTCGAAAATTTTTAAGCCCACGAAACCTATAGGTTATCGTTTTGGATATACTATACGACTGTGTTCTTATGCTGAGCCCAAAATTTGAGCCCCCCCAGCGTGCCCCCTTCAGGGAATTTTGAGAATTTCCGATTTTTCTAGGGATCCTGGGGGCATCAGTTTCCACCGTACCAAGTTTCAAATTTCTGAGATTTCTGGAAGTGCCTCATTAATTCACGTCTTTTTTCATTTTTAAATATTTATATATACATCGCTCCAGCCCGACTTGCTTTTATATATATAGATGACAGATAAGCATGAGCACGTTGAAAAGTGCAGACTTCCACTTCGAGATTCATATCTCCTAAACGGTTTATGATATTAAGAAACGGTTTGCGCCATCAGACGCCTCATTTATCGCTCTACATGTTTGTTTCTAAACCATTTCCTCGTATCTGCCATATTAAGGAGGTAAATTGAGATCAAATTTTGAATAGGGTGAAATTTGGGTGCATTTTTAACATTTTACATTACTTTTTGCCTACTTATGTATAAGCTAGAATCATGAAATTTGGTACACATATGTCCCTTAATCGTGCCAATGTGCGCACACAACGTGATGATCCTATCATTCTTATAAGTGTGTCAAACAATGAAATATACTTGTAAAAATCACCAAATTTACGAACAATCCAGAAATACGGCCAAATTTAACGTATAAGGGAGAGAGATACGACAAAATGTCACAGGACCAAAGTTGTAGATCACTCCGAATTGAAGGGACATTGTGCCATCCGTTTTGTGATACGACTTACCGTTTAGCCAAAAAATAGCTCAAAAGGAATGTCTGCACAGTCATTACAATTGCCTCCATATTTCGATATCTTTGGGGGGTAAAAAGTGAAAAATTTGAACATCTTGGAATTTTCCCGTCGGTTAGGGACCAAAAGCTATAATTTCACCAAATTTCAATTGTCTACTTCGTCTGGCAGGTTGTGCCGCCATTTTGATTTGGGGGGATAGGGGATAAAAATGAGGAAATTCTCGAAAATTTTTAAGCCCACGAAACCTATAGGTTATCGTTTTGGATATACTATACGACTGTGTTCTTATGCTGAGCCCAAAATTTGAGCCCCCCCAGCGTGCCCCCTTCAGGGAATTTTGAGAATTTCCGATTTTTCTAGGGATCCTGGGGGCATCAGTTTCCCCCGTACCAAGTTTCAAATTTCTGAGATTTCTGGAAGTGCCTCATTAATTCACGTCTTTTTTCATTTTTAAATATTTATATATACATCGCTCCAGCCCGACTTGCTTTTATATATATAGATGACAGATAAGCATGAGCACGTTGAAAAGTGCAGACTTCCACTTCGAGATTCATATCTCCTAAACGGTTTATGATATTAAGAAACAGTTTGCGCCATCAGACGCCTCATTTATCGCTCTACATGTTTGTTTCTAAACCATTTCCTCGTATCTCCCATATTAAGGGGGTAAATTGAGATCAAGTTTTGAATAGGGTGAAATTTGGGTGCATTTTTAACATTTTACATTACTTTTTGCCTACTTATGTATAAGCTAGAATCATGAAATTTGGTACACATATGTCCCTTAATCGTGCCAATGTGCGCACACAACGTGATGATCCTATCATTCTTATAAGTGTGTCAAACAATGAAATATACTTGTAAAAATCACCAAATTTACGAACAATCCAGAAATACGGCCAAATTTAACGTATAAGGGAGAGAGATACGACAAAATGTCACAGGACCAAAGTTGTAGATCACTCCGAATTGAAGGGACATTGTGCCATCCGTTTTGTGATACGACTTACCGTTTAGCCAAAAAATAGCTCAAAAGGAATGTCTGCACAGTCATTACAATTGCCTCCATATTTCGATATCTTTGGGGGGTAAAAAGTGAAAAATTTGAACATCTTGGAATTTTCCCGTCGGTTAGGGACCAAAAGCTATAATTTCACCAAATTTCAATTGTCTACTTCGTCTGGCAGGTTGTGCCGCCATTTTGATTTGGGGGGATAGGGGATAAAAATGAGGAAATTCTCGAAAATTTTTAAGCCCACGAAACCTATAGGTTATCGTTTTGGATATACTATACGACTGTGTTCTTATGCTGAGCCCAAAATTTGAGCCCCCCCAGCGTGCCCCCTTCAGGGAATTTTGAGAATTTCCGATTTTTCTAGGGATCCTGGGGGCATCAGTTTCCACCGTACCAAGTTTCAAATTTCTGAGATTTCTGGAAGTGCCTCATTAATTCACGCCTTTTTTCATTTTTAAATATTTATATATACATCGCTCCAGCTCGACTTGCTTTTATATATATAGATGACAGGTAAGCATGAGCACGTTGAAAAGTGCAGACTTCCACTTCGAGATTCATATCTCCTAAACGGTTTATGATATTAAGAAACGGTTTGCGCCATCAGACGCCGCATTTATCGCTCTACATGTTTGTTTCTAAACCATTTCCTCGTATCTCCCATATTAAGGGGGTAAATTGAGATCAAGTTTTGAATAGGGTGAAATATGGGTGCATTTTTAACATTTTACATTACTTTTTGCCTACGTATGTATAAGCTAGAATCATGAAATTTGGTACACATATGTCCCTTAATCGTGCCAATGTGCGCACACAACGTGATGATCCTATCATTCTTATAAGTGTGTCAAACAATGAAATATACTTGTAAAAATCACCAAATTTACGAACAATCCAGAAATACGGCCAAATTTAACGTATAAGGGAGAGAGATACGACAAAATGTCACAGGACCAAAGTTGTAGATCACTCCGAATTGAAGGGACATTGTGCCATCCGTTTTGTGATACGACTTACCGTTTAGCCAAAAAATAGCTCAAAAGGAATGTCTGCACAGTCATTACAATTGCCTCCATATTTCGATATCTTTGGGGGGTAAAAAGTGAAAAATTTGAACATCTTGGAATTTTCCCGTCGGTTAGGGACCAAAAGCTATAATTTCACCAAATTTCAATTGTCTACTTCGTCTGGCAGGTTGTGCCGCCATTTTGATTTGGGGGGATAGGGGATAAAAATGAGGAAATTCTCGAAAATTTTTAAGCCCACGAAACCTATAGGTTATCGTTTTGGATATACTATACGACTGTGTTCTTATGCTGAGCCCAAAATTTGAGCCCCCCCAGCGTGCCCCCTTCAGGGAATTTTGAGAATTTCCGATTTTTCTAGGGATCCTGGGGGCATCAGTTTCCACCGTACCAAGTTTCAAATTTCTGAGATTTCTGGAAGTGCCTCATTAATTCACGTCTTTTTTCATTTTTAAATATTTATATATACATCGCTCCAGCCCGACTTGCTTTTATATATATAGATGACAGATAAGCATGAGCACGTTGAAAAGTGCAGACTTCCACTTCGAGATTCATATCTCCTAAACGGTTTATGATATTAAGAAACGGTTTGCGCCATCAGACGCCTCATTTATCGCTCTACATGTTTGTTTCTAAACCATTTCCTCGTATCTGCCATATTAAGAGGGTAAATTGAGATCAAATTTTGAATAGGGTGAAATTTGGGTGCATTTTTAACATTTTACATTACTTTTTGCCTACTTATGTATAAGCTAGAATCATGAAATTTGGTACACATATGTCCCTTAATCGTGCCAATGTGCGCACACAACGTGATGATCCTATCGTTCTTATAAGTGTGTCAAACAATGAAATATACTTGTAAAAATCACCAAATTTACGAACAATCCACAAATACGGCCAAATTTAACGTATAAGGGAGAGAGATACGACAAAATGTCACAGGACCAAAGTTGTAGATCACTCCGAATTGAAGGGACATTGTGCCATCCGTTTTGTGATATAATTTCACCAAATTTCAATTGTCTACTTCGTCTGGCAGGTTGTGCCGTCATTTTGATTTGGGGGGATAGGGGATAAAAATGAGGAAATTCTCGAAAATTTTTAAGCCCACGAAACCTATAGGTTATCGTTTTGGATATACTATACGACTGTGTTCTTATGCTGAGCCCAAAATTTGAGCCCCCCCAGCGTGCCCCCTTCAGGGAATTTTGAGAATTTCCGATTTTTCTAGGGATCCTGGGGGCATCAGTTTCCACCGTACCAAGTTTCAAATTTCTGAGATTTCTGGAAGTGGCTCATTAATTCACGTCTTTTTTCATTTTTAAATATTTATATATACATCGCTCCAGCCCGACTTGGTTTTATATATATAGATGACAGATAAGCATGAGCACGTTGAAAAGTGCAGACTTCCACTTCGAGATTCATATCTCCTAAACGGTTTATGATATTAAGAAACGGTTTGCGCCATCAGACGCCTCATTTATCGCTCTACATGTTTGTTTCTAAACCATTTCCTCGTATCTCCCATATTAAGGGGGTAATTTGAGATCAAATTTTGAATAGGGTGAAATTTGGGTGCATTTTTAACATTTTACATTACTTTTTGCCTACTTATGTATAAGCTAGAATCATGAAATTTGGTACACATATGTCCCTTAATCGTGCCAATGTGCGCACACAACGTGATGATCCTATCATTCTTATAAGTGTGTCAAACAATGAAATATACTTGTAAAAATCACCAAATTTACGAACAATCCAGAAATACGGCCAAATTTAACGTATAAGGGAGAGAGATACGACAAAATGTCACAGGACCAAAGTTGTAGATCACTCCGAATTGAAGGGACATTGTGCCATCCGTTTTGTGATACGACTTACCGTTTAGCCAAAAAATAGCTCAAAAGGAATGTCTGCACAGTCATTACAATTGCCTCCATATTTCGATATCTTTGGGGGGTAAAAAGTGAAAAATTTGAACATCTTGGAATTTTCCCGTCGGTTAGGGACCAAAAGCTATAATTTCACCAAATTTCAATTGTCTACTTCGTCTGGCAGGTTGTGCCGCCATTTTGATTTGGGGGGATAGGGGATAAAAATGAGGAAATTCTCGAAAATTTTTAAGCCCACGAAACCTATAGGTTATCGTTTTGGATATACTATACGACTGTGTTCTTATGCTGAGCCCAAAATTTGAGCCCCCCCAGCGTGCCCCCTTCAGGGAATTTTGAGAATTTCCGATTTTTCTAGGGATCCTGGGGGCATCAGTTTCCACCGTACCAAGTTTCAAATTTCTGAGATTTCTGGAAGTGCCTCATTAATTCACGTCTTTTTTCATTTTTAAATATTTATATATACATCGCTCCAGCCCGACTTGCTTTTATATATATAGATGACAGATAAGCATGAGCACGTTGAAAAGTGCAGACTTCCACTTCGAGATTCATATCTCCTAAACGGTTTATGATATTAAGAAACGGTTTGCGCCATCAGACGCCTCATTTATCGCTCTACATGTTTGTTTCTAAACCATTTCCTCGTATCTGCCATATTAAGGGGGTAAATTGAGATCAAATTTTGAATAGGGTGAAATTTGGGTGCATTTTTAACATTTTACATTACTTTTTGCCTACTTATGTATAAGCTAGAATCATGAAATTTGGTACACATATGTCCCTTAATCGTGCCAATGTGCGCACACAACGTGATGATCCTATCATTCTTATAAGTGTGTCAAACAATGAAATATACTTGTAAAAATCACCAAATTTACGAACAATCCAGAAATACGGCCAAATTTAACGTATAAGGGAGAGAGATACGACAAAATGTCACAGGACCAAAGTTGTAGATCACTCCGAATTGAAGCGACATTGTGCCATCCGTTTTGTGATACGATTTACCGTTTAGCCAAAAAATAGCTCAAAAGGAATGTCTGCACAGTCATTAAAATTGCCTCCATATTTCGATATCTTTGGGGGGTAAAAAGTGAAAAATTTGAACATCTTGGAATTTTCCCGTCGGTTAGGGACCAAAAGCTATAATTTCACCAAATTTCAATTGTCTACTTCGTCTGGCAGGTTGTGCCGCCATTTTGATTTGGGGGGATAGGGGATAAAAATGAGGAAATTCTCGAAAATTTTTAAGCCCACGAAACCTATAGGTTATCGTTTTGGATATACTATACGACTGTGTTCTTATGCTGAGCCCAAAATTTGAGCCCCCCCAGCGTGCCCCCTTCAGGGAATTTTGAGAATTTCCGATTTTTCTAGGGATCCTGGGGGCATCAGTTTCCACCGTACCAAGTTTCAAATTTCTGAGATTTCTGGAAGTGCCTCATTAATTCACGCCTTTTTTCATTTTTAAATATTTATATATACATCGCTCCAGCCCGACTTGCTTTTATATATATAGATGACAGGTAAGCATGAGCACGTTGAAAAGTGCAGACTTCCACTTCGAGATTCATATCTCCTAAACGGTTTATGATATTAAGAAACGGTTTGCGCCATCAGACGCCGCATTTATCGCTCTACATGTTTGTTTCTAAACCATTTCCTCGTATCTCCCATATTAAGGGGGTAAATTGAGATCAAGTTTTGAATAGGGTGAAATATGGGTGCATTTTTAACATTTTACATTACTTTTTGCCTACGTATGTATAAGCTAGAATCATGAAATTTGGTACACATATGTCCCTTAATCGTGCCAATGTGCGCACACAACGTGATGATCCTATCATTCTTATAAGTGTGTCAAACAATGAAATATACTTGTAAAAATCACCAAATTTACGAACAATCCAGAAATACGGCCAAATTTAACGTATAAGGGAGAGAGATACGACAAAATGTCACAGGACCAAAGTTGTAGATCACCCCGAATTGAAGAGACATTGTGCCATCCGTTTTGTGATACGACTTACCGTTTAGCCAAAAAATAGCTCAAAAGGAATGTCTGCACAGTCATTACAATTGCCTCCATATTTCGATATCTTTGGGGGGTAAAAAGTGAAAAATTTGAACATCTTGGATTTTTCCCGTCGGTTAGGGACCAAAAGCTATAATTTCACCAAATTTCAATTGTCTACTTCGTCTGGCAGGTTGTGCCGCCATTTTGATTTGGGGGGATAGGGGATAAAAATGAGGAAATTCTCGAAAATTTTTAAGCCCACGAAACCTATAGGTTATCGTTTTGGATATACTATACGACTGTGTTCTTATGCTGAGCCCAAAATTTGAGCCCCCCCAGCGTGCCCCCTTCAGGGAATTTTGAGAATTTCCGATTTTTCTAGGGATCCTGGGGGCATCAGTTTCCACCGTACCAAGTTTCAAATTTCTGAGATTTCTGGAAGTGCCTCATTAATTCACGTCTTTTTTCATTTTTAAATATTTATATATACATCGCTCCAGCCCGACTTGCTTTTATATATATAGATGACAGATAAGCATGAGCACGTTGAAAAGTGCAGACTTCCACTTCGAGATTCATATCTCCTAAACGGTTTATGATATTAAGAAACGGTTTGCGCCATCAGACGCCTCATTTATCGCTCTACATGTTTGTTTCTAAACCATTTCCTCGTATCTCCCATATTAAGGGGGTAAATTGAGATCAAATTTTGAATAGGGTGAAATTTGGGTGCATTTTTAACATTTTACATTACTTTTTGCCTACTTATGTATAAGCTAGAATCATGAAATTTGGTACACATATGTCCCTTAATCGTGCCAATGTGCGCACACAACGTGATGATCCTATCATTCTTATAAGTGTGTCAAACAATGAAATATACTTGTAAAAATCACCAAATTTACGAACAATCCAGAAATACGGCCAAATTTAACGTATAAGGGAGAGAGATACGACAAAATGTCACAGGACCAAAGTTGTAGATCACTCCGAATTGAAGGGACATTGTGCCATCCGTTTTGTGATACGACTTACCGTTTAGCCAAAAAATAGCTCAAAAGGAATGTCTGCACAGTCATTAAAATTGCCTCCATATTTCGATATCTTTGGGGGGTAAAAAGTGAAAAATTTGAACATCTTGGAATTTTCCCGTCGGTTAGGGACCAAAAGCTATAATTTCACCAAATTTCAATTGTCTACTTCGTCTGGCAGGTTGTGCCGCCATTTTGATTTGGGGGGATAGGGGATATAAATGAGGAAATTCTCGAAAATTTTTAAGCCCACGAAACCTATAGGTTATCGTTTTGGATATACTATACGACTGTGTTCTTAAGCTGAGCCCAAAATTTGAGCCCCCCCAGCGTGCCCCCTTCAGGGAATTTTGAGAATTTCCGATTTTTCTAGGGATCCTGGGGGCATCAGTTTCCACCGTACCAAGTTTCAAATTTCTGAGATTTCTGGAAGTGCCTCATTAATTCACGTCTTTTTTCATTTTTAAATATTTATATATACATCGCTCCAGCCCGACTTGCTTTTATATATATAGATGACAGATAAGCATGAGCACGTTGAAAAGTGCAGACTTCCACTTCGAGATTCATATCTCCTAAACGGTTTATGATATTAAGAAACGGTTTGCGCCATCAGACGCCTCATTTATCGCTCTACATGTTTGTTTCTAAACCATTTCCTCGTATCTCCCATATTAAGGGGGTAAATTGAGATCAAGTTTTGAATAGGGTGAAATTTGGGTGCATTTTTAACATTTTACATTACTTTTTGCCTACTTATGTATAAGCTAGAATCATGAAATTTGGTACACATATGTCCCTTAATCGTGCCAATGTGCGCACACAACGTGATGATCCTATCATTCTTATAAGTGTGTCAAACAATGAAATATACTTGTAAAAATCACCAAATTTACGAACAATCCAGAAATACGGCCAAATTTAACGTATAAGGGAGAGAGATACGACAAAATGTCACAGGACCAAAGTTGTAGATCACTCCGAATTGAAGGGACATTGTGCCATCCGTTTTGTGATACGACTTACCGTTTAGCCAAAAAATAGCTCAAAAGGAATGTCTGCACAGTCATTACAATTGCCTCCATATTTCGATATCTTTGGGGGGTAAAAAGTGAAAAATTTGAACATCTTGGAATTTTCCCGTCGGTTAGGGACCAAAAGCTATAATTTCACCAAATTTCAATTGTCTACTTCGTCTGGCAGGTTGTGCCGCCATTTTGATTTGGGGGGATAGGGGATAAAAATGAGGAAATTCTCGAAAATTTTTAAGCCCACGAAACCTATAGGTTATCGTTTTGGATATACTATACGACTGTGTTCTTATGCTGAGCCCAAAATTTGAGCCCCCCCAGCGTGCCCCCTTCAGGGAATTTTGAGAATTTCCGATTTTTCTAGGGATCCTGGGGGCATCAGTTTCCACCGTACCAAGTTTCAAATTTCTGAGATTTCTGGAAGTGCCTCATTAATTCACGTCTTTTTTCATTTTTAAATATTTATATATACATCGCTCCAGCCCGACTTGCTTTTATATATATAGATGACAGATAAGCATGAGCACGTTGAAAAGTGCAGACTTCCACTTCGAGATTCATATCTCCTAAACGGTTTATGATATTAAGAAACAGTTTGCGCCATCAGACGCCTCATTTATCGCTCTACATATTTGTTTCTAAACCATTTCCTCGTATCTCCCATATTAAGGGGGTAAATTGAGATCAAGTTTTGAATAGGGTGAAATTTGGGTGCATTTTTAACATTTTACATTACTTTTTGCCTACTTATGTATAAGCTAGAATCATGAAATTTGGTACACATATGTCCCTTAATCGTGCCAATGTGCGCACACAACGTGATGATCCTATCATTCTTATAAGTGTGTCAAACAATGAAATATACTTGTAAAAATCACCAAATTTACGAACAATCCAGAAATACGGCCAAATTTAACGTATAAGGGAGAGAGATACGACAAAATGTCACAGGACCAAAGTTGTAGATCACTCCGAATTGAAGGGACATTGTGCCATCCGTTTTGTGATACGACTTACCGTTTAGCCAAAAAATAGCTCAAAAGGAATGTCTGCACAGTCATTACAATTGCCTCCATATTTCGATATCTTTGGGGGGTAAAAAGTGAAAAATTTGAACATCTTGGAATTTTCCCGTCGGTTAGGGACCAAAAGCTATAATTTCACCAAATTTCAATTGTCTACTTCGTCTGGCAGGTTGTGCCGCCATTTTGATTTGGGGGGATAGGGGATAAAAATGAGGAAATTCTCGAAAATTTTTAAGCCCACGAAACCTATAGGTTATCGTTTTGGATATACTATACGACTGTGTTCTTATGCTGAGCCCAAAATTTGAGCCCCCCCAGCGTGCCCCCTTCAGGGAATTTTGAGAATTTCCGATTTTTCTAGGGATCCTGGGGGCATCAGTTTCCACCGTACCAAGTTTCAAATTTCTGAGATTTCTGGAAGTGCCTCATTAATTCACGTCTTTTTTCATTTTTAAATATTTATATATACATCGCTCCAGCCCGACTTGCTTTTATATATATAGATGACAGATAAGCATGAGCACGTTGAAAAGTGCAGACTTCCACTTCGAGATTCATATCTCCTAAACGGTTTATGATATTAAGAAACGGTTTGCGCCATCAGACGCCTCATTTATCGCTCTACATGTTTGTTTCTAAACCATTTCCTCGTATCTGCCATATTAAGGGGGTAAATTGAGATCAAATTTTGAATAGGGTGAAATTTGGGTGCATTTTTAACATTTTACATTACTTTTTGCCTACTTATGTATAAGCTAGAATCATGAAATTTGGTACACATATGTCCCTTAATCGTGCCAATGTGCGCACACAACGTGATGATCCTATCATTCTTATAAGTGTGTCAAACAATGAAATATACTTGTAAAAATCACCAAATTTACGAACAATCCAGAAATACGGCCAAATTTAACGTATAAGGGAGAGAGATACGACAAAATGTCACAGGACCAAAGTTGTAGATCACTCCGAATTGAAGGGACATTGTGCCATCCGTTTTGTGATACGACTTACCGTTTAGCCAAAAAATAGCTCAAAAGGAATGTCTGCACAGTCATTACAATTGCCTCCATATTTCGATATCTTTGGGGGGTAAAAAGTGAAAAATTTGAACATCTTGGAATTTTCCCGTCGGTTAGGGACCAAAAGCTATAATTTCACCAAATTTCAATTGTCTACTTCGTCTGGCAGGTTGTGCCGCCATTTTGATTTGGGGGGATAGGGGATAAAAATGAGGAAATTCTCGAAAATTTTTAAGCCCACGAAACCTATAGGTTATCGTTTTGGATATACTATACGACTGTGTTCTTATGCTGAGCCCAAAATTTGAGCCCCCCCAGCGTGCCCCCTTCAGGGAATTTTGAGAATTTCCGATTTTTCTAGGGATCCTGGGGGCATCAGTTTCCACCGTACCAAGTTTCAAATTTCTGAGATTTCTGGAAGTGCCTCATTAATTCACGTCTTTTTTCATTTTTAAATATTTATATATACATCGCTCCAGCCCGACTTGCTTTTATATATATAGATGACAGATAAGCATGAGCACGTTGAAAAGTGCAGACTTCCACTTCGAGATTCATATCTCCTAAACGGTTTATGATATTAAGAAACGGTTTGCGCCATCAGACGCCTCATTTATCGCTCTACATGTTTGTTTCTAAACCATTTCCTCGTATCTGCCATATTAAGGGGGTAAATTGAGATCAAATTTTGAATAGGGTGAAATTTGGGTGCATTTTTAACATTTTACATTACTTTTTGCCTACTTATGTATAAGCTAGAATCATGAAATTTGGTACACATATGTCCCTTAATCGTGCCAATGTGCGCACACAACGTGATGATCCTATCATTCTTATAAGTGTGTCAAACAATGAAATATACTTGTAAAAATCACCAAATTTACGAACAATCCAGAAATACGGCCAAATTTAACGTATAAGGGAGAGAGATACGACAAAATGTCACAGGACCAAAGTTGTAGATCACTCCGAATTGAAGCGACATTGTGCCATCCGTTTTGTGATACGATTTACCGTTTAGCCAAAAAATAGCTCAAAAGGAATGTCTGCACAGTCATTAAAATTGCCTCCATATTTCGATATCTTTGGGGGGTAAAAAGTGAAAAATTTGAACATCTTGGAATTTTCCCGTCGGTTAGGGACCAAAAGCTATAATTTCACCAAATTTCAATTGTCTACTTCGTCTGGCAGGTTGTGCCGCCATTTTGATTTGGGGGGATAGGGGATAAAAATGAGGAAATTCTCGAAAATTTTTAAGCCCACGAAACCTATAGGTTATCGTTTTGGATATACTATACGACTGTGTTCTTATGCTGAGCCCAAAATTTGAGCCCCCCCAGCGTGCCCCCTTCAGGGAATTTTGAGAATTTCCGATTTTTCTAGGGATCCTGGGGGCATCAGTTTCCACCGTACCAAGTTTCAAATTTCTGAGATTTCTGGAAGTGCCTCATTAATTCACGCCTTTTTTCATTTTTAAATATTTATATATACATCGCTCCAGCCCGACTTGCTTTTATATATATAGATGACAGGTAAGCATGAGCACGTTGAAAAGTGCAGACTTCCACTTCGAGATTCATATCTCCTAAACGGTTTATGATATTAAGAAACGGTTTGCGCCATCAGACGCCGCATTTATCGCTCTACATGTTTGTTTCTAAACCATTTCCTCGTATCTCCCATATTAAGGGGGTAAATTGAGATCAAGTTTTGAATAGGGTGAAATATGGGTGCATTTTTAACATTTTACATTACTTTTTGCCTACGTATGTATAAGCTAGAATCATGAAATTTGGTACACATATGTCCCTTAATCGTGCCAATGTGCGCACACAACGTGATGATCCTATCATTCTTATAAGTGTGTCAAACAATGAAATATACTTGTAAAAATCACCAAATTTACGAACAATCCAGAAATACGGCCAAATTTAACGTATAAGGGAGAGAGATACGACAAAATGTCACAGGACCAAAGTTGTAGATCACCCCGAATTGAAGAGACATTGTGCCATCCGTTTTGTGATACGACTTACCGTTTAGCCAAAAAATAGCTCAAAAGGAATGTCTGCACAGTCATTACAATTGCCTCCATATTTCGATATCTTTGGGGGGTAAAAAGTGAAAAATTTGAACATCTTGGATTTTTCCCGTCGGTTAGGGACCAAAAGCTATAATTTCACCAAATTTCAATTGTCTACTTCGTCTGGCAGGTTGTGCCGCCATTTTGATTTGGGGGGATAGGGGATAAAAATGAGGAAATTCTCGAAAATTTTTAAGCCCACGAAACCTATAGGTTATCGTTTTGGATATACTATACGACTGTGTTCTTATGCTGAGCCCAAAATTTGAGCCCCCCCAGCGTGCCCCCTTCAGGGAATTTTGAGAATTTCCGATTTTTCTAGGGATCCTGGGGGCATCAGTTTCCACCGTACCAAGTTTCAAATTTCTGAGATTTCTGGAAGTGCCTCATTAATTCACGTCTTTTTTCATTTTTAAATATTTATATATACATCGCTCCAGCCCGACTTGCTTTTATATATATAGATGACAGATAAGCATGAGCACGTTGAAAAGTGCAGACTTCCACTTCGAGATTCATATCTCCTAAACGGTTTATGATATTAAGAAACGGTTTGCGCCATCAGACGCCTCATTTATCGCTCTACATGTTTGTTTCTAAACCATTTCCTCGTATCTCCCATATTAAGGGGGTAAATTGAGATCAAATTTTGAATAGGGTGAAATTTGGGTGCATTTTTAACATTTTACATTACTTTTTGCCTACTTATGTATAAGCTAGAATCATGAAATTTGGTACACATATGTCCCTTAATCGTGCCAATGTGCGCACACAACGTGATGATCCTATCATTCTTATAAGTGTGTCAAACAATGAAATATACTTGTAAAAATCACCAAATTTACGAACAATCCAGAAATACGGCCAAATTTAACGTATAAGGGAGAGAGATACGACAAAATGTCACAGGACCAAAGTTGTAGATCACTCCGAATTGAAGGGACATTGTGCCATCCGTTTTGTGATACGACTTACCGTTTAGCCAAAAAATAGCTCAAAAGGAATGTCTGCACAGTCATTAAAATTGCCTCCATATTTCGATATCTTTGGGGGGTAAAAAGTGAAAAATTTGAACATCTTGGAATTTTCCCGTCGGTTAGGGACCAAAAGCTATAATTTCACCAAATTTCAATTGTCTACTTCGTCTGGCAGGTTGTGCCGCCATTTTGATTTGGGGGGATAGGGGATATAAATGAGGAAATTCTCGAAAATTTTTAAGCCCACGAAACCTATAGGTTATCGTTTTGGATATACTATACGACTGTGTTCTTATGCTGAGCCCAAAATTTGAGCCCCCCCAGCGTGCCCCCTTCAGGGAATTTTGAGAATTTCCGATTTTTCTAGGGATCCTGGGGGCATCAGTTTCCACCGTACCAAGTTTCAAATTTCTGAGATTTCTGGAAGTGCCTCATTAATTCACGTCTTTTTTCATTTTTAAATATTTATATATACATCGCTCCAGCCCGACTTGCTTTTATATATATAGATGACAGATAAGCATGAGCACGTTGAAAAGTGCAGACTTCCACTTCGAGATTCATATCTCCTAAACGGTTTATGATATTAAGAAACGGTTTGCGCCATCAGACGCCTCATTTATCGCTCTACATGTTTGTTTCTAAACCATTTCCTCGTATCTCCCATATTAAGGGGGTAAATTGAGATCAAGTTTTGAATAGGGTGAAATTTGGGTGCATTTTTAACATTTTACATTACTTTTTGCCTACTTATGTATAAGCTAGAATCATGAAATTTGGTACACATATGTCCCTTAATCGTGCCAATGTGCGCACACAACGTGATGATCCTATCATTCTTATAAGTGTGTCAAACAATGAAATATACTTGTAAAAATCACCAAATTTACGAACAATCCAGAAATACGGCCAAATTTAACGTATAAGGGAGAGAGATACGACAAAATGTCACAGGACCAAAGTTGTAGATCACTCCGAATTGAAGGGACATTGTGCCATCCGTTTTGTGATACGACTTACCGTTTAGCCAAAAAATAGCTCAAAAGGAATGTCTGCACAGTCATTACAATTGCCTCCATATTTCGATATCTTTGGGGGGTAAAAAGTGAAAAATTTGAACATCTTGGAATTTTCCCGTCGGTTAGGGACCAAAAGCTATAATTTCACCAAATTTCAATTGTCTACTTCGTCTGGCAGGTTGTGCCGCCATTTTGATTTGGGGGGATAGGGGATAAAAATGAGGAAATTCTCGAAAATTTTTAAGCCCACGAAACCTATAGGTTATCGTTTTGGATATACTATACGACTGTGTTCTTATGCTGAGCCCAAAATTTGAGCCCCCCCAGCGTGCCCCCTTCAGGGAATTTTGAGAATTTCCGATTTTTCTAGGGATCCTGGGGGCATCAGTTTCCACCGTACCAAGTTTCAAATTTCTGAGATTTCTGGAAGTGCCTCATTAATTCACGTCTTTTTTCATTTTTAAATATTTATATATACATCGCTCCAGCCCGACTTGCTTTTATATATATAGATGACAGATAAGCATGAGCACGTTGAAAAGTGCAGACTTCCACTTCGAGATTCATATCTCCTAAACGGTTTATGATATTAAGAAACAGTTTGCGCCATCAGACGCCTCATTTATCGCTCTACATATTTGTTTCTAAACCATTTCCTCGTATCTCCCATATTAAGGGGGTAAATTGAGATCAAGTTTTGAATAGGGTGAAATTTGGGTGCATTTTTAACATTTTACATTACTTTTTGCCTACTTATGTATAAGCTAGAATCATGAAATTTGGTACACATATGTCCCTTAATCGTGCCAATGTGCGCACACAACGTGATGATCCTATCATTCTTATAAGTGTGTCAAACAATGAAATATACTTGTAAAAATCACCAAATTTACGAACAATCCAGAAATACGGCCAAATTTAACGTATAAGGGAGAGAGATACGACAAAATGTCACAGGACCAAAGTTGTAGATCACTCCGAATTGAAGGGACATTGTGCCATCCGTTTTGTGATACGACTTACCGTTTAGCCAAAAAATAGCTCAAAAGGAATGTCTGCACAGTCATTACAATTGCCTCCATATTTCGATATCTTTGGGGGGTAAAAAGTGAAAAATTTGAACATCTTGGAATTTTCCCGTCGGTTAGGGACCAAAAGCTATAATTTCACCAAATTTCAATTGTCTACTTCGTCTGGCAGGTTGTGCCGCCATTTTGATTTGGGGGGATAGGGGATAAAAATGAGGAAATTCTCGAAAATTTTTAAGCCCACGAAACCTATAGGTTATCGTTTTGGATATACTATACGACTGTGTTCTTATGCTGAGCCCAAAATTTGAGCCCCCCCAGCGTGCCCCCTTCAGGGAATTTTGAGAATTTCCGATTTTTCTAGGGATCCTGGGGGCATCAGTTTCCACCGTACCAAGTTTCAAATTTCTGAGATTTCTGGAAGTGCCTCATTAATTCACGTCTTTTTTCATTTTTAAATATTTATATATACATCGCTCCAGCCCGACTTGCTTTTATATATATAGATGACAGATAAGCATGAGCACGTTGAAAAGTGCAGACTTCCACTTCGAGATTCATATCTCCTAAACGGTTTATGATATTAAGAAACGGTTTGCGCCATCAGACGCCTCATTTATCGCTCTACATGTTTGTTTCTAAACCATTTCCTCGTATCTGCCATATTAAGGGGGTAAATTGAGATCAAATTTTGAATAGGGTGAAATTTGGGTGCATTTTTAACATTTTACATTACTTTTTGCCTACTTATGTATAAGCTAGAATCATGAAATTTGGTACACATATGTCCCTTAATCGTGCCAATGTGCGCACACAACGTGATGATCCTATCATTCTTATAAGTGTGTCAAACAATGAAATATACTTGTAAAAATCACCAAATTTACGAACAATCCAGAAATACGGCCAAATTTAACGTATAAGGGAGAGAGATACGACAAAATGTCACAGGACCAAAGTTGTAGATCACTCCGAATTGAAGGGACATTGTGCCATCCGTTTTGTGATACGACTTACCGTTTAGCCAAAAAATAGCTCAAAAGGAATGTCTGCACAGTCATTACAATTGCCTCCATATTTCGATATCTTTGGGGGGTAAAAAGTGAAAAATTTGAACATCTTGGAATTTTCCCGTCGGTTAGGGACCAAAAGCTATAATTTCACCAAATTTCAATTGTCTACTTCGTCTGGCAGGTTGTGCCGCCATTTTGATTTGGGGGGATAGGGGATAAAAATGAGGAAATTCTCGAAAATTTTTAAGCCCACGAAACCTATAGGTTATCGTTTTGGATATACTATACGACTGTGTTCTTATGCTGAGCCCAAAATTTGAGCCCCCCCAGCGTGCCCCCTTCAGGGAATTTTGAGAATTGCCGATTTTTCTAGGGATCCTGGGGGCATCAGTTTCCCCCGTACCAAGTTTCAAATTTCTGAGATTTCTGGAAGTGCCTCATTAATTCACGTCTTTTTTCATTTTTAAATATTTATATATACATCGCTCCAGCCCGACTTGCTTTTATATATATAGATGACAGATAAGCATGAGCACGTTGAAAAGTGCAGACTTCCACTTCGAGATTCATATCTCCTAAACGGTTTATGATATTAAGAAACAGTTTGCGCCATCAGACGCCTCATTTATTGCTCTACATGTTTGTTTCTAAACCATTTCCTCGTATCTGCCATATTAAGGGGGTAAATTGAGATCAAATTTTGAATAGGGTGAAATTTGGGTGCATTTTTAACATTTTACATTACTTTTTGCCTACTTATGTATAAGCTAGAATCATGAAATTTGGTACACATATGTCCCTTAATCGTGCCAATGTGCGCACACAACGTGATGATCCTATCATTCTTATAAGTGTGTCAAACAATGAAATATACTTGTAAAAATCACCAAATTTACGAACAATCCAGAAATACGGCCAAATTTAACGTATAAGGGAGAGAGATACGACAAAATGTCACAGGACCAAAGTTGTAGATCACTCCGAATTGAAGGGACATTGTGCCATCCGTTTTGTGATACGACTTACCGTTTAGCCAAAAAATAGCTCAAAAGGAATGTCTGCACAGTCATTACAATTGCCTCCATATTTCGATATCTTTGGGGGGTAAAAAGTGAAAAATTTGAACATCTTGGAATTTTCCCGTCGGTTAGGGACCAAAAGCTATAATTTCACCAAATTTCAATTGTCTACTTCGTCTGGCAGGTTGTGCCGCCATTTTGATTTGGGGGGATAGGGGATAAAAATGAGGAAATTCTCGAAAATTTTTAAGCCCACGAAACCTATAGGTTATCGTTTTGGATATACTATACGACTGTGTTCTTATGCTGAGCCCAAAATTTGAGCCCCCCCAGCGTGCCCCCTTCAGGGAATTTTGAGAATTTCCGATTTTTCTAGGGATCCTGGGGGCATCAGTTTCCACCGTACCAAGTTTCAAATTTCTGAGATTTCTGGAAGTGCCTCATTAATTCACGTCTTTTTTCATTTTTAAATATTTATATATACATCGCTCCAGCCCGACTTGCTTTTATATATATAGATGACAGATAAGCATGAGCACGTTGAAAAGTGCAGACTTCCACTTCGAGATTCATATCTCCTAAACGGTTTATGATATTAAGAAACGGTTTGCGCCATCAGACGCCTCATTTATCGCTCTACATGTTTGTTTCTAAACCATTTCCTCGTATCTGCCATATTAAGGGGGTAAATTGAGATCAAATTTTGAATAGGGTGAAATTTGGGTGCATTTTTAACATTTTACATTACTTTTTGCCTACTTATGTATAAGCTAGAATCATGAAATTTGGTACACATATGTCCCTTAATCGTGCCAATGTGCGCACACAACGTGATGATCCTATCATTCTTATAAGTGTGTCAAACAATGAAATATACTTGTAAAAATCACCAAATTTACGAACAATCCAGAAATACGGCCAAATTTAACGTATAAGGGAGAGAGATACGACAAAATGTCACAGGACCAAAGTTGTAGATCACTCCGAATTGAAGGGACATTGTGCCATCCGTTTTGTGATACGACTTACCGTTTAGCCAAAAAATAGCTCAAAAGGAATGTCTGCACAGTCATTACAATTGCCTCCATATTTCGATATCTTTGGGGGGTAAAAAGTGAAAAATTTGAACATCTTGGAATTTTCCCGTCGGTTAGGGACCAAAAGCTATAATTTCACCAAATTTCAATTGTCTACTTCGTCTGGCAGGTTGTGCCGCCATTTTGATTTGGGGGGATAGGGGATAAAAATGAGGAAATTCTCGAAAATTTTTAAGCCCACGAAACCTATAGGTTATCGTTTTGGATATACTATACGACTGTGTTCTTATGCTGAGCCCAAAATTTGAGCCCCCCCAGCGTGCCCCCTTCAGGGAATTTTGAGAATTTCCGATTTTTCTAGGGATCCTGGGGGCATCAGTTTCCACCGTACCAAGTTTCAAATTTCTGAGATTTCTGGAAGTGCCTCATTAATTCACGTCTTTTTTCATTTTTAAATATTTATATATACATCGCTCCAGCCCGACTTGCTTTTATATATATAGATGACAGATAAGCATGAGCACGTTGAAAAGTGCAGACTTCCACTTCGAGATTCATATCTCCTAAACGGTTTATGATATTAAGAAACGGTTTGCGCCATCAGACGCCTCATTTATCGCTCTACATGTTTGTTTCTAAACCATTTCCTCGTATCTGCCATATTAAGGGGGTAAATTGAGATCAAATTTTGAATAGGGTGAAATTTGGGTGCATTTTTAACATTTTACATTACTTTTTGCCTACTTATGTATAAGCTAGAATCATGAAATTTGGTACACATATGTCCCTTAATCGTGCCAATGTGCGCACACAACGTGATGATCCTATCATTCTTATAAGTGTGTCAAACAATGAAATATACTTGTAAAAATCACCAAATTTACGAACAATCCAGAAATACGGCCAAATTTAACGTATAAGGGAGAGAGATACGACAAAATGTCACAGGACCAAAGTTGTAGATCACTCCGAATTGAAGGGACATTGTGCCATCCGTTTTGTGATACGACTTACCGTTTAGCCAAAAAATAGCTCAAAAGGAATGTCTGCACAGTCATTACAATTGCCTCCATATTTCGATATCTTTGGGGGGTAAAAAGTGAAAAATTTGAACATCTTGGAATTTTCCCGTCGGTTAGGGACCAAAAGCTATAATTTCACCAAATTTCAATTGTCTACTTCGTCTGGCAGGTTGTGCCGCCATTTTGATTTGGGGGGATAGGGGATAAAAATGAGGAAATTCTCGAAAATTTTTAAGCCCACGAAACCTATAGGTTATCGTTTTGGATATACTATACGACTGTGTTCTTATGCTGAGCCCAAAATTTGAGCCCCCCCAGCGTGCCCCCTTCAGGGAATTTTGAGAATTTCCGATTTTTCTAGGGATCCTGGGGGCATCAGTTTCCCCCGTACCAAGTTTCAAATTTCTGAGATTTCTGGAAGTGCCTCATTAATTCACGTCTTTTTTCATTTTTAAATATTTATATATACATCGCTCCAGCCCGACTTGCTTTTATATATATAGATGACAGATAAGCATGAGCACGTTGAAAAGTGCAGACTTCCACTTCGAGATTCATATCTCCTAAACGGTTTATGATATTAAGAAACAGTTTGCGCCATCAGACGCCTCATTTATCGCTCTACATGTTTGTTTCTAAACCATTTCCTCGTATCTCCCATATTAAGGGGGTAAATTGAGATCAAGTTTTGAATAGGGTGAAATTTGGGTGCATTTTTAACATTTTACATTACTTTTTGCCTACTTATGTATAAGCTAGAATCATGAAATTTGGTACACATATGTCCCTTAATCGTGCCAATGTGCGCACACAACGTGATGATCCTATCATTCTTATAAGTGTGTCAAACAATGAAATATACTTGTAAAAATCACCAAATTTACGAACAATCCAGAAATACGGCCAAATTTAACGTATAAGGGAGAGAGATACGACAAAATGTCACAGGACCAAAGTTGTAGATCACTCCGAATTGAAGGGACATTGTGCCATCCGTTTTGTGATACGACTTACCGTTTAGCCAAAAAATAGCTCAAAAGGAATGTCTGCACAGTCATTACAATTGCCTCCATATTTCGATATCTTTGGGGGGTAAAAAGTGAAAAATTTGAACATCTTGGAATTTTCCCGTCGGTTAGGGACCAAAAGCTATAATTTCACCAAATTTCAATTGTCTACTTCGTCTGGCAGGTTGTGCCGCCATTTTGATTTGGGGGGATAGGGGATAAAAATGAGGAAATTCTCGAAAATTTTTAAGCCCACGAAACCTATAGGTTATCGTTTTGGATATACTATACGACTGTGTTCTTATGCTGAGCCCAAAATTTGAGCCCCCCCAGCGTGCCCCCTTCAGGGAATTTTGAGAATTTCCGATTTTTCTAGGGATCCTGGGGGCATCAGTTTCCCCCGTACCAAGTTTCAAATTTCTGAGATTTCTGGAAGTGCCTCATTAATTCACGTCTTTTTTCATTTTTAAATATTTATATATACATCGCTCCAGCCCGACTTGCTTTTATATATATAGATGACAGATAAGCATGAGCACGTTGAAAAGTGCAGACTTCCACTTCGAGATTCATATCTCCTAAACGGTTTATGATATTAAGAAACAGTTTGCGCCATCAGACGCCTCATTTATCGCTCTACATGTTTGTTTCTAAACCATTTCCTCGTATCTCCCATATTAAGGGGGTAAATTGAGATCAAGTTTTGAATAGGGTGAAATTTGGGTGCATTTTTAACATTTTACATTACTTTTTGCCTACTTATGTATAAGCTAGAATCATGAAATTTGGTACACATATGTCCCTTAATCGTGCCAATGTGCGCACACAACGTGATGATCCTATCATTCTTATAAGTGTGTCAAACAATGAAATATACTTGTAAAAATCACCAAATTTACGAACAATCCAGAAATACGGCCAAATTTAACGTATAAGGGAGAGAGATACGACAAAATGTCACAGGACCAAAGTTGTAGATCACTCCGAATTGAAGGGACATTGTGCCATCCGTTTTGTGATACGACTTACCGTTTAGCCAAAAAATAGCTCAAAAGGAATGTCTGCACAGTCATTACAATTGCCTCCATATTTCGATATCTTTGGGGGGTAAAAAGTGAAAAATTTGAACATCTTGGAATTTTCCCGTCGGTTAGGGACCAAAAGCTATAATTTCACCAAATTTCAATTGTCTACTTCGTCTGGCAGGTTGTGCCGCCATTTTGATTTGGGGGGATAGGGGATAAAAATGAGGAAATTCTCGAAAATTTTTAAGCCCACGAAACCTATAGGTTATCGTTTTGGATATACTATACGACTGTGTTCTTATGCTGAGCCCAAAATTTGAGCCCCCCCAGCGTGCCCCCTTCAGGGAATTTTGAGAATTTCCGATTTTTCTAGGGATCCTGGGGGCATCAGTTTCCACCGTACCAAGTTTCAAATTTCTGAGATTTCTGGAAGTGCCTCATTAATTCACGTCTTTTTTCATTTTTAAATATTTATATATACATCGCTCCAGCCCGACTTGCTTTTATATATATAGATGACAGATAAGCATGAGCACGTTGAAAAGTGCAGACTTCCACTTCGAGATTCATATCTCCTAAACGGTTTATGATATTAAGAAACGGTTTGCGCCATCAGACGCCTCATTTATCGCTCTACATGTTTGTTTCTAAACCATTTCCTCGTATCTGCCATATTAAGGGGGTAAATTGAGATCAAATTTTGAATAGGGTGAAATTTGGGTGCATTTTTAACATTTTACATTACTTTTTGCCTACTTATGTATAAGCTAGAATCATGAAATTTGGTACACATATGTCCCTTAATCGTGCCAATGTGCGCACACAACGTGATGATCCTATCATTCTTATAAGTGTGTCAAACAATGAAATATACTTGTAAAAATCACCAAATTTACGAACAATCCAGAAATACGGCCAAATTTAACGTATAAGGGAGAGAGATACGACAAAATGTCACAGGACCAAAGTTGTAGATCACTCCGAATTGAAGGGACATTGTGCCATCCGTTTTGTGATACGACTTACCGTTTAGCCAAAAAATAGCTCAAAAGGAATGTCTGCACAGTCATTACAATTGCCTCCATATTTCGATATCTTTGGGGGGTAAAAAGTGAAAAATTTGAACATCTTGGAATTTTCCCGTCGGTTAGGGACCAAAAGCTATAATTTCACCAAATTTCAATTGTCTACTTCGTCTGGCAGGTTGTGCCGCCATTTTGATTTGGGGGGATAGGGGATAAAAATGAGGAAATTCTCGAAAATTTTTAAGCCCACGAAACCTATAGGTTATCGTTTTGGATATACTATACGACTGTGTTCTTATGCTGAGCCCAAAATTTGAGCCCCCCCAGCGTGCCCCCTTCAGGGAATTTTGAGAATTTCCGATTTTTCTAGGGATCCTGGGGGCATCAGTTTCCCCCGTACCAAGTTTCAAATTTCTGAGATTTCTGGAAGTGCCTCATTAATTCACGTCTTTTTTCATTTTTAAATATTTATATATACATCGCTCCAGCCCGACTTGCTTTTATATATATAGATGACAGATAAGCATGAGCACGTTGAAAAGTGCAGACTTCCACTTCGAGATTCATATCTCCTAAACGGTTTATGATATTAAGAAACAGTTTGCGCCATCAGACGCCTCATTTATCGCTCTACATGTTTGTTTCTAAACCATTTCCTCGTATCTCCCATATTAAGGGGGTAAATTGAGATCAACTTTTGAATAGGGTGAAATTTGGGTGCATTTTTAACATTTTACATTACTTTTTGCCTACTTATGTATAAGCTAGAATCATGAAATTTGGTACACATATGTCCCTTAATCGTGCCAATGTGCGCACACAACGTGATGATCCTATCATTCTTATAAGTGTGTCAAACAATGAAATATACTTGTAAAAATCACCAAATTTACGAACAATCCAGAAATACGGCCAAATTTAACGTATAAGGGAGAGAGATACGACAAAATGTCACAGGACCAAAGTTGTAGATCACTCCGAATTGAAGGGACATTGTGCCATCCGTTTTGTGATACGACTTACCGTTTAGCCAAAAAATAGCTCAAAAGGAATGTCTGCACAGTCATTACAATTGCCTCCATATTTCGATATCTTTGGGGGGTAAAAAGTGAAAAATTTGAACATCTTGGAATTTTCCCGTCGGTTAGGGACCAAAAGCTATAATTTCACCAAATTTCAATTGTCTACTTCGTCTGGCAGGTTGTGCCGCCATTTTGATTTGGGGGGATAGGGGATAAAAATGAGGAAATTCTCGAAAATTTTTAAGCCCACGAAACCTATAGGTTATCGTTTTGGATATACTATACGACTGTGTTCTTATGCTGAGCCCAAAATTTGAGCCCCCCCAGCGTGCCCCCTTCAGGGAATTTTGAGAATTTCCGATTTTTCTAGGGATCCTGGGGGCATCAGTTTCCCCCGTACCAAGTTTCAAATTTCTGAGATTTCTGGAAGTGCCTCATTAATTCACGTCTTTTTTCATTTTTAAATATTTATATATACATCGCTCCAGCCCGACTTGCTTTTATATATATAGATGACAGATAAGCATGAGCACGTTGAAAAGTGCAGACTTCCACTTCGAGATTCATATCTCCTAAACGGTTTATGATATTAAGAAACAGTTTGCGCCATCAGACGCCTCATTTATCGCTCTACATGTTTGTTTCTAAACCATTTCCTCGTATCTCCCATATTAAGGGGGTAAATTGAGATCAACTTTTGAATAGGGTGAAATTTGGGTGCATTTTTAACATTTTACATTACTTTTTGCCTACTTATGTATAAGCTAGAATCATGAAATTTGGTACACATATGTCCCTTAATCGTGCCAATGTGCGCACACAACGTGATGATCCTATCATTCTTATAAGTGTGTCAAACAATGAAATATACTTGTAAAAATCACCAAATTTACGAACAATCCAGAAATACGGCCAAATTTAACGTATAAGGGAGAGAGATACGACAAAATGTCACAGGACCAAAGTTGTAGATCACTCCGAATTGAAGGGACATTGTGCCATCCGTTTTGTGATACGACTTACCGTTTAGCCAAAAAATAGCTCAAAAGGAATGTCTGCACAGTCATTACAATTGCCTCCATATTTCGATATCTTTGGGGGGTAAAAAGTGAAAAATTTGAACATCTTGGAATTTTCCCGTCGGTTAGGGACCAAAAGCTATAATTTCACCAAATTTCAATTGTCTACTTCGTCTGGCAGGTTGTGCCGCCATTTTGATTTGGGGGGATAGGGGATAAAAATGAGGAAATTCTCGAAAATTTTTAAGCCCACGAAACCTATAGGTTATCGTTTTGGATATACTATACGACTGTGTTCTTATGCTGAGCCCAAAATTTGAGCCCCCCCAGCGTGCCCCCTTCAGGGAATTTTGAGAATTTCCGATTTTTCTAGGGATCCTGGGGGCATCAGTTTCCCCCGTACCAAGTTTCAAATTTCTGAGATTTCTGGAAGTGCCTCATTAATTCACGTCTTTTTTCATTTTTAAATATTTATATATACATCGCTCCAGCCCGACTTGCTTTTATATATATAGATGACAGATAAGCATGAGCACGTTGAAAAGTGCAGACTTCCACTTCGAGATTCATATCTCCTAAACGGTTTATGATATTAAGAAACAGTTTGCGCCATCAGACGCCTCATTTATCGCTCTACATGTTTGTTTCTAAACCATTTCCTCGTATCTCCCATATTAAGGGGGTAAATTGAGATCAAGTTTTGAATAGGGTGAAATTTGGGTGCATTTTTAACATTTTACATTACTTTTTGCCTACTTATGTATAAGCTAGAATCATGAAATTTGGTACACATATGTCCCTTAATCGTGCCAATGTGCGCACACAACGTGATGATCCTATCATTCTTATAAGTGTGTCAAACAATGAAATATACTTGTAAAAATCACCAAATTTACGAACAATCCAGAAATACGGCCAAATTTAACGTATAAGGGAGAGAGATACGACAAAATGTCACAGGACCAAAGTTGTAGATCACTCCGAATTGAAGGGACATTGTGCCATCCGTTTTGTGATACGACTTACCGTTTAGCCAAAAAATAGCTCAAAAGGAATGTCTGCACAGTCATTACAATTGCCTCCATATTTCGATATCTTTGGGGGGTAAAAAGTGAAAAATTTGAACATCTTGGAATTTTCCCGTCGGTTAGGGACCAAAAGCTATAATTTCACCAAATTTCAATTGTCTACTTCGTCTGGCAGGTTGTGCCGCCATTTTGATTTGGGGGGATAGGGGATAAAAATGAGGAAATTCTCGAAAATTTTTAAGCCCACGAAACCTATAGGTTATCGTTTTGGATATACTATACGACTGTGTTCTTATGCTGAGCCCAAAATTTGAGCCCCCCCAGCGTGCCCCCTTCAGGGAATTTTGAGAATTTCCGATTTTTCTAGGGATCCTGGGGGCATCAGTTTCCACCGTACCAAGTTTCAAATTTCTGAGATTTCTGGAAGTGCCTCATTAATTCACGTCTTTTTTCATTTTTAAATATTTATATATACATCGCTCCAGCCCGACTTGCTTTTATATATATAGATGACAGATAAGCATGAGCACGTTGAAAAGTGCAGACTTCCACTTCGAGATTCATATCTCCTAAACGGTTTATGATATTAAGAAACAGTTTGCGCCATCAGACGCCTCATTTATCGCTCTACATGTTTGTTTCTAAACCATTTCCTCGTATCTCCCATATTAAGGGGGTAAATTGAGATCAAGTTTTGAATAGGGTGAAATTTGGGTGCATTTTTAACATTTTACATTACTTTTTGCCTACTTATGTATAAGCTAGAATCATGAAATTTGGTACACATATGTCCCTTAATCGTGCCAATGTGCGCACACAACGTGATGATCCTATCATTCTTATAAGTGTGTCAAACAATGAAATATACTTGTAAAAATCACCAAATTTACGAACAATCCAGAAATACGGCCAAATTTAACGTATAAGGGAGAGAGATACGACAAAATGTCACAGGACCAAAGTTGTAGATCACTCCGAATTGAAGGGACATTGTGCCATCCGTTTTGTGATACGACTTACCGTTTAGCCAAAAAATAGCTCAAAAGGAATGTCTGCACAGTCATTACAATTGCCTCCATATTTCGATATCTTTGGGGGGTAAAAAGTGAAAAATTTGAACATCTTGGAATTTTCCCGTCGGTTAGGGACCAAAAGCTATAATTTCACCAAATTTCAATTGTCTACTTCGTCTGGCAGGTTGTGCCGCCATTTTGATTTGGGGGGATAGGGGATAAAAATGAGGAAATTCTCGAAAATTTTTAAGCCCACGAAACCTATAGGTTATCGTTTTGGATATACTATACGACTGTGTTCTTATGCTGAGCCCAAAATTTGAGCCCCCCCAGCGTGCCCCCTTCAGGGAATTTTGAGAATTTCCGATTTTTCTAGGGATCCTGGGGGCATCAGTTTCCACCGTACCAAGTTTCAAATTTCTGAGATTTCTGGAAGTGCCTCATTAATTCACGTCTTTTTTCATTTTTAAATATTTATATATACATCGCTCCAGCCCGACTTGCTTTTATATTTATATAGATGACAGATAAGCATGAGCACGTTGAAAAGTGCAGACTTCCACTTCGAGATTCATATCTCCTAAACGGTTTATGATATTAAGAAACGGTTTGCGCCATCAGACGCCTCATTTATCGCTCTACATGTTTGTTTCTAAACCATTTCCTCGTATCTGCCATACTAAGGGGGTAAATTGAGATCAAATTTTGAATAGGGTGAAATTTGGGTGCATTTTTAACATTTTACATTACTTTTTGCCTACTTTGTATAAGCTAGAATCATGAAATTTGGTACACATATGTCCCTTAATCGTGCCAATGTGCGCACACAACGTGATGATCCTATCATTCTTATAAGTGTGTCAAACAATGAAATATACTTGTAAAAATCACCAAATTTACGAACAATCCAGAAATACGGCCAAATTTAACGTATAAGGGAGAGAGATACGACAAAATGTCACAGGACCAAAGTTGTAGATCACTCCGAATTGAAGGGACATTGTGCCATCCGTTTTGTGATACGACTTACCGTTTAGCCAAAAAATAGCTCAAAAGGAATGTCTGCACAGTCATTACAATTGCCTCCATATTTCGATATCTTTGGGGGGTAAAAAGTGAAAAATTTGAACATCTTGGAATTTTCCCGTCGGTTAGGGACCAAAAGCTATAATTTCACCAAATTTCAATTGTCTACTTCGTCTGGCAGGTTGTGCCGCCATTTTGATTTGGGGGGATAGGGGATAAAAATGAGGAAATTCTCGAAAATTTTTAAGCCCACGAAACCTATAGGTTATCGTTTTGGATATACTATACGACTGTGTTCTTATGCTGAGCCCAAAATTTGAGCCCCCCCAGCGTGCCCCCTTCAGGGAATTTTGAGAATTTCCGATTTTTCTAGGGATCCTGGGGGCATCAGTTTCCACCGTACCAAGTTTCAAATTTCTGAGATTTCTGGAAGTGCCTCATTAATTCACGTCTTTTTTCATTTTTAAATATTTATATATACATCGCTCCAGCCCGACTTGCTTTTATATATATAGATACAGTATTTTTTTCATAAACTGAGACGGATCAAGTGAAAACTCACAGAGCTGCTACGCTGAACGGAGAGTTTAGAATCTTACGATGACGTCATACTGAGGTCAGACTTTCGTGACTTATTGAATAGTGTCGTCACACATGTTGTCTGAGATTTATTTATATATTAAAACGTTCATGTTCTCGTAACACCCACCAGCCAAAGTACATTTCCCTAACTCCACACGTAACAATAGTCACTGTCGATGAAAATGAAAATGCACAACCTAGCGGTAAGGGTAGAAATTGTGCCGAATGCCGAAGCCTGTCGCACTCCTCAGGGGCAATACATAATGACTGACAGATGAAATGATATTGGAGTGTGTTGGTGTAATGAAATATGACGGTGAAAACCGAAGTACACAGATAAAAATCCTGTCCACCTTCGCCTTGTCTAGCACAAATCTCACATGGAGTGACCGGGATTTCATCCACAGGACCCAGCGGTGAGAAGCCAGCACGCTGCCGTCTGAGCCACAGAGGCTGTTACTGTAGATGAACATGGCTTAAATTAAAATGGCAGTAAATCCTTTTCGAAGGACGTTCTGATGAAAATGAAATGGCGTATGGCTTTTAGTGCCGGGAGTGTCCGAGGACATGTTCGGCTCGCCAGGTGCAGGTCTTTCGATTTCCCGTAGGCAACCTGCGCGTCGTGATGAGGATGAAATGATGATAAAGACGACACATACACCCAGCCCCCGTGCCAGCGAAATTAACCACTGATGGTTAAAATTCCCGACCCTGCCGGGAATCGCACCCGGGACCCCTGTGACCAAAGGCCAGTGATAATTTAGGAAAAGTGATGGTTGCGTAAGTTAACTCGGCTATGCCCGGATCGGAAAAACAAGAAGAGGTAGGAGTAACACACTAATACAACTCGCCCGACTGATAGTACACGGTGAGGGACTCATACCACTGTTATGACGAGGACTTCAGTGCCACCGAAGGTGGAGATAGAGACAATCAGTACGTTAGGAGAAATCTACCAGCTGGTTTTAATACAGCTCGAGCCTGTTGCCTTACTAGAAGAGAAATGTCCTCAAAGGCTAGTGGACCCACCCGAACAGATTAGGGCAGTCATTCAGATGCTGTAAGGTGTACCCCATTCACTTGTTTGTGCATAGGGTTAACAGCACGACTATGTACAAAACACTTGTTACGATAATTGCCAATGTTGGAGGAAATCGGACGAATTTGATAATGAAAGACAAGCAATGGTTAATTATATGAGATTATCTATATAGAATTTTCTCAGCCTATACAGAGCAGGAGTGCTCCTGATATTGAAGGACCAGCTAAAGGAATATCAAATAGGAATAACGGCAATTCAGGAGATAAGACAGAAACATGCCTGCGTCACAGACTAAGTGAACTACAGCATTTTTTTCTACAGCAGTGGAACTTCCAAGCTTCAGACTGGCTTTTTAGTTCACAGGGGGTTTACAGAAGCAGTGATTGATATTAAAGCAGTCAGTGGCATATTACATTATCAATCAATCAATCAATCAATCAATCAATCAATCAATCAATCAATCAATCAATCAATCAATCAATCAATCAATCAATCAATCAATCAATCAATGATCCGCATTTAGCGTGATCGCCCAGGTGGCGGATTCCTTATGAATTGCTCACCTCATATTTATATTTATTTATAATTGTTTGCCTAGCTGTTTCTTGAATATTTTCAACTAACTTGCAAATTTATCGAACCTCTTGGTTATTTCTTCCAATCCCCTACTCATTGTCCTATACATTAATATTTGCCCCAATCTGTTCTAGCGAATTCTAACTTCATCTTCATATTATGATCTTCTAATATTGAAAAAGGGGCTATTTAACCTAACGATTATCTGTGAATGTACATCGATAGATGATAAAGAAATGGACGATTTCTATGATCATCTGGAGCGCACAAATGATGAACTGTCAACATCGGCAGATGTGTAGTTTTCAAACCCGAAATTGGGATCCCAAGAATGTAGTAATATTATTTGCTTTACGTCCCACGAACTACTTTTACGGTCTTCGGAGACGCTGGGCTGCCGGAATTTTGTCCCGTTTACGTGCCAGTAAATCTACCGACACGAGGCTGGCGTATTTGAGCACCTTCAAATACCACCGGATTGAGCCAGGATCGAACCTGCCAAGTTGGGGTCGGAAGGCCAGCACCTCAACCGTCTGAGCCACTCAGCCCGGCCCAAGGAATGTAATGACAATGGTCTATGGTTGGTGGATTCTACTGTAAGGACGAATTTTGCAACTTGCTTTACGTCGCACCGACACAGATAGGTTTTATGGCGACGATCGGATAGGAAAGGCCCAGGAGTTGGAAGGAATCGGCCGTGGCCTTAATTAAGGAACAGCCCCAGCATTTGCCTGGTGTGAAAATGGGAAACCACGGAAAACCATCTTCAGAGCTGCCGACAGTGGGATTCGAACCCACTATGTCCCGGATGCAAGCTCACAGCTGCGTGCTCCTAACCGCACGGCCAACTCGCCCGGTAACCAAGAATGTAATGATCTTCAATACATGTTATACACAAAACAATATTCACAAGGTCACCTATGAGTCACCAGATGGGGTTACAGTGTACTAAATTGATCATGTTATAGGCAGCACGGCTCACATGTTATGGACGTCACGTCGTGAAGGGGAGCTGACGCAGATAGTGATCACTATACGGTGCTCGTCAAGTACAGACAACGAATTCCAATTGCTCACACCAAGGGAATAAAAAGAGATCAGAACTACAATCCAGCTCCAATGATACAAGACGAGGCCAGAGATGTTTTTAAAATACTTGCTTTACGTCGCGCCGACACAGATAGGTCTTGTAGCGACGATTGAATAGGTTCGGGGTGGGAAGGAAGTGGCCATGACCTGAATTAAGGTAAGCCCGAGCATTTCCTGGTGTGAAAATGGGAAACCACGGAAAACTATGTTCAAGGTTGACAACAGTGGGATTCGAACCTTTTATTACCCGAATGCAAGCTCACAGCTGTGTATTCCTAAACACACGGCTAACTCGCTCGGTGGCCGAAGGAGAGTTCCAGAAAAAGCAACCTGAATAGTGCAGTGATAAGTCTGGGAGATGACAAGGATAAGAGTTTGTAAATAAGCTGGATCAAACGAATTGCAACCATGTTATGAACAGTAGAGTTAGTATGATAGTAACTGAGAGTGTCATTAAAAAAGCAAGCTAGGAAGAAAGTGCTACAACGTGAGATTAAAGTGGCCAGGCACGAATATGAAAAGGAAAGGTGATAGCAATGAAAGAATGTCGAAGAAAAAATACGCGGAGAGGAAAAAAAGGAAAGGCTGAAACAACTTGAAAAGTTTCATCATGAAACCCGAGTTAGAAGAATGTTCACGCGTGTAAAAGAAATAAAAAGAAAAGGCTGAGGAAAACGAAAAACTTTGTAAAATAATAATATTGGAACCTGATAAGAGATCAGAGAATATCGTCCAGAGATGGGAAGACTGAACGAAAATGACTTAATTGTGAGAGATGTTCTTTTTCTTTTTGCTAGTTGCTTTACGTCGCACTGACACAGATAGGTCTTATGGCGACGATGGGACAGGGAAGGGCTAGGAGCGAGAAGGAAACGGCCGTGGCCTTAATTAAGGTACAGCCCCAGCATTTGCCTAGTGTGAAAATGGGAAACCACGGAAAACCATTTTCAGAGCTGCCGACAGTGGAGGGATGTTTTAGAAACGAATGTGATGAACACAGAGATAAGTGAACCCCCCAGACAAGAAGTGACAGAAGCTGTAAATAAGATGAGTAACAGCAGAGCACTAATTGAAAGTAAAATTCCCACAGATATTTTCAAGGATGGGGGGAGGGGAACTCCTCGACTAGATGTACAGACTGTTATAAGAGTATAAAGATGCGAAGAAATGGCAGTGGTATAGAAGAGATCTATAAATGCATTTCTGTACAAGGAAGGAGGAATAACATTATGAGTCAGTCGCAGAGGTATTTCGATTTTAAATGTTGGTAACAACATATTGTCAACGGCCGTAGCCGTGTTGAAATACCGAATCCCGTGAGATCTCCGAAGTTAAACAACATTGGGCGTGGTCGAAATTTGGATGGGTTGCCACGCGCTGTTGGTGGGGGTAAGGGAATGGAGGAGCGGAAAGGAACTGGCCACCCTACCGTACGTAAACTCCGGCTCAGGCACACCTCTGCGGAGGTTCGGACCTGCCTTCGGCCAGAATACACCCTTACCTTACCTTACCTAACAACATATTTGAGAAGGGTATTGCAAGGAGACTGAATCCCATTGTCGGAAATATAGTTAGAGAATATCAGTGCTCTTTGAGAGGACAAAAGGCAACTAGGTGTCAAGCGTTCACTCTGAAGCTGATAACGGAAGAGTGTTAAAATCCATCCTTTGTGCGTAGATATCTGAGCTGCCTATCACAGAATGTGCAGAGGACAAAGTTTTCCGGCGATGTTCGAACTGCAGATACCTAGAAAACTGGGTATCCTCGTCAATATGACACTCAAGAGGACTCGTGGCAGAGTGAAATCACTATAGTTAAATTCGAAATAAACCCGAGACTGAAACAGGGCGATTCTTTATCGCTAATACAATTCAATATTGCCGTCGAAGCAGTTATGAGGAAAAACTACCTGTAAACTCAGGAGGAACCGTCTGTAACAGAACTTCGTAAAATCTCGCCTTATAATATCGTAATGTTGGCAACTATTTATAAATATCTTTCGGACAATTTGAAAGACTTCAAAGAGGAAGCTGAATAGTGTGGTCTTGAGATCGAACAGGAAGTATGTGACGAACACCAGAAGCGAAACAATATGAAAGCATGTGAAATATTTCGAAGGATTTGTAGGTATTTATGGAAGAGATAACAATAGACTGAATGATTGGGAGAGAAAATGTTGCGTAAAATTGGTGGAGCAGTCTGTGAAAATAGTGAAGGCATGAAGACTGTATGGCTAGGACATGTGCAAAGGATGAATAAACATCGTATTCCGATGAAAGTGCTGCCGTGAAATCCAGATTGCAGCCGCTCTCTTGGTCGTCCAAGTCTCAGACGAATGGAAGGCGTGAAGGCGGATCTTCAGGCGATCCGTACTTACACGCGAAATTAGTATCCTATTCATTATAGAAGGTGACCATAGCAAAAATACACAAAAGTGTAAAGGTGAATTTTCTCTAAAACCGTTATTTACGAAGAAAATGCTTAGGAGTGACTATAATGCTGGGGCTGTACCTTAATTAAGGCCACGGCCGCTTCCTTCCAACTCCTAGGCCTTTCCCATCCCATCGTCGCCATAAGACCTATCTGTGTCGCTGCGACGTAAAAGCCCCTAGCAAAAAAAAAAGGAGTGACTATTGTAGAATTCATCCAGGGTGTCGGCTGTGAGTAAAACCCGGAGGAGTTGTCACCTTGGAAACGTGACTTAATGACCTCACAGCCCTGCTTCCAATTACATCTGTCAGCCTTCTCAGTTTGATCTTTCCTTTCCACGTTCCCGTGTTCAACTCTTGCTCTCTTCAAAGTGAGACGTTATTTAGTTTGCGAAGCCTGGGGAGTTTCTCATTTGCGCGCCTTTCATCGCCCTTCGCTTTCTTTACCAATGCTCTCAATGTTAGAATGATCAGATCTCCTCCATTTTCCGCTAATTAGTGTTAAAAGAGGACAATCATCACCATCAGCATTCAGCCCTGTCTTCGGCTACCAAGTGAAGGTAGTTAGATTTCACGACATTTGCGCCATTTACACGTCAATTCCAGCGTTCCATGTCACTCTCAGGATGGCATAAAAATTGCACTCTATTAAATGATGTCTTATTATTCTTATTCTTCTTGTCTTGTGTTCCATTTACTTAATGGAATTGATTTATTGTTTCGGCCAGGTTTCCTTCCTTACGCTAACCCTACGTGGAGGGAAGTATTCACTAGTACGTGTATCCGTCCTGGTTGGTAGTGTGGCGTGTAACTGAAGATAAGTTTACCATCATAGAAATGAACCATAGCAGTTAAAATACCTGGTCAAGCCGGTAATCGAAGCTGGGACCCTCTGAACCGAAGGCCAATACGTTGACCATTCAGCCAAGAAACCGGTTTATAGGGTGATCTATTTCTGAATTTTAATTTATATCCACATGTCACATGCAGTGCCGGATGGGCTTCTTTCCAGCTTTCAAAAATTCCGGCTACCACTCTCGTGTTTGAGTCAGCAGTCTAGGGATTTGGAGGTGGACACTCACCCACTGATCCGGAGAGGGAGCTGGTTAAAGTAAAGTTTATAAGTCGTTAATACAATGTTGTCTCCAAAACCATGTCATGGAAGTGTGTTTCTGTAACATATCGATACCTTTCCGTTTGTGTCACTTTTGTCCCCGTTCGGTTTATTACCTCAGGGAGGAAAGTAAACCGCCTGGGAACAGGTAAAGCCTGTAACAGAAGAAGAAAGTGTACTGTAGCAGCCAGGTGACGCTTAGCGTTCCGTTTGGACTCGAGTTCGGTCCTCAGCAACGCGAAATATTTAATTGATAGCTAGATGAGAAAAGTGGATGCACCTCACCTCCATGGTGGATTGTGCCTAAAAAGCAGCGACAGCTCAAGAAGTAGGTGTTAAGTTTGCAGGAGAGATCTGCAAGTGATTATCCTTGCACGATGGGTATGAATTAAATTATGTCATTCAAGTGCCTTCCAAAACGAATGGCCCAGGGTCAATTTGAATCACCTGTCCATACCTGTTTGTTGCTCGCCTCCTTTCAGTTGTCACGTGATTCCCTGCCTGATAATGCCTGTCTGGTTTTCCACTTGGAGGGTGGGTCAAAGCTGAGTTTGACTTACTTGTGCCAGGTTCTGTCCTATTTGACGTCGCTTGCTCAAATTCTCCTTCTATCCCCACGGTATCATCCTTACGTACGACGCCTAGCGAAATTTTTATTTTCACACATTTTAACCCCTTTTTGTTTTTCATTTGCCGACATTCTTATTCTTCAAACTTTTGAACACTTCAACTAAGATGGGTAACTGATCGACTTAAATCCTTCTTAACGAGAACCAATAGCAACACCTCCTGTGCTGAAGATTACGACATTGAATCTCGATATGATCGGTCAGCGTTTACTAGTATTTAACTGGGACAACCGGGCGAGGTGGCTGTGCTGTTAGGAGTGTAGACCTATAAGCTCTTATCCGGTAGATATTGGGATATAACCCCACCGTCGGCAGCCTAGAAGATGGTTTTCCGTGGTTTCCCAATTTCACACCAGGCAAATGCTGGGGCTGTACCTAGAAATAAGACATGGCCGCTTCCTTCCCACTCCTAGGTCTTTCTATCTCATCGTCGCCATAAGACCTATTTGTGTCGGCTCGACTTTAAAGCAAAATCGTAAATGGGACAAACTTGAAAAACTTTCCAGCAGTCCAATGTGTCCTCACGCAATAGTAGTTCACCGTCTTACCTGAACACCCTGACCTGAACAAGATTAGAATCCACTGTGTGGTGAACAGAACGACCATGACCGACCTACCGAGAGTGCCACTAAGTCGGGCAGTCATTATTATTAGGGTTATTATTATTAATAATATTATTATTAGTAGTATTAGTGGTAAGTGTACTGAGTGGAGTGGCCGCGCATGTTAACGAGCGTGGATTCGAATCTCACCGTCGACTGTCCTGAGAATAATTTCCATTTCCAGGCAAATGCCGGAACACTTTCTATTTACAAGCCAGAGCCGATTCCTTCCACTTCCTTACCCAATAATTATATTCGCCATCACATTTCATCTTTATTAGTTCCACAACCGAGGTTGGCGTCAGGAAGGGCATCTGGCAGTAAAATCATGCCGGATAAGTTCATATCACCTCAACCCCCACCTCTACGAAGAAACGGTGTTAAGGGTAGACCAATAAGAACACTAATGGAGAGTGCCTTATCGAATCATCGGCGTTGGCAACCTAGTCACTGCCGACAGTTACGTCAGAAGTGAGTCAGCAAAATCAAAGTAACGAAATCATTCTTGCCCATACCATAAGACATTTCCTAGGTCTCGGCAGGGAGGACGAGATATTTTAATAAATTATTAAACACAGGTAATGTAACTTTTGAATACAAATTACACAAGTCCAAAAATTTAAAAAAAAAAAAACTTATATTCTGTAAATATTGAGATATTTTAACTCTCAAGAAAATTCACATTATTTTCTTCGAATGGGGCTTATTTTTTGGTCTTTCAAGTGGGCCAGTTTTCGTTCAAATTTATTTATCTATATTTCACAAAAAGTCTTGTCTGAATGGGTTTGTCTATGAAGTGAAGTCTTTCATCGGTATAGGAATATTTTCCCTTTCACAAACTACACTTAAATGAATGCACTTATAGCTGGGGTAATCTCAGAAGCAAAACTTCATAGTGGTTGGATTGACATTGGAAGGAAACCAATAAATCTAATCTTCTTTATGATCGTTCATTTCCGGAAACAGGTTTTTGTCACGTATTATTGTCAGTTCAATGATTGAATCAATCAATCAATCAATCAATCAATCAATCAATCAATCAATCAATCAATCAATCAATCAATCAATCAATCAATCAATCAATCAATCAATCAATCAATCAATCAATCAATCAATCAATCAATCAATCAATCAATGGATCAATCAATCAATCAATCAATCAATTAATTAATTAATTAAACATCATTGATTCGCATTTAGGGCTGTCACCCGGGTGGCACTACCTTATCGCTTGTTTAGTCTTTCCTTGCAGGATTTCAAGGAACTTGGAAATTTACAGAACATTTGCTACGATAGATTATTCCACTCCCCCAATTCCTCGCCCTATAAATGAATATTTACCCTAACGTGTCCTCTTCAACTCTAATTTTACCTTCAAAATACGGTCTTTGCTCCCTTTAGACGCTCCACTCAAACTTATTCGTCTACTCATATCTTTGCACCCCATATCTCCTCTGAAGCTCGAAACATAGCACCTAGTCGACCATCTCGTCTCCTCACTTCCAAGTCTTCTCCGCTCAAAGCTTGCAACAATTTTCGTAACACTACTCCTTTGTCGGAAATAATTCATAAAAAAACATGCTGTTTTTCTTTGGGTCTTTTCCAGTTCTCGCATCAAGTAATCATGGTATGTTTAGGGCCGCACAGCTGTAAGCTTGCATCCGGGAGATAGTAGGTTCGAACACCGCTGACAGCATCCCTGAGGATTATTTTCGTTAGTTTCCCATTTTCACACCAAAAAAATAGTGGGACTGTACCTTAATTAAGGCCACGGCCGCTTCCTTCCCACTCCGAGGCCTTTCCTCTCCTATCGTCACCATAAGAACTATCTGTCTCGGTGTAACGTAAAACAAATTGTAAAAAAATCCTGGTATGGTCCCATACACTGGAACCATGCCATAATTTTCATCTTACCAGAGAACTACACGCCCTCTCCTTTACATCCTTACTCTCATAACCATATGAAAGTAATTGTCACATTTATTTACAACCTCGATAATTCATAAAAGGGTTTAGAACAATTGCTTCCGGACTAATGAGAGCAAAGATTTACCTGAATTACTTGTTCGTTATGCTTTTCTTCATTCGTGGAGAAGTGCCATGAGGTTTGGAAAGCCATCTTCAAAGTCTACTTAACTCGTAACACATGTCGAGCGCGAGTGTCACATCCTATTACTTAGGTGACTTAGCACCTTGCTAAACACGTTGATATCCTCATTAGAGTGCACCAGTATTGTTAAAATGCAAGTTAGTTGAAATAAGTAGCATCGTCTGAATCGGCCGCAAAATTAACGAAGTATACATTTGTTTAAATGGGACTCATTCGCACGGTGGTTGAAAGTTTTACATTGAGTGATACAAAAAGGAGTAAAGTAGAGGCTGTTGAAAAAGTAAAGGGAGAAAATTTTTATTTTCATTTTTATTTTCTCCTCAAGTCATGGTCAAATCATGCACCTGACAACTCAAAACGGTTTACGTTACTATTTTACTTGCTAGTGGCTTTACGTCGCACCGACACAGATAGGTCTTATGGCGACTATATAGGAAAGGCCTAGGAGTTGGAAGGAAGCGGCCGTTGCCTTAATTAAGGTACAGCCCCAGCATTTGTCTGGTGTAAAAATGGGAAACAACGGAATACCACCTTCAGGGCTGCCAACAGTGGGGTTCGAACCCACTATCTCCCGGATGCAAGCTCCCGGCTACGCGCTCCTAACCGAACAGCCAACTCGTCCGGTTTAAATGTTCTAATTCACAATTATTATTATTATTATTATTATTATTATTATTATTATTATTATTATTACCGGGAGAGTTGGCCGTGCGCGTAGAGGCGCGCGGCTGTGAGCTCGCATCCGGGAGATAGTAGGTTCGAATCCCACTGTCGGCAGCCCTGAAGATGGTTTTCCGTGGTTTCCCATTTTCACACCAGGCAAATGCTGGGGCTGTACCTTAATTAAGGCCACGGCCGCTTCCTTCCAACTCCTAGGCCTTTCCTATACCATCGTCGCCATAAGACCTATCTGTGTCGGTGCGACGTAAAGCCCCTAGCAAAAAAAGTATTATTATTACTATTATTATTATTATTATTATTATTATTATTATTATTATTATTATTATTATTATTACCGTGTTTTAGTGGAACAGCAGAGGTGAAAGAAAGTGCGGGCTGGAATAGGTCTCAACTACAAAATTAAAGTTAATTGAAAACATTAACAAAGGTTATATTTTCTTTTCAAAATCAACAAATAACAGAGTATAACAGGTACCAAGTAGCAGATCAACAAATTAACAAATTACAGTACGTTACAAGATTTGGGCTTCGAGCCCCAAGATTAATTTCTGAGCTCTCAGCTCACCACTACAATTGCTAAAGAGCAGAAAACCCCTAAATGCATGGAGCCCATGCTCCCAACTTTTAACTTAAGCCTCCCAGAGGCACCTTTCAAGCACAAGAAAGAGCAGATGCTCTCTCCAAGTCTTCAAGCCTATTTAAGAGGCCATAAACTGACTTTACACTAACTGCCCTCAAGGCACACATATAATGGTACAGGGGTACCTCGTACCCAATCTACTGGACCTTCACAAGAAGAAAACAAAATATCAGGTTAAGTTACTGGCCCAAAGTACAGAAGGGATTGGAGGCGTGAACTTGCACTCCTAAATACACTTTTAAAACCTAAGCGGCTCTAGGTTGAAACACAGGGGCTAATCCCAAGCTAAGGAGGTGACCCGTATGAGAAAACTTTAATATTTTAAGGAAGAGAAGAAACGGTTAAGAAAACGTAGTCGCCTCAATTTCAAAATGAAGGGGAGTTCGAGCAGGTAAAGCACTCTATATCCCTGCTTTACTGTAAAAGAGATTTATAGATTTTATATAGACAGAAAAGGAATTTTCATTTTAAAAAGGTAGGTTACATACTAAAGGTTTCGAACCCTCCCCGAGAGTTAAACTGCTGAGCTAGCAAGAAATACAGATGTTAAAAGGCCATTACCTTGTTGGAGATCTGTTGCCCGAAGAAAGAGGCGCTTCCCGCCCCCTGCTACATATCCACACACAATGCCAGATGTTACAGAAGTGGCACCGAGACAAGAAAATCAGCAGTTGTTATACCCTCGTGGAAAATTCGAGACCTTTCGGGAATGAGTAGACACACCCTTTCGCGTTTATTGGATAGCTTAGAGCAACATATCTATGTCGAAGAAGACATACATGATTGTTGGAAATAAATTAAAGAAATTTGGGATTGACTAAATTCAAAACAGGCGGATAGAAAGGATTAATTTTGGCAACCCAAAGATAACAGAACAAAATATAGTAAAAACAAAACTTATGAATACTAAATTTCTTCAAAAAGGTTCATTCCTTCGCACCAGAGTGCGTAATCATAGTTTTTAGTAGAGACATATGTAGAGAACGTCCACACTTCTTGATCAAATACACATCAAAATTCACACAGAGCCATCTTCGGAGAAACTGTTGAGTTAATACAGTTTTTTAAAGTTCAGGCTTTCTCCTGTAGAGGAGTTTCAACTGGCGCAATATTTGAACTAGCGGCGTGGAGGTGTACCTCCCGGTACAGTCCTCCACCCCCCAAAAAAGTCCTTCCAAGGCGCGACACCGAAGAAAACACAAATTTTGTTTTAAAACAAAGTCCAAGTTGGTGGTGTTGATAATAGAAATTAGTTGCAGAAGGATTTAGAAGAGAAAATAAAATTTTCCAGTAGCCGAAGGTTTCTTAAATGGTCTCATGAAACTAGTTTAAGTCCAGCTTTAGAGTTTCTTTGTAGAAAATTTGATGAAAGGTCTCTATGTTGAAGTAGTTGAATTCCAAAAAAACAACTTTAATTCTTGAAGAGAAAAAATTGGTTATTTTTAAGTCCACCAAATGTTGATTGGAGCAAAATGTAGTAATTGCGGATATGGAATGTCCATGTAGCTGAAGAAGTACATAAGATGCTGATTGATTTTTGACGGCAAGACCTGCCGCCGCAGTCTGTATCCAGAGGAGGCCGCTCGCACCCCTTAAGTACCCTGAGATACAGCTCTCCCGCACTATGAGAGGGGTAGTCGTGGTGAAGCACGCCGCAGACGCGACGATTGTTTACAGTCCTCGAGCAGTTTTCAGGTGGTGCGCCGCACATCAGCCTTGGCCGGAAGGAGGGCTCCGGCTCGCCGTACACTGGTTGACCTCACTGGAGTGGAGTGGGCCCGTACCCCACCTCAGTGGCGGTACGACGCCGCACGGCTGCGGGGGCACTGAAAGATTAAGATCTCGGCGGCAGAAATTTGTTGGACCACAATGGTTTTAGGGTACAGTCTTGGAGTTGAGGCTGAGGGGCCAGCGGCGTGGAAACTTTAATTTTATTTCTTTTATTTTAATGCCACTGGTGTGGTTTAGCAGGAGACGGGAGCTTGCTAATGGCCGAATAGACAGGACAGCAGAGTAACTATGGGGAAGGTTTTACAAGGTGAATGAACTAACACAGAGCAGAAGGCCTTAAAAATAACACCCCCCAAACAATATAACCTTTGTGGTTCTTACAAAAATGTTAAAGATCCAATGAGCAAGTAATTTACACAGGTTTCACCTGAGATAAGTGAACACTAAAGATTCTCTCGGTGGCTGTATTGCTCACCAGCAAGGCCACCGGCGTTAAAAAATCCAAGACGGTGCACGGCCCATGAAATCTGTGGGCAAGCTTGCCCGCGGGAACAAAATTCTTGACCATAACTTGGTCTCCTATCTTTAAATTGGTGGGCCTCCGTCCACGATCATATCTTTCCCTAACCTTTTCATGAGAGATTTTAAGATTGGCCTTGGCCTTCTTCCAAAGATCTTTAATATTATCTGGATCTATTGCCTCAGGTAGAATATCATTAAGAGACCAAAGGTTAGAGAGCGGCGTGTTGGGTACAAACTTGAACATCAAAGAAGCTGAAGTAAATTTATGGGATTCATGAACCGCCGAATTCAAAGCAAAAGCTAACCAATGCAGGGACGTGTCCCACCTACAATGATCGTCGTGATGATAGGCAATAAGAGCCGACCTCAGATTACGATTGACCCGTTCAGCTAGAGATGGTTGTGGATAGTAAGCAGAAGTAGTCACATGAGAGATGGACAAATCAAAACAAATTTACGAAAGAGATTGGATGTGAAAGCTTTAGCATTATATGAAACAATATATTGACACGGACCAAAAGAAGCGAAGATGGAATTTAAACAAGAAATGGTTGACTGAGCGGTAGCCAGCTTATTCGGAAATAACCAAGAAAATCTGGTGAAACCATCTACACACACCAAAATGAATTTGTTGGCGTTTCCCTTTGACTGGGGGAAGGGTCCTACGTAGTCGATATAGAGACGTTCCATGGGGCGCGACGCTTGATGAGAAGACAAGAGCCCTTGCTTAGTGGACATGGTGGGTTTACTAAGCCAACATGATTTACAAGCTTTTAATAATTCACGGATTTCTCCATCCATACCCTTCCAAATGAACCTCTCTCTGATCTTTTCTCGAGTTTTAAAGATGCCTAGATGCCCCCCTAATGGGGTCTCATGATAGTACTTGAAGATCATGGGCACAAGAACAGCTGGAACCACTTATCATGCCCCGACGGGCAACATAAAACACCATTCCTCAATACATAAGGGACAACATGTTCCCCAGAAGAATGGGTTTCCATGATAGGGGCCAGCGTCGGATCTTCACGTTGATATTTTTCAATATCCCTAAACAACATGGGAGCATCCGTTAGTATGGCATTAACCTCAGGAGTTATGGACTCGGGAAGTGAAGAACAGCCTTCCTGTTCAAGGGGCTCTACATCATTAGAAAACATACGGCTTAGTCCGTCTGCCACAAAATTTTCAGTACCTCTAATATGCCTAACGTCAAATTGGAAGGCAGAAATTCGGATGGCCCACTGGGCTATACGACCAGTACGACGCGGCCTACGTAAGACCCAACTTAAGGCTTGGTTATCAGTCTCCAAGTCGAACTTGACATGTTCCAGATAGAGGCGAAACTTTTCCAGAGCAAACAAAACTGCTAAACCTTCAAGTTCGTAGTTGGAATACTTGGATTCTTGGGCCGATAATGTCCTAGAGGCATAGGCGATGGGTCGCCTCCCTAGTTCAGTCTCTTGAAGAAGGACTGCAGCTACCGCCGACGACGACGCGTCGGTTTGGACGATAAATTTCTTAGAGAAATCGGGCATAGCGAGAACAGGGGCATTACAAAGGGCTAATATTGAGATCTTCAAAAGCGGCTTGTTGAGAAGGTCCCCAATCAAATTTGACGCCTCTCCTGCGGAGTTAGTTCAAGGGCGCCGCTCTATTGGCGAAATTTGGAATAAATTTCCTGAAGAAGTTCACAATGCCTATGAACCTGGCAATACCTTTGACGTCCTTGGGAGGTTTGAAATCACGGATGGCCTGTGTTCTAGAATGATGGACTGCGACCCCATCGGGCGACACAATATGCCCTAGGAATGACATGGAAGGTTTAGCGAAGGCAACCTTGGACAACTTCACCGTTAACCCTGCCTTACGAAGGCGACTCAGGACCTCTTTCAGATGATTTAGATGTTCTTCAAAGGTCTCAGAAAAGACGTCGACATCATCAAGATAATGGTATAAATACTCAAATTTGATGTCGGAGAAGACCCTATCTAGCAGTCTCGTAAGCACGGCTGCTCCCTTGTGGAGCACGAAAGGCACGCGGTTGTATTCATACAAGTTCCAATCAGTGGCAAACGCTGTAAGATGTTTGGATTCTTCCGCCAGAGGGATCTGGTTATAAGCCTGATTGAGGTCTAAGATGGTGAAGAACTTAGCTTTACGAAACCATGAAAAGCAAGAGTGAAGGTCTGGAAGGGGCACAGATTGTAACACCACCTTCCGATTGAGAGCCCTATAATCAATCCGAGGCCTGAAACCACCTTGGGGTTTCGGGACTAGAAAATAGGCGAAGAATACGCCGACTTAGAGGGTCGAATAATACCATCTTTCAACATCTGATCTATGATTTCCTTCAAAGCTTTCATTTTAGGTGGAGATAGCCTATAAGGTGGAAGGTGGACAGGGATCGAATCCGTAACCTCGATCTTGTATTCGATAAGGTCAGTAACACCAAGAGTATCAGAAAAACCATCTGGAAACGACTGACACAACTTACGAATACTATCAGCCTGCTCCTCAGGTAGATGTCTAAGATCTAACAACATCTCATCCTCGGTAGGCGAAACAGATGAACATAACACAGAACTACATTTTAATAAAGGGATATTGAATTTACTATCAAATTTGAAAGTGCACGACTTGCTCTGAATGTCGAACACAAGACCGGTGTGTGACATGAAATTAGCTCCCAATATAATGGGGCAAGACAAGTGCTTAGCCACAAACAATTTAAATTTCCAAGTAAATTTGGCAATTCTAATTTTAGCATGCAGAAAACCTACAATTCTAATGGAGAGGAGTTTGCCGAAACGCATTGAACCAAAGACGAACAATAATCCGGCAGTTTACACACAGATTTTAATTAGGAATACCATTCAGCCGAAATAATGGAACAAACACTACCTGAATCTAAAAGAGCAGTTACAGGCTCATTGTTTAATTCAATTTCGAGAAATGGGACCGGTGCGGGAGTATCCGCCGCAATCCTACGACATTCCTTGGGACCTTCAAAAGATGAATTAGAGGGACAAACTTTCCCTGAGCTTTCGGCAGGTTTACTTGGGGCTGATCCTCGCGAAGAAGAGTTAGTCGACTCAGCCAAAGCCACTAGTCACTTATGGTTGTTGGAGGAAGTTGCACCCGAAGTTGAGCAGGAGGGGCTGCTGTTAGCATTAGGGCAGTTCTTGGCAATATGGGAAAAAGCGCCGCATTTAAAATAGCCTTGGGATGACCCTGCTCTATTCCTGGTCCCATTGGTGTTAATCAAGGGGCACTTGTTCCGAATATGGTCAGGAGACCCGCAAGCGTAACATTTACGGGCAGTGACTGGTCGGCGAGGTGGAGGCCGAGTATTACTAAAAGAAGGAGGGAGCTCCCTCGCCACACGTAGTGTGTCGGCATATCTAACTCCTTCGGCTGAGACAGCCATAGCCTCTAACTCGGCAAAAGTTTGCGGACGCGACGCAAAACACAAGTATGATCGGTATGATGGAGAAATACCTTCCACAATAGCCTGTACAATTTGATATTCTAGGAAATGTAGAGCAAATACCCTAGTGTAGAACTTAATGTCTTGGATGAAGTCGGCAAGGTTTTCATCCAACCGCTGTACACGGTAATAGTACTTCTGAATTAGTGAAGACCTAGCTCGAGCCGGAATAAAATTAGCTAACAGATGGGCATGGAAGTCTTCTGTGGATGATTGTTCAGCAATTGGCCTAACTATCTTGCCTGAGAGGACACCAATGGAATAAGGGTAAAAATTTGATGGATTTGACACGGAGAAAGAGAAAAAACAAGAGCATGATCCTGAAATTCAACAAAAAATCTTAGCAAAGCAATGAGATCACTGGTGGACTTGACGGAGAACTTAGAAATACCTCTGAGCAACATTGCTAAAGGATGGGGCAAACTGCTGAAGCCAGGTGACATAGTAAGTAGAGGCCTAAGTGGTGGAGAAGCTGTTTCAGAAGGTGCATTATTCAAAGAGGTACGACGTTCAGACTCATTGTATAATGGGGCAGAGGTTTGTTGAACTCCTATTGCCTATTTTCTTCTCCTTTAGAAGAGTCTTCCTCGCTAACTACGTTTACCGTAGCGGGTTGGTCGGTTTTGGGAGGGACTGCCCCAGTTAAAATAGGCTAACCTTACTGAACAATTCAGAAAGGTTATCGAGAACAACACTAGCTTCCTTTCTTTGAATGTCATTCAACTTTAGAGACAACAGATCGTTAAAACTATTAGAAAAATGAAACATACTAGCTTGCACACGCTTAAGTTGATTCGGTGATGGATCATTTTCTTCAAAAAAACTAACTACGGATGCCAGCTCAGTAGTATTGTCAGTGATCGTGGAAAGAGAGTCGTCAATCTCTTTCTCACCCAAAGTGGGGATGGAAATAGGCAAATTCAGGGAATCTTTAAGCTTGTTGGTGTCTACTGCAACCGTGCCTCCAGATTGCACATTTCTAATAGTTAATCCATAAATCAATTCCTCCTTGCACAAATAGCCTGGATGGAGGACATTGCGAGGGCCGGGCATGATGACAGAACTTTACAAATTTAGAAAAAATCAAAAAACCAGCGACTGAGAAAATTGTTAGAGTTCGAACCAAAAGCAATATTTAGCCGTCAAAAGGGGCTAAATAGAGACCCATTCAACCACGCTATGCTACCACTTGTTACCGTGTTTTAGTGGAACAGCAGAGGTAAAAGGAGGTGCGGGCTGGAATAGGTCTCAACTACAAAATTAAAGTTAATTTAAAACTTTAACAAAGGTTATATTTTCTTTTCAAAATCAACAAATAACAGAGTATAACAGGTACCAAGTAGCAGATCAACAAATTAACAAATTACAGTACGTTACAAGATTTGGGCTTCGAGCCCCAAGATTAATTTCTGAGCTCTCAGCTCAACACCACAATTGCTAAAGTGCAGAAAACCCCTAAATGCATGGAGCACTTGCTCCCAACTTTTAACTCAAGCCTCCCAGAGGCACCTTTCACACACAAGAAAGAGCAGATCCGCTCTCCAAGTCTTCAAGCCTATTTAAGAGGCCATAAACTGACTTTACACTAACTGCCCTCAAGGCACACATATAATGGTACAGGGGTACCTCGTACCCAATCTACTGGACCTTCACAAGAAGAAAACAAAATATCAGGTTAAGTTACTGGCCCAAAGTACAGAAGGGATTGGAGGCGTGAACTTGCACTCCTAAACGCAATTTTAAAACCTAAGTGGCTCTAGGCCGAAACACAGGGGCTAATCCCAAGCTAAGGAGGTGACCCGTATGAGAAAGCTTTAATATTTTAAGGAAGAGAAGAAACGGTTATGAAAACGTAGTCGCCTCAATTTCAAAATGAAGGGGAGTTCGAGAGGGTAAAGCACTCTCTATCCCCGCTTTACAGTAAAAGAGATTTATAGATTTTACATAGACAGAAAAGGAATTTTCATTTTAAAAAGGTAGGTTACATACTAAAGGTTTCGAACCCTTCCCGGGAGTTAAACTGCTGAGCTAGCAAGAAATACAGATGTTAAAAGGCCATTACCTTGTTGGAGATCTGTTGCCCGAAGAAAGAGGCGCTTCCCGCCCCCTGATACATATCCACACACAAACCCAGATGTTACAGAAGAGACAAGAAAATCAGTAGTTTTTATACCCTCGTGGAAAATTCGAGACCTTTCGGGAATGAGTAGACACACCCTTTCGCGTTTATTGGATAGCTTAGAGCAACATATCTATGTCGAAGAAGACATACATGATTGGTTGGAAATAAATTAAAGAAATTTGGGATTGGCTAAATTCAAAACAGGCGGATAGAAAGGATTAATTTTGGCAACCCAAAGATAACAGAACAAAATATAGTAAAAACAAAACTTATGAATACTAAATTTCTTCAAGAAGGTTCATTCCTTCGCACCAAAGTGCGTAATCATAGTTTTTAGTAGAGACAACTGGTAGAGAACGTCCACACTTCTTGATCAAATACACATCAAAATTCACACAGAGCCATCTTCGGAGAAACTGTTGAGTTAATACAGTTTTTTAAAGTTCAGGCTTTCTCCTGTAGAGGAGTTTCAACTGGCGCAATATTTGAACTAGCGGCGTGGAGGTGTACCGCCCGGTACAATTATTATTATTATTATTATTATTATTATTATTATTATTATTATTATTATTATTATTATTATTATTATTATTATTATTATTATTATTATTATTATTGTTGTTATTATTATTTCACATCAGAGCGTTGATACAACATGAACAGTAAAAATGTAAGTAAATACAAATATACATAAACATAACATACACGTTACACAAAATACACGACGCTTCACAGATAATTCGTGCAGTCATATTGAGTCCATCCAAGAATCTGCGACGGCAATTCCCTCTTTGGTTGCTTGAAAGAGGTCTTGAAGTGTAAATTGGACAATTGAGCATGTGTGGGGTAGTTTATTTTCCCCACAATCACAAAGTTCTGTCTGTTTTGATAAAAAAAACCACCTCTTGATATTGTCCCTAGATCTTCCAGTAGCTCTCCTCAAACGATTAAGTGACCTCCAAGTATCCCAGCTGATCTGATGTCCCGGAGATGAAGATTCATGAGGTACCATCCCCTTCGGAAGGTACTGTATTCTACTTCACCACAGGTCTCGGCGCTCTGTTGCTGGCGATTTGTTTAAATTGGTAGAGAAATTGAGGAGGCTCTTTCTTGATTTTAATATGTTAGGAGGCAGTCGAAGTCCAAATAGCGGGCGACTCCTGTTGTTCTCCACCTTTGTCCTCCGTTACCTTGGCACGATTTTTCTCCGATACCAGGGGGAGCGATCCCCGCGTGGCAGTAAAGTTTCATAGTATATTTGATAGAATAACTGGAATTCAGTATGTCATGAATAGGAATAAGACCCACTAACCAACAAACATAAATGCTAGTGTTTATAAATCTCTCAAAATACAGAACACACACATTGTTAGAATGTTGTTACTCATACTAAACTACTGTTGTCGTATTCTCCACATTTTGCATACCATACACTTACATCCTATCAAGCATATATCAAAACATTTCCTTAATATTTGGAACTCTGACCCCACGGTTCAAGCCCCCGATAAAGGATAGGATGGCAATAATAGGATAAAGAAAGGAAGTAGATGTACATTGCTACAAAGATAGCCGATTGACAACAATGAGAAAAACAAGGACATGAAATGTGAAATAGGCGTCCGACTCGTTGGCCGAACGGTCAGCGTACTGGCCTTCGGTTCAGAGGGCCCCGGGTTCGATTCCCGGCCGGGTCAGGGATTTTAACCTTAATTGGTTAATTCCAATGGCACGGGGGCTGCGTGTATGTGTTGTCTTCATCATCATTTCATGTTCATCATGACGCGCAGGTCACCTACGGGTGTCAAATAGAAAGATCTGCACCTGGCGAGCGAACCCGTCCTGAGATATCCCGGCATTAAAAGCCATACGACATTTCATTTTCAGTGAAATAGGCAACATATTAGAAAGGCGGTTCTGAGATTTTTTTAACATAAACGTGTATTATGGCCGGGGATCATCAGAAAATTCGTGTAATGTGACGTGACAAAGTGTGTGAGGGAAGTGTAATCACAGCAACAGTGCAGGCAGTGATGTAAGCTATGGATACTGTATATGTCGAGACAGACTAGCAACCGTGTAGGCTATGTCTTACGGCTGGTTGCCATCTGAAATTGGCAGCTGTTGATTGATTGTCATGACCGGCAGTCATAATTATGATCATTTGATTTCCGCAAAGGGAAAAGTGATTTCTTTCATGTCTTGTATGATAATGTGTGGAGGCGTAACGCGGACGAGAACTGGCGAAGAAATGAAGAAAATAGAAGTTTTAGAAATGTAGTGTGTCAGAATAATGTTGAAGATAAAATGGGTAAATAAGACCACAGAACAAGATATACTGAATCAGCAGTTAGCTGTCGTTCAATGAACAGCAAATAACAAACATAAGGTGTTGAATACCATTGAATGCACTCCGAGTGGACACTAGTCGTTTCAAAGTTTCCTGCTCTTTTTACCCCATACAAGTCCAAAAATATAGACAATTTTAGGCACGTCTTTAATAATAATAATAATAATAATAATAATAATAATAATAATAATAATAATAATAATAATAATAATAATAATAATATATTATAGTATTATATTATATATTATATATTATAGTATTATATTATTATTATTATTATTATTATTATTATTATTATTATTATTATTATTATTTCCACGTCCCTTCAATTACCATATAAGGGAATTTTATTTATTCGTATCAGAAGCATTAATACTATAAATACATATACATATATACTCTTACTGAATTATATACATTATATACAAAGTCAATCTTATCAAAAAACAAAGGTCTATACTACTTTTGACCAGAAATTGGCGACATCCAGTGCATTTTCTGTTGCCTGAAGTAGATCTTGTAGTGTGCATGTTTTAGGGCACTTACTACACTGCAACAAATGAGACGTCGTCTGGATTGCACCACACTCACACAATGATGACTCGATGTTGAAACCCCACTTCTGCAGGTTGCTTTTACATCAAGTCACGCCTGCCCGTAATCTGTTCAGTGATCTCCAGGTACTCCATTTCTCCATGTGACCAGGTGGTAATTCTTCACTTGGTGTCAACCATTCTTCGGAGCGAGTGCAGCTTGCGCGCCACATAGCAGTTCGGGATTGCTGAGGTGTCCCATTAAGAGCCTCTGTTGTTCTGAGGAAACTTTTCCTTGATTTGAGTCTTGAAGTAACTGGCCTGTATCCATACAGAGGGTGAGCTTCAGAAGTTTCCGCCTTCTTCCTCTCGTTTTTTGCTGCAACCTCTCGACGGATATCAGGAGGGGCAATACCAGCAAGACTATACAATTTGTTCAACGGAGTTGGTTTTAGACAGCCGGTAATGATGCGACAGGTATCGTTTAGAGCAACATCTACCTTCCTGGCATGACTTGACTTGTACCATACTGGGGATGCATATTCCGCTGCAGAGTAACATAGAGCAATGGAAGAGGTTCTCACAGTATTGGGATGTGCCCCCCAGGTAGTACCTGTTATCTTCCTTATAATATTGTTTCTGGCAGCCACTTTTTGCTTGGTGTTCGAGCAATGTTTCTGGTAAGTTAGAGCACGATCAAGGGTAACTCCAAGATATTTTGGTGTGCTGCAATGTTCTAATGTGGTTCCTTCCCAAGTGATTTTGAGAGTTCTGTTTGCCATTTTATTTTTGAGGTGGAAGGCACAAGTCTGGGTTTTGCTGGGGTTCGGTCTCAGCTGATTCTCCTTGTAGTAAGTAGACAGCACTGAAAGTGCATTAGATAATTTCTCCTCAATAGCGTCAAAGCAGGTGTCTTGAGTGGTAATGGCACAGTCATCTGCATAGATAAAGCTCTGTGTTCCTTCGGGTAGCGGCTGGTCATTGGTGTAGATGTTGAACAATGATGGAGAGAGTACACTTCCCTGAGGTAATCCATTCCTCTGTGATCTCCACCTGCTTCTTTTCCCCTGAAATTCAACAAAAAATCTTCTATTTTCAAGGAGATTCCTAATGAAGCAGGTAAGCTGGTAGTCATTAGTTGCATTATATAGTTTCATAAGGAGTCGTCTATGGTTGACGGTATCATATGCAGCTGTAAGGTCGACAAATACAGCTCCAGTGATCTGTTTCCTTTCGAAACCATCTTCGATATGCTGCGTTAGCTTCAACACTTGAGATGTACAGCTCTTCCCAGTTCTGAATCCAGCTTGCTGCGGTATGAAGATTGCCTCTAACTTCTCCGTTAGCCTATGGAGTATGAGTCTTTCAAGGATCTTGTACAGATGACAAAGGAGCGAGATAGGCCGATAACTCTTTGGATCATTTGGGTCCTTACCTGGCTTGCGAATAGCTATAACTCTGGCTTTCCTCCATAATTTCGGGATCTTGCATGATTGGATGCAGTTGTTCATCAGCTCGATTAGTCAGTGCTTTGTGGCTGGACCAAAGTTCTTAATTTGCTCAACTCTTATATCGTCAAGGCCAGCAGCTTTACCATTCTTGGTTTTGCTCAATGCATAATCAAGCTCAGCCTGAGTGAAAGGTTGATATAGAATGCTGGATTCTTGATCAGGTTTTCTCTCAAATGTCTTCTTACTAGTCTTGATGGTTCTAGTAGTTTTACCATTTTCAATGAGCTGGTGTGCAATTTCATCAGCTTTGACATCTGCATGTGTACTTGTTCGAGAACGGTCATTATTTAGGCGCTGTAGCAATCTCCAAGCCTCTTGGCTGCTCCTACTCATATCACACTCTGCCATCAGTTTCTCCCATTGGTCTCTCTTTGCCTCAGAGATTGAAGAGAGGATACGTGTTGCAACGTTGGAGGTTTCCTCACTAAATGGGTTTTCGTTGTATGATTTGTAATATTCATCTAGTAATACTGCTGTCTCTGCAGTTACCCCTTGGAGATAGTTAGTCCTACAGCCTCTTGGGATACATGTCCGAGAGCATAGATTCACAACATCAACAAAACGTTCATATTCTTCAGGTACAGCTGGGATAGTCCGAACTTTCTCATCCAGCATTTCGGAAAACTTAGACCAATTAGCCTTTCTAAAGTTGTATCGTCGCCTGAAGCGAGTTTCTTGAGGTCTTATTACAGGAAGTAGCTGACACATTATTGGTCTATGTTGTGTTTTGGGGATCGGTGAGCACACAGATTTCTGACAGTGTTGTGCTATACTCTCACTTACGAAAAGGAGGTCTGGGTTAAATCCTCGTTGCCATCTTCCACAATTGAAGGATGGAGGTAGTTTGCTGTCATGGATGAGAGAGAGGTGGTTACTTTCAGCCCAGGAAAGAACAGCTTCACCATTTTCATCTTCATGTGTGTATCCCCACACGTGGCTGTGACTATTGAAATCTCCTATTACCACAGATGTCTTCTCTGAATAGAAATTTTTAGGTGGGGCAAAGGAGAATCTTTCTGAAGGAGGCTTATAGACGGAGGTGATTACACAATTGCTGAGTTCTAGGGAGATTATCTCGATGTTGTGGTTGATTGTACAGTGGACGCTCTCAACTTGGATCTCTGGTTTGACAAAAACGGCGCTACCATGTTTAGGGTGTGGTATTTCTGCAACTAACTTCAGACCTGGTATATATGGTCGAATCTGATGATTATCTTTATGAGTTTCCTGAATGCATAAAACATCGCATTTCTGTTCTTGGCAAAGTTCGTATAGCAATTGTTGTTTCGGTGATGACAAGCCTTCGATGTTCGCTGATATTACAGTCAGAGTAGGTTCTGAAAAGAACCGTTTATTAGGTCCCATGATTGGATCTGTATATCTTTAGTTTAGTGCTTCTGGAATGCTGACGTTCAGTTCGGTAATGGATATTTAATTCCAACTACCTTAGCAGGGGCACCACGAGCAGGAAAGGAACTGGCCACCCGACCGCACGTAAACTCCGGCTCAAGAACACCTCTGCGGAGATTCGGACCTGCCTTCGGGCAGAATAACCCTTATCTTACCTTCAATTACCATAAGTTTTAATAGACGTCTGTATGTTCTAAATTAACTCCAACGATACGGAGTTGTCTTTTTAAATGCTACTTACTGCATCCGGGATCGAACGTGCTACCTTAGCAACTGACTGCCTGCATCCCTGGGAACTCATGAACGTACAGTTATAACAAACATCGCTACGAAAATGCAAAGTCACTTGTACCTCAATTTCTAAATGAGTGAATTCAGCTTTCTCCTATAATGCAGCAGTGCTTTCATGTTTGCAAAGCTAGCCCGTTTTCTATAGAACAGTTTGAAATGACTAGGAGAAGGAATGTACCGGTCTTCACCTGAATTAAGGTAAAGTACCTATATTGGGTTACTGTCTTCTGGGATAGCAACAGTGTGGCTCGAACCGACCGCCTCCCAGAACCGAGCTGCGTGGCGAAGAGAACTCACTTTGTCAACTTGACATAAATATCTAAAAAGGAAAATGTAATATATCGAGAGAACATTCATTGTATAATGATTACAAAACAAGTAAGCAATTCTAATCCAAACCAAACACAATGGCGCAACAGCCCCGTTGGGCCTTGGCCTACCAAGCGACTGCTGCTCAGTCCGAAGGCCTGCAGATTACGAGGTGTTGTGTGGTCAGGACGACGAGTCTTCTTGGCCGTTATCCTTGGCTTTCTAGTTCGGGTCCGCTATCTCACCATCAGGTTGTTCCTCAATTGTAATCACATAGCTTAAGGGGATCTTGATCCAGCCCTCAGAATCAGGCAAAAAAACCATGATCTGGCCGAGAATCGAACCCGGGGCCTCCGGGTAAGACTCAGACACGCTACCCCTACACCGCGTGCTACTGTTCAAAAATAACAGAACTTTGAAAATAATTTTCTCGGGGGCTCACCTGGCGCCTAGTTACCTTTTTAGTTCCCTCCTCTCACAATACAACGGCCCCAGCGCCATTTCTACTTACGGAAGCATTCCCGGTAGGTAATTTGGAGATCTAGCATTTCCCCTGTAACTTCAGCTTCATATTTTCAGTCCACTGAAATACTTGTAGTTTCAGGGTGAATTTCAGTTTGGAGAATAGAAAAATGACCGATGGGGCCCGTCTTCCCTATTTATCATGTCATCGCAATCATCAAGATCGACAGTGATGTGATGTTGGACGCTCCAGTAATTGTTCCTCCACCAGTCTCAGCTTTTCCCCCTGACACATTCACTGAAACATCTTAGGACTACGAGACAATACCAGTAGTTCATCGATTGACACTCATGTACGAATTTATGCACAAACCACTGAGTCAAGAAAGACGATCAACAACATTTTACGTACAGGTTGACTTACAGCGGGTTTAATATTTTATTTTTATCTACCACTCTGTGTCTCTGTAATCATGTTCCCCACTTCGAAGCTGAGGAGAGTGTTGATACACTGTTCTTAATGTTTAAATGTAGACAATCACAACACATACCGTACACACTCTAAAACTAACAGCTACAGAATGATAATTAACTGTTACAGAAATGCTCAGCAAATGGCTAGAATTCCACTACAGAACACCACTTATCGGAATCCGCTGGGAATTTACACGGTATTTACAAAATTCGGTTGTATTTTGATCAGCCCATGTTTGGTGTCATAACTCGAGCAAGGTATTGTTTTAGGATTACTTTCTCTTGCGCGGTAGAGATATTACTGTCATACTCCGAAAGGAAACAATTCAAAGGAAAAGACAGCAAATGTCAAGAGTTTTAGTGCTATATTCACTGCTTCCCCATATCCAACTCCTTTTCTGAATGGTTAGCGTACTTCTCTCCCTTTCGGGGGTCCCTGGTTCGATTCCTTGACAAATTGAGGATCATCACTGAATATAATTAATTCCTCTTTCTCGGGGACTGGTTGTTTTTGTTCGTCTCAATATATTTCTTCGCCTACATACAACACAATACACATACACTATCAGAAACTACAAAAACACTTGGTGGTTGATGTCAAGAGAGTCATCTGGTCGTAAAACAGGACCAAATTCCCATCAATTGTCGACCCCAATAATTAAGGCAAAGACCAGAAGAAGAAAATGCACTGCCTTTTCACATAACGATATTATTCTTTTCCTTCAGGAAGACAATTTGTATTACTGAAGAGAGTGTTCTGGACAGCCTACAGCGAGTTGACTGTGCCGTGTGGATCATCTAGATTCGGGACACGATGGGTTTGAAGCCCATCACTGATAGATCTGAGAATGGGTTTCTGTGGTTCCTCATCTACACATAAGACAATTGTCTGGGATCTACCTTAACCCCTATCTCCCCATGTCTGGCATTTTTGATCTAACCTACACCACACTTGTGAGGATCGGTCTGATTTAAAACTATTACCAAAAATTAAGAAAATAAAATTTTAATTAAGGAACGTGATTGACGAGAAACATAGTCACATAATTATTACCAGAATGGCTTTGCTTCGAGTTCCGGCAAAATAATATGAGTATTTTTAAATGAAAAGTCTTGGTTCTGTACAATGAATTGGAAGTCTAGTGGCTGTGAGTCACAGAATTAGTAGTCTTGCTATTCTCAATGTTTTCATATTGTGAGTCCTTCACCACATATTCAGAAACAATACAGACCTACAACCATGTTATTTTTGCGTTTTCTCTTATGCGTTGGAATTTCTCGAGCCCTTAGAAAATTTCACGATGCCATAAATAAGATTTTTTAAAATGGGATATCTTATATGCTGCGCTTCACTCCAGGTTCCGAATGCTATATCAGGGATTACAGGCGGTTGTAGGACGTAGCGTTTTACACATGTAGAAGGAGATTGTGGGCTACGCTGTCAGGTTTCATTCGAAAGATAGTGGGCTCGAACCTCGCTATGAATCTGGTATTCCGTGATTTGCCATACGCTAGGCAAGCGACGTAAAATATTTTTGAGCTTATACCAGCTATTTCTGGGGTCGCTAGAGCATCCGGATGCTCTTCCGAACAACATTCGATTTTTGACATGAATATCTTAATCCAGCATTGACCGGATGGGGAGCCAGCAGCTAAACCACTGAGCTAATCACAGTAGGCAAGTGATATAGCTGTACCTCAAATTAGATTATGACCGACTTATTTCCTATTTCATCGTCACCGAAAACCTATCTGGCTTAGTGAGCGCGTCCAACTATCAGTAAAGAAAAAGAAAATAAATTAAACAGTACAAGTCGCTTTTGACCACTCATCTGCAAATACAGAATCTTTATTGTAATTCTTGTCTTCTTCTCTAGGAGTGAATAACTCGGTTCTAAATGTTTCGACTACCAGTCCGGCTACATGGCTAAATTCTTAGCCTGCTGACGTTTTGTCCAAGGGATCATGAGTTCGATTCCCGGTAAGGCCGGGAATTTGAATATTAATTGGTTAATTGCGATGGATCGGGGACTATATGAGTGCGTGTTGCCTTGGAAATTATAAATCATCCTCGGTAGGACCCCTTCCTAACAGACGCCCAGGTCACCTAAGGATGTCAACTCACAAAACCTGCACCAGTAGACTTGAAGGGGGAATCGATCCCATGTCTTTCCGTTTGAACCAAGCACACCTTATCTACCCGGTTAGGTTGGCCCTCTCTGTCTTTAGTACATTTTAACATGTTTTCGATTTAATTGTGTACGATAAAATAAAATAAATGGAACTGGGCCGAGTTGGGGACATGGTCTCAAATACGTTGCATATGGCAAGTACAGAATGTACTTTGAATGACTTTGGAATTTCTTCACCACTGTGGCAGAAGATGTGCTCAACTCACCTCACGACGCCTGGCCTTCTTTACTTTGAGACGCTCCTCCCGATCAGCCATTCACGCTAACCGTTGGTAACTTTAGACTTTTTAGAATGTTGGTAAGCCTTTCAATCCCCTCGAATTTGTCTTCGATAATTTTCAAGCCATCCATTATAAATACAGCGCTACATTTTACGAAAGAGACTTATGAATAAAAACCGACCACCTGTTGACCGCCTAACACCTCCCGCGAGAGCGTAAAATATTTTAGTTATTCCAATATCAAGTGCTGGAATTCTGATGTAGTGAAATTTTTGGTAACTTGCTTCCTTTTTATTGACTTACCTTCCATACTTAGCACACTTCAGGATGAAAATGTTAGAGGTACAGGTTCAGCAAACAGACTGAACACGCTCACAGAACTGTCATGTCCATAATCAAAAGAAATCTAGTGAACATTTTCATTTCTCGGCTGGTCAATTTCTGCAGCATCCCTCTGGATTTCAAGTGCACTAAGAGATACTGCTCCTAGAAGAACAACAATAAATACGGTATGTGCAATTAACATTCATATTCATTTCAATTTAAATCCGACTTGTTGGCTGAATGGTAATCGTACTGCTCTTCGGTTCAGAGGCTTCGATTCCCGGCCGGGTCAGGGATTTTAATCACTTTTGATTAATTCTTCTGGCTCGAAGAATGGGGCTTTGTGTCTGTCCCAGAATTCCCCCATCCGTATTCAGACAACACACCACACTACCAACTATTATAGAAACAGTCGATAGTAATTGCTCGTATATCCCCCATATAAGGTTGGCGTCAGGAAGGTCATCCGGCCGTAAAACAGGGTCAAATCCACATGTACGACGCAGTTCACAACCGCTACATCACAGGCGTGGGAAAAGTGGCAGATGAAGAATCATTTCAAGTTTCATAAGTATGTACAAATAACATAATAGCTCAGTTTTATAAAAAACGATTGATTTAGTCAAAAATTAGACTTAAAATACACCTGCCTATTAATCTCCATATTCAAAGATTTGTGTCCCCTTGCATGAATTTGTGAAGATCCTCTTTCCACTATATTTAGATAACTTTTTAATTTTGTTTCTTACCAGTTTTAATTTTGATTTTTGATTTCGTGTTATTTAATTTCTTCCAAATCTTAGATTTACTTATTTCTGACAAAAGTATCTCTTGCTTTTCTCCTATTTCCCTTAGTGCTTCTGGTTTCGTTCATTATTTATTTCGTTATTTCTTTCTTCGAACTTCAGGAAGATTTCATTCCTCTAATAAAAGAGGATAGCTTGTTATCAGTTCTACAATTTTTTAAAACTGATTGTCTAAACATTCACTGTCGATCCTTGCTATTAAATTCTCCTGGTTTAATCACTTGATAATTATGTATACGAAACTTGCCACTCTGTTCAGTTTATCGTCGACAATCGGTCAGCTTGATGCGAATACGAATGTTCTAAAATCATTAACAGAATTGAAGTGAGCCAAAAACGCATTTTTAAATATTATATTCTTCGTTGTCCATTAATTCGAATAAATATATTTTTAAGATGTTGAAAAACACGCGCACATCACTTTTCAAAGTAGTGCAAGTAAAGTAGGTTCTCTTCTAGCGTAGTAGATAATACATTTCTTTAATTTGGGATGATTATTACGAAAATGTAAGTACATGCTAATCTCTGTAGCACCTACTATAAATATTCGAAGCAAATACTTTGAAGAAACTTCTCAGTTTTATTGATACTACCCTTAAAACAACACCGACATACGTGTTGCCTGTAAATCATTCCCATTTTTGAACTTACGTAATCTATGACCTATGAGCAGACCCCTCGGTGTTATTAGATGGAAGTAGGCTACGTACCGAAGCCAGGTTTCACCCTCTCCCTACCTCAATATCGTAATCATCCCTCATCCAAACGCACAGGTCGCCCTTGGGTGTCAGATAGAAGGACCTGCACCAGGCGTCCCAGCACGAAAAGCTACACCGTAAATAAATTAGAAACCACCCCAAGTACGGTTCCGAATTTATTTATTTATTTATTTATTTATTTATTTATTTATTTATTTATACTATATTTAATTTGACAAGATTAAAACCACACGGTCTTCCCTCATATATTCTATATTTATAAAAATCGTTACAAATATCGTATTATAACAGAACAGTGTTTGATAACTGAGATTATAGATTCAGAATTAAAAGTTATAACTAATTTACACATGGAATAGAAACATATAAATAGATATTAAACTCAGAGCGTTAAAACGTGCACGAAGTATACCAACTAAAATCCTTAAATTTTCATAAACTACAGTACATATAAGTAATTTAAAATTAACCTAGCAACTGGCTGCTATCAGATTTAATTCGGGAGATAGTGACTTCGAACCCCACTGTCGGCAGCCTTGAAGATGGTTTTCCGTCGTTTACTCATTTTCACACAAGGCTAAAACTTAAATAAAGGCACTGTCCTTTCCTTCCCACTCCTAGCCTTCTCTTACCCGATCTTTGCCAAAAGATCTAATCTGTATCGGTGCGACGTAAAACGAGTTATAAAAATTATGTGTATTATTTGGATCACTTATTTAGGATCACGAATGGCTGGTTTGGCCCGCCTCCGTTTTTTTCCAGTACCTTTTCATTCTCAGTTCCCCACCGTCTTTCTCTCTGCTTCCCTGACCTGATTCTTTATCTCAGTGCCAGTCCATCCGTCTTCAGTAGCAGGACCTACCCTAGAAATTAAGAAATAATGAAATAACACTGAAATAATTACAGATACACAAGACGCAGTAAAATATCTATACTCAACCACACAAAAACTGGCTGGCAAATAAATATTATTCTTAAAATGTGAGGATGTTCGTAAACTGTGGACAGCTGTTGGTCGAAGAAATGATACTTGGAATTCTACCGCCTGCACAATATGTTCATCCAATTTTAAAAAAGAGGATTTTGAAAGAAAATCACTTTTTACAACGGCCATTTTTGTGTGGTTGAGTGTACAATATGAATTTAACACTGTGACATTCGGCCTACAAATTAAATATTTAAACATCTAAAAACAATTCGTAGGTTTACTCGGGTTAAACGCACACCAAGTCGAGTACAGCTTGTTTAAATGTGTATTTGCATTCTGTGGACCGCTAATATTGTCAGAAATTCAATTCCAGTCGCGGAACATGGAGATAGTGAAGGAGATGTCGGACTTCATAGATCTGTAGGTTGTGAAGTATGTAGTATTCCTTCAAGAGTAGTTACTGAGTAGCAAGTGCGTTGCCATCCCAGCCTAGTAAACGATTGAGATACTTGATCAAAAATTATCCGAGTTCCAGTTTTCATAGGTGGAATATGTTTCTAAGTGATTCCTACCTCAAGATATTTGACCCAATTCACAAATTCTGTGACGAATACCGTAAGGAAAGTGCGTGAGTTTGTTTTGAGCGGGGTCATCTACCTGGTTAGGAATGCTGTTGCGGTTGCTGATTCACAGGTCTTCACATTCCTCGTTGCCATAGTAAGCATTGTTGGGGCACGCTACCTCACATCATATCCGCAAGCATGTATGAAATGTTATCCAGCAACTGACATCCTTTCTTCGCCCAAACACAGCAATTGGCAAATTGGGCTTACGGTCTCAGTTTTCAAGTCCCTGAGAACCGTGCCTCTATAGAAGTCATAGTATAATAACTACAAATTACAAGACCGTTGACTATTTCAAGAACTTCACGAGATATTGTGAAGATGTCATTACCTCTCTACCGTGGGAAAAAGATCCTCCTATATACATACGTACAATATGGGCACACGCAAGTTTATAATAGTTTATATACAAGAAGTCTCTTATATTAAGCTTGCTTTGTGAATCATTGTGGTGTTTTTATATTGTCTTAAGGGAACCTGGACTGTGTGAATTACGTTCACGAAATTTTATAGACTTTCTTCGAAGCCTATTAAAAATCATTTTGTTAAGTATCACTACCTACTATAAAAAATTCGATGCGTCTAGAACTCTTTTATGAATAACTTGGCAAATTTTTTCATAAGCTGTAAATGATCATCAAATTTTACTTTTTCTATTATCGTAAAGAAACATCCGTGTACGATTTTTATTGATGTATAACCATACATTATTTATAATTTAATTTTAAAATGTTATATACAGTATATATCTAAAATTATTTCTTCAACATTTTCACAATTAATAAAGCATTTTATATTATATTATGTTTAATAGTTTCTGGTACGGGAAATCTGAAAAACTATATTAATCCCAAATTATGTGACAGTTAAAATTTACCCCAGTTCCCAGAATACCTATCTCAGTAGTGTAGTAGGGAATAACGAAATTAGGGTAGTAATGACCTCTCTAACATTAAAACACTATTTAAAGGCCTACAGATCTATAACCTGAGAGTGAATGAAAACAAAAAGGATAATTATCTTATTTTACTACTTGGTAAATTATTGAAATGCATAAGTTTAAGAAAAAACGAAAGAAGAAGACCAATTGTGTTATTCATTCATGCAGCATGTGCACATCAAATTAATTCTAGTAACAGCTCGAATATTCTACGTGATTTTTTCATGGAAATGAACATGGCAAGGACTTATGAAATTTATCAGGGACTTCACGGGAAGGAAGAAATAAAATGTACGACTATCCTCTCGTCAGGAATTGACTGAACATAGATTTGAGTGAGGGTGGGGTGGCGATAGTACATATACATAAACTGGGCGAAACTTGCATTAGATATTTCCCTAACATTCTCAGAAGGGACTGTCATGTGCGTGACAAGGTTTTATTTCAAAATACTATCATATGCTCCTTCCTATTTCAGTGACACGAACACTGCAGGATCAATTGAGCTGGAACGTGGTTCAAATTGAGGCCTGCTTAGATTTTTCAAAATCTTAAAATATGAACCGTTCACTCATTCGTATTCACTGAACGTTTGAAGGTTGTATCGCCTAAAAACCGAAATAATAGACAATTAGCTAAGTTTTCTGCAAATAAGTCATATGTATTTTCTTTGTACCTCTAATGGTTTTCCTTCCCTGTGGGTGGGGGTGGTAGAATGACACCTAGAGCATCACCTGCCTGTCGTAAGAGCCGACTAAAAGGGGCCCACGGGGATCTCAAATTGGGACTTTTCCTTGGTGACCACAGGAACCTCAGCTGAGTCCTGGCATTGTTTCCATTTGTGTCAGATTTCTCACTTTCATCTATCCTACCTGACTTCTCTTGGTCAACACTTGTTCTTTTCTTACGCAGGCGGTATTAGGTTACGAGGCCTAGGGAGTCTTTCATTTTCACGCCCTTGTCTTTCTTCAGCCGATACCTTCATTTTACGAAATGGCGTACTCCTTCCACTTTCCCTCTCATTAGTCTTAATTGAGGATGGTTACCCAGTTGTACGCCAACGGCCGTAGCCGTGTTGAAACACCGGATCCCGTGAGATCTCCGAAGTTAAGCAACATTGAGCGTGGTCAGGAGTTGGATGGGTTGCCACGCGCTGTTGGTGGGGGGTAAAGGGAATGGAGGAGCGGAAAGGAACTGGCCACCCTTCCGCACGTAAACTCTGGCTCAGGAACACCTCTGCGGAGGTTCGGACCTGCCTTCGGGCAGAATAACCCTTACCTACCCAGTTGTACTTCCCCTTAAAACAATAATCACCACCACCACTAACGGTTTTTCCAGGTAATAACGCCTTAACGTATTGAAACACATGTTCCAGAGCACCCGCCAGCGTTCATTGTTCAGCCGGGTACTTGGCCGGTTCTTGCTAAAGTAGGCAACTTATTTCGTTGCCAATGACTTCAAAATTCCACCTTGCACGTCGACGATGGATATAAACAAAACCAACTTTCGGCCACAGTCGGTGATAAGAGTGAAACCGAGCGAGTTGGCCGTGCAGTTAGGAGCGCGCAGGTGTGAGCTTGCAGTTCACCTTTCTCACATGTTAATTTAAGTATATTCTTTGTATTTTTCCTAATCCTGTCTCTATTGTATCTCTCTCTCTCTCTCTCTCTCTTTCCACATGTAAGTTGTGTTTAGATTCTCTCAAGTTTATAAAAATATTTATTCCGTTTTCCGTTTGGTAAATTTGTCGTTGTATTTCCGTCATGCTCTTTCTTCCTCAATTTGTGCCCGGTTTAACTTGTGCGATAAACTAAGTAAATAACTGGGAAACCATTCAGAGGGATCGTAAAAGAGGTCTTCCACTGACGATATCAGGAAAATAAGGAGAAGAGCCACGAAGGGCGTGAAGATGAAAGATTCCTTAACCCTCACAACCGTAATACCGTCAGCGTCCGTAAAGAATAATAATTGGCCATGGAAGCTAAGATAGAAGAGATGGAAATGAGGAGCCAGACGCAAGTAAGTGGAATAAATGCCCGACTCCATTAGGCGAACAGTGATAGCCGCCTCTTGTGACAGGCGGTATTTTTTCACCTCCCTCCCATAAGGTAGGACCCATGCAGGAAGAGCTAAATCGTCTTCAGCTTCCTTCATTTACTCCATCCTTGGCTAGAGTTGCAGTGCTCATTCGGTTCCTTTTATATTCTTGGTACAAAACGGTGGGAAGAATGACAGGAGAGTACTTGGAATTAAGAGATAACGTATAAGTTAGGAATAACCCGGATGGATGAAGCTGTACGTTTAAATCGGATTCGTTGGTGAGAATAATGGACTCAGCTATGGACGGTAAGAGAAGACGAGGGGGACCAACATGATGATCGTTAGACTCAGTCTGTAATGAGATTCCGCCCAATCTGAAGGCACATTACACAAAATACACTGACTGACAGAGCAAATGCAACACCAAGAAGGAGTGGTTCGAAAGGGATGAAAGTTGGGAAAAAAACAGAGACGGCACGGACGAATAATTGATGTTTATTTCAAACCGATATGCAGGTTACACAATGCGCACGGCATCGACTCAGTAGGATGTAGGACCACCGCGAGCGGCGATGCACGCACAAACACGTCGAGGTACAGAGTCAATAAGAGTGCGGATGGTGTCCTGAGGGATGGTTCTCCATTCTCTGTCAACCATTTGCCACAGTTGGTCGTCCGTACGAGGCTGGGGCAGAGTTTGCAAACGGCGTCCAATGAGATCCCGCACGTGTTCGATTGGTGAGAGATCCGGAGAGTACGCTGGCCACGGAAGCATCTGTACACCTCGTAGAGCCTGTTGGGAGATGCGAGCAGTGTGTGGGCGGGCATTATCCTGCTGAAACAGAGCATTGGGCAGCCCCTGAAGGTACGGGAGTGCCACCGGCCGCAGCACATGCTGCACGTAGCGGTGGGCATTTAACGTGCCTTGAATACGCACTAGAGGTGACGTGGAATCATACGCAATAGCGCCCCAAACTATGATGCCGCGTTGTCTAGCGGTAGGGCGCTCCACAGTTACTGCCGGATTTGACCTTTCTCCACGCCGATGCCACACTCGTCTGAGGTGACTATCACTGACAGAACAGAAGCGTGACTCATCGGAGAACACGACGTTCCGCCATTCCCTCATCCAAGTCGCTCTAGCCCGGCACCATGCCAGGCGTGCACGTTTATGCTGTGGAGTCAATGGTAGTCTTCTGAGCGGACGCCGGGAGTGCAGGCCTCCTTCAACCAATCGACGGGAAATTGTTTTGGTCGATATTGGAACAGCCAGGGTGTCTTGCACATGCTGAAGAATGGCGGTTGACGTGGCGTGCGGGGCTGCCACCGCTTGGCGGTGGATGCGCCGATCCTCGCGTGCTGACGTCACTCGGGCTGCGCCTGGACCCCTCGCACGTGCCACATGTCCCTGCGCCAACCATCTTCGCCACAGGCGCTGCACCGTGGACACATCCCTATGGGTATCGGCTGCGATTTGACGAAGCGACCAACCTGCCCTTCTCAGCCCGATCACCATACCCTTCGTAAAGTCGTCTGTCTGCTGGAAATGCCTCCGTTGACGGCGGCCTGGCATTCTTAGCTATACACGTGTCCTGTGGCACACGACAACACGTTCTACAATGATTGTCGGCTGAGAAATCACGGTACGAAGTGGGCCATTCGCCAACGCAGTGTCCCATTTATCGTTCGTTACGTGCGCAGCACAGCGGCGCATTTCACATCATGAGCATACCTCAGTGACGTCAGTCTACCCTGCAATTGGCATAAAGTTCTGACCACTCCTTCTTGGTGTTGCATTTGCTCTGTCAGTCAGTGTACATGGTAATCCTTTTGCTCCACGGAGCAATTATATTCTTTCCTTCTCTATATACTTCACCATTTCATGTCTAATAAGTACGCAAATAAAAAATAAATACTTGCATGCATAAATAAAACAAACATACTAACACAAATATATATACATTGTCTATTGAAAGAAGCGGCATGGATTAGTTAACAAGTTATGGCAACGATGGGATAGGAAAGGGATCAGAGTGAGAAGGAAGCCTCCGTGGCCTTAATTAAGGTACTGCCCTATCATTTGCTTGGTGTGAAAATGGGAAGCCACGAAAAACCATATTCAGGGCTGCCGACAGTGGGTTCGAATCCACTACCCCCCGAATTCAAACTCAGCTTGCAGACCCTATCCGCACATCCAACTAGCGCGGTGCACAGATTAGTAAAGGCACGGTTATTTATAGTAGTATTCCAAAGAGAGCCGTAGTGAAAGACATCGGTATTTATTTATCTTAATGCCTTTTAGTTCCGAGAGAGTCCGACTACATGGCCGACTCGTCTGGTGCAGCCCTTATAAGGCAAATCCTCCAACAAGGGTGGGCGGCAAATTTTGTGTATGGGAAATGAGTGTTTTTTCAGGGGAGGATTGTGTTGTGTTGTGTTTTCTGTGTGAGTTACGGGGATGTGGGGGACAGTACAAACATCGAGTACCCGAGACAAGGGAATTAACCATTTAATGTTAAATTCTCCGACCCGACTGAGATTCGAATCTGGGACTTTCTGAATGGAAGACGACTACGCTGACCATTCAGCCAAGGATCCGAACAAATACTTCAGTGAAAATAGTGTAAGTGAATGTCAGAGTGAGTGGTACAGCACTGACAGGCTTACTACCACAATTTGTTTGAAACATAACTTCACGTTAGTCATTACTGGGCATGAGTAATTCACCGCTTAAAAATCAAAGACAGTGCGATTTGTGCCTGTAATAAAAGGAGCTAGACAGTGAAGAATTAGATACTTCATTGTGATCCATTGCAACAAGTAACAAACATTTTAGGGTGAAATATGCTAGTGATTGCATCTCCCGCAATTTACACATACAGTAGAACCCCGCTTAACCGAACTTCCCTTAACCGTAACCCGGCTTAACCGAAATGCTCTGGCAAAATTGTATTTTAATATTTTCCTTTTACCTTCTCGTTCTTAGCCGTCGATATTAGTAATTCTCTTGCTATATGTGCTGAGAGCTACTAGACCAACCCTAATTTTAAATTATGACTTATGCCAGAATCACGTGTAGCATAAAACAAAACAGTTTCTTACCCTCTAGTTCGTTCAATGATACATTTTTTCTTGAACAAGCAGGAATTATTATTACTATTATTACTGCATTATTCGTCATGAAGTTTATGCAGACGACTCCGACCGTGACAATGGCAGTTTTGAGAATCGAGTTACAGCAGATGATGGATTTAATGCAATGGAGGTAAGATTGATTTCAAATGTTTATTGAAATACAGTAACCCACGCTTAAATTACAGTACTGTAATAAAATGACTGTATACAGTATTCAGTTCAGTAAAGCAAAGCAAAGCAAAGTCACCTCCGTAGAGGCCATGAAGGCCCTTGAAGGAGTGGAAGGTAAAGGCTTCTACCATTGTTAACCTCGGCACGTGATGGGGTAGAGTGGTAGTTCTACGCCCGGCCGCCTTTGCCCCCAGGAATTAACCTGGTACTCATTTTTGGTGTAGGCTGAGTGAACCTCAGGGCCATATGCACCTCCGGAAGTGGAAATCTCATTTCTTAAATTTTACGACTTCCTGACGGGGATTCGAACCGATCACGCCTTTACCGCCTCGGCCAGGCAGCCCCTATTCAGTTCAGTAGTAACAAAAAATTGTTTCATTATTTCAGATTGCTTTGCGCTTTGTTGAACAAAGCGATGAATCTACACCAGCTGATGTATTGTTGATTAAAAACGGTGGCTGACATAGCTGCATGACAGTGCTGCACTAAAAAAAAATCAGAAGAAAACCACTGATTTTATACAATGAGTGGTAATATGTAAACATGTTAATGTTAATATGCTGTATGCATCTTTGCTTAACAGATTTCATGTATTTTTATTTCAACATTTAACTTCAGAAAGTATTTACCGTGTGTCTTCTGAAAAAAACGCGTCAACCGAAGTGGCTCCGCTCCCTTTATTTCGGATAAACGGGGTTCTACTGTATATGGAATTCGGTAGACTTTGAATAACTGTAATAGAAAGAATATTTCATTAGAATGTAAGAATTTGCAATAATTTTTCTAATTAAGTGTTCATATGTAGAAATTCACACGTGTAATATTATTATTCGATGCAACTAATATCACTTGATGTAACGGAACATGCTCTAACAAAAAACAAAATGCATACATTCATCTTCACAGTATGTCTTTCAGTGTTCAGTCTGCAGATCTCTATCAATTAACTAAGCTCCTCCACAGTCCTCCATTTGTAAATAGCTCTGTGGCCTCATTTAGTACTGGTGGTGGTGATTATTTTAAAAGGAAGTACAACTGGGCAACCATCCCCTATTAAAAGTAATAGGAGGGAAAATTGGAAGGGGACAGACATTTCTAAAAATGAAGATATCGGCCAAAAAAAGACAAAGGCCACGAGGGGCTTGAAAATAAAAGACTCCCTAGAATTTGCAGCATAATAATGTCGGGGTCGAAAATAACAAGAGTTGATCAAGGGAGATCGTAGAGGACAGATGTAAGTGAGGAATCTGGTACAAGTAAGTGGAAGCAATTCCTAGACTCAGCTAAAGGCCCCGTGGTTGCCAACCCCCGCTGCCAAGTTAAGATACCCTGGGGCCTCTTTTAGTCGCCTCTTACGACAGGCAGAGGATACCGTGGATATTATTCTACCGCCACCACACACAGGGGGAGGTATCATTTTGTTCCACACATCATATCATTAAAAATTGAGTCTATCCAACGTCGCCTTAGTCTACCTCGTCTTTTCTCTTACCCTCCATGGCTAAATTATTTATATTCCTAGGTGACCTGTCCTCCTCCATTCACCTTAAATGTAATTATTAATTAATTAATTAACAGTTAATAAGTAATGCACTATCGGTCGCCTCTTACTATTTCTGTCCATCGTACATTTTCTCATTTGCCGTGATGGAACCTGACTTGGAAATTAAGTAATTAAAATCTAAAATGAACAATAACAGAGAGCGTTTCGCTGTTAACGAGTCGTTGGATATTTCTGAGGTAAGGCACACGAAGCCTGCGCTTGAGAGATATCGGAGTAGTAGACCGCATGTCATGGACTATTAATTGCGTTTTCTCTAACGAGAGTCATAAACTTGTTTCTGTGTGGAGAGCTTCTATCACGCACCGTGGGGGGAAGTCCATTTTCTAAATCTACGGCACTTGGTTTAAGGTCTAATACTAATAACTACACCTGTCTTCTCTTCTTACTTTCTTCTTTGCTTTTCTAAAATAACAGAGCATCTGCTCTACTTCTCCCCTCTCTCCGCTCTGTCCTTCCTATTCTTCAGTGTCTGGCCCCTTCCACTCCATTATACTTATTCATAACGTGATCGTCTTGCATCATGTCGTTTCTTTTCATCTTCTTTAAAGTGAAACCCCCCGGTGATGTTGGAAGAGTGGGGACTGGTCATATATAAAGTGAAGAGTATTTGATGGACAGCATACACTTGTTCCCTTCGTTCGGACACAGTGAAACAACATGAAGAGTGTGTTTGTACTCAGTGTCCTGCTGCTAGGAGGTGTGACCGCACGGAGTCTGGAGACAAACCATGTGGAGGATGAGTCAGGCAGGAACTTGGATAACGGGGACTCCTATTCTACGTCTTCACTCCTGGGTGACTTCCGTCACGTCTACAGGGTGTACAGTGAGTGTGCCGCTCAGGACCTGAGTTCTTGTCTCAAACTGAAACTCGTTACCGCCCTGGACCGTGCATCCAGGAGTCTGAACGACCTCAAGATTACAGACGGCTTGAGTTTTGTGCGTGATCCATCGGTGGAAGTTCCTCAGGATGGGCCGAAGACTGAACAGGAGTTGGAAGCGGAACTACCTCGCTCCCTGGTGGACAAGGAGGATTCTCTTGATGGGATGATCGTCGACAAAATTCTCAACTTTATGAAGAGCCACACCGTGCAGATGAAGTTCCCCTCTGCCGAGGATCTTCAGAGAAGCCTTTCTGAGGATGGTAAGAACAAATTAAATTATTTAATTATTTAATGTGTATTGTTTCCCTTGATTTTTTGGCTAAGAATTTAGGAAATATATCGGGGGCATGAATGGGATAGACGAGTTAGAAAACTGGACAGCCTTCAACACCACACCAATTCGTACGCGTTTCCGCTAAAAGTGCTGTGGAAATGTTATTTGTTAGGAATGGAAAGATAGAGACCTTCACTTAACTCAAAGTACAGCAGCGGAGTTTGCCTGACGTAGATATAGAAAACCACGGGAAATAATATTGAGGACTACTGGTGGTGGGATATTATCGTGAAATCTCAGAGGTTAACCAACATGGGGTACGGTCAATCTTTGGGTGATACCTGCTGGTAGGGGAGGGAAAATTAGCTCACCATCCTATCCGAAGAAAACTCCAACTCAGCATGTCTGAAGATCAGCAGGAGCATATAGAAATGAAGGGCAGACACGCATATGCAGACCTTAGGGGATGAGATACCTGAGTCCTATATCTTCCTGATTCTCCGTACAAGTGTCTACGGGTTCAAGGACTGCATACGACATAGCTTGATCCCTTGAAGTGCTATATATGGGACATTCCAGGTGACGTCGGGCAAAAGTCTGCAGGAAGAGAACTTGGATGTTTAAAAAAGATCACAAATTTTGACATACTGTAGATATAAATAAAAAAACGTCACAATCAGGATTCTGTTTAAAAACGTTTCTAACTATAATAGCGCTCACAGAAAGTGTCTTCAAAATTATCTATAATATTATTTTTCGTAACATCCCTGGCCCATATTTTTTCATTATCTTCATCATCATTCATCCTTAGAAACAAATAGTAGGATGAGAATTTATCTTTACGCATATAATATTCGTTTTTATCGACATGTAAATCATATGGGCTGTTCATATTGTTACTGACGTTATCATTTTTTAAAACAATATTCCATAATAGAAAAAATATTTGAATAAATGAATGTGTTTAGTTTCGGTATCCGCGAGTGATATAGAAATAAAAACAATAAAAAATAGCGATTGAGGAAAATTTCGCTAGCTGTAGGTCTCATGGTCTTGAAAACGTTCAAATTCTCTCGGGAGCCACAACGTTTGTGGGTTATGATGAGATTGAGCTCCCGCGAGAGGCAGGTAGCTACTCCACAAGCGGGCAGCCACGCAGCGCAGACATTTCAATCTCCTGACGACTGCAGTGCGTGTAGTGTTTCACAAATTGAGGTGTATGTTTCGAACACTAAAAAAACTAAAATCAACTTCACTTCCATACAATTACAAGAAGACCCCCAAAGTTTTATAAAGCTTTCCGTCTCTTGCTTTGAAGATAAAACCTTAGAAAGTTTCAAGATATTTTAAAATATATATTTTAACGTGGTTAAGTAGGTGAAATATAACAAATGTTTAAGGCAACTATTGTTGTATTTTATATAGAATTATCTTTTACAACTGCGTATAAATATAGCTCCTTTCAGTAATAGTTTTTTCATAATATTGTTGTGACGTCGGAGAAGTATGCTATGTTCAACATTTAATATAATGACGACTGTTCAACAGATGAAGCTGGTATTGAGCAGATATATTTATCTCCAACTGCTTTAATTTTCTAAGATATTATTTCAAAATTTCATAAAACATTCTTTTTCTCATGTTTGTTATCTGATTTCACACGGAATGCCTCTCAGAAGGAAATTCAGTAGGAATATAGTGTGGCGAAATCGAAATCGGGACTAAATAATCACCTACTGCTCTTTAGTTTACTTAAATGAGAATGTCAGTAGTGTTTCTTTTTAGTAAAATATGCATATAGTTGTTTCTACTATAGATTTCAGATTATAATTCCATTATAATTAATATAACATTATCTTATGTTGATTATATCATTTTACGTATTTCGCTATTTACTATGCATTCTTATTCAACTTCCTTATCTGTATTTTTTAAAGTCAAAATCACTGATTAAACAGAACAGAATAATTTATTCCTTAATTATAAGGGCCAATACATGTTATAAAATCGAGAATCATTTAATGAAGGAGGTCATGTCATTCACATTTCACTTTCTTAAACTGCGATGCTAACTAAGTTTTAAGATTTCTAGAAATACTGGTGCAGATTCAAGCAATAGCTACCATGATGATGTTCTAATTTCCCACCAATCAGTGCGAGAAATATGAGTCAGAATTCTTCAAAGTTTAATAGAGTGTTCAAGAACTTCCTCTTTCCTGTTAACATAGGAAATGAAACGCTTGGATGGTCAGTTTGTCACGACTGACTAATGATGGTCTTATAATTCACATTGTTTGGAAGATGCAGTCAGCTGATAGAAATGTCACGGTTAAATAACGAAAGAGCCTGAGAAGTGCCCGCGGTAAGAGCAGCACAGCAGCGGCCGCGATTCTCGTAAGGCATACTCTTTCAATTTCTAAAGTCATGTTGTCAGAATTTTTTAATCTTAGATGTCCTTAACTCCTTGAGACCCGAATTTTTGTGTGCTATACCAGTATTTCAATACAGTTTCAATATCATAATATTCTAACGAATCAAATAACACAGAGTATTTCTTTTCCTAAAGGGCAACATGGGAAAATACAACATTTGGATGTGAATAATTATCATTTTAATAAGTTTACTTTTGGTACACTATGCCTAAAGAACGAATTAGCAATGAATTGGGCTGCACGTGGTTGGTATGAAAAGGGATCCTCCAAATGAGGCTATTGCAGGTGGAACACTGTGAAAAACCCTGCAGACTTCATACACTTTTAACTGCCTGGGTCAAAATATGACTAGACGTGAGCAACGGAGTTGGGATAAAAGGAAAACAATTGAAGAGAATTCTGTAGAGAGAAACATTATTCTCTTTTATCCGCGTCACGGAAGGCTATCTACGATGAGATACCTGTTTTTTTGTTGTTGTTTTTTTACATTTTGCTTTATGTCGCACCGACACAGATACTTCTTATGGCGACGATGGGATAGGAAGGACCTGAGAGTAGGTAGGAAGAGCCCCAGCATTGGTATGAAAATGGGAAACAACGGAAAACCATCTTCAGGGATGACGACAGTAGGGTTCAAACCCACTATCGTCTGAATGCAAGCTGCTAGCTATGTGACCCAAGCCTCACAGCCACTTGCTCGGTATTGTACCTGTTTACTGAAATCTCTGCTCATACCTGGTGGACATGGCCAGGGGCGTCAAGTTGTTAGCCGGTTCGAATCCCGTTGGTGGGAGGCTATGAGAGCTGCTCGTCTTACTTGGAAACTGCAAGGAGCGAGGCAATATCTCTTCAGCCATATTGCTTGCTTTCATTGGTGGAGATAGCAGTGGTGATATCATACAGTTTCTAATCACTAGATTGCGTGCCAAAATTCTGAATTGATTCCCAAACCTGTGACAATATTCATATGGAGCGACGGCATATTACGCTGTACGTCGGAGGGAGATATTAACATACAGATAGTTGCTGAATGCATGTTCTTCAATGTGCCAAATTTTCTCGGCCACTCCGACAATTATCTCGTGGAATATTTCAGAAGTGACTTCCAGCCCCTGAGGAGTTGTGACGCTCCACTTCACGTGGAATGACTCAGTAATCATTGTTACTAACATAAAAAACGAGAACTAGTTAATTAGTACTGGCACTTGAGGGCACGCGGCCTGGTTCAGTTAGGAAGCAGGTTGGATCATCAGCAATAACACGTCCATCAACAGCTGGTGGGCAAAACAATAAATTGCGATAGTATTAGCTGTAATTCCTCCAACCGTTAACTCAGTTACATCAGCACGTTAAGTTCAGTATCTCCCATATGGAGGTCTGAAATACTCAATAATTTCGTATGCATTCTCACTAAACGTTTTCTAAACCCTATCGAGGATGTAATGCGAAGTATATAGTAACAAGTAGTACACCTCCATCGGGTACCTTAGCATGTTTACAATATTTAGACACTTTGGGGCTGACAAAACATAGCATTGAACTTCACCGTATCGGTTTCATTAAATAAGAATAAGGGTAGCCCGTGCCAAGCGAAATACTATATAAGCACTTCTTATTTGCTTTTGGTTAACTTTGAATGCATAAACCAATACTTTCAGAATAACGCATTCATTAGAGTTCAAGAATTGGAATGTTACATACAACAGACTGCATTCTGGCTTCGCAATGTGACGAGATTTTAATATTTTTCCTCAAGAGAGAGTGAAATGAAATAACGTATGGCTTTTAGTGCCGGGAGTGTCCGAGGACAAGTTCGGCTCGCTGGATGCAGCTCATTCGATCTGCTGCCCGTAGGTGACCTGCGCGTCGTGGTGTTGGTGATGAAATGATGATTAAGACGACACATACACTCAGACCCCGTGCCAGGGGAATTAACAAATTATGGTTGAAATTTCCGACCATGCCGGGAATCGAACCCGGGATCCCCGCGACCAAACGTCAGCACGCTAATCATTTATCCATGGAGCGGGACCTCAAGAGAGAGTATAAGGCAGGTTTGGGACGGTGGCATGAAACAGAATTGTTTCTTATTTTGGATAATTTACAGTGAGGTCTCATGCACTGTAATTTTGCGCATCTTCTTGGAGATTTTGACTGGTGTTTTCTGTTATCGCTGAAGAAGAGAAATGATCATTTTCTCGAAGCATATAGGATAAGGAATGATGAAATTAATTAAATTAGTAATCACCATATATTGTTTGTTGTGATGAAGGGATAGCGTGCCTGCCTCTTACCCGGAGACCCCGCATTTGATTCCCGGCCAGGACAGGGATATTTACCTGGATCCGAGGGCTGGTTCGAGGTCCACTCAGCCTACGTGATTGCAATTGAGGAGCTATCTGACGGTGAGATTGCGGCACCAATCTAGACAGCCAGGAATAACGGCCTAGAGTCGTGATGACCACACGACACCTCGAAATCTGAAGGCCTTCGGATTGAGCAGTGGTCGCTTTGTAGACCAAGGCCCTTCAGGGCTGTAGTACCAAGGGATTAGTTAGACATTTATATACTAATTATGCACATTAATTTGTACTGACAGCCCTATTTTTCTCACAGGTTGTTAAAACATAAGTAGTCAATACGGATTAGAATAACTAAGGAAATAAATTAAATCAGGAGAAAATGGAGGAATATCAACTGTCAATAACTACCTTTCTATGCTATTTCCACAGATGTTTGGAGTACGACATGTTATAACCCCTACTAATTTCGCAACTTCCCATGCCGTGTGGAAGAGTGGGCAAGGAATTACTTGAATCCAATTTTCATTCTTATCTGTTACTATACGAAATTCTAGATCTTAGTCACAACATCTAGGGGTTACTGCCTCCTCTGCGTAACGTAATCTGCTGTCCTCGAAGACTCGGGCTCGATTTCCGGTACTGGAAGAATCCCAGAATAGCAAGAGAGCTGGTATGTGGTTAAGAAAGGTACATGCAGCTCATCTTCATTACAGATGTGATCGAGCACACGACTTCAGACACTTTATGTAGCATGTTTAACGTTGTAAAAACATATGTACATATATTCTGGGACGCTACGATGAGAAAGAGACATAACTGTGAATATATTCGACATGGCTTCAATTACTATACAACCCCGGTATTTGCTTTGTGTGAAAATAAGAAACCATGGGATACCTTATTCAGGCTGGCTGTGGTGAAACCCACCTTCTTCCGAATTTAGAGCTACAGTTCATGTTGTAATAGTTTCTAATATCTCACGTTAGAAAGTGAACACGGAGAGTTAATATTGCGATGGGTGTCAAGGAGGTCATTGGCAATGAACTGCCCATTCAGTGAAAGTGCGCGTGTTAGAAGAGCGGTGCTGTTCACAGTCTGACGTGAGCTCAAGAGCTGAATACTCTCGCTGCTGGGGAAAGACAAACAACAGTCAACTGCGGATAGAGACTCACTTGAAAAATTGTGAAACATTTGTGGATACATCAAGCAATCATTAGACTTTAATGCCTGACATCTGAAATCGAATATTTCTACCGTCTTGACGTCAATTCACATCCTAATTTTTATTTATTTTACGTATTCAAAACGTGGGATTACAAAACTCTTTTTAGCATGCATCCACTTTAAAATTAACTAAATAACAAAATATGTGAAACAGAATGACGGGGGTAGATATAATTAAATGAGACGAGAAGCCCAGAATTCAGCAGTCCGGATAGTCTTGTCAGTCCCCGTTGACGCGCCACGCAATGCGCAATCTTCCTCTAGATGTCTGCAAATAAAAAATTGTTCCGGATTCTGCAGATTTCCGCAGACACAAAGCTCATATGCTATGATAAAGCTCCATATCTTAAGGCTGGTTAAGCGCCTTCCATGTTGCGCCTAGGAAAACTGATATATGATAATATTTCAGCACAGAACTCTGACCCGAAAGGTTCTGTCATCCAAGATTCAGTATTACATGAAATGTATCAACGTGTTTTCGCTTTAAGTGATACACGTTCTGCGGGTCGGTATTCCTCCCATCAATAGTGTCATATAGCTGTACTTCGAGGCGCAGCGACGATATATTATGTTATGACTATACCTCGGATTTGTAGGTTTTAATAGGTTAGAATGCAAATTAATTTAGTTTGTAGGAAGTGTCATGCAACCCGTTGAACCATAATGTACGAAGAGTAGCATAAATTCAGGGAGTTCTATATGCTGTACCCCTAATTTATATGCAAATCACATAGCATAACCGTTGCACAGTGTAGGGTATGCTTGTTACTGGCTAAAGTAAGTTTGCATTCTAACCTATCAGCACCTAATAATGCGGACTCTAGTTATGACCATGAGCAGACTCCCTCGTGTATGAAACTGCGCCACTGTTGTACTCGTCGAACTTCAGCTTTTTCTCGACCTCAGTCTCGAGGTTTGGGGTTTATATCCGAACATGGGGTGACGAGGATCGTTTTCGTGCCTCTTTTTCTTAACTTCTGCCGCTGCTTTTTCGTCAAACGTCAGGAGGTGCGATACCCCTCAGACAGTAAAGTTACTGCAATTGACATCTGTTACAACACTTCCTGCATGATTTAGAGCAATATAAAGTGGTCTTGCATGAACGGAAATTTGCCATGCTGGTGCAGAATACTCAGCTGCAGAGAAACATAAAGCAAGAGCAGATGTGCGGAGAGACGTCTCATGGCATTCTCCATCGATATTGAATAATTTCTCCTGAGAAACAACCCTTGTGCTCAAACAAGTTCAAGAACAATGTAGTCAGAAGAGATTTACAGCAAGATAGAGGAAATAAAGCATGATAGAAAGAAGAACGGTGTTCTACGGACATCGGAAGAGAATGGACTTCTACTAGACTTATATTCGAAAACCCCGATCAGATGTCCAAAATAAGTCTGGATTGTTTCCAAGAGACTGAGAAGGATATATAGTTAAAGGACATACGTGAAATCTCCGTAGTAGATGGAATTATTTTGCGTCTGAATAGCCAACTGTGAAGTTTTCTAGTGCATCAAAGTCTGCTCAGAATAAATTATGGGGGCTGCCAGACGAAGAACTATACAAAACTGGCAAAACAATAACATCACTCATCAACACTTAAGACGGCCGTAAACAAAGGAAAGGAATATAAAATTGATATAATATTAAATATATAGTACATAATAATAACGGTAAATGATATACTATGACCGAACGAGTTGGCCGTGCGGTTAGGGACTTGCAGCTTAGAGATTGCATTCGGGAGATATTCGGTTCGATCCCCACTGACGGCAACCCTGAAGCTCAAAGTCCCCATAAAGCCTATATGTATTGGTGCGACGTAAAGCAAATTGTAAAACAGAAACAAAACACAAAAAATGTTATACGATGACAGTTCTAAGTACAATGGGTTGATGGATGGCATTAAAATTTGGCCCACGCCTAAATGAAATGGAGACATTGAAGCTGACATTAGTGGAGACAAACAAAGGCTGGTGATAAATATATTTTTTTAATTTCTTTTAGTTGATACAGATTTTAAGTGACACCTTGGTATTTTTGCAGGAGTTCTGTCACCAGTGCCGTGAAGTCTGTCGTATTTACACTGTCAAAAATAATGATGACTAGACACGAAACCGGAATGTTTCTATGGAGTAAAACACTAATTTTGTGATCGGAAGCAAAATGACGCAAAATCACAAAATGATCGAGACCCATAACTCACATGTGAAACAAAATAAACATCAAATAATTTAGAGACATGCACAGAAGCATAGTTAAAACTTCACGGACTCATCTAAAGAATGACCTCTGACACACTCAAAAGGAAAAATCAAAATAGACACGATCGATCGACAAAATTCAAAACTGCCTAAATTGGCCGGAATCATATGAAAAGAAACCCAGCACAGGGCGAATTTTAGTTCCATAATTCATAATTGGCATGTTGTTTAGGAGGGAAAACTGAGGAAAGAAGGAAATACATGTGGAAATAAATTAAGGCTAGGAAACACCTGTGAATAATTTGCTTTCTCCTATTTGCAATAAAATAGGAATTATAATAAAAATGTTCCCAGCTACCGACAGGGCGTGACGGCTGGTTTCTCAATTAGTCTGGTCAATTAGTTTGTATTTTCAAAATGGAAATAACGTCACTGTCCTTCAGATTCCATGTAACAATAGACGTTCCATGACTATGGTCAGAGTCTCTTAACTTACAACAAGAGGTCTGCTAGCAAGACAAATAAAGGCAGCTTACGCGTTCAACTCGAGCTGGCGCACTACACAAGGCCACTGACTGCTACTTGGAGAACTTTCTGTTTCATTCAGTTCGTCGGACCTACCGCAGCCTAATTCACTGACATATAGTTAACAATTCCTCGCCGTTTGTTGTTATATTTACATTATGACAAATATTTTGTAAAATATTTTTCCTCGGAAAGAGAAACAAATGTCATGGATGTTACCCTTTTCTAAATCGTTCAACACCAGCTGAAGAGCAGTATGTATTGTACTGCCTGGCAGCTAATGTACACTTCCCAAAAAGTAGTGACTGGTTGAAAATATCATGGGCGCAACAGCTCCCAAGGGCTATGGCCTAACAAGCGACCGCTTCTTAGTCCGAAGGCCTGCAGATTATGAGCTGTCGTATGGTCGGCACGACGAATCCTCTTGGCCTTAATTCTTGGTTTTCTAGACTGGGGCTGCTATCTCATCGTCAGATAGCTCCTCAATTGTTATCACGTAGTCTGAGTGGACCTCAAACTAGTCCTCAGATCTAGGTAAAAATCCCTGGCTTGACCAAAAATCGAACCTGGAGTTTCCGCGTGAGAGGCAGGCACGAACGGCACTTGGTGTTCCCGAACGGTCGTCCATCTAAGTACTGACCATCAGCATAGTTGCTCAACTGCGGTGAATGACGAGAAACCGTGCATTCAGCATAGTATGGCCGTTGGTAGAGATTGGTTGAATAAAGTAAAATTCCCTAATGCAAACACAATCGAACACAATTATCATAGAGGTTCCTTGGCTAGCTGCTGTTTTGTGGTAACTGCTTTACGTCGCACGGACTGTTAGAGGTCTTCTGGCGATGGTGGGATAGGACGAGGAAGTAAATTTGACCTTAATTAAGGTAACATGGGAAACCAAAGAATGCTGCCGATGGTAGGGTTCAACCCACCATTTGCCAACTGCAAGCTAACAGCAATGTGACCCATACCCTGCAGAGAACTCCCTCGGCGTGCTGAGGTATTTCTGACGTAAAAATAAATCGAGATTTTTTTCTTTTAAGAAGTTCACAAACTTGAAGTTGCGTTTTTTCGCATTTAGACAATACATTCTGGCCAGTGGCCAACATTGATATGTAAGCATCCAAGTGTTACATCTGAATCCTGCGGGGTAAGAACATTTTTTTTTTTTTTTGCTATGGGCTTTACGTCGCACCGACACAGATAGGTCTTATGGCGACGATGTAAGAACATATCTTATACACTGTATTATTATTAAGAAACAAAGAATGGAAATGAAGAAGTCCTCTCCCTAGATTATTATGAGGAAAATGCTTTAGAATTATCTCAGGTCATAAATCATAGTTTTAAATTACCCTTACAGTATTTAAAAATAATAATATTATTGAGGGCAAACACTTTTCTGAAAGGATGCCGGAACACATACAACTAACTAAGAGTGTTGGCTGTCAAAGTACTGCTTCCCAGTCAGATTGCGTGCACCCATCAGACATCTTTTCAGTTGAGCTTAGAGAACCTCCTTCCTACCTTCAGTTTAGGATTAAAATCCTTGTTCATAGCTAAGAATCGAACACAGATTCTCCGATTAAGAGGCAGACAGACTACTCTTACATCACGAGGCTGGTTATTTTACGAGTTCCCACGCGCTTCAAAATAACTCCCATGTTATCTGATGGGGCAAGTCAATTCTTATCGCCATTTATAACGCCTAGAAGGTATGCACAGTAACTTAACTGCGAGGACGGACAAGTTGCCGGCTTAACTCCTAGCCATTCCAGTGCAAGGACACCTGTAGTATCACTACTGTACAACGTATCATCGCCACCCCGGGCTGAATAATCCTGCTGTACGGATAATAATGCGAATGGAGTTATGTTCCAACCTGGTAATTGCTCCCCATCGTTCAGAAACCTCTTGATTCTGATCACACTCTTGCAGTCACTTCCCAGTGTATTGCTAACCTCATGTCTCTTTATGATTCTATTGTCCGTATTTGCGGTGTTCATTATAATCCTGCAGAGATAGTACCGATTTAAAAATGATATGTCACGGAGATCAGGTCATGAAATCTGATTATCTGATTAAATATACATACATATATTCAGAGAATTAACACCTCCCCCGTAAGAAGGTTGCCCATGAGGACAAAGAATATGGGAAGAAAAAACCCTACAATTAGACGAAAGTGACGTCATTATGCATGCAGTTTTAAGTAGAGTGCACAACAGGCAGACATACCCACCAAACCCTGCCTTTCCATTAACCTAAATACTAAGCACAGCAACTGAACTGAGAAATAAATAAGTTATCTAATACGTAAGCCTGGCTTACTGGTGTACTGGTCGTTGGTTTAAGCGTCCCTAGGTTCGACCAGGCCGAGAATTTTAACTTCATATATGTAATTCCTTTGGCTCGGGGATTGGGATTTGTGATCGCCTTAATACACAATTTCATCATCATAGTATATAGCACGGTACCAACCACTACAGAAGCACGTGGCAGAGAAAAGACAAGTTTACAGACAAGAAGGGCATCTGGCCGTAAAACTGATCCTATTCACATTACTGCATAACCCAGACAATTCGAAGAATGCCATGAAATAAGAAATAGTTTTCTAATATGTGTCTCTCAATAGTTTCTAAGTCGTAGAATATGTGGTCAGTTATGCTGAAAATTGTTTTAAGAGGAAGTGCAAATTGGTAATAATCTTTTCTTAACACCAATCATAGAAAAAAGGACAGGTACGGCCTTAGAAGAGTGAATAGTGAAAGGCACGAAGGGTGTGAAAGTGAAATACAACCTAGGCCTCGCAAACAAAGAACGTCAGGTTGGAATGGAAGAAACGTTGGTCAAGGGACATTGGATACAAAATTTGAAACTTGGGGGGCCGGAACAAGTAAGTGAAATCTTTTTTAGACTCAATTAAGAGAGCAGTGGTCGCCAATCAACGCTCCCAATGTAAGAGCCCTTGGGGATTTCTCTTCCAGTCGCCTCTTACGACAGAAATGAGATGTGAACGTCTCCATCCACAGGGGAATTTTTACATACTAAATTATTATTTTATTGCTGGGGATGATTAGCTGAATGTCAGGCTCCTTACAAGAGCAACAATTCATGGTGTATTTCATTATTTAGATGGGAGATCATAATTATCTCTTGTACTCCTAAAGAACGTAGGAGATTCACAAGTCTGTCATAAAGAGGCTTCATGGAATGTCTTTACTTGTTCAGCGTACAGTGCAGAGAATGGGCATGAATTAACCTTTATTTTTACGAGTTTTTTATCCTCAGAGTTCCTTGAACTTCAAGCGCTTAGATTGTTCAGGTTCAATGACAGCAAGTACGTAACCACAAGGTCGCACGGAAATGAGCGGAAGACAGATGTCTGATATTATATAATTTAATATTTTGTATGATGTTGATGTTAGTGATTATTGTTTTAAGAGGAAGTACAACTAGACCACTATGCTCTACTGATGAAAGTAATAAGAGAGGATAAAAAGAGAGTGAAATCCTTCTAGACATAAAGATATCGCTAAAAGAATGAAAGGCGTCTAAATGAAAGACTCAATAGGTTTCAAAAACGGTATGCCGTCGGGGTCGAAGAGAAGAAGAGTTGACCACCGGACGTCAGATAGTAAAGATAAAAATGAAAAGACTGGCACAAGTAAGTGGTAACAATGCCAGACTCAGCTAGGGTGCCGTGGTTGTTACCCACGCTCCCAAGCTGACAGAACCTGCTGCCCCTTTTAGTCGCTTCTTACGGCAGGCAGGGAATACCGCCTCCATCCACAGAGGATTATGTAATGCTGTAACATATGAAAGAGAAGGGGCTCAGGTGGCAGAGCGCTGATTGTCTGAGACCAGGATGGGTGTTAGAACATGTGATCAACTACCCCATCTCATGTCGATAGATGACGAAGAACTCGCGCGAAATATAATTGCAGAATTCCAAAGCAGTTAGCGGGATGTGAAACAATAGCATAATCAGAAATTACCACCACACCGAATCACTTCCAAATCGTTTGCTGAGTGAAAGCAAATAGAGCACCTTAAATAAGCAGGAAAACCCGCCGCCGGTTTTTGGACACACACTATGCAACTGTGAGCCGTACAAAAAATAATACCACTGCCCAGTGAAGATTCAGGAAGTTCCACACGGTTGTCGGATGACTCCTTGCTTATTTATTTCACCATCCCAGACAACTCCTTTCACTGATTAACTTGGGTGTGGTTAGTAGTAGGCCACACGGAGTTCCAAAAATTGTAGCCTACTGGCCCGGTTTGGATGACAAGCATCTCCAAAGCAGGTCACTTGTACTTCCCTTTTGAATAGACTACAACATATTTATGTCCTTATTCGGACACACCGCAAGAAACCACATTCTGGTGAGGTGTAAACGGAGTATTCTTCGTAATAATTTAACAAACGATTTAAATGATCTTTCATAATCAGAGAACGAGTATATTGCCCCGCCTCAGACAGATATATTCCAATGGATTTAACTGCTTTTGCTTTTGAATGTTTCTTATTTAATTCGTTCTATGATCTAACATTTTATGCTTGTTGGTTTGTCTTTTAATAATGAAAGTGCTGGTATAATTCGTTTTTTAACCGAGTAGACTTTGCAGAGTCTGTTAAAGTTCTTTCTTCTTCTGCCAATACGAGCGAGAAGTACTCAGTACATGGTAGTTGTAACATCATAACCATCTTCTTCAAACTTTGGTATGGTCCTGATGGTGAACTATTTTTCCATATGTGATTTAGTTGTACAACCAGATTCCCTTCGTGATGTCAACCCTATGCAGAAGAATGCGTTTCTGTAGTGGTTCACAGTATGGTGTGGCGAATGTTTTTCCTCTTTAGGTGTAGTGAGATTTGAAGAAGTAAAGGAATATGAAAAGACAATCAAAACTGAAGAGGTGTAGGCCTATTTACCATAAAATAAACTCATGGACGTGACATAGTTTCTGGTGAAAAAGTAAACAAATATGGACAGTGAAGAGAGGGGAAGTGGTGATCTATATTAACTGTTAGAATTACTGTGTAAAAATAATAGATATCCTACACGTGATGAACCGGACGTAAATCTTGTTTATGACGCAGACCGTTGGTCCTTAAGAGCTGTACACGTAAAGAGAATTTGAAACAGATACTATCAACTCCTGTAGAACTTGAAATGATAATCTAATAAAAGTGATTGAATAAAAAAGAACATGGTTAAGTCAACAAAATATTTTAGAACCATCAGAAAGAGAAAGTTTGAATAGCATATCAATGTGTTTCGATATATTTTACTTCCTCCACATTATCATAAAACGGGTGATATTGAAGGCAAATGAAGTATCACATTATACTTCGTTCTTTATTTTCCAGGTTTCTGCTCTTTTGGCCTCAGTATTTTTCTTAACGTCCATTCAGCATCTTTCTACCATCATTCGTTATTTATATTATGTTCTTTTATGAATTAATCACCTTCAAGTTCTTAGATTTGTTCTGAGTTTTCTTTGTCCCTATTCATTCTGAGAGTACGTTTAAACATTTCCTAATATGTTTTGTACGTGCATAAGTACGGTCGTTCTGGAGCATCCAGTAACTCATCATAAAAATTGTTCATTCATAGCTTCAATAGATATTTTTATTTCAATTTCCGTACGTTTTCTTTGCTTCCTTCCTCACAACTTTCTATACTTATATTTCCCTTCGTCTCTGGAAGCTTCCTCAGTTGTTCCCAATACCTTTCACAAGTCTGGTAAAGGAAGAAAGTAAAATATTTCACGAATGAATAGATATAATCACCAAATCCCTACAGATTGTTTTTGTTACACATTACTCGTCAAGTACAACCAGCAAACCATCCTAGTAGGGGAATGGGTGATGCTGAGTACTTGATACTCCCTGCTAATGCATTGTACCCCTGATTGATGGATCGTTCGTTCTACTGATGAAAAATTAATAGCTCATCATCCTTAAGAGATAAAACTGGGAAGATTTATTAAAGGTATTTGACTTAAAGGTATGAGGTAAGTAATTAGAACATCTAGCCCAGAATTAATTATTTTTATATTACTTTCATTCCCCACCCTGAAGGGGTGAGGCGGGCAACCCAGAGAGATATTCACTGTCCCGGAGAATGGGCATGTTAAAGGAGGAGAGAAGGGTGGGTGAGGTGGATGGAAGTACGTTGTAAAATATTAGAGGTACTTTTTATTCTGTTTTGTATCTATTTCATGTAGTAGTCAACAAATATATCATTATTAACGTTCACTGTGCATGTGTGATACGGGAAGAGTAACAAGATTCGGGCAACACAATTAAATAACCTAGAACTATTTTCTGTGATAGTACTGTATTATTTGTTTTTAGATGTTAATTATAACACTTTGTAAACTGCAACTTTAAAACCTGTAGTCAAGTTTCACTAAACCCACCCCCTTGTTTCAGGTCGTGGCAAGAAGGGCAAATTGGGCGGGCTGCTGCTCCTGCCCCTCATGATGGCTGCCATGATGATCCCTCTCGCCCTTGGAGGGTTGGCACTCCTGGCCGGTAAGGCACTGCTCGTCAGCAAGTTGGCACTTGTGCTGTCCGCCATCATCGGACTGAAGAAACTGCTGAGCGGCTCTGGAGGCGGCCACGAATCTTCCTACCAGGTGGTGTCTGTCCCTGGAGGAGGTGGCCATCACTACGGCCGTAGTCTGCAGGGTGAGGCTGCGCAGCAACTCGCCTACAGAGCATACGCCCCTTCAGCCCCCGTGTCGTAAAGAAACTCTATCTCCTCCCCATACTGAACAAAACATTACCTTGAAGAACGCACACTTTTTGAAGAGAACATAATTATGCCATCGTCAAATAATGTATGTTTTATTTATATATTGTATTTATTTTGCATCGTCTAGTTGTACAAAAATTATTATTAACTCGAACGCGTACTTATGTACAGGAAATGCGCAGTACAGATCCTACATGGTAGATTTTATATACATAACTGCGAAAGAATTTCCTCGCTTATTCCCTATGTTGATTGTGGATAATTAGTTGAGTTACAATTAATTGAACAATTAATTGAAAAAGTCATATAAAGTTCCTGTTCAATGCCAAAGTGGGACTGACTACCATATCCTGGCCGTATTTAAACGCTTCTATCTTAAATTTTTCAGATCACAAATTTCATATTATTTGAACTCTCTACTGCTGCTCTTTCACTTGGTACAGTGAATGGAAAGAAAATAGACGATAGACGTACCCAATCTAGAATATATCTAACTATTCAAATTCCTTCGCATTTCTTCACTTAATCTACATGGACGACTCACACTGGTGCTAGTAACATGTTGAATGATAAATTGTAACTTCTCGAAATGTCTGATTTTCCATTTCCGTTAAGACGACAAACAAAGAATGTTTAGTTATTTTTAAAATACAAGATGAATATTTAGAAAAAATATAGTATTGCAGGATAAAACATATATTAGGTTTCAGTACTGAGAAATTGTGCTTTATTCTTCAGACTAATTTAACAATTCACGCTATGACTTAATCAACGACTACACAGACGAATGACAGTTAATTTTGTACAAAGAGGACTTGCTCGTGACTTCAGTTAATGAATGAAGTATTATATTATCAAACTAGTTTAACAAGATCTCTGAAATCGCTTCCTCTCTCTAGTAATTTTCTTTTTGTATATAGAACGTAACAATTTCTTAGCTTCACTAACTCGTTAGATTTGCCTTTTAACTCTACTGTTACTTCAACTTCTTCGGTTACTTCCCGCAGACCTTGTTAACATGCCCTTGCTTCGATATTCTCGTAATTGTTTGTAATTTAAATCTTCATCCTAATTAGACCAATAATTTATTTGAAGGGCCTGTAATGCTAATTTACAGTGTTCAGTATTGAGCCAGTTCCCTGTAAAAGACACGACAGCACTGACCCAGTATTACCGCTGTTCAGACGACAGACATGACTATTTCAGACACAAACTCAATATTTTTACAGATATTAATCTCAAGACCGCCACTGTTAAAAGTATATATTTATTTTGAAGATATTTAAGGTAATTGTAAGTTGAAGAGTTATTGTTAGTTATTTATATTGTTATTACAATGTTGTATTTATTAATGCACTTGTACCTTTGTAATAAAATATTTTATGAAAATACTTTTACTTATTTTAAGCTATGTCCATAATGGATTTACCTTACTGATTGTATCCATGAGCACTAAAATGGATGAAAGTTAAAACTAACTTGTGAAGACCTCAATGAGATACTTTCTTCATTCACACGTTGAAACACATAATGATGTTGTTTGAGTCATCAGTCCATAGACTGGTCTGATGCAGCTCTCCATGCCACGCTATCCTGTGCTAACCTCTTCATTTCTACGTAACTTTTACATCCTACATCTGCTCTCATCTGCCCATCATATTCATACCTTGGTTTACCCTACCCTTAATACGGCCTAAGCTTCCCTCAAAAACCAACCGAACAAGTCCTGGGTGTCTGAAGATGTGTCCTATCATTAACCAGTCTCTTCTTCTCGTCAAATTTAGCCGAATCGATCTTCTCTCACACAATCGATTCAGCATCACTTCATTCGTGATTCGATGTATCCATCTCACCTTCAACTTTCTTCCGTTACACCACATTTCAAAAGTTTCTTTTCTGAGCTATTTACCATCCATGTTTCAATTTTATACAATGTCAAACTCCAGACTAAAGTCTTCAAAAACACTTTCTAATTCATATATCAATGTAGGTCGACTGGCATCTTGAAAATGGTGCATGCAGATGACGGCCACTACTGTGTAAGATCTAGAAATAATAGCTGACGAGGAGAAGGTGGAACTCATACAAGTTGACTGCATAAAGCAGAACCTTGAGATCACATTAAAGGGGAAACCTCTTAAGCAGGTATCCATTTCAGTTACTCCCAACAACGTTTCCTGGTGGCATTTGAGTGTTTAATACCATTCCATAGCGCTGGATTCGAGCACATCAACGAAATCCTGTGGGATGAAATGAAATGGCATATGGCTTTTGGTGCCGGGAGTGTCCGAGGACATGTTCGGCTCGCCAGGTGCAGATATTTTGATTTGACTCTCGTAAGCGACCTGCGCGTCGTGATGAGGGTGAAATGATGATGAAGACTACACGTACTGTACACCCAGCCCCCCGTGCCAGCGAAATTAACCAATGATGGTTAAAATCCTCGACCCTGCCGGGAATCGAACTCTGGACCCCTGTGACCAAAGGCCAGCACGCTAACCATTTAGCCATGGAGCCGGATTCCTGTGAGATATTAAACGCACACACGAGTAACTGAAGGTATTTTAAAATTATAACAATATGTTTTTAGCTGAGGGTCTGATTAGCGCATTGATTTAGCAGCTAACTTTCCTTCGAACGGCTGAGGTTCAATACTGGAGAATTCCGGCTTGGGATTCCCAGCTAAGAGGCCACGAAGCGTCAGGAAGGTCCCAAAAATGACTGAAATGAACTAAGGAAACATATTATTATTATTATTATTATTATTATTAATATTATTATTATTATTAATTTTATTTGTAGTATTACTTGACTTCAAATTAAATTTTCTGAGGATTATTATATAATAATGAACATCGTTTCTGAAGATGTGCGTGGAAGGGAATTCAGGCGAAGTGGCCCGGTTGCGTTGACACAAGGAAGTAAGACAAGAGCTATGACTCAAGGCGCTCTTGAACTGGAGTAATTACTTTTTTTTTCTAACAAATGCGACGCAATAGGGAAATATACTGGTGGCAAAAATTGACGTAAAAACTTAATTACCCAATAACAACAACAACGAGAGTACAACAAGCAATTCCATGGAAAGAAAATAGTACAAGAAATACTACTAGTTTAACATTCTAAATCCAGCCTCATCATATACAAATTCATTCACAACTTAAGTATTCTTTTTTCTTAATCTGTTTACGATCTAGAAATAATAGCTGACGAGGAGAAGGTGGAACTCATACAAGTTGACTGCATAAAGCAGAACCTTGAGATCACATTAAAGGGGAAACCTCTTAAGCAGGTATCCATTTCAGAGGGACTCAGCGAGGGATCCCACCCTTACCGCCTCAAAGGCAGTGTCCTGGAGCGTGAAACATTGGATCGGGGGTTACAACTGGGGAGGATGACTAGTACCTCGCCCAGGAGACCTCATCTGCTAAGCTGAACAGGGGCCTTGGTGGGGGATGGGAAGATTGGAGGGGATAGACAGGGAAGAGGGAAGGAAGCGGCCGTGGCCTTAAGTTAGGTACCATCGCGGCATTTGCCTGGAGGAGAAGTGGGAAACCACGGAAAACCACTTCCAGGATAGCTGAGGTGGGAATCGAACCCACCTCCACTCAGTTGACCTCCCGAGGCTGAGTGGACCTCGTACCGCTTTTCAAATTTTGTGGCAGAGCCGGGAATCGAACCTGGGCCTACGTGGATGGCAGCTGATCACACTAACCACTACATCACAGAGGCGGACAACTTAAGTATTTCCATTGCTTAACACTACGGCTTGCAATACCATAGGTTGAGTTTAGTACTAGGGCTGGAATGGGGTCCACTCACCCTCGGGAGGTCAACTGAGTAGAGGTGGGTTCGATTCCCACATCAGCCATCCTCGAAGTGGTTTTCCGAGGTTTCCCACTTCTCCTCCAGGCAAATGCCGGGATGATACCTGGGACATGGGTGCACACCACGTGGCGATAGAGTGAGCACGCGTACTCGTTGATCGTCCACTGCTCACAGTCGTGCTGGAAACAGTGAAATGGAAGCTTCAAAAGAAGAGGAAAGGGGTGAAGAGCGTTTCCTGACAGCAGAAGGAGTAAAATGAAATGAAATGGCTTATGGCTTTTAGTGCCGGAAGTGTCCAAGGACAAGTTCGGCTCACCAGATGCAGGTCTTTTGACTTGTCTCCCGTAGACGCGCCATGATGGGAATGAAATGATGATGAAGACGACACATACACCCAGCCCCCGTACCAGAGAAATTAACCAATGATGGTTAAAATTCCCTATTCTGCAGGGAATCGAACGCGGGACCCTTGTGCCAAAGTCCAGCACGCTAACCATTTAGCCATGGAGCCGGACGCAGAAGGAGTGAAGGGAACGAACATTCGTCGAAGAATAGCACAAATGTACGGAGAGCACTGCATGTCCGTTGCAAATGTGAAGGCATGACACAAGCGATTCAGGAAAGAACGCATGTCATTGGCCGATGATACATTACCGATGCCATTGTCCAGCAGGTGGATGCCCTTGTTATATAAGACGGGCGCGTCATGGTAGCAGTCATTGCCGCAGAGGTCGGAGCGAGCGTCGGAATCGTTCACGCCATCATTAAAGACTGATTGAAATTTCGCTAAATGTGCGTCCAATGGGTGTCTCAAAGTATTCAACCAGCACAAGAAGCAGGTATAACGGACCTCTCTCTTAAACATATGCTGCGCTGTGCCAACGAAGGGAATAACTTCCTGTCACGAGTGGTCGCTGGAGACGAGACATGGTGCCATTACTTCGAACCCGAGTCAAAACGACAAAGTCTCCAGAGGAAGTATGCAGGGTCGTCACCATCCAAAAAATCCAATGTGAGCTAAAGGAGGCTCTGCGAGGACACTGACGTCAAGCAGTACGTTCGGAACTGGTTCCCAACGCAGCCCCAGGAATTTTACGAGACGGCCATTCACCACCTTGTGTCGGAGTGAGACAAGTGCTTCAACACTTCTGGGCAATACTTTTGAAATAACGGTACAGGTTTTCATTCTATAGCATTCGGCTCTTTTCTTTTTGAATGGTCCTTATATTTAAAAAAGACTTTTGTTAAATAATATCTCTCTGTCCTTGCGGCAGCGTGCAATTGTTGTAGGAAGATATCTAAATAATAAAAAAACTCTTGCATTTCTTTCCAACATTTTCGTAAATGTTGAATTATCGCAAAATATTTAACATAGGAATCCTTTTTCCTACTACATCGAACAGTGTGTTTATGTTCATGAATATATTTCGAGGGAAAGTCCTGTACAGCCAGACGTAATCTAGTAGGTAAGGTAAGGGTTATTCTGCCCGAAGGCAGGTCCGAACCTCCACAGAGGTGTTCCTGAGCCGGGGTCCTGTGGTACCAACCCACTCTTCCAAGCTGGAGTAGGGCTTCCGTAATGTTTCCTTGAATACCTAGGAGAAGAACGTCAAAAAACTAGGACACAGGCAAAAAATCCAGAACAAAAAATTTTGTTTTAAAAATGACAAAATTGTAAAAAAAAAAAGAAAATAAATCCATATTATACTTATGAGTCCGCCTCTGTGGTTTAGTGGTTAGTGTGATTGGGCGGTCACCGCCGAGGACGCTGATTTGATTCCAAGATCTTCCATGAAATCTGAAAAGTGATACGAGGGCTGGAACTGGGTCCACTCAGCCTCTGGGGGTCAAATGAGTAGAGGTGGGTTCGATTCCCTCCTCAGCAATCCTCGATGTGGTTTTCCGTGGTCTCCCACTTCTCCTCCAGGTAAATGCCGAGATGGTACCTAACTTAAGGTCACGGCCACTTCCTTCCCTCTTCGTTGCCTATCCCTTCCAATCTTCCCCTTCCCCCACAAGGCCCCTGTTCAGCATAGCAGGTGAGACCGCCTGGGAGAGGTATTGGTCCTCCTCCCCAGTTTTATCCGCACGCCAGAAGTCTTACGTTCCGGGACACTACCCTGGAGGCGTTCGAGGTGGAATCCCTCGCTGAGTCCGAGGGAAAAACCAACCTGGAGGTTAAACAGACTAAGAAAGAAGAAAGATTATACTTACGAATATTCAACATTGAAGGGAAAAATTTACAACTTCATTTAGTTATAAAAATTAGTATTTTATTAAACCATAACAAGTTTTAGGGGCACAAACACTTCAAATTAAATAATCATGTCATAAGGTAAGCTTATAAATAGGACGAAGTTGCTTAACACTATAGCACTGAATACTTTAAGTTTCACAATGAACTTACTTGCAAAATCAATAGCCCTAAAAGAGGCGTTTTTCCATTTTTGTTTCCTCTTGTGTCTAAAATATCCTCTAGTTAATACACATTCATTTCACCCTAGTTGTTATCGAACGATATCAATGTAGTAAAGAATTTGGCTCATACATTCGACCTGGTCTTAATGGCAGACTGTGCTGAGGGCTGCAATCTACGAAGGTTGGAACTTAAATAGTGGCAACTATTTGTTTACAACACATACGAGTTACATGTGAACAACTTTTACTGTCCTTCAATGTAGTCACCAGCGTTGTGTATAACCCGTTGAAAGCGATGTGGAAGACGTAATATGTATAACTTTAGCAGACCATGTTCTGTTGATGGTGCGAATGGAGTGATCAACTGTCTGTCGAAACTCTGTAACAGTTCTGAAGCGAATGCTCACGAATCGTCTGGTTTCGATCACTGTCCAGTAACGCGGCAAGAGCATGCACTTCTTCATTCGTAGGACGACCTGCCCGATGAATGTCCGCCACAGTTTACCGACAATCGTTGAGGCTTTTACCCAACGTGCCACTGTGCTGTAAGGCAATGCAGATTCCCCGCAAGCCTCTTGAAGACCTTGATGACACTGTCGTGCTCTACGACCTTTGGCACATTCAATCTTGATCCAACACCGTTGTTCCTGTTTGGAAAACATAGTGACAACGTTACGTTGGAGCGCTAGCTCACCCGCGACTGTGTTTCTCTCGCTTGTGCGCACGGGGAAGGGCGAGTTCATTTGCTCTGAGGTAAGGTAGGTATGTAACCAGCGTGTGCTATCAGCGACAATATTAGATTCCGTTGCATAGCGTCTCCACAGCAGTGTTGCCACTATTTAAGTTCCAACCCTGTAGTATTTTGGAACTTCAAATTAGGTGCAATAAACATGATATAAAAATTAGCCTTTCCACAACTAATGATGTCAGTAGGAATGAAACCTAAGAGAAGGGAATGTCATGTTGGGAAACAACTTGAACCGGGTATATGAGCATTAGAGTGTTGGTCATACTGATAAATAATTAGATATCTCGCTCCGATGTCATTTTATCAGCTACTGGAGTTAGCCAATCAGATCGGTTCGCGGGCGACTTGTTATGGGGTTTGCGAGGTGATGTTACCAAATCTGAACGGCTTATGACAGGCTTGAGAGAAACAATAGAAGAAATAAACTTCTGCAGGGGAAGGACTTGACAAGGACCTCCCTGCTGATAGGCTCGGCCCATAGCAAGCACACTACGGAGGTACTGGCTGAAACCCACGGTGTGTAAGTGTTTGATGCTCATTTCTCGGCATGACTCTGAAGCCCGACCAAGCCACGTGCACCACCTCATAAAGCCCATTTCAGTTCGCCCGAGAACGGCACGAGATATCGCCGTATTTTTCTCTCAAATTACCTATCAGTATGATCAACGTTCTGACGCCCATTTACTTGGTTCACGTTGTATCCGACCACCCTGTATAACAGGAATAGGTAGATCATTTCAAGTACTTAGATGTGTGTTCTCCCAGGATGGCAGTATAGCAAGTAAGATTGAATTAAGGTGAAGTAAAGCTAATGTAGTGAGATCGCAGTTGCCATCCACAGCAGTGGCATCTGGTGGTAACTGAAGCTGGGTGTTGCACCAAAATCTTCAGTGTCATATTTTTATAGCTTTCAGAAACAACAAGAAAATGAATTATCGTTTAGTATTGAACTAAATTCCTACTAAAACTGAAATATATCTGGCAATTACAACCCAGGAAATAAGAGGCTAATTATACACTATAACTACAAACCAAACCAAACCCCATTGCACTACAGCCCTTGAAGGGCCTTGGTCTATCAAGCGACCGCTGCTCAGCCCGAAGGCCTGCAGATTACGAGGTGTCGTGTGGTCAGCACGACGAATCCTCTCGGCCGTTATTCTTGGCTTTCTAGACCGGGGCCACTATCTCACCGTCAGATAGCTCCTCAATTCTAATCACGCAGGCTGAGTGGACCTCGAACCAGCCCACAGGTCCAGGTAAAAATCCCTGACCTGGCCGGGAATCGAACCCGGGGCCTCCGGGTAAGAAGCAGGCACGCTACCCCTACACCACGGGGCCGGCCACTATAACTACACTTACTCTTAAAATAAAGTTATTGGCTTTTCGATCCACTAACGACTTTTTACCATTTTCGGAGACGCCGAGGTACCGGAATTTAGTCCCGCAGGAGTTCTTTTACATGCCAGTAAATCTACTGACACGAGGCACCTTCAAATACCACCGGACTGCTAGTTGCTTTACGTCGCACCGACACGGATAGGTCTTATGGCGACGATGGGACAGGACATAGTTAGGAGTGGGAAGGAAGCGGCCGTGGCCTTAATTAAGGTACAGCCCCAGCATTTGCCTGGTGTGAAAATGGGAAACCACGGAAAACCATTCTCAGGGCTGCCGATAGTGGGGTTCGAATCTACTATCTCCCGAATACCGGATACTGGCCGCACTTAAGCGACTGCAGCTATCGAGCTCGGTACCACCACCGGACTGAGCCAGGATCGAACCTGCCACGTTGGGGTCAGAAGGCCAGCGTCTCAAGCGTGTGAGCAACTTAACCTGGCACAGTTACATTTGACTCACTTGAAATGAACATTTTCCGTCCGGTTTTTCATTGAAGCAAGATGTTGGTAATATTGTGGGTGGTCTGGTATGGCGTGGGAAATAAATTACCCAACAAGTTGTCCATGTGGTTAGGGTCGTGTAGCTGAGAGCTTCCATTCTGAGGATAGTGGGTTCGAACACCACTGTCGGAAGCCCTGAAGATGATTTCCCGCTGTTTCCCATTTTCACACCAGGCAAATGCTGCGGCTGTGCCTTAATTAAAGCCACGGTCACTTCCTTCTAACTCCCAGCCCTTTCCTATCCCATCATCCCCGTAAGACCTATCTGCATCGGTGCAACGTAAAGCAAAAATTGTAAATTAAAAATAAAAGGAAATGAAATTAGCTTTGCGAGAGGAGAGAAAGTAGGAATGAAGTAATCTCCGCAGAGTGGCGCAATCTAACGGGGATATTTGGAACTGTTTCTCGGTAGGGGACTTGCTAGTCTCGTGCAACTCCCTGAGGTCGATACTGGCGAGCATGCTACCTGATGCTATACAGGCTTAGGCTCGTCCCTGCTGAGATACATTGCCCCGCGCTGTCTGCTAGGGAGTTGCTGTAGGAAAGCAAACCCCCTGACTTTGATTCGAAGCCAGCAGCGTTTATTGGTCCGCTACAAAGCATTAGTACAGCGAACGATCGAAGATGGTTGATTTTGACATGTTTTCGAATATATGTTAGCTTCATTAAACAAAAACATTAGAAGAAAAGACGACAAATGAAGTAAAAAATTAATGGGAGTTATGCAACACTGCAACAATACCACACACCGCCCCTGATCAACAGTATTCTGTAGGAAAGAAATCAGCTCCCGGAAGAAGGTATCTCCTGACCGATATGTTTTATCCCTTAACCGGGGCTTTGGGTCATAAACGGTGTTGTGTTATCATGAAATGTACCACATAAAAATAAACACAAATGACTATTATTTTAAGTTTTTAATTTAGGGAAATTAAAGACATATTATTAAAATTTTAAGTTTTTAGAGCGTAAGTACCGATAACGAAATATTGTTAACGTTTGCAAAATTTGATTACGCACTATTGATTTTGCGTTGCTGAAATTTTGAAGAAAATCATACTTCAACGAACTATGCTTAAATGAAATATATTCAAAGTTATGTTAAAATACCATAGCCTATTGAAAATCATAAGTATCACATTTCATTGCTACGTCATTCACACAAACACTATATCTCACCTTCTCCACATTTCACACAATACTTCTTTTTCAGAAGAACGGGGACGCAGTGCACATCGGGTCCTTTCTAAAGTGTCTTTCTTTACTCATTCCTTTGGAACAGTCTTTTTCAAAATTCTTGAGTTTTGCATCCGTAGTTCATTCGGAAGTCAACCATTGACGAAGTATTTGATTGAGGTACGGTTTGGTTAGTTGCCTCGGCGATGATTTCAGAAATTCGAAGAGGGTTAAAGGGGTGCAGTTCTTGAGTGACAATGGAAGAGTCCACCCCAGTAATATTCAGGATGGTAAAGAAAGTAGCGAAAGTCCATATAAATGAACTTCTACTTGTGCTGTGGATAACACTCTTCTGGTCAAAGAGATATCCACTCCCCCTTTGGTATTATGGCTATGTGGAATGTCTGTTGAACTTTCTTCTTCTTCTTCTTCTTCTTCTTCTTCTTCCGCCTCTTCATCTTCATAGTTCTCGTCTTCATCAGAATTGGTATCATGCTCAGAATAAGAATCCGGATCATTTTCATCCACGAAATATTTGACACGTACTTCGTCATCTTTCTTTAAAGCATTGTTTATGAAGTCTATGGTCCTAGGATCGGACACTGGCATGCCGGTCTGAGATGTGGAAGCCATAGTAATGCCTCACACGAACATAAAGTACCAAACAGACTCTTCAAATGAAATTATAACACTTACTAAAATTTTTCTGTCAAAACAAACTTTGTAACTTCAATGGTGTCGTGGGGTCTTAAAAGGTACCGTGCAGTATTTAAATAGAGTCATCGAGATAACTACTGACTACTGAGCATTTTCGTTCCGGCTGCGAATTTTCCATAAACTCAAGGAAAGGTACAGAGCAGGGTGAGGGTGAGAAAGTAATGTGGAGGGAGTTCTAGGGGTGTACATTTCTTCTGGTCTCCTTAAAGACCCCAAAACAGCGTTTGAGGATGAGACCAAATTTGCAGGGAGTGAAATCTGGGTGGACTCAGGGTATCTTATTGATAAATAAGAAGTAGTAGACATGGATGTCGCGAAAATGATCTATGGTACGACCAGATGCAAAGATTGGTAGGAGGGTACTCGGAATGAGGAGATAACCGCAAAGTTAATATTAAACTCGATTGATGAAGCTGTTCGTAAAATCCGGCTGCGGTGGTGGGATCATATGAGGCGAATGGAGAAGTATAGGTTATCCAGGAGAACAATGGACTCTGTTATGGAGAGTAAGAGAAGTATAGGGACACCACTACGACGATGATTACCCCGAGTTTCTAATGATTTGAAGATAAGAGACAGAGAATTAACGGGGCCACACAGCTAGTTACAAATAAAGATTGTGGCGGCGATTAGTAAATTCACAGATGCTTGCATACTGAACGTTGAAAGGCATAAGTGTCTGTAATGAAGTTGTGCATGTATGAAGTGATCAAACCTGAGCGAAGGTTCGTAGTAGCTTCCTAGAGGTGAACCTAGAAAGGGCAAGTTTCATATCCAGGTGGCTCAAGTCTTACTGGAAGTAGATGAATATTGCCAGCTCAGTGGTAAAGTAACCAATAATCGTATAAAGAAGAAGGACATAGAATGTAGAGGATTAAAACCAGGTCTGAAGAAGGAAAATGTTCACACTTCAAATATATTATGCGTATTAGTTTCTGAAGACATGAGTAAGTGGCTCAGTCGCTGAAGTCTTGGCTTTCTGGGCTCAGGTTGATAGGCTAGGTGATATTTAAACGTGCACAAATATGTGAGCCTTGTGCTAGCAGATTTACCACCACGTCAAAGAACTTCTGCGGAATGAAGCATTCTCCAAAACCCATGAACCAGAAGTATTATTATTATTGCTATTAATATTACTATTATTATTTTTTAATTTCTTAATCCGTTTAATCTCCAGGGTTGATTTTTCTCTCTGACTCAGCGAGGGATCCTACCTCTACCAACTCAAAGGCAGTGTCCTGGAGCGAGAAAATTTGGGTCGGAGATACAACTAGGGGGAGGACCAGTACCTCGCCCGGGCAGCGTCACCAGCTACGCTGAATAGTGGCCTTCTAGGGGGATGGGAATATTGGAAGGGATAGACAAGGAAGAGGGAAGGAAGCGGCCGTGGCCTTAAGTTTTGTACAAACCCGGCATTTGTCTGGAGGAGAAGTGGGAAACCACGGAAAACCACTTCCAGGATGGATAATGTGGGAATTTAACCGTCCTTTACTCATTTGAGCTCTGGAAACTGAGTGGACCCCGTTCCAGCCCTCGTACAACCTTTCAAATTTCGTGGCAGAGCCGGAAATCGAACCCGGGCCTCCGTGGGCGGCAGCTAATTACCCTAACCACTTCACACAAAGATGGCCCCTTATTACTCGTATTCTTATTCATATTATTATTATTATTATTATTATTATTATTATTATTATGATTATTATTATCATTATTATTATTATTATTATTATTATTATTATTATTATTATTATTATTATTATTATTATTATATGTCCAATACTTGTCCCTTTTCTCTACAGGGTCGGGTATGAATTGAGATTAATCTTCGTAGCGAGTTTTTACAACTAGATGCCCTTCCTGGCGGCAATTTTATCAGAGGAGTTAATGAGATGAAATGAAGGAAGGGAGAGGGTGGAATTCGGTGCAAGTACATAGCTCCTACTCCTGTCGAATAGCACCGAAGTGTCTGCTGATGTTTTAAGGTCCATCCGACGGACTAATCAGTAACAGCGTCATATGCCCTCACTCAATATGAACACAGGGGATTGGTTTAGACTTGAATCCACACTTTGGGCACTCAATCTAGTAGTTAGAAATTGTTTATACCACTACCTCTCCTACTCTGCCGGTCAATTGATAATGACCTCGACCAAAGGGACTCGAACCGGTTATCCATGGAGTCAGATCATATATACTTGACGCCTTAACCGTCATGGCCACAAGACGGCCATTATTATTATTATTATTATTATTATTATTATTATTATTATTATTATTATTATTATTATTATTATTATTATTATTATTATTATTCGAGAAGGGGCTTACTGGTTCTTCCTTAGGAATGGAACGAGATGTGGGGCTCGAACGCAGGCGTGTCTGGAAAGGCTGGTCCCACTGCCAATTTGCCACACTCTGCTGAAGCTCTGTCAAGAAGTAAGGCAATATTCGGCGAACTTCCCGGAACATATAAACAAACATACCATTTTATCAATTTCATTGCTGAGCGCTGTAATGTGGAAGTTACCTGAACTTTTTCATATTAGTTCATAACTCTGCTAGCAGATGCCAGCGCAGTCCTGATTACCACAGCGACATAGTTCGTTTCCCCGTCTCTCAATGCGGCTAAGCGCGGCAGTCTGGGTCGTTGAATTGTAAGTATCCTAAATTTAATTTAAAAGGAAAATATGAAAGTTATGAGGGAAGTCGTAACGTTTTAAACAACAACCAGTACCCAGTAGTAATTGCGCTCGTATAATGTAGGAATTGGGACACTAGAAAGGAAAATTATTTTTTATAAACGAACTACCTTTTCCTCTTTATCTGTTTACAATCCAGGGTCGATTTTTCCCTCGGACTCAGCGAGGGATTCCACCTCTACCACTTCAAGGGCAGTATCCTGGAGCTTCAGACACTGGGTCGGGGGATACAACTGGGGAGGACGACCAGTACCTCACCCAGGCGGCCTCACATGCCATGCTGAACAGGGACCTTGTGGGGGGGATGGGAAAATTGGAAGGGATAGACGAGGAACGGGGAAGGAAGTGGCCGTTACATTAAGTTAGGTACCATCCCGGCATTTGCCTGGAGGGGAAGTGGGAAACCACGGAAAACCACTTCCAGGATGGCTGAGGTGGGAATCGAACCCACCTCTACTCAGTTGACCACCCGAGGCTGAGTGGACTCCGTTCCAACCCTCGTACCACCTTTCAAGTGTCGTGGCAGAGCCGCGAATCGAACCCGGGCCTCCGAGGGTGGCAGATAATCACACTACACCACAGACTCGGACTTGGTCATTTTTAAGGAGGAAAATAATATTTCAAACATAAAAATTAAACTAATATATATATTAACTTTACTTATAACTATTTCAGTTTAAATTATTACAAATTGTTTAGAGAAAGTGATATTTGTATGCTTTTAATCACATACTGTATGTCTGCACCAAGGTTTTTGAATTCCTTCTTTCTTTCTTAATCCGTTTACCTTCCTGTGTTGGTTTTTCCCTCAGACTCAGCAAGGAATCCCACCTTTACCGACTCAAGAACGTGACATTTTGGGTCGGAGGATACAACTGAGGGGGCGACCAGTATCTCGCCCAGGTGGCCTCACCTGCTATGCCGAAAAGGACACTTGTGGAGGATGGGAAGATTGGAAGCGATAGACAAGAATGAGGGAAGGAAGTGGCCGTGGCCTTAAGTTAGGTACCATCCCTGCCTTTGCCTGGGAGAGAAGTGGGAAACCACGGAAAACTACTTCGAAAATGGCTGAGAAGGGAAACGAAACCCTCCCTTTCTACTCAGGTGACCTATCAAGGCTGAGTGGGCCCCTTTCTAGTCCACGTACAACTTTTCAAATTTCGTGGCAGAGACGTGAATCGAACGCGGGCCTCCGGGAGTGGCACCTAACCACACTAACCACTACACTACAGAGGCGGATACAAAACATAATAGAACTTTAAAACAAACATGATTAAATACATCAGTAGTTCGCTTTCATTCCGCTTATTTATGTCTAAGATGGTCTAAAACAGTATGTGCCTCCAGTACATTGCAGAATGAATTATGAACACAAAATCAAATGGGAGAAATGCAGGAGTTAAGAAAATAAGGCAACTGGTAAGTTACCATGACCAGCATAGTGATCGGATTATTCTTGTCGAGATAGATACCACATTAGTGCAGTTCTATATACCTACTACTACCACCACCGATGACTGAGAAATCGAAAGAATATTCGATTATATTTAAAAACATTAAATACAATATATAAAAATAGATGATGATCTACTCATGATGGAAGACTGGAATGAACTGGCTGACTAAAGAATACAATGTAATGTAAGACTTTAGTTAGGAACCATTCCGGCATTTGCCTGGAGAAGTGGAAAACCACGGAAAATCACTTCGGAGATGGCTGAGGTGGGAATCGAACCCCCTCTACTCAGTTGACTTCCCGAGGCTGAGTAGACCCCGTTCCATAGCGGGACAAAGAAATGAAAGAAGTTGTCGAATGGTAAGAATTGTACTGATCACTATTTAGTTCTTACTAATACTCGTTTCCAAGACTACAAACTGTACGTGGACAAGAGCTGGGAGGGTATCAAATGGACTTCATTATGATAAGGTAATTTAGAAATCAGGTGTTGAATTGCAAGATCTTTCCAGGAGGTGCCGTGGGCACTGATCACTACTTGGTGTGACATGCCATCTGAAGTTAACGAAAATGAAGAAAGGAAGGAAGCAAAGAGATGGGATGTGGACAAATTGAAGCAAAAAAGATTGACGGGTTGTCTCAAGGAACATGTTTCACAGTACCTAAACGACAAGGCTGAAAGAAACCCAGTAGCTCTGAGCTTGCATTTGGGAGATAGTGAGTTTGAAACACACTGTCTTCAGTCCTGAAGATAGTTTTCCGTAGTTTCCAATTTTCACACAACGCAAATGCTATGGCTGTACCTTAATGAAGGCCTCGGACTCATCCTTCCCACCCCTAGCCTTTCCTTGATCCATCGCCGCCATAAGACCTACTGTGTCCGTGTCGATGCGAAGTGATGATATACTTGCGGCGGGCGGGGAGTATTTGGGGTGCTTGGATTCAAAATTGAACTGGACGTCTCAGTCCCATCCAATCTTCTCAAGAAAGAAAGAAAGAAAGAACTGGACGCATGGGAAACAAAGTTATCTGTCTAAACAACAGCAACAAGAAGAAAGTTAACTGTCACAAAGAAAATGTTATACGGATCTGATATGGATTTGTCTAGGGCAGTCTGTAATACATTCAAGCGTGTGAAGGAAATATGCAGAAACATTGACAATGGCATTAATATTCTCAGTGAACAACGTTTTAATGTACACATACAATCTTCTGACGACAGGAAAATGCAAAACGCAGAGGAAATCATAGAAGTTATTGATAAAGATATGGAAATTTTAATGTATGAGGTTAACGGGAAAAAAGAAGAGTTAGGAAACACGCTCATAGAAACAGATGAGCTCCTATCATCAGCAAATGAGTTTCTAAATTACTTTGAAAAAGAATTTGCAGTTCTGGAAGCTGGAAAACATGGCTATGAGTCTAAGACTAATGAAAATATATCTACTAATTCTGGAAGAAAAGTTGTTACACCCGAAGATGCAGAGAAACCAGACCCACGTATGGGTGCAGAAACCTGTGAATTTGTAAGAATGGAATGCTATTTTGAGGAGGAAAATTTAGATGGTATTGATGTTACTCCAGGTTTGTTCAGAAGATGCAGGCCATTTTTAATTAAGAAATGAGCTTGCTATTGAGACGAGATATCTGTTGTACGTTTTGACTCGAGAAATATTACAGTAACTTCCTGAAAACCCATCATTACTGTTGAAGAAAGAACTGTGCTGGTGGAAGTATCTTCAAAACTGATTACTGCCATTGAAGAAACTACTGCTCTACAGTATTTAATTTATATATTGAATGAGACTGCGCTCTGGTATTATGTAACCGAATCAACAATTTTTGTATGATTTTATTATTATTTATAAATAGGGAAAATGAAAATTATAAATAATAATATGGAAGCCAACCAGGCAAAACGTAACGCATTCAAATGAAAATTATGTACTAGCTGATGATGGCCGTTAAGGAAAAAAAAAAAGTGAAGCCACTTGTGTTAAAGAAACACAGTAGATAATAGGCGGACAATCCTGCACGATGATAACACTAGGACTGCTGAAGGAAAGTTAGGACGAAAGACAATATCGTGTAAGGAACAATGAATAAAAAGAATGTAAAAAATGAGGAGGCAGGAAAGAATACAGACGACTAAAGAATAAAGCGGATAGCTAAGAAAGAATGGCTGAAAGAGAAGTGCAAGGATGTCGAAGCTTTAATGGTTTTAAGAAAGGTAGATGCTGGATGGACGAAAATAAAGGAAACCTTTGGAGAAACAAAAACTCTGATGGAATACTACTTCTAGGAAAAGAACAGAAGGTAGAAATATGTCACAATTTTATTCAACAACTGTATCAATAGAAAGAAGTATATGACAAGGTATGAAAAAAAAAAAAACACACTGTTAATGCTGGTCAAATGGGAGATCGTATAAAAAAAAAAAAACCACTCTTAATGCTGGTCAAATGGAAGATCGAATTTTTGAGGTCATTTGAAATCGGCAGGCTCTTGGAAGACCTGGAATTGATGATTGACTGACTGCCTTAGGAAAAACCGGAATGGTAAGGTTATTCCACTTCGTGTGCGAGATAAATAATAATAATAATAATAATAATAATAATAATAATAATAATAATAATAATAATAATAATAATAATAATTGTACCGGGCGGTACACCTCCACGCCACTAATTCAAAAGGTGCGCCAGTTGAAACTCCTCTGCTGGAGGAAACCTGAACTTTATTGACGGTATTAATTTTCTACTTTCTCAGAAGATGTCACTACCTGTAAATTTCGGAGTTCTGGAACTGTGTCATTTTTGATGTGTTTTTGTTTTGCTTGAAGTAAGAAGTGTGAACTTTCTCTTCTAGACGACACTACTGAAGAACTACAATAGTGCACCCTAGTGCGAAGAAAAAGAACTGTTCTTTGGAGAAATTTTTATTTCAAAAGTTTGTTTCTTGTTAAATTTCCTTCTGTTATGGTTTAAGTTGGCTGTATACCCCTCTCTTTCTCCTTGTTTTGTATTCAACCAATCCCGAATTTCTTAACTTAATTTTCCACCAATAATGTGTTTCTTCTTCATCTTGTGTAGGGGTTTCTCTTTATTCTCCAATAAAGTGATTGTGGGCGGGTGTTCTCATTCCCCTAACGCCTAGAACCTTCCGCGAGAGTATATAAACTGCTGATTTTAGGGTCTCTGCGCAACTTCTGTTCCATCTTTCAGTGTGTAAAGTACATAGCAGGGGGCGGGAAGCGCCTCTTTCTTCGGCAGCGGTCAACAACAAGGTAATGGCCAATTAATAACTTCTTTCTTTGCTAGCTCAGCAGTTTAACTCTCGGGGCGGGTCCGAAGTTTTTCCGTTATGTAACCTTCCTTAAAAATGTAAAGAATCTGGTATCTATTTTACCTTTTAAACTACGTATTGGGATAGAGAGTGCTTAACCCTCTCGATCTCCCACTCATATTGTTTTGAGGTGAACTTTTTTCTCAACCTATTCTTCCTTAACATTATGTAAATTTGTTTCTTTTCTAAAGTCACCTCCGTAGTATGGGATTAGCCCTTGCATCAGTGGCCTAAGATGCCAAATTAGGTTTTAAACACAAAGTGTATTAGGAGTGCCGATCGCCTCCTCTCAAATTGTTATTTTGGAGGTCATGTAATCAACCTTCTTTTCATTTAATAGACCTCAGTAGATTGGGTATTTTACCCCTGTGTCTATGTCCAGTGAGGACAACTCGAAGGTGGAGTTTGGTGTGGCCTTTGAGAGGCTTAAAGTTGAGAGCGAGTGGCTCTTTTTGAAAATTGAGTGTTGTATGCCTCGTGGAGGCTTTTCAGTGTAATTTGGAGCAAGGGCTCCTAGGCATGAATGGGGTTTTCTGCCCCTCTGTTGAAACTTGTGTTTGGGGTAAAACTGAGCTGATTGCCCAAGCATTGTGAAGTCAGGGCGCGAAGCCCAAATCCTGTAAATATTGTAACTACCCTTTTGACTTGCTACTTTGTACCTGCCATGCTTATTATTTCCTTATTTTGAAAAGAAAATATAACCTTGTTAAATTTTAAATTAATTTTACTTTCGTAACTTGAGACCCGTTCACATCCGCACCTTCTTTCACCTCTACCTACCACGGAAAGCTCCGTAACAACAATAATAATAATAATAATAATAATAATAATAATAATAATAATAATAATAATAATAATAATAATAATAATAATAATAATAATAATAATAATAATATCTGCCTCTGTGGTGAAGTGATTAGTGTGATTAGCTGCCACCCCCGGAAGCCCAGATTCGATTCCCAGCTTTGGCATGAAATTTGAAAAGTGGTACGAGGGATGGAACGGGGTCTACTCGGCCTCGGGTGGTCAACTAAGTAGAGGGGGTTCGATTTCCAGCTCAGCCATCTTCAAAATAGTTTTCCATGGTTTCCCACTTCTTCTCCAGGCAAATGCCGGGATGGTACATAAATAAAGGCCTTCCCTCTTCCTTGTGTACCTTTTCTGAACTTCCCATCCCCCAAGAGGCTCCTGTTCAGCATAGGAGGTGAGACCGCCTGGGTGAGGTACTGGTCCTCCTCCCCAGTTGTATCCAAACGATCCAATGTTTCACGCTCAGGGACACTGCCCTTGAAGCGGTCGAGGTGGGGTCCGTAGCTGAGTCCGAGGGAAAAACCAACCCTGTAGGGTAAAAGTATTAAGAGAGAAAGAAAGAAAGGAAGAAAGAAGGAAATAAATAATAATAATAATAATAATAATAATAATAATAATAATAATAATAATAATAATAATAATAATTGCGGATAGCCTCCGAAGAGGCCTGGTGCAGTTATTTCGAGCTGAGCCCTCATTGGCGACCTGCGTGATTAAGTACCACCCCCGGAGGCCCGGGTTCGTAATTTGAAAAGTGGTACGAGGGCTGGAATGTGGTCCACTCAGCCTCGGGAGGTCAATTGAGTACAAGTCGATTTGATTCACACCTCAGCGATCCTCGAAGTGGTTTTGCGTGGTTTCCCATTTTTCCTCCTAGCAAATGACAAGATGGTACCTACAATAACTTAAGACCACGGGCAATTCCTTCCCTCTTCCTTGTCTATCCCTTCCAATCTTCCCATCCACCCACAAGGCCCCTGTTCAGCATAGCAGGTGAGGCCGCCTGGGCGAGGTACTTGTCATCCTCCACGGTTGTATCCCCGACCCAAAGTCTCACTCTCCAGGACACTGCCCTTGACGCGGTAGAGTTGGGATCTCTCGCTAAGTCTGAGGGAAAAGTCATCCCTGGAGGGTAAACGGATTAAGAAAGAAAGAAAGAAAGAAAGAAAGAAAGAAAGAAAGAAAGAAAGGAAGAAAGAAGTGTGGGAAAACGTAAGGCAATGACAAATTTACTTTTATCTTAATTGATAGAATTACGAGTAAGAACAAGCCCACGTACATGGAATACGTAGATCTCTAAAAGGCATTCGACAAGGTTTTTCGGACCAAACTATCTGAGATTACGAAGGTGACTGGAATCTGATAACGAGAAAGAACGAATAGGCCTATCTGCAATCTGTACTGACGTTAGACTTTAGCGTTAAGAACAGAAGACCTTAAGATATAACCAGGAATCCAGAAAGGCAAGTCTGCAGTTTGTCCCCTCTCATACGTTTTTAATACAACAGGTGGTAAAAGAAATCAAAGAGGAATTTGAAGTAGGAATCATACTCCAAGGAGAGGAAATCAAAACTTTGAGATTTGCCGATTATATTGTTATTTTATCTGAGTCTGCAGAAGGTCTAGAGAAATTGCTTGGAGGAATAATAGATTAAAGTAAATAAATCCAAAACAAAAGTAATGAAATGCAGTTGAAGGAAGTCAGGTGATGCAGGAAATGTAAGATTAGGAAATAAGTCTTAAACGAAGTAGATGAATATTGTGACTTGGATAGTAAAAAAACGAAAGATGGCAGAAGTAAAGAGGACATCAAATGCAGACCAGCACAAGCAAGGCCTTTCTTAAGAAACTAAATTTACTCACTTCAAATATTGATATACAAATGAGAACGTTTTTTTTTTTTTGAAGTATTTCGTCTGGAGCGTGGTGCTCTTTTGGAAGTAAAACATGGACAACACCTACTAGCTTGGAAGGAAAGAGAATAGAAACTTTCAAAATTTAAGCAGGAAAAGAGATAATAATCATAATAATAAACGTATAGCCTCAGCTACCGTGTGCAGACGTTCTAAATATGACTTCATGTGGGTGTCTGCTAGTTAATTTCGACTTTCCGTTTTATTCCTGGCCTACTAGATGGCAGAGTAAACTGAATCTCTCGTCGGCATCTACGGTTAAGATTTTTTTTTTTTGCTATTTGCTTTACGTCGCACCGACACAGATAGGTATTATGGCGACGATGGGAGACGAAAGGCCTAGTAATGGGAAGGAAGCGGCCGTGGCCTTAACTAAGATACAGCCCCAGCATTTGCCTAGTGCGAAAATGGGAAACCATGGAAAACAATCTTCAGGGCTGCCGACAGTGAGGCTCGAACCCACTATCTCCCGGATGCGAGCTCACAGCTCCGCGCTCCTAACCGAACGGCCAATTCGCCCGGTGGTTATGTTTTTAATGAACTTTGTCAGGTAAGCACCACATGTGTTACCAGAGATATTTGTTTGACGACATCGTACGACATGGAGTGGCGAATGGACATAATTTTCGCCCTTCAAAAATCCGACTATCTGTGTCGGGTTTGAAGCCCCTGTCTTCGGAATCCAGAGGCCGACACTCTACCACAGATCTACAGAGGCATCTAAACGTAGAAATAGAAGGATAGAACACATCTAGGCACACCGAGGACTTGTTCTTTGGTTTGTGGTAATTTCTGTATATTGTTCAGTTTGACGTGTGGACGTTTCTGTTACTTGTGTCCTTATTTGATTGGGTTCATCAGCCGTAGACTTTTATGTAACTTAGTGGATTTTCTGGGTACTGAGCATTTTGATGTGGACCAATTAACCTAGATGATATCTAAAGACCATACTTAGCTTCCAAATTGAGAAATCAAGATGGATTGGGAACGTGTTCCTTGAAGTTCTCTCTCACAGCGGCTAGTGAGCGATATCAATACTTCCACGGATGGTAGTCGCTCTTACTTGCGTATCTGGTGTAAGCCTAGGGTCAGTGGAAATCTACAGAAAGTAGCATGTCTGAGAGTTACAAATCTGAGTAGGCCTACCGATTTGCTGCAGTCCACCAGTGAAACAAACTGAATTGATTTGTAAGCTGAAGTTTTAAGGACTGCACGCCAAATTGGCCACCAATTAATAAAAGGACGGCCAATATTTTAGTCCATGCTTGAAATTCGGGCTGGATGGTATCCATGAACTTCAGATTAGGAGCCCCGTGGTTCCATTACTGACAGTGAAAGCAGTATGTCTATATATTGAACGCTTCGCTAGTTATTTGAGGTGGCAACTTAGCTGACTAATCCCGTATAATGAGACATTGACTAAATTCCCCTAAACCAATTGTTGCTCAGTGGCAACTAGAGTTGTCATATATTTAGAGAAATGTAATAAATGTAATCATTAAATTCGCATGACTGTTTGTATTTGCATCTGTTTTAAACACAAACATCTCAGTCACAAATTTTTAAGCTGAATTCCAATTTTGTGTAGTACAGATGATATTCTGTTGCATGATTTTCAGTGCCTCTACATCTATGGCATGAAACGTAAGTACTATTTTTAAATATGTATTTTAATTTTGAAATCTCACAACATTTATTTTATAAACTTTATGTTTCAAAGTTAGCGTAAATTCGTAAAATTTGTATTTGCATCTTTTACAATGCCACTGAGATTGCAATCAATATTCTAGATGCTTCTACATCCGTAAACATATCTTGTGAATAAAAACTCTTTTTAAACCACATTTGTGGCATTGCTTTTGGGGCTAAGATGACCAAGCGACATAGACCTGTACACGTAAGAACGTCTTCTCTCAAGTAAAAAAAAAAGTTTCTTTGTTTGTAAAGGAGATTACAAATACCTATTTCCACATCTGTAACATCTTCAGGTTTTGAGATATAAGTATCCCCATAAAAGGAATTCAACCCCTTTATCAGCCTTTCCTCCTTCTAGGAGGTCCGTTGTCTGTAATGTCATTTATTTCGCCAAGTTTTGATATATTTATCCGTTTCAGGTCAATTCCAGACGGTATCAGTGGTTTTAGCTTTCGTGTCTGTTTGTCTATCTGTTTGTTCCACTATCACGGGTAAACGGCTGAATAGATCTCGACCAAACTTCATATTTAGAGTCTATTCATCTAGCAGCAGGTTTTGATTTACATATCTTTTAAAAGTCACTGAATAGACTGGGGGTTTATAGGAAGACTAGGAGAGTGCTTTTCAATTTTCTCTCAAAATATTTAATACTAGCAGTGCCCGCGACTTCATACACGTGGAATTTTCTGACTTATTTAAGCTCCTTAGCATACAATGTTTGATGTGGTAACATTGAATATATGAACAAAGAGTGGCATTGAACAATTTCGATGGGCTTAAATTTTTCAACAGAATAAGTAAGTATATCATATGAACGCTTCTCTGTAGACAATGTTTGATGTTATATTATTGCCTGGCCTTCTGAGCCCAACTTTGTAGGTAATTACATAGATATTTAAGAATTAAATGTTAGCCCTTTCACAAACATACCATTTCTTTATAGCCTAAATTTTAGTGTATCATTCCCCGACTTAACATACCGAGTTTCATCAAATTCTCTTCAGTCAACACTCCCTCTTGTCTTATTCTTCAAGAGATAATTTCTTTGCGATTTCTTAAAATCATCTTCACAATTTTCCTTGTCGGTATGGACCAATGGCCATGCGGTTTTTACGCCTTAAAACAATCACGACGAAAACTATTGCCAGAGAACACGACTGAACCATATTTACATTTTAGCAATACTCGGCGTTGATATGGAGTAAGCAACAGAAGTATAAGTTCATGAATTCTATTATCATAGTCGATATATGCATACATCCATAGTCTAGGTCATATTGGACATTCCGACTGGTGATGAACTATGACTTAAACGGCATCCAGATTGTCACATTTCCTCTCGGGGACCTTGAAAATTATCTAGGTGATAGGGGTGCCTTGCCCCCACAGTCGTTATTTTTTTCAGATACTAAGTCATATGTGTACCAAGTTTTGTTGAGAGCTATGCTGGAACATACATAATTTCATCCGTAATCTCGATCATTTTGGAATATTCTTTTCCACCCCTCCTCACCGCCATGCCGATGGGGATGTTCTTGGTCTTAAATTACCTCTGGAGTGTGACTATTCACATGAATTTCTATGGATTATACATTAATATAGGTCGTTTTCTATTATTTTTATGCTTCACCCCTTTCCATCCCCGTCCAAAGGAGTCCTATGAGTGTCTTATACAACAGTATAGTAAGTCACATATGTACAACAACGGTACAGAAACTGCCTAAAGAATGCTAAATGTTACCCAGGAGCAGACATTTATTCTGACCATATATTAGTTGTAGCAGAGGTAATGATTAAATTGAAAATAGTATGGAAAGGAAAGAAGAGAGAAGAAATTAATATTGAGAAACTGAAAAATAAAGACAAGTGTAGAGAACTAGAGGATGAGCATTGTAACAATAATACGTTAGGAAATGAAACAGAAAATATAGAAAGGAGATGGGAAACTTTTAAAAATGGGATAAAAGAAGGAGCTAAGAAAACGCTTGGAGTCAAGGAGAGGAAAAGGGCAAAGAAGGAGTGGATAACATCAGAAATGATAAGTAAAATGGAGGAACGCAGAAAATGGAAAACAGTAAATACAGAAGAAGGAAAGCGTAACTCCAGGAAGTTACATAATGAATTAAGAAGAGAAACAGAAAAAGCAAAGAAGACAGAAAAGTGTGATGATATAGAGCAACTGGAGAAAGAAGGGAAATATGACTTGATGTACAAAGAAGCAACAAATATAGTATTCAGAGAAAAGAGAAGGAACAACAGCAATAAGGAAATAGAGGCTACAGATGGCACAATGATATATGAACCCCAAGAAATAACGAAAAGATGGGAAAAATACATAGAATGGCTATATGATCGGGACAATCGACCAAATGAAGAAGAATCAGAGGAGGAAGATATCGTTAAAGAGGATGATAAAGGGGAAAACATACTGAGAAGAGAGATCGAAGCATCACTGAACGAGATGAAAAATAGAAAAGCAATGGGAATAGATGATATTCCTGTTGAACTGTTAAAAGCGTTAAATAATGAAGGAAGAAAGGGGTTGATTGGATTATGTAATCAAATATATATGACAGGAAAATGGCCAAAGGACTTTAATGAAATCATCTTAATCCCTATGGAAAAGAAAAAGAACAGCAAAAAATGTGAAGAACATAGGACATTGAGTCTAATTTCACATGCAGCCAAAGTCTTACTGCGGACGCTCAACAGAAGGATATATGGAAAGCTGAATAACTTTATAGGTAAAGAACAGTTTGGTTTCAGGAGAGGAGTTGGAACAAGAGACGCCATTGGACTTCTGAGGGTGATAGGAGAGAGGTACATAGAGAAAAACAGGAAGGTTTATGCTGTATTTATTGACCTTGAGAAGGCTTTTGACTGTGTCAGATGGGACAAATTGATGACAATCCTGAAGAAACATGGAGTTGATTGGAGGGATAGAAGGCTAATAAAGAATTTGTATTTAAACCAGAGAGCAAGAGTGAGAATAGGAGATGAGTTGAGTGAAGAAATTGAATTAGAAAGAGGTGTAAGATAGGGCTGCTCTTTATCACCGACACTGTTCAACATCTATCTCGAAGAAATAATCATTGAAAGTTTTAATGGAAATAGTGGAGTTTGTGTTGGAGGTAGGAGAGTAGAATGTATAGGATTTGCAGATGATATGGTTGTGATGGGAGAAAGCGAACGTGAAATGATACAAATGTTAGATAAACTCAACATGAAACTAGAAGAATATGGAATGAGAATTAATAAGAAGAAGACCAAAAGTATGATAATTGGAGGAAAAGGTAGTTGTCATATTAGTATAGGAGGAGAAGAAATAGAGCAAGTCAGTAACTTCAAGTATTTGGAAAGTATGATCAGAGATGATATGTATTGCACAACAGAAATTAAGAAAAGAATTGCCATAGCAAAAGAAGGCTTTAGGAAAAAATCAAAATTATTTTGTGGACCACTAAACAAAGATTTGAGGAAAAGACTTGCTAAGTATTACATTTGGAGCATAGCGCTGTATGGCGCAGAGACTTGGACATTGAGAAAGAAAGATGAGAGAAGATTGGAGGAACTAGAGATGTGGGTATGGAGGAGAATAGAACGAGTGAAATGGGAAGACCGGGTAAGGAATGAGGAGGTATTACGAAGAGTTGGAGAAGAACGAAGCATGTTACAAACCATTAGAAGGAGAAAAATGAACTGGATCGGACATTGTTTGAGGAGGGACTGTTTACTGAAAGAAGAAATAGAAGGAATGGTGAAAGGCAAACGAGGAAGAGGAAGGAAAAAATATCAAATGTTGAACAATATCCAAGGAAATAAATATTTGGACACGAAAAACTTGGCGCAGGCCAGGCAATAGTGGAAGAGGTTCATCCCATGACAAGACCTGCCATAAGGCAGAACACCTAAATAGATAGCTATGCCCAAACGCACATGCATAATCTCGCTGCTGTAGAATCCTGGAGCTGACGTTGCCATGGTTACGGTTGTTCACTTCTTTATCCGATTCCTAGAGCAGGGGTAGTGTGGTGCCAATACCTCCATAACGGTTGAGTTTTAGGGCCTTAAAACATGGTTTTCGAGCCCGTAGAACTTACCAAGTTTTGTTCTTTGCGTGAATGGGCTTAAAGTGAGCTTTGTGTCGTCCTTGTACGACAAATTCGATATTTCGCCTATATTAGTCTATTATTCTTATATCTCCTCCCGTCGTCCTCTCCTCTTCGAATTGTTTTGAAAAAAAATACAGCCAATGTCCCTCGGGGATTATGTGTACCAATTTTGGTTGGCAGCTATGTCAAAAACGTACATGCATAATCTCGCTGCTGTAGAATCTTGGAGCTGACGTTGCCATGGTTACGGCAGTTCATTTCTTTATCCTATTCCTAGAGCAGGGGTAGTGTGGTGCCAATATCTCCATACCGGTTGGTCCGATAGAAATTCATCAGGTCATTCTTCATCAATCTCCAGCACTCCCTTTGGAACCTGCACCTGAACATCCTCTTCCTCCCACCAGTCTCCGGAGTCCGCCGTACTCTTAACAATTCACGCGCTCTTCAGACCCCACTAACTGGTACCCACGTCTATGTCCTTGAAAATCCAACTCAGAAATTCCGCTCCCCACACAACATACTTTCCACCCCCGTATGTTTATTATGCACAGTGAAGAGATTGCAGACAAAAGGCCAACCACCAACGGCGTTGTCATCAAGCTGAATGGAGACCTCGCCGCCAAAATTTCACTCTGTCAATTGGAGCATGTCAACTTGGTTCCGGTGCCTCCTTTAAGCTTCTGTCGGAATAGCGTCCAAGATACCACTCCCACCACCCAGACATAGCCTCTTCAGTTTGTGGTTCGTGGTATAGATCCAACTATCACCGAGGAGGAAATAGTCGCCGAATTAAACTCTGAAGGTATCCCAGCTCGTAAAGCCTTCCGAATCCGGAACGCATCAGGCCCAACGTACATGGTAAACATTCTACTATTTACCACCGCAGATCTTGACAGGGTGTTGGCTTCGGGTGTGTCCAACTACAATGTTGAATCTTCATGTGACCCCCCCCCCCCTCCACCACCTCCACCGAACGCAACTGCGAAAGATGTCTGATACACAACAATCACACGACGAACAACTATCGAGCTATGATCCATATATACGGGCATTGTTTGCAGAACGTTCAACCTATAAGTGGCCTAACTCTGAGCAACTCCTGTGGAGAAACACAGCCGACCTACGCCCTCAGATGTAATGCTCGTCCGGACCGTCCCTCTGATAACCCTGAACTCATCGCACCTACCGGCACAATCGATTCACTTACCAGTCCCAGCCGTTCTCTTGTCCCCTCTCCTACCGTCGAGGATTTAATCAGATTCGTCACCATAATCCTCTCCAATATTCGCCCTACCACCGTCCTCTAATCCAAACACACCTACAAGCTGCCGCAAACCAAACCCTTAATGTTCATTTTCAAACTTCACATTCCGGCCTAAATACTCACTTCCACTTCACTCCCTTGGGAACTCTTGTCTGAACCCTGTCCGTCATTCCGCACCCCACCCCTAACTCTCCTCTTCAGAGCATATTGCAGCATCCAGTCAGCAAACAGAACAGTGATAGGGGAAGAAAGCTTCAGCACCACATCGTCGGCAATCTCCAATCTCTCTTCACCTTCCAGAGAATCATTTTTCGTTTTCTAACTACTTTGTAATATTTACTCTTTCTTATCAAGTCATGTACTTTTTTCACATAAGAATATAAATGTTTATGTAATACCGCTCATGCTTATGAAAAACAGGAAAAAGATAAAATAAAATAAAGTTGAAAACCCCTTAGTCAAGACGCCAAACCCCCTCCCATCTCCTCCTTCTTCACATCCTTTACCCACGTCCTTCCTCCAACACATCTCCCAAAGACGCCCACTTCTCTTGGCCATAGAGACCATAGAGAGGTCTAGGTGGCCCGCCCCACCCTTTTAAAGGAGGGGAATGAAAACTTACGTTTAACATATGTCCCCTGGCACAGGGAAGAGCGAAATATAGTTTCTACCGAAGTCATAGTGTTATTCATAGCTGCTGAGATATGACTGGTGCAGAGCACAACTAGTATTACACATAGGTCCAACTGTGTTGCAATAAAATAATTTAGTCCAGCGAGGAAAGCAATGGAAAACTATCTCACTTATCATCCATCCTATACCTGTAATATTTAAAGAAGAGTTTTGGCAGATAGGAGTGGAGGGAGGAGCATTGCATGTGCCACATTTCCGTATTCCTTTCTTCTTCCCTTCGCTTGCGGCACACATTTTTCGTTCTTTCAGACCGCTGTATTCTATTGTTCATAATTAGAAGTGAGAGATTTGGCAACTCCAAGAAAAATAAGCCGGCCAACAGGCTTATCTTCATAGCAACCGCAGTGGATCCGCCTATGTTTGAATGGCAATCATAACCACTACTTTTTTCTCTCCACCCAAGCAGACAGTAAACGGACCTCCATGAACTGTGAGAACGCATCGTTAAATATTACTACCATAGTTCACCTCAGTTTCACACTGAGATTATTGTTGTGGTTTTCCAAATAAAAACGCATAATCATTGGTGGTGTTAATTGAAGAGCTATGACCTTGGAGGAGAGAAAGGTGAGTGGAGTGGCTCGCTCTACCACGACATATTGGTCTACAGGTATACACGTCTGGTGTAGGTTGAGTGAAATTTCTCATTTTTAGACTTCTGGACTTCCAAACGGTGTTTCGAACCCACATCCTTTGAGATGAACTGAGCATGCCTTTACTACCTCGACTAAGCAGCACTCTCAGCTGTCCTTAAATCCTCCAAAGTTATGCACGCAGGGCACTTGAGGAACTTCAGACGACGGCTGGGGCTGTATCCTACTGAAGGCCACAGTCATTTCTGTCTAAATCCTAGAGGTCTTCGCTGTCCCTGAGTCACCGATGACCTGTGTGGGTTATTGCCTGCCACGGATCTTTATCACTACGAAGAAAAAAGAGATGCATAGTCATCTCCGAACAGACCATGAAGGTCCTTGGAGGGGTAGAGCAGTTAACTCTACAACCGGACGCCTTCGCATTTAGAAATTAACCTGGTACTCATTTGTGGTGTGCAGAGTGAACCTCAGGGCCATATCCACCTCTGGAAGTAGAAACCTCCTTTCTTAATTTTTCGACTTCCTGACTGGGAATCGAAACCTTGTCCTTCCGTGCGAACCGAGCACGCCTTTACTTCCTCAGCCACTTATTTATAGCTACAAGCCGAATTTAAAAACAGAAATAGATTAGGGCAGTTTCAAATGGGGCACGTTACATGAAAATGCTTATCTGCGTCTTTCTCAAAACTGAATTTATTTATACACATGTCTTTTCAGAAAGTTCATAGAGTCAAAGTTTCTGTGCTTTGAGGTTAACGTTTAGTACAGAAGTTCATCAACATACAGGAAACAGAAGTTGCTGTGGATCGAGATGTCAGGGGTATAAAAGGGCATATTTTGATTTACTAAAGAAGTTGCTATCGTGAGTAAAAGGGGAAAACATACGTTAAATATCGTAAGATAAAACGCAACGATAATGATAATTGGAATTACAACCAAAATGCAAGTTATGAAGTGACTTACATAGTGATCGTACAAGTAAAATACCTATGAAATATAATACAAATTGTTATGCAAGGAATGTTTTTAGCAATTCAACAATTAATTTTATTAAATATTCAAGAACTAAGAAAATTTACTTCACATTTTGAAGATAGACTTATGAAATTCATAGCAGTTATTGGTGAACATTTCATACTGATGATATTTAAACTTCCAAATTTCAATTTTGGCTAACTTTGGGATTTCGTCACGCGTGGAAGGAAACGGAAAACAACATTCAATTATCAGTTCATTCAAACACCCGGTTCACTTAAAACAGGGCGATTAAAATCCAAACAACTATCACAGAATACAACGTTCAATTCAGAGGACAGTTCCTACAATAAATAAGAATCCGGGAAACGTCTGTTGCAATAGTAAATTATCCTCTCACATCGTCATTTAAACAATTAAATTACATTTTTTTAATGTTTTACATTAATTTACACTTACTTTTAATTTTAAGTAGTTATTCTTCTTTTTTCTTTGTTTGTTTCTTAATCTGTTTACCCACCAGGGTTGGTTTTTTCCTCGGACTCAGGGAGGGATCCCACCTCTACCGCCTCTAAGGTAGTGTCCTAGAGCGTGACATTTTGGGTCGGCGATACAACTGTGTATGAGGACCAGTACCTCGCCCAGGTGGCCTCACCTGCTATGCTAAACAGGGGCCATGTGAGGGAAAGACAAGGAAGATGGAAGGAAGCGGCCGTGGTCGTAAGTTAGGTACCATCCCGGCATTTGCCTGGAGGCGAAGTGGAAAACCACGGAAAACCACTTCGAGGATGGCTGACGTGGGAATCGAACACTCTCTACTCAGTTGACCTCCCGAGGCTGAGTGGACCCCGTTCCAGTCCTCATACCACTTTTCAATTTTCGTGGCAGAGCCGGGAATCGAACCCGGGCCTCCGGGGGGTGGCAGTTACATCACACTAACCACTACGCCACAGAGGTGGACTTTAGTTATAATGCTCAGTATATTATGTTTATGCAGGTGTATAATTATATGGTTTGGCATAATAGTAGGCTTAATAGCCTCATCCCCGCCATGTTGCTATAATTGCCCCGTTTGTCTACGGGGACGAGTATGAAGCGAGATGAACCTTCGTAGCGAGATTTTACGACCGGATGCCCTTCCTGACGTCAACCTAATCAGAGGTGTTGATGAGATGCACGATAGGAGGATGTCAGAGGGTGAAACATGATGCCTGCACATAGCTGACTGCTGTCGAATAGCATCAAGGGATCTGCTCAAGGCTTAACGTCCCGATCCTAAGAACAAATCACCATCTAGAGCGTCATATGACTTCAGTCCATACGGAATTCCATATGGAACTGAATCTAGGCTTTTGGCACACAATCTAGTGATTAGAAATTGTATACAACCACCTTTCTACCCAGCTGGCCAACATTCTGATGGTGAAAATATCTTCAGCCAACGGGACTCGAACCGGATAACAATGCTGTCAAGCCATAGGGAATTTACGTCTTAACGATCATGGCCACCAGGCGGGCTATAGCAAGACAAAAATAAACCAATAATAATAATTGAGAATTCTTAGGAGCGGCTGACTCCAACGACACCGGTTGTGGTACGCGGGAAGCCTTACTTACCCCACTGTGACTGCAGTGATGAACCACATATTGTGAATCACATAGCCTTTGAATTCCCCCTCCAAACTTTCAAAGGTACAATAAAAGATATCCACAGACCATCAATACTCCAGGGCAAGTAGATACACTTATTTATATAATGTGATCTAGGACATTCTAGGTTTGCCAAAAGACACGGAATAATACACAGTAAACATTTTGATGAAAAATGATTAATTTTTGGACCAATAAATCAGGTTAATCTACGGGTTAATTATCCATGTTAAATAGTATAAAGTCCATATCAGTAATGTCGAATAAATCGAGACGGAGTAATTCATTATTGAGACGACTCTCTCATCTTGCAGATTTATCGACAATTGATATTTCTGTCGCCATATCACGAAAGATTCGAGAATAGTTCCCCTCGTGCCAATGAACAGTCCATTCGTAGTAATATTCCGAAGGTTATAAGACTCAAGGAAGAAAGGGATGGAATATATCTAACAGAAAGTAATAAACAATTGACAGTGACCTGCCATTGCCTTCACATCTCAACGAAGTTACCATCTAAATTTCCATTTGGATATAAAGATGCGAATAATTCATGAACTTGAGAATGAGCTTATCTCTTCACTCAAACAAATAATCGTGTGTACGTTCCCCGCGTTATAATTCACTAAATAAAAATTGTAAAAACTTTACCTAATACTCCCTCATGTCTCAAGACTTGGTCCTTTGATGTTCACTCTTTGCATCAATGACTAACTAAATTAATAACGTTTCATTGTTATAATCATAATGAAGTCAATGTCTTAAAATGTATTTATATAAAATCTATTTTACTTACTTTTCATATCCGGATTACACGACGTCCATTCAAAACGCAGCTACGTCGACTGCATTAACATTTTCACGTAAAAGATCTTCCTTTGTGCATGGTTAACATACATTTATATAAGTCAAAAAATCCTGCATTACCCCACAAGAACAAAGGGTGTTTTCTTCTTCCGGGAACATCCATCAACACCTTAAATTAGTTTTGAAACCAGTGTACAGAGCAAGTTGAAAATCTCCCACAAAGCGAAAAGGCAAATTATTCCCCGCCGGCAGTTCTTCCTTCAGTGGAGCGATCGGAAATTGGTTCTTGGCTCTCCATTTCTGAAGCCTGCTGCCTTCCACGCTTCTATTCAAGTAGTGTCCTTGCCAAAAGTCTATGATGGAATCGAGGTCTAGATTTGGCCCGTTGATCGCCATACATTCGGTGCCTAGGACCCGTCTTTTGTTTCTTCCTCTCTGCCTCTGCGGCAACTTCTCTTCTTATAGTGAGTGGAGGAATGCCCGATGGTGGACGGGAGTTGGTTTGAGGCAGCCTGTTTGGTTGAGAGGTTCAGTCATGAGCTTATTCACCATTAGGCTTTGCAGTAGGATGTTTGTTTCTCGCTATACCGGGTGGTTCACCAGCCCCTTGCGATTTAGTTTTATGCAACCCGCCATTTTACACGGACCTTCTCCCTGAATCCGTAGTAACGAAAACATTAGCCCTCTGAATCATGTTCCATTAAAAGTCGCACACTCGGCATCTTTAAAAATTATATTTTGATTCAGATTCATTCATTGGGATTTGCTTGATAGGGACGATCTTGTCATTACATTAACCGTAAAATTTAATAAGAATCTTGAGACATTTTAGATAAGAAAATGATTCATATTTGGCATTTCTCGTAGTCATAAAGATGTTAACTATTTTCAGAGAAGGAGAGAAAAGACATCTTGGCACATTCCTCGGCTCACTAGAATGTGGTGTTATTAATTGCGCAACGTGCGTGGACCTAGCCCACTATCGAGGTCAAGGAGTTGGCAAGTCGCTAGAGGCCATTGTCAGGGCTGGTATGCGGGCATCACACACCTGGCCTACAAATATGTTTTACTTACGATAGACGAAATGAATTACAAAGATGATAATAACATATCTTTACGGGAAATATTAACTACGAGCATTTGTACCCGTTCTTCACTCGGGAAGTTACAGTGCAAAACGTTTTCTTCAGGAATTTAGGCGAAGTAACATGGCACTATTCACATGTTTAATGCGAGATGTTTATATTTTACAACCAAAGTGCGTGGCAGTAACGTGGAATATGATGAAGCTGAACAAAGTCTAGAGAGAATGAGGATTATTTCGAATTTATTGTAGGCTACGATGAAGCTCCTGGTCCGAAGATCTACGAAATTCTCACTGGTTCTCAGGCTGCATATTGTATCTCTGATCAATGGCCCAGCGCTCTGAAATTGATGATATCTCTCTTAATATCTGCCCTGTCGAAAAGAGTAAAATGGCCTTTATATTTTTTTCCCGTTACCCACTTTAAATTAACATGCATCATTTGTCCGACGGGTCTTGAACTAAAAAATCAAATTGTTCTTAATCATCAGCTTATTATTCGTCGTACGATAAATACGTGCATGGTATAAATCAACGGAAATAACGTAGTATTACAAAATTTTCAGTATGTTTATCGATCTAATGTTAACGAAAATATTTGAGAATAATCTTCCTATAAATACAAACTCCTAGTGATTACCGTAACATCATATGTACCTGAACACACAATCCTGAGTGAGTAGATTGCAAATACATAGCTTGGTTGAAATAAGTCCAGAAGTTTTACACCTTTAGGAGTATACAAATGAAGTACACATCCAAAATGGTACAATCTGTATGACCTCACCAGCAATCACACACCAATAAGTTGTTATTATTTTTTTAAATTTGATATTTTGACCGTGGGATAGCAAAATGCTAAGAATGGGAAGGAAGTGACCGTAGCCTTAACTAAAGTACAGCCCTAGCATTAGCCTAATGTGAAAATGGGAAGCCATATTCAGGGGTGTCGACAGTAGTGTTCGAATCCACAATCTCCCGAATGCAAGCTGACAACTACGTGACCCAAACACAACAGCCACTCGTTTGGTAACATGTTCTTTTCACCTACAGATTCACCAATTCTGGAAAGAGAAAAAGTTATATTTGCTGGGTTTTTTCCATTTTCCCCACTTTTGCTTGCCTGCACACGAATATTTCGCAGACATGTTGCTCCAAGGTCCTTGGAAATATTTATGGCGTTAGAATCTTGTATCTCTTGAAAACAGATGTACAGCTTGTTAGCTAATCTAGAACCTCATTTGCATAGCTGTGTGTAGAACTAAGTACAGACTGTATCACACAAGTTTTAGTTTTCTCCCCTCTGCGAGATTATGTTGACACTGAAGGCAGTTCATGATGAAATTGACTTTGGTCACTGTTCCAAACATGGTATGTGTCCACACTACCCTCTGTTATAAATCTGTTCACTTCCTCCACAAACTCTTGATATTTTTCTATGTTCTTACAAGTGACGATTATAGTAACATGTCTGAATAAACTGCCATATTCCGCTCATACCACCATGTTCAATTACAATGTGAAATTACATGCTTTTTTAAAGTTTGTAATTTTGATGGCCTGCTCCCTTGGAAGCAAACTCCTTCTCATCCTTCGTTAGTCATATAATTCAAAATTAACTTGCAATTTGATTTCTTCTAATGCACTTAGAAGGCACGATTTTTATAATCTTCATGAATGTATTCCAATATGCTGTCTTCAATTTCTGCAAACACTGGGCTCAACACTTTAGTTCGAGATATTTCGTAATCACTTTGACATCACGGTTTCTGTTACTCTGGAGATGAAATTCTTCTACTGCTTGAACAGCTGCATTCAGTTGAAAGCTCTCCTTCAAAATCATTGTACGAGTATCTATCCAGCGTATTGTCATGAATGTCTATGTCATCCCCATTATTATTTCTTCACTGTTATGGTATGAAACATTTTCCTCATGCTCGATTCCGATTGCTTTTTTTATATGCAGCATGTCGCAACTTTGTCTCTAATATTTTGACAATATATTTGCCATAATATTAATGAACACAGTTTACGCTGTAATCTACAACCGAATACTCCACGAAACTGCAGCTATACTTGTCACACGCTAACAGGCAACTGCTGTTTTCCAATAATTCTCCGCAGCTTCAGTGCAGTTCAGAGTGTTCAAGGTCAATGGTTTGTACTCTGAAAGTGAAAATGAATCAAAGTACAGTAAACCGAATACAGTGCAAATGCAATATCAATGAATGATATCTGTAAGAAAGAATTCATCTTTCGAACGGAACTATCTTTACATCGGTCGGTTTTCATACCAATTTTGCTGTATGTCAGTGAAAGCTTAGTGAAGTCAAGATACCTTATTCATAAGTTGGAAGTAACAGACATGAAAATAGAGAGAAAGATTTTCAGTATAAACCCTGAAACAAGCTTTAGAGGTGTTTTGTGTTTGTTTTACATCTCACCGACACAGACAGTTGTTACCCTACGATAGGTTTAAGACTTAAAAACCATGACCACCAGGTGGGTTACGGGAAAAAACAAATAATGAATACATCTGGGTGGACTCCGGATATCTCGTTCATGAGTTAGAAGTAACAGACATGAAAGAATCGAGAGTGATTGTTGGTACAAACAGATGGGAACAATGGCAAGAGGGTACTCCGAATGAGGAGATAAATAATAAGTTAAGGATGAACTCGAGGGCGAAGCTGTACTCATATACCGTATTCGGTGCTGGGGTCATGTGAGACGAATGGAGACCTAGCAAAATAATGGACTCTGTTATGGAGGGTAAGACAAGTAGAAGGAGATTATGATGGCATTAATCAGACTCAGCTTCTAACGATTTAAAGATAAGATGTATGGAACTAAATGAGACCTTACAACTAGTTACAAATAGAGGATAGTGGTAGCTGAAAGGCATAACTGCCTGCAAACCATTTTCACTTTCCCTATCCTAAGCCAAGAGACAGTTCACTACAGATCAGATAATGGTCCGTATCATCAAAAAACTGGAAAACCCTCACATTCATGACATATTTGCTATATTCAAAGTTGTTTAAGACTAATAGTCTAACAATATGGATCTGGTACCCCTACCCTCCAATGTGTAGCGATCAGTAGCGTTATGCTTGAAGAATGTATTCGTAACTGCTAAACCCATACTAGCACAGAAATCTCGCAAACGCTCCCCATTCCCATAAGCTGCCATATATTCCTCATATTTATCAATCACCTTTTCGCATCCTTCGATTCTATTTCCAACTCTAGCATTTATATCGCCCAATAGCAATATCCTGTCCTCGTTGTTGACTTTGACTACGATGTCACTTAATGCGTCATAAAAGTTTTCAGCTTCATCTCCATCTGCACCCTGACATGGTGAATACAGCACACCGAGACAATTCTCGTCCTAATTCCCCTAACTGCCAAATCTATCTACCAACATAATTCGCTCATATATGTGCCTAACAAGAACTCTTGCGTGCAATGATATTCCTAATGGAATGTCCCACACTACACTCTGCCCTTAGCTTTTTAACACCCGGCGGTACACGTTATAATATTTTCCTAGTTATCTCCCCTTAACCGAACATCATTTATTCCTAACACATCCGGACGCATCCTCTTTGCTGACTCAGCCAGTTCTACTTTCTTAATTAATATTGAAAACTTCCCATCGAATTCCACTTCGCCAAGTTGTTTCCAAGGAGTCGCTCGCCTATCAAATGGAAATGGGACTCCGTTACTCCCATAGGTTCGAGGCTTGCTTAAAACAATCTGAGCGTGTTCGATGAAACTTTTGTGAAGCAGGATACAACCTTTACTTACACATAGTCCCAGTGAAGATTTCTCTTCTAATGGGTTAGGGACCACCGGCCGCCAGAGCACAAGGAGAGCCATGACTCAGAATATGTCCCATTCCATAGCAACTGGTGTCCCCACACTCAGGACACCTTACTTGCTCTCGGTTCACGAACTAGGACGTGACCACAGTAACTCACACCAAGAACCATAATAATAATAATAATAATAATAATAATAATAATAATAATAATAATAATAATAATAATAATAATAATAATAATAATAATAATAATAAATGCTCCAAAATTGCTAGGAACAGATGTTGGTTCAATCGAAAGGGTAAAGCAATTCAAATATTTGGGGGAAACAATCCAAGAAAATGGTTTGGAAAAATTTGCGATAGAGGCAAGGATATACAATTTGGAAAGAGCATATGCTATAACAAAACACACATACAACAAAAATGTTTATATAAAAATCTTAAAATAAAGCACTACAACACAGTTGTGAAACCATAATGCTTAAATGCCAGTGAATGCTTAGTAGTACTAGAAAGAAGAATTATAAGAAAACTATTAGGCCCTCTAAAAACTACAGAATATTGGAAATTAAGAAGTAATAACGAAATTTATCAGAACATATATATAACAGAACGGAAGAGGAGACCGCTATTTTTTGGACATATTTACTGAATGGACGACAATAGACTAACCAAAAATATCTTCACTTATCTTTGGAAGAAAAAGTCAACACACCTGGATTCAAGAGATCAAAAATGACTTGGAAAGAAACAACATCAGAGAAGAAGAAGTAATGGAAAGAGAAATTTTCAGGAAGAAAGTTTTTAATATGGAAGAATTCCAAGGGAGGGAGGTAAAGAAAACCGGCACAAAGTGGTCTGAAGGAAGAAAAAGGAAACATAGTGAAACAATGAAGGAATATTGGAAGAAAAGGTAGGAACTACAACAAAGGATGAAGAATTGAAATTGGAACGCGGTCCCTAGTAGGCCCTAACGCAATAATAATAATAATAATAATAATAATAATAATAATAATAATAATAATAATAATAATAATAATAATAATAATATATCAGCTAGCGTACACAGGCATTCGACTTGATGCTATGTAGGCTGACTCCTTATCAATTTAGACCTTTCTACCAGATGGCAGAGAAACTTAAAGTCTGTTGTGTGACCCCATTTATTTGTGTTTAAACACCTTTGTCGCATAAACACCAAACGTGCCCCCAGAGGTCTTTTTCACGTCGACATCGTATGATAGGGAGTGTCCAATGGACTTTTTTCGTCCTTAAATATTCGGACCAGGTCCATCGGCTTTAAATTCTGGATCTCCATGTCCGGAATTTGACATTCTACCAGTGTCTCACAGTGATAACAATATTAATAGTGATTCATAGCTTTCACCCCTCGTCTTAGAAGCCTCTGTAAACCAAGTAAGTTGCGCCTACAGCATCTTCTTGCAACTGATTTCCTGATTCTTCCTTGAAATCATTAAAACCCGAGCCTTTCCAGAGCCTCTTTGGTACTCCTCTTCCTCCCATACCCACCACATCTAGTCTGTTAGCCTATTAGCCTCCATCAATTGTCCTAATTTGGTCTCACCAACACAGGTTCATTCCTAAGTTAGCCTTCATATTTTCTTTGTGCTAGCCGTCTTTACTGCACCAGGAATCTCCTCGCTATCTTCAAATCTCCAACCTCCCGCTTAATCACAAGATACTTCATTGCTTGTGACTCATAGGAAAAACGGGTCAGTGTGTGGTTGTGTTAATTTGATGGTATTATGGTGTCAACCTCTGTTTTGCGACAATATAATCACAGTATTGAAGTATAAATCGCAAGCTGTTAATACTTTACGGTTTCCTTAAGCACCTCTACCTCCATAGTCCTGTTGTCTTCCTTGGGACCGGGTTTGATTCTCAATTCTCTCTCCTCTCCCCTTGGCACTACAGCCCTTGAAGGGCCTTGGCCTACCAAGCGACCGCAGCTCAGCCCGTAGGCCTGCAGGTTACGAGGTGTCGTGTGGTCAGCACGACGAATCCTCTCGGCCGTTATTCTTGGCTTTCTAGACCGGGGACGCTATCTCACCGTCAGATAGCTCCTCAATTCTGGACCTCGAACCAGCCCTCAGGTCCAGGTAAAAATCCCTGACCTGGCCGGGAATCGAACCCGGGGCCTCCGGGTAAGAGGCAGGCACGCTACTGCTACACCACGGGGCCGGCCTTTGATTCTCAATACTACCAGAAATTTAAGACTAGTGGCAGGCATGATATGTGGTTATACTGGTAGTAGTTGCGGCCTACCATCAATGGGGGCCTGGAAAAAGCTGCAGCATCTCGGGACGAGGACACGATTATACATATACCTTAAGCCTATTTTGTACGATGATCAAGGAGTATTTTTGGTGTTATGAATGAGTGATAAAATATTAAATTTTTCCAGAATACTTCCAGTTGTTAGGCCTAATATCTATTTAAAACGGTGCTATGAGGTCATTTTCATATAAATATTCTTATTTGTGATAAATGCAATAACATATTGGTACAATAGTCCTCTTTTGCCGAGACTTGGTGTTTAGAGTGCACTATGTCTTCTAGTATGGACTAGAGCTATTTTGTTACTTTCATTGATCTGTCTCAGCATTTTCCTTGGCTTTGACAATATGAAAGTAACTGAAGTATGAGAGATGTTAGCAAGCCATTTCGTATGCAGCCAGTTCGTACTGCTGTTGCTTATAGGGTCGGTTGGTGCATGCATTTCAGTGGGCTTGGCAGACTGAGACACTAGATGTAATAGCAACTTTTCCCTCAGTGACGAAAGCAACGGGAAACTGCATCACTCCTCATTATCCTAGTGCGTCTCTTCAGTGATAACTAGACCATCTATGACAGCTAATGGTGGAGTTGTTCGGGGATCCAACCAGCCTTCGGGCTAAAGACTGAACATATATTGCTATAGATTTATTTAACTGTAGTTTTCATTTCCTTATGAATCATCATGCAGTTCAATAAAATAAGGTATGGAAAATGTATTTCAATTTATTATAAACAGTTAACGTAATAATTCTACTAAACATTACAGTTTTGTATTTTATAAGGCAAAAGAGTTTGAGCTTTCATTACGGATTTTTTTAATTACACGACACAAAAATGGGAGTGTCTTGTTTTGAACACAGCATCACAAGGATTATACATCTGACAAAACACAAAAGAGTTTCATCATGTCAAAGTGATATGATCATATTGTTGCCACATATTTAAGAGTTCTTTCCTCTTTAACTCAGAGAACAGGATATATTCGACATTTTCAATTTTACCAACATGAGTTCGTTTTCAATGCAGAAGCTTGGTGATAAGCTTGTCTGCGAATTAGCCCTGCATAGGCCCTATCTATATACTAGTAAAGATACTAAAACTCGAAGCCATGATAAAAATAGAAAGGTGGCTTAAGTGAGTGTGAAGGAGATGACGCTGATGAAGAAAGTTGCTATGATTGTCCGTTAATTTTAGGGGGACTACCACATCAATCGAAAGGGGGGAAAATATTTTATAGATATAACAAGTCACAAACTATGAGAATTGGAAAAGAGCAAAAAATAATAAGGATTAAAATAGACAGGAATAACGTTACATTTAAGGCTTGATCTCGAAACATATCAGATTATTGCAATGAGACGGAAAGACCCAGAGTGAAACATATTTTTTACCATTGGGATATTAAAGACAATGTATGTATTTGGGTCATGTGACCCAGACGTCACCTCCAGCATTTTGTCTTCTGGGAAATACGTCATTAACTTTCAGCACTTACAGAAGGAAGAACTCCGTTACCCACGAAGGTGTCCACTCCGAAGGCAATATTTCTTCCTGTCTGAGGGGACACCTAATGGGAACTATTGGTTATCAGATGGTCCAGTGGAACCTCTGAAAAGGAATCCACTCGGGATAAGAAAGTAAAGTAAATGTACTTTAACTGAACCCACCCAGGAGCTCTTAACTCGGGAGCGTGGGGTGTGCGCCTTTCCGAGTCTGCCATTTCTTATCTTTACTTGCCTCGAACGTGGCTGTGCGGTTTGCATCGCGTAGCTATCAGCTTGCATTTGGGAGATAATGGGTTCGAACCCTACCGTCGGTAGTCCTGAAGATGGTTTTCCGTGGTTTCCCATTTTCAAAACAGAAAAATTGTGGGGCTGTAATTTAATTAAGGCCTCGGTAGCTTCCTTACCACTTCTAGCCCTTTCCCATCCCATCGTCGCCATAAGATATATCTGTGTCGGTGCGACGTAAAGCCAATTGAAAAAAAAATATTTACTTGTCCCATACTTGTTCATTTTTCCTGTTCGACCTCACTTGGCTATCTCTTCTTCTCTTCTGACCTCGGTGGCATTAGTTTTCACAGGCCTTCGTCGCTCTTCTCTTATTTTTTCCGATACCTTCGGAGGTTCGGATCACTTTTCGTTCCTCCACTGTTAAGACGGAATGTTTTCCTCTTCGTACTACCTTTAAAAACATCTTCGCACTTCTACGTTTTGTCCACTGCACAGAGAAGCATAGGATCATGGATATGTGTTTGGCCTAGCAGGGAGCACATTGCATGCGTCCCGCTCGTTTCGTTTCAGTTCGGTGTCCCTCGTGTCCGCTGGCATGAGTTCGCCTGCCGCACACATCTCCCGTCTCTTCCTGAAGCAGTCAGTCAACCCGGCTTGGAACAGCTCATGTATTTTTTATAGCAATATCGAGCTCTTCGTCCAAAGACAGAGAAATTATCATAGCCTGCGAAGAAAAGAGAAAGGAAAGAATATTTTGATTAAATGAAGTAAATTTAAAATAGGGAACAGTGTGGTGAATATTACATTCACTTTCCAGAGGGTACGTGATGACGACAAATTCTTTAAATATTTCAGAATGCCAAGCTCCAAGTTTTGGAGTTGCTAAGCGTTCTATCCCTCCAAGAAAAAGGGAATCAAATTTCAGAAAACCAATATCACCTGGTGAGTGACCAGCAGTAACAATGAAATAAATATATTCCTTTCATATTTTATTTAACAAGATAACATGGCAAAAGTAAGGAGAATGGCATAATACTATTAACCAGTGTACCGTCTGTGGGAGCAGTCAAATTTTTCAGTTCATATTGCGTCTCTAGAGCATTAATCTCAGATTAAAATTCAATTTGCTGCAGAGGACTAAAAGATCTAACAGTTTTTCGACTGTTTCATAAAACGCTTTTTAGGGAATACGCGGGATTTCTATCCCCTTTTGTATATTTGGCATTTAAAAAATTGTCCAGCACATCGGCCACAGACGTATCTGACCTCTTTCTTCCCATAGAAGCCGTGGATGGAGTTTCCGCCTCACTATCACTTCTTGTCGATTCACTTGATCAGGTCCTTGATATATCATGATAATCAGGGTATCCTTATTGCGGCTTCAAAAAGCAGTTCTTTGTTGATCGCACTAATTGAATTCAAATGCTAGCAAAGTAGTCTACCTTCCGTCTTCTGTCAACTCTGCTTGCGAGGGCAAGCTCGACAGAACGAATAGTGGGCGTAGAAAATGCTGACCGGGTGAGTTGGACGTGCGGTTAGGATCGCGCAGCTATGAGCTTGCATCCGAGAGATAGTGGGTTCGAACCCTACTGTCGGGCAGCCTGAATATGGTTTTCCATGGTTTCCCATTTTAACACCAGGCAAATGCTTGGGCTCGACCTTAATTAAAGCCACGGCCGCTTCCTTCCCATTCCTAGGCATTTCCTATCCCATCGTCGCCATAAGACCTGTCTGTGTTGGTGCGACGTAAAGCCACTAGCAAAAAAAAAGAAGAAGAAATGCTGCAGCAGCTGTGAGCTTATATTCGGCACCCCACTGTCGGCAACCCTGAAGATAGTTTTCCGTTGTTTCCCATTTACACACCAGGCAAATGCTGAGGTTGTACAAATTAAGACCACGGCCACTTCTTTCCCACTCCTAGGCTTTCCCTGTCCCATCGTCGCCAAAAAACCTATCTGTGTCGGTGCGATGTAAAGCAACTTGTAAAAATTATAATAATAATAAGAAGAAAGTGCTAAAGCTTGCGGAACTGAAGCAGAGGGCAGCTGAACATTTGATTACACGTGAACATAATATCCAACGTGAAATGAACGGAACGGAACGGAAGCTTGTGCTTCCTGCTTTAGAAGACGAGGGAGCGAGTACATATTCTTTGGCTCCCCTGCTAGTAGCCTCTTACAACACGCAAGATGTATAACTCCACCCACAGGGCAGTAAAAGAGTTCCGAGTATTACCGCTACTACTAAATGTTTTGATTCCTCCCCTGAAGGGGGAGGCGTGCCTCCTAGAAGGTGACGTCGTCTATCAGGCCAGGAGATTCGTATCGGGGAAGGAGATATGCTGAGAAGGTGAGAGTGTTGCCGGCCGTGGCTTATACAAGGAACTGCCTCGGCATCTGATTTAGTGCAGGAGAATGGATAACCATGCAAAACCATTCTCAGGTCAGTCGATGGTGGGTCCAGTCCCACTCCGTCTCCCAAATACAGAGGTGTAGAGCCACGGTAGAGCCTCCCATGCTCGGTTGCCCCATCGGAGTGCAGAGCTGTTGGACCACGGACCAGCCATGACCACATGAGGGCCGAGATCCACTTTGCATCCGCCGACCTCCGAGTAATAGAAAGAAGAATGTCCCCAAACGAATTGTAAGTCTCATGAATTGTGAGAAAGTGAAAGACCTACTAGACGTCGTGAATATGTTATTATTATTATTATTAAAATATTATAAATGGAGAAAGATAACACGGTCCCTTCGAGCAAGTATACCTCAAACAAGAACCTTTAATGGACACTACTAGCGAAAGACACCTCACGTTCTATGGATACCCACAAGGACAGACGAATCAGTATAACCAACATAATCCACACAACAGTCACATAAGGAAACAACATCGCTTTGATACCGACAGTCAAACAATATCTCGAAACTTTCAACAATCCCAAAACATTAATATAAGACAGAAAATTGATACAAAACCGACAAATCGAGTTTAAGGGAAAGCTGAGAAGAAAGAGAGCGGAAGACATTAAACTACATTTCATTTTCTTATTATTATTCTTCCGCGACAATTTCCTAGTCCGTTAGAATAGGCACGTGATTTGGATTTGACCAACTTTTACGGCTGGATGCCCTTACTGAAGCCAAATCTATATGGAGCTATGTATTCACTACTGCGTGTTACTGTGCTGTATTGTGTGAAGATTGAGAGAAAAATACACTGACTGACAGAGCAAATGCAACACCAAGAAGGAGTGGTCAGAACTTTATGCCAATTGCAGGGTAGACTGACGTCACTGAGGTATGCTCATGATGTGAAATGCGCCGCTGTGCTGCGCACGTAGCGAACGATAAATGGGACACGGCGTTGGCGAATGGCCCACTTCGTACCGTGATTTCTCAGCCGACAGTCATTGTAGAACGTGTTGTCGTGTGCCACAGGACACGTGTATAGCTACGAATGCCAGGCCGCCGTCAACGGAGGCATTTCCAGCAGACAGACGACTTTACGAGGGGTATGGTGATCGGGCTGAGAAGGGCAGGTTGGTCGCTTCGTCAAATCGCAGCCGATGCCCATAGGGATGTGTCCACGGTGCAGCTCCTGTGGCGAAGATGGTTGGCGCAGGGACATGTGGCACGTGCGAGGGGTCCAGGCGCAGCCCGAGTGACGTCAGCACGCGAGGATCGGCGCATCCGCCGCCAAGCGGTGGCAGCCCCGCACGCCACGTCAACCGCCATTCTTCAGCATGTGCAAGACACCCTGGCTGTTCCAATATCGACCAGAACAATTTCCCGTCGATTGGTTGAAGGAGGCCTGCACTCCCGGCGCCCGCTCAGAAGACTACCATTGACTCCACAGCATAGACGTGCACGCCTGACATGGTGCCGGGCTAGAGCGACTTGGATGAGGGAATGGCGGAACGTCGTGTTCTCCGATGAGTCCCGCTTCTGTTCTGTCAGTGATAGTCACCGCAGACGAGTGTGGCGTCGGCGTGGAGAAAGGTCAAATCCGGCAGTAACTGTGGAGCGCCCTACCGCTAGACAACGCGGCATCATGGTTTGGGGCGCTATTGCGTATGATTCCACGTCACCTCTAGTGAGTATTCAAGGCACGTTAAATGCCCACCGCTACGTGCAGCATGTGCTGCGGCCGGTGGCACTCCCGTACCTTCAGGGGCTGCCCAATCTTCTGTTTCAGCAGGATAATGCCCGCCCACACACTGCTCGCATCTCCCAACAGGCTCTACAAGGTGTACAGATGCTTCCGTGGCCAGCGTACTCTCCGGATCTCTCACCAATCGAACACGTGTGGGATCTCATTGGACGCCGTTTGCAAACTCTGCCCCAGCCTCGTAGGGACGACCAACTGTGGCAAATGGTTGACAGAGAATGGAGAACCATCCTTCAGGACACCATCCGCACTCTTATTGACTCTGTACCTCGACGTGTTTCTGCGTGCATCGCCGCTCGCGGTGGTCCTACATCCTACTGAGTCGATGCCGTGCGCATTGTGTAACCTGCATATCGGTTTGAAATAAACATCAATTATTCGTCCGTGCCGTCTCTGTTTTTTCCCCAACTTTCATCCCTTTCGAACCACTCCTTCTTGGTGTTGCATTTGCTCTGTCAGTCAGTGTATTATGATGAACGCAAACACGCAGAGTCTGAGCCAGAAAATTAACTATGTGCAATTAAAGTCCCCAAACTGTTCGGGAATCGAACCCGAAGACTAGCACACTGACGGTTCAGCAAAGGACCCAGACAAGAATCTGAACAATAATGCCAAAGAATGAGAGAGATGTGTCCCAGGAAGAAGCTCTTATGAACGGACAAGCAGTCCATGGTTGCTTCATCCGGAATGAAAGAACAATTTTGAAAAATTATTGTTATTATGCCAAATACACTATAGACAATACTGAATACCTCCGTCTTCTCCCGCACCAAACTGAGAGACACGTTGACAGTGGCACATCTGTTGGCCTGACTTTAAACATCAGGCAGAAAGACTGAAACTACAAAAGTTGCATGTTAAAATCGATAGAAATAATGACACTCAATAATGAGTTCGTTTTTTCCCGAATTTTTGGCAGAATGGTCAGCGTTGAAGCCTTCGGCTCGGAAGGTCCCGAATTCGATTCCCGGCTGGATCAAGGATTTTAATCGCGTCTAATTAATTCTTCTGGCTAGGGAACTGGGCGTTTGTGCTTGTTCCAACACGTTTCTGTTCATATTCAGACGACACACTACACATCCATCCAGCACAGAAACATGCAATAGTGATTAATATATCTCGGTTTTTTAGGTGCTAAAATGTTATTTTAGCTACCTACAGAAGACTCTTAAGTAGGTTCTGAAATACTTCTAGGAGCTTCAATTTTCTGTATTTTAATAGGCATGAATTAAAATTCTATGTTTATATTTCTATGTTGATAATAACTCGTTAGGGAAATATAAAAGAAGTTTCACTCAGCTCTTTGTTGCAAACGACACAGAATATAATTTTACCTCCGATGTGAAATTCGGAAACTTCTGTAACCACCTTTTAATTAAAGATGACTTGGAATCTGATACTTTCGGCATAATTCATAGTGTATAGTGTACAACTAAACTCAGTTTCAAGGCCGTCCAGCTAGGTGCGCTGGGAATTAATGTCTTGCGATAACTCGCAAAATGGAACGTATTCTCTACAGTGTATTTGATTATACTAATAATCTGTTCAGAGCCACCAATTTTCAGTCTAACTGAAATTGTACTAATTTTAAAGTTCCGATTACTCTGCACCTAGCATCAAAAGGTGACAGTTTTAACAGACGGGTGGAGCGTGCCTCGTCAGAGTTCCTTAACTCGCCAAGGATCGATTGGTGGGGTGCCAGTTCCGTCGTTCATAAATAGACTTCTTCAGCCGTTATCGAACCCGCGGTTTTGGGGATCACGGTTCGAACTATGTACCTTTTATATAATGTTTAGTCTTCAGAACACTATTCGAATCCGGCCTGGGATGTACGTGTGGTTTACATTCCGTGTCAAGTCACAAGTTCCGTTTGGTGACACACATCTCTCTGAACCTGATGTAACACACATGTTCAATGCAGTCATCTCAATTGATTGTTCTCTTAATTAATGTCCCAGTCAAGCGTTGACATTGTAACAGACTCGACATTTTAACCAAAGAAGAAGATCAATAATGTGACCAAATTTATGTTTACAGCTTTCGGGCTCCAGTGAGTCCTGCTTTCGCCCTAGATTTCTTGATCACATTCTCCTTCGATGTTATACTAGGGAAAAATATGTGTAAATTTCTCCACAGTACGGAAAAATATAGAATCTTGGATATATGTGTTTGGGCTTACAAAAAGAGAGAACGAGTACAGATTCACCGATTTTGACAAAATTTTGCATGGACGTTCTATATCGAGAATAAAGAGACACGTGTTTCAGCGTTTTGCTAGACACTCCCTAGCTTGTGAAAAAATGGAGGTCAAAATTGATGACGGAATACAACTTTGCAAGGACCGAAAACCGACACCGTGGTAATATGGCAACCAGTGTTCGTCATCTGTCTTTTTTTTTTGCTAGGGGCTTTACGTCGCACCGACACAGATAGGTCTTATGGCGACGATGGGATAGGAAAGGCCTAGGAGTTGGAAGGAAGAGGCCGTGGCCTTAATCAAGATACAGCCCCAGCATTTGCCTGGTGTGAAAATGGGAAACCACGGAAAACCACCTTCAGGGCTGCCGATAGTGGGATTCGAACCTACTATCTCCCGGATGCAAGCTCACAGCCGCGCGCCTCTACTCGCCCGGTGTTCGTCATCTTCGTCCTCACGTTATTACCACGTGCCAGAACTCTGCCTTCTATATACAGTAGGTACAACTAGGCGACCCGTGGTGGCCAACCGATGCTCCCAAGATGAAATCCGCTAGGTCCCTGTATCGACGCCTCTTACGACAAGCAGGGGATGCCGTGTACATATTCTACATATTAAAAAAAAATCTTACCATTTTCTAGCTATTTTTTGTCTACCCCACAATATATTCACCAGACATCCGCTACTATTAATCAATTAATTATAATACTATCGTAGATTGTACGGCAAACTAATTAACAACAGTAAATTTAGGATATTTTAATTGATCATTAACCCAAGTTTCATTTAAATCTGTCTGGTCTAACTACTGTTAATGAGTTCAATAATCAACTCTTTAGCTCTGATTATTAAGCCGAAGACTTCTTCCAATGCGTATTTCTTCCAGAAATATTCTGCTGTTGGTTCATATTTTTTTTTCTGAATGAATGAATGAATGAATGAATGAATGAATGAATACTGATCTGCATTTAGGGCAGTCGCCCAGGTGGCAGATTCCCTATTTGTTGCTTTCCTAGCCTTTTCCTAAATGATTTCAAAGAAATTGGAAATTTATTGAACGTCTCGCTTGGTAAGTTATTCCGATCCCTAACTCCCCTTCCTATAAATGAATATTTGCCCCAGTTTGTCCTCTTGAATTCCAACTTTATCTTCATATTGTGATCTTTCCTACTTTTATATACGCCACTCAAACTTATTCGTCTACTAATGTCATTCCACGCCATCTCTCCGCTGACAGCTCGGAACATACCACTTAGTCGAGCAGCTCTTCTTCTTTCTCTCAATTCTTACCAACCCAAACATTGCAACATTTTTGTAACGCTACTCTTTTGTCGGAAATCACCCAGAACAAATCGAGCTGCTTTTCTTTGGATTTTTTCCAGTTCTTGAATCAGGTAATCCTGGTGAGGGTCCCATACACTGGAACCATACTCTAGTTGGGGTCTTACCAGAGACTTATATGACCTCTTCTTTACATCCTTACTACAACCCCTAAACACCCTCATAACCATGTGCAGAGATCTCACGGTCAACTTCTTTTGGCTGTTCGAAACCTATTTGAAATAGTATGGATGGATCGATTATGAAACCCGACCTTTTTTTTTTTTTTTGGTCGATTGCAATGATATCCACTCTTCTTGTTCTCCCGTTATCAGCAATGCAGAGACTTCCCCGAATACTTCATATATTTTTTCTGTAAGGGAAGCTGCTTTATTGCTCCTAATTCGCTGGCGGCTAGCGTTACGTAAGATCACCGTGTGGACAAGAACATAGGACTTGTGCTAATGTTTCCGTCTCGCTGCACTATCTGCAGGGGGTTACGTGGGGTTTAATGTTTTTGAAGTTAGGACTAGAAAGGGACAACATCGGAATTCGCTTTTATAGTGCATATCAATCCACACCTTCCATATACGTTGGCAACATGTGTTCCTTCTCATGTTACAAACTGTATGCTAATCTGTGATATATCTGCTTCACCTATTATCACCAATTCGAAATGCACTAAAAAGAAAATCCCAACACTACCCCTTATTAGTCCTAATTTCATAAACCTTAAACCCGCACAAATTAAGTTTTGTCTTTTTTGTAATTCTCTTTCATTACTTGCATTGAATTACCATTTGAAAGATATCTTAGTAATACATAAATCATAGTTTTATTTTATCCTATTTTTGAAGAAGAAACGTGCTATTTTATGTTATTTCTTATAATTTTCGAGCCGTTCCGGCTATAGTATTCCTCCTTCTACCTAAATCATTGTATTTTAATGTAGACTATTGCCTAACTAGCAGAAAAGTGAAATAGAAAGATGTATAAGACGGGCAACAATTAATCGGATTTGAAGGTGTGGGCTGAAAGTTTATTCTGACACTGTTCATGTATTCATCACTGCAAAACACGCCACGCTACTGACCATCACACAAACATGTAATAGTGACTATTACCTCATCCGACACGCACTGAATATTAAGCAATCCAATTTATAGCTTCTGTCAGTTTCAACCAATCTCTGGGGTATAATCGAAATGAGATTATCGCACCTGATAGCCAACTGTTTGGAAAATAGCCAAGGTAATTCGTATTCCTTTCCTATTTGTAAGTCAGTGAAGAAATAAATATGGCAGCAATCACAAAGACATTTGCACATCACTTTGGTATGCAATAAATTCAATAATATAATATTATAAAAATTCCTATGTTAATACCATTTTATTGATATAGCTTTTTTAACATTTAATTCAGTAAATAGTCTTACGAAATACAACTCGTGTTTTCATATAAAAAATGAAAATCCACAGCCTGTTTCCAGTCATTCGACCGGGTCAGGAATGGAATCAATGAAGCCCCCATCTAGCGGTGAGGTAGAAACTGTCCCGGCTGCCGAAGCCTGTCGCACTCGTATGGGACAATGATTAATGACTGACAGTTGAAATGAAACGATATTGGAGAGTGTTGCTGCAATGAAAAACGACAGCGAAAACCGGACTACCACGAGAAAATCCTGTCTCGCCTCCTCTTTGTCCAACACAAAGCTCACACTGGGTGACCCGAATTTGAACCACGAAACCCAGCGGTGAGAGGTTGGCCCGCTGTAATTTGTGTCACGGAAGCTCTTTGTTTTCATCTTCTTCAGATAATTTTCTTCGTGCTGCGCTCAATATCGGCAAGATTAAATACACTCCTTATATCATCCTTGATTATTAGAGTTGGGACATTTAGGACCCCAGGAAGGTAACATGTTACCTGCGACGCTACATAGAAGGCATATCAAACACTGTTACGTTACTCAGAGTTGTACTATCCTTTGCTGGCGTGACTGCAGTGAAGTGCGTAGTGTTCCGTAGCAACAGATAATGTATTAGTATTGGAAACATCTCCTCTAAGGACGTTAGAAGAGGAATCTACAATATATTTCTATGTGAATGGCGAGAGCATATCATACCCGCCATAACACACACTCCGCGCGAAAGGTGACAACACAGTTGTTACGTATCGCTACTACTATCGCTGTGGTAGGAGAACTGCATAGTGACAACTCACAGGTACAAGCAGTTGAAGAGTTATGTCTTTACTGTTGCGCGGACTGGTCTAGTGTATTCGTCCAGCTGTAGAAAATGAGGCAAGCAGAGAAGTGTAGTTCGTTTTCTGGTGGCTAAGGGTACGTCCAAGATGCACGCTGGTTTTCTGAGTCAGACAGTCGGCGCTGAATGTCTGACTCCGAGTGGCAGGTGGGATGTGGCCATTATGAAAGCTGGTTGTCAGCGCAGACAGAGCTGCGACAAAAGAAAAGATATGAAATACAACTGATCAGTGTAGCATGGAACTAACAAGAGAACAGGCTGCAGCTCTATTGCTGCTAAGTGACAATGTTACAACCAAGTTAAAACGAATGAGAAGTGATATGCATCCAATAAATGAATTAAGATATATTTACGGGGAGTACAAACACCTTTTTCCACAGTTACTTGTCGACGAAAACAGATTTTTGAATATTTCAGAATGAGTTTGGATACGTTTTGTTTTATTTTGTTAAAATTTGAACACAGGCTTACGAAGAACTGGGCGAATTACAACACTCAACACGAAAATCAACAGCCTGCGCGGCAGGTTGTCTGAAACCAGAATGAACGAATCATTCCGGTAAATATCTGAGTCAGGTGCATTATGGCCAGTCCCGCTTAAACACACAGGACATACTTATGTCGACTCGGCGCCGACTGTCTGATTCAGAAAACCAGCGTGCATCTTGGACGTACCCTAAGGGTGCCGTACTACACAAAACTCATCGTCACATGAAGGATGTGTATGGCGAACACTGCATGTGCACGAGTGGCGTAGGAGATTCCGAGAAGGGCCACATCACTGCAAGACGATGCGTGGCCAGGACCGTCCCGTCGAGCCATTACTCCTGGTGTCATAGCGTGGATTGACGGCCTTATCCGAGAAAACCGACGAACCACGCAGGTAGAAAGACATTTGTGGGCGTCGGTTTCACTCGGACGAGGAAGTACAAGAGTGGGTGCGGTTGGGGATCCTTCCTCCTTCTACAAAACTGGAATTGATCGTCTCGTCTACTACTGGGAAAATGTATTAAACATTTTGGTAATTACATTCGAATAAAACCATTCCATGGTCACGTTGTAGCGGGTGTTCGGTTTTCATTTTACTCCAGTATACTATATTTAGTAATTAAGGGCGATCAGCTAAAATGGTTTCGACAAAACTGCATTGGGTGCATATAAAGCATAAAGCAGGCGTTGTGTCAGCGCGTAATGCATCAGCAATACAAGCAAGGTCAAGTTAGACATCGGCTAATCATCAATTCCTCCAAGACTTGCGTAAAGAAATGGTAGGCAGGACATTTTACAAGATAGATGATGCACATGTCAACAATTTGTTTAACAAAAATACACAAAATGGGATGTCCCTTGTCAAACTATATTAACAAAATACTATATACCACAACTGTATGAAAATATATCTAATAAAAGACAATGTTCAGGTGAAAATAACATTTGTGATTTTACAGATGAAGCAGAAGATGCTTCTAATGAAAGCTTTTTGTTAGGTTCAGAAGTTCTTAAAAATTATGAATCATGTAAGCATCGCCGAACTTCTTTCAAAGCAGCAAGTCACTATTATGGCTAGATGGTGTAAATGAAATAGACGAAACTGCAAAGAACCTTGGCCTCATTTTTTATAAGTACTTGGTCACGTTCTGGCGGGTGTTCGGTTTTCATTTTACTGCAATATACTGTATATAGTAATTATAGGCGATCAGCTAAAATGGTTTCTACAAAACTGCAGTAGGGGCATATAAATCATAAATCAGGCGTTGTGTCAGCGCAGCAATACAAGCAAGGTCAAGTTAGACATCGGCTAATCATCAGTTCCTCCAAGATTTGCGTAAATAAATGGTAGGCAGGCACCGACATACAATTTTACAAGATAGATGATGCACATCTCAACAATTTTTTAAAAAAAATTCACAAAATGGGATGTCCCTTGTCAAACTATATTAAGAAAATAACATATACCACAATTGTATGAAAATATATCTAATCAAAGACAAAGTTCAGGTGAAAATAACATAATCATAATATATATTGAACCCATGACCTTTGTGCCCTAAGAACATTATGCATAATGTAACAATTAAACTAAAAGTTGGATTCTTGATAGCATGGATTTGACACGTGACGAGGGGGTGATTACCTTCGGTCCCACGCTCTGGGGTACGTGACGTCAACCACACGTGTCTATCAAAGGAGGTCAATCATCTCACAAATCGAACCCGTAAAAATTTTAAATGTCCATGAACACTACCGCCAGAAATGTAGCAAGCACGTAGTCACTTTCAAAACTCTTGAAATTGCAGTTTATGTAAGTCAGAAAATTTATAGAAATTTTCTTGGCGGCAAAGGGAGAGATCCGAGGAGAGGGGTTAACTGCTATAAATATGAAGGGACGCCATGACGAAGTCTCCTTCTCCGGCATTTGTGATACAAAGCGGACGAAAAATTGTTGAGCTGCTCTGCGAAATCCAACCAACGAAAGTAGACTGAGTTCAACTGCAGATTTTAGCCATTGCGGCTAAGTCTTGACTCCATGAGGAGATAGTTTTCTTGAGTGAAATAATTGTACCAGATAGGACGGTCAAAGTACTGAATAAATTCTAATGTGATTAAGTAATTCGTGTGCGTAAATAACTATAGTCCATCGTGTGCACTCAACAAACAAGTGAAGGGTATTTTCTTTTTTTTATGCTTTATTCCAGGAAACCTGAAGAAAATTAATAATGAACTGTGAAGCCATGAATGTAAAAATGGCTAAATAAAATGCCAGGGTCACAGGTGAGCCCTATGACGAATACTGGCGTGACGACATGAGGTAGGTGACTTTCCATCTTACTACCTCTTATATCTTGTCTCGTGATTTCTTGTATTTGAATGGGGATATACGACGCAGAGGTCACCCCTACTAAGTTTTGTAAATGTGAAAGTACGACTAAAAGAGTCATTTGTTTTATTTTCCACTTGGATAAAGGTTTGAAGTCTTGCGAGTGCCGTATAATGTTGTAAAAAGTTATTGCATAGGGTTCCGAAGTGATATCACGTCCAATGTAGATCGTCATCCGTGTGAGTGTACTGCCTATATTTTGTGATGTCAAATTAAGATGTTCATTCGACATAAAATTCTTCTGTCTGCAATTTGACGTTAATAATAATAATCCATGGTCACTCATTTTCAATCGAGTGGAAGCGCGCTGTCGGGTGAGAACCTAGGGTGATGAATTTGGTCACGGAGAGAAACGTTTTTTTAATGCCCATTTTAAACTGTGTCTGACTGACAATAGAAGATCTAGTAGAATGTTTCAGTCATTTCTCGTAAAAATCAAGTTATTAAATACGATATCATTTATGCGAAGTTATTCATGATTAATGCATTGTGCGATATTAGACGTCGGGATTTCTAGTGAGGATTTTATTCCAGTTCTTTGTCGATGATAATTGTGGAGCTGGGAAACAGAGGTTAGTTTGTGAATCAGGTTGGACCTGTCATTGAAGCCGGGACACGGAAGCCCGAGGAATGTTTTATATGAGTTGAGATGAGATGTGCGAATCAGGTTAGAGTCCTGTCATTTGAAGCCGGGACATGATAGCCCGAGGAATATTTTATAATGTTGAGAATGGAAAGAAATTCATAGAAATCCATAGCGGTAATAATTGGCGACGCGTGTAATTAGTGTGGGCATCTTGAAGTATAACCTGTGCATTTTGTTGGTTAGAATATCGTATTTGTTTAATTATGTCGGCAGAGTTTAAAGGGAGCATTTTGAGAAGCCAGTCAACTGTGAATAAACCAGGTGTTTCCTGTAACTGCCAAGCGAGCTTGGGGGGATGAGAGGCCTCAGCTATGATAACGGGAAGGAGTGGAGTTGAGATTGTACTGTAATTCTCGGCCAGGGGAAACGTTAAATTGCTGGATTTAGTTGAAATTCATAGCCGGTAATGATCTGAGTATTGTGAAATACTGTAATTGGGGACGTGACGAACATTTGAAATCACGAACTTTGAGTATAAGGAACAGAGTAACCTAATTCAGGGTTGTCCAAAATATAGAGCGATGGTCGTGATGATCGGTTTGTCTGTGAGGGGTGTGCAAAATTCATAATGGTATGACGAGATATGACATCGTAATTATATGGCGAGTTGTTTGGTTTGTACGTAGATTATTAGGATATCCAAGTGTTAATAACGGTTAGGACTAGATTAGATTTTTAAGCGTGATATCACGAGACAGGATATATATAGCTGGACATGAATTATGTAAAATTCTTTTCCAGCCAGATAAACATCGCAATATTGAACTCACATCACAGCTGCGTAGAAATTTGTGAAGAAACCAGAGTCCGCGGAGATAAAATTTGTTGTTCGTTAATATTTCGTTAAATCATTTAAATTTATTTAATTATTAAATTCAGTGAAACCGCATTTGAAATAACTTTAATCAAGCGAATAACTTGGAGATGCATTCTGGAAATTTTAGTTTGTTTTCTGGGGAATGTTAACATGTAAAGTAACGATTAAGGGGACATATCCGCAGGAAATGGATTTTACTGCCACAAAGTTTGTGAGCATTGCTATTGTTGTAATTATTGATCTTTGATTGATTGAGCAGTGAATGTGCTGGGGATAGTAAAGTGGAACTTTGGTCATAAACCGATGTAACTTAATTGTGTTTAGCCTTCAGCCTAGAAACTTGGATGGTCAGGGGGTCATCAACCTCAGTGACTTAGATTAGGGCCATATGCCATTGTAGCATCATTTCCTTGCGGTCATCATCCACAATGACTTTAAAGTAACTTAGAAGAGTAGATGTCGGTCCATGACATAGACGCAGGTCACATCGATTCAATTAAGGGTCCATGCCGTAGAACCACTGTGTGGCACACACCGATTGGACGGCCTTAATTATTCCCAGAGTCCAGAGTTCGTGTTACGAGGGCTGGACCATAACGAATCACTATGATGGTACATGTGGTCTCACATGGAAGCCGAATTTAAGAATTTCCAGACTTTCCTTTCTTAAATGATTAATAATTGAGACAATGGTTTCTAGTAAGAATGCCCGTCAGGCAGGTACGTTAAAGTCTCACACCAGTGTTCTGACGTTTATGTAAAGGTGATTGTGGTCTCCAGGGGACACAATTGACTTCTCTGATACTGTTGACATACCATGATGCTTCAGAAAGTTCCTGAATAAATAGGAATCTTTTAAATAGACCTTTCATTCCAGTAGATAGATTAGAATTAATGAACCCTACCTTTACCTCAGCAAGTGACGAAGAACCCGAAACGACCCAAGAGACAGATCTCATGAACTTTGCTGATAGGTAAGAAAGGTAGGTATCCCTCAATATGGACCAAAGGGTTCATTAAATTATACATATTACATATTGTATTACATAATATATATATTATATATACTGTACCCGTAAAAAGTGTTCATATCTTTAAGGCGCTTGACATTAAATTAACGAGCATGGTTCTTAACCTAGGGAGTGTCTTTATCATTGGAGTTGGTACAGAGAAGGGTATAGTTATCAATTTTAGAGATTCTTTTGATAAATTGCGTTTATTGATAATCAAAATCAAGTTCATATCACCTTCGTACAGCAGCATGGAAGTGTCGTGGCTGGTTGGTACCTCCAAGTCCTGGGATGGCGTTGGACATCGCCTGGGCAGGGACCACGCCTGCTCGGATGAGGAGTTCTGGAATGTCTCGAGGTCCTGGAATGTCTCGATGATCTGGAATGTCTCGAAGATTGGCACACGTTCCTGGGTTCGATGTGAGACGTAATTCACACTTGAGTTTTCTGCACGGCACTCCACACATTCATGGCACTGTCTGAACAGATATGACCTTTTAATGATTGTTACTGCACTCTGGATATTAAATCAAAACGTTCTGGAATAATCACTCGAAGAACAAGATGATTTTGACTTTGTACAGATAGAAATGCAAGTTCATAACACAAGCTTACTGTAAGTCAGAATGTTCTAGAGGATTACTGTCACTACAGTTCTAAATGCATAGTTCTGAAGATTTAAAACACATTGGCAATGAACTGAATAAATAGCACTCGGAAACTGTCCTGTTCCGTCGATAGGCGAAGTGAAAAGCCATTAAAGAAAGTAATATTTGAAAGAAAAAGTCTGATTTCATAAATCATATATTCACTCAAACTACTTTGTAAGTTCTAGGTTTTCTGGGAACGCGACATGCGTATTCTGAATTGGCACAGTCTTTAATGGGGATGAGAATCAAAAGACAAGTCCCCGTGCAGCTCTTGGGAAATATTGCATATTTCACAATTAAACGTAATATTGAACGTCCCCTAAGTTCCACAGTTTTTACAAGACGTAAGTTCACTGAGGCACTTGGGAAAACAAGTCATATCGTTCACACGAAAGTTTATGTCGGTAGGGCACAAGTTCATCCTACACGCTCGGAAAATTTCAATGTTCCAGAAATTGATTCACAAAATACAAGTTCGAATAAGTTCGAAACGTAAGTTCAATGTGGTACACAACACTCGTGAAAATTCAAAGTCCTTTCAACTAAGTCCCTATGTGGCACTTCAAAAAAATAACAAAGTTACAATGTGTAGAAATAACAAAGTTCCAATGTGTCAAAATATTAAAGTCCCAACACGACACTCGAAGAAAATAAAGTTCCGATGTGTCAAAATATTAAAGTCCCAACACGACACTCGAAGAAAATAAAGTTCCGATGACAATGTTCCAGTATGTCACCTTAAGAAAATAATAAAGTCTTACCGCGACACTTGGCGAAAGTAACTAAGTTCCAATGAGACGCTTCAGAAAAATAACGAAGTTCCTATATGGCACTTTAAGAAAATATCAAAGCCCAATCACGACACACGAAAAATAACAAAGTTCCAATGTGTCAATATGACAAAGTTCCAACACGATGCTCGCAGAAAATAACAAAGTCACAATCAGGCACTTCAAGAATATGATAAAGTCCCGACACAACACTTAGAGAAAATACCGAAGATCCAATACTTGGATTTCAAAGACTGTCAACTAGAAGTTCGACACACACAATACTCCTCCTGTCACCCGTGTTACAGAGACGGCGAAGTGACAGATACTGAATTCGTAGGTCGGGTGGTCCTCCTTTTATACACGTTCGCATGGAAGTGTCTAGAACTCGGGTACTATCTACCCTTATCACTCCTATGATACTCGGTGGATTTTCTTGAAATCTTGACAGATTACGTCCATCGTAATGGTTTTTAAGATGGCAGTGTCGAAATAGCGATAAAGTAGCGCAAAATGTACCTTTGAGGGTAAGCTGGAACATTACCATATATGGTCGCGTATAGCTGGCTTACGGCGGCCACGTCACTTGCTGGATACGTCACTGCGCTCGGCGGGCTGCCTACCTTCCACCTCGCGCGAAGTTCAACAAACATACTTCGGACTTCTCTCGTAGCGGCGTTCCCGGTACAATATATAATATATTAGTATTGAAAAGGTGGACACAATAATTTTAATCTTGAAAGAGTTCACTTACAACTTTCACGGGTTCTCTTGTCCACAACTTCATCCGTACAGACACACCAAGTTATTTGAGAACGGATATTAATATTTGACAACTCCAAACATACCTACAATGTCAGAAAACTCCTCCTTTCTGAGCTTCCCAATTTACGCACGACAAGATAGGCAAATGATTCATACCGCCCTTTTTCGTCCCTCTGACGTCGAATAGTGGACGACTTCGTTCCCGCTTTCGATAATTTCGCCGAACAATAACATCCGTGTTGATTCCGCTGGCGGCACTTCGCTACACTATTCCAGCCCCGCGCATTGCACTGTGTGTGAGCGATGGAGTTTGATATAATGAAAAGTGAAAACGGATAAACGGTTATTAATTCTGTTTGCATCAGTGTATCGTTGATGGGTTGATAGATACAAGTGTGCGAGTAGAACATGTAAGTGTTTTGAGAAATTATATTCTGTAAATCGTTTTGTTGGTTCGCAATTAGACCATAAGCACGAGAAGGATGGCTCTGGTATATTGAACTTGCAATGAGTAATATTGTGAAGAGAAAGGATGAAGAAAATGTTTTCGAGCGTCCCTCCAAACTTATACGCCTCGAGTTAGCTAATGTTAATATTGACACACTCACAACTCATAATTTATTTCGTTCGAATGAGGAAAAACGTTAATGCCACTCGATTATGCAAACTTCTGAAGTTGCCCGAAAACTTACCAGAATTACAAGAATCTCTGGCGGAAAATGTTTCAATACAAATAGGAGGATAATTTTTTATTTGTGAACGACTTTGACAAGAATATTGTGAGTTTCTCATGGAAAAGTCATTTACATTTTCTGAGAGAGTCGAGAACATTATTTATAGACGGGACCTTCAAGAGTTGCCCTAAGCTGTTGCAACAAATGTTTATAACTCATGGGACAAATGTAGAAAACTATTTTCCATTGGTAATTATTTTGCTCCCAAACAAAAAATGACACATATAAGGAAGCTTTGTCCTAATTTTCAAATTACACCAATTCGGATATTATATACGTTGACTTTGAGACGGAAATTTACCAGGAAATTGCTTACGTTTGGCCCCAAATGAATATAAAGAGTTGAAGATTTCATCTTGGGCAGGCATGTCGGAGAAAGATTCCGTCACTGGGATTATCAAACGATTTTAAATCAAAGAAATCTGAAATTGAATGACTTCTGAAGACTTTGTTTGGACTTCCTCTCCTTCCCCCTGACCAAATTAAAGATGGCTTCGGAAGGACCTAATATCCCGCAAACCCAACATTGAACATCTCGAGGACTTTTTTTGATTATTTACTTCGTACCTATATTCTTCAGATAGCGAATATCCACCCACTATGTGGGCCAACTTTAGTAGTAGTTCTGAATGGACTACTAACTGCTGTGGGGCATTCCATTCTAAACTGAACGCTCAATTTTACTCTTCCCATCCCAGCATATCCCATCTGCTAGTGTAAAATGGAAAGGGAAATGTTGGTAGCGGATGGAATCAACACGTACGCTGTGGGATAAAAAGTTAGCAACTAATGGTAATCAATGGGTACGCAGTCGGATAAATACGATGACAGCTAATCAAGACGTCCGCTTCCGAACCAATTCGGGGTCAATGTACAATGTAGCACATATAGATGGTTTGGCATAACAGCAGGCTTAATAGCCTGAGCCACGCTATAAAATACGTCAATAAATAAGTAAAATAAAGAATGATCGTTGTACCGATGCTACAAGTTACATGCTGAAGCATGCAGGGAACTTCGGACGACCTATCCAAACATGCTCCGTGTGACCTGTTTTTGTGCATCTTCATCGCGTAGCCGAGACATATCCCGACTGTTGTGGTGATGTGAACAGTTTATAACGAATATGAACAAGAAATATCTAATGATATTCCCTTACCTGAACAGTCCATCATAACTTGATGGGCCATTTGACTAAACACAGCTACTTATTACTCCGAATATCGCTCTAAAATGACCGCGTCTATTATGGGAAAAACATGTCTGCAATAATAAATGCTCAGCCTCTTTTTTTCAAGCAATGAATGAAAACCTACAACCTGTTTTCCAGTCAATGACTGGGTCAGGGATGGGATGAATGAAGCCCCCAACTTGCGGCGAGGATATAAATTGTACCTGCCGTCGAGGCCTGTCGCACTCCTCTGGGGCAATGATTAATGACTGACAGATGAAATGAAATGATAGTGGAGAGTGTTGCTGGAATGAAAGATGACAGGGAAAACAGGAGTACCCGGAGGAAAAACCTGTCCCGCCCACGCTTTGTCCAGCACAAATCTCACATGGACTGACCGGGATTTGAACCACGGTATCCAGCGGTGAGAGGCCGGCGCGCTGCCACCTGAGCCGCGGAAGCTTTTCTTGTTTGAAGCAAATCGCACACAAATTCATTGTTCATTAAGAATAAGACATACTGTGCACAGTTACGAGTTTAGGAGAGGTGGATATTCAAACACTTGATGTCACAACTGTCGTAGAAGAACTGTCCCCGAATCTGTGGTGTAGTGGTTAGTGTGATTGGCTGCCAAACTCAGGTTCGATTCACGGCTCTGTCGCGAAATTTGAAAAGTGTTACAAGGACTAGAATAGGGTGCACTCAGCCTCGGGAGGTTAATTAATTAGAATGGGGTTACATTCCCACTTCAGCAATCCTCGAAGTGGCTTTCCGCTTCACCTCCAGACAAATATCAGGATGGTACCAAACATAAGGCCACAGACGCTTCCGTGCCTCTTCCTTGTCTATCCCTTGCAATCTTCCCATCCCCCCCCCCCCATCACAACGCCACTGTTCAGCAAATCAGGTGAGCCGGTCTGGGTCAGGTACTGAACCTCCATCTAAGTTGTATACCGAGATCCAATTTCTTACCCTCCCGGACACTGACCTTGAGTCGGTAGAGGTGGGACCCTCACTGAATCCGCGGTAAAAACCAACCCTGGAAGGTAAACGGATTAGGAAAGAAGGAGAGAAAGAAAGAAAGAAAGAAAGAAAGAAAGAAAGAAAGAAAGAAAGAAAGAAAGAAGGCCCTGTCCGACAATTTTCTTAGAACAGCTCTAAAAATGCAAGTGAAAGTGACAATCGTTCTTAAAAAGTACTGGACTTTCTAAAATCAAAGACATTTTGCAAGAATGTCATAAAATAATACCTACGGCTCAGCCTGATCTGAAATATTTACTGTCTTCTCCCATGATCTCATCCGATGTGGAGAGAAATTTCTCAGATAAACGTTGTTTAGATGAAAAGGGGAAAGTTTCACTTTCGGGACGTATAAACATTTTCTAAAACCGATAAAGAATTACAACATGATAGTGCGACCTAAAGTTAAGGTGAAAACATTATTATTTTTCATATCTTGTTCTTTTTATGAATAGTCAGCGCATTCGCCTTCGGTTCAGAAGATCCCGAGTTCGATTCCCAAATGGATAGGAGATTTTAACCTTAAATAGTTTATTCCACTGGTTCGCGGAGTCGGTGTTTGCACTGTCCCCTACATCCTTGCAACTCACGCACGACCCACAATACTATCATCCACTACAATAACACGCAGATGCCGCCCATCCTCGCCGGAGGGTCTACCTCATAAGGGCAGAGAGGGGAAGAAGCAATAGGGCCTACGCAGCTGGATCGAAAGACCATGCAAAATTTTAAGCTCTGACGATATTCCTTAAATTTTCATAAAATTCACAGTTCTAGCCCTTCAGTCAAGCACCTTAATGTTGAAAAAAATCCTAGGGATATGAGCTATGAATTTTAGTTAAATAAAATATGATGAAGTATGAAAATATATCCTAGGGACATGAGCTATGAATTTTAGATAAATACAATATAACGAATTATGAGAATATATCCTAGGGATATGAGCTATGAATTTTAGATAAATACAATATGATGAATATGAGAATATATCCTAGAGATATGAGCTATAAATTTTCTGTAAAATCCGTGGACTGTGCGTAAAATGTATCTTCATTATAAATAACTTTTGTTATGTTCATAATTTAGATTACTCTTAAAATGACGGAGAAAATTACTATTTTCTGCGGGTATCATGCTCTTCATTGAGTGACCGACAGACCGACAACGAACCTACAGGTTCCTATGGCAACGTCCCTGACTGCTTGGCAGCAGGGATGTAACGTATTGCCATTTTCGTCATCATTCCTGCAAGCTCGTGATTGTTCCTCGGGTAGTAAGCAAAAGAGACGTCAATCGGCCATTCTGCGGGGTATTGGCGGAACATCGTTGGAGGTTAAAGCCGTCCTCGAGTAGCTTAAGTAATAACACCACAAGTGATCTTATCTGTTTACCTAAGAATCCCTGCGCCTAAATTTTTCCTCTGTTACCGCTTTCTTATATCCGTATCTCATACATCATAATATATTGAGGGATATTTGATTTTCCATTACATCCAATTGGTATCTACATATTTGTCCTATCCGGCTGTCGTCAGTTTTAATTCTATTTTCCATTAATGTGAACTTTCTCAACTGCATTACCTTCTTCCTTAATTAATCCGTATGTATGCGAGTGCTAATCCCGAAACCTGGACACCCTTTTCCTTGAGGAAAAATTCCAAGCTATCCAAATGTATTACTTTTGGCACCAGAAAATATCGAAATATGGATGCAATTTTGATGACGGTGCAGACCTTTGTTTCGGGATAATTGGTTGCTAAATGGTAAGTCGTACTACAAAACAGATAGCACATCGCCGTTCTATTTGGAGAAATCTACAACTTTGGTCCTACGACTTATTGTCGTGTCTCGATTGTTGATACTTTATATAGCGCTGCAGTTCTCTATTATAATCATATCTTTCGAATTCGATTGTGACTTGCATTAGGAAAAATGCCTGTCTTTATAATAAAAACTCTCCATGTCTATTGTGAATGGTAGTTTCCAAGTGAGCCTGGCGTTAGTTTAGAAACTCCCAAACTCGACTGTGATTGGCAGTAGGAAATGTGGCTTGCCATTAACCTCAAAACTTCCCCAATGCCTACCTTACATCGGAAACAACGTATAGCGTCCGCCCTGTTTTGTTTCTAGGATAACGCTAAGAGGCATGCAATTTAATATAATTTTACTCACTGCCTTTACAGTAATTTGCGGAGAAATCCGTATACAATATAGAATACTGTAGCGAAGATTTGCATCTCTAGATGTGTATACAGGTCTGCTGATAATTAAAATTTATTCAAAATATGCTAAGATATTATAGTTGTTGGTGCCATGTTTACCTCTAACCCTGTGAACACTCGCGCTGCTCCACTGATACTCTATACCCGCAGCGTGTACACATTGCAAGGAAACTTCTCAGATCTAATCCTTTCAGCTAGGATTGGCATCAGTAAGGGTGTTCGGTCGATAAGTTGGCTCAAATCCACTGAAGTGCCGACCCAAACAGAGTGATATAAAGACCAAGAGAAAGAATAAGAACATTTATTTCAAACGATGCCACCGATTCCATGTTCCATTATGAATGCAGCAAACTTTACTAATTTTTTAAGTTTGCAAATTTATTTCTAGGCCGAATCACTGTTACCATTAAGTTTATCGTGTATTAGTTAATCACCTAAACAAGTTTCATTGCAAGCGTTGTGGTCCAAACCAAACAATTCCCTCTAAGCAAATTAAGCCGTGAAACTATTCACTCACTCTGACAAGGGATTTGCCGAGAAATACACAATGAAGTTGTCACAGTAAGACGATTATAGGTCCAATGCAGCCTAAACCACCTTTCACTCTTCATAAAATCATCTGACACTGTGGGGAGAAGGATATAAGATGCCTAGAAATTATGCAAACAAACAATAAAAGGGACTACTATTGTAACGAACTGTACAGTGTTCAAATATTTCATTCTCTAATAACTCCCTAAAGAAACAAATATTAATAACTGCTCAGATCAACTCTAAATTTAGAATACTGTAGGATTTCCTAGTGCATTTTTATGAAGTGTAAATGTATTACCATTTTGTGCTGTTCCATTAATTCATCATTATCTTGATAATATCCATCTACCACTTGTGTATCTCTCTCCTTCATGTACACTGCTAATCTAAACAAGGAAAAAAGATTACTTGGCAAATTTTGAGGGGAATCCATGAAATCTATGAGCCTGTGAATGTTGGAGAGTGTACGCCTATGTGCGAGCATTGAACGAAGGGCAAAGTGTTTAGTCAGCAGTATGTAAAGACAGGTGGTCATAAAGATTATGTCCAGGCAGAGAACGTGACTAATTTTGTACTGACTAGTGTACTAATGTACCTATGATAACGAAGATATTTAAACAAAGGTACAAAAATTGAAAATTTAAACACAGCAGCTAGAACTGATAAGATTTCTGGGGATATACTAAAAGCCATGGGTTGCTATACAGTGAAGTTCTTCTTTGATTACTGTTTGCATGAACGGGTGATAATGAATGTAGAATAGCTATAGTATCCCCAGTGTATTATCTATTTTTACAAGCCTCCTTACGTCACACCGACACAGTTAGGCCTTATGGCAACGATGGGGCAAGAAAAGGCTAGGAGTGGGAAGGAAGCGGCCGTGGAGTTAATTTAGGTACATCCCCAGCATTTACTTGGTGCGAAAATTGGAAACTACGGAAAACCATATTCAGGGCTGCCAACAGTGAGGTTTAAACCCACTCTCTCCCGAATGCAGGCTCACAACTGCGCTACCTTAACCACATAGAGTATTAAAGAAATGGAGATAAATATAAAACGGGTAATTACAGGCCAGTGTGCTTGACAAGTGTTGAACGTTAGCTCATGGAGAGTATTCATTTAATTATACTAGACACGTTTGTGAAATTACTAACTGATTTTATAGAAGGAAATTCGGATTTCGGAAAGATTACTCCAGAAAAACTCACCCTGTAGTACTCCAGCAAATACTACCCTATCGTTTGCACCATGCAAGATTTGGTGAAGGCCACACCAAATGGTCGAGATCTCGCCAAATTCTGGTCCGATATGATATAATTGTTACTTGAATGTGCCTCTAGTATGTTTTAACAAGTTAGGCCTATATAATTATATCTCATTCTTAATTTATATGATGTATTGCTTCTGATACGAATAAATAAATAAATAAATAAATAAATAAATAAATAAATAAATAAATAAATAAATAAATAAATAAATAAATAAATAAATAAATAAATAAATAAATAAATTATATATATATATATATATATAGAAGATACTGTATTTTACACTTTGTAGGTGAAGTGGACTGTATGACTATTAAACTATCAAAGGCATTTTATATATCATGGAAGAATGGCGACGAAAATGAGGGCTAGACATAAGAGCGACCGAATGGGTGGCTAAATTTTTAGAGGTGGGGGTCCCATAAGATTGTATTGTTATATCTCTGTGTTTTCTTATATACAGTACATATACGTGATATGAGAAAAGAACTGGACTCAAAGATAAGGCTTTTTTGCGGATTATGTTTTACTGTACAGAGTAATAAATGAGGCGTTCAGAATTCAAGTGGTGTAAGTTCAAATAAACTGTTGTTGTTACATCGGAAGATAAAAATCTATGGAAATTAAAAAACTCAGCATATATTTTAGAAATATGAATTTGGTTTATTTTCAAAGAGAAAATAATAGGTACTTCATCCGTTGTATGTGAATTTCAGTACACAGCATAAACATCTGAAATTATAATAATTTTTGAAATAGAAATTATAGACTTGCTCCAGTTGTCTACTGAAAATTATTACAAACATTCAATGCATAATATAACATTTTAATTTGAAGTTTTTAATTGACGAAGGTATTTTAAAACTACTTAATTCCTATACTTCCATTGGCAGTTGTTGTATTGATCACGTTCCTTTACACATTCACATGTAGAACAATCCATCATTGTCTTCAGCACCTACGGTTTTTTGAGCAAGCATAACATTCATCTGCAAAATCATTTGAATCTAATTTCAAATTCTCTCCAGCCTGAGCAGCTCTTATTAAGTGTACTTCTCTTTCCTGCTTCAGAGACATCAAATAAGCTTCACTCTTTTCCACTGAAATCTTTATGATAATGGAAATTAAATTTGGTCAAGAAAACATTGTAATATAACTTCTGTTTCAATGGCGTTTTCTATTCTTCTTTACTTTCCTGCACATACATATTGTCCATTTTGTAGACAGACAAATCTGGGTTTAAATATCTTTTATCTTCAGGATTTTCGTTTCAGGTGTAATGACTTTGATAGGCAGGAAATGATTTCATATGATTAATAACATCACTTGTAAAACATGCCTTCATTTCTTCTGAACTATTTTCTGTTCATAGTAATTATTAGCTGGTGTTATAGCAACAAAACATCAAAACAAAATGCGGAGCGTGGACTTGCTCCACTTGTATTCTGAAATAAAAAAAGAGCTGTTCCATTGATCATGTAATATGCTGCCATCTGGAGACAAACAGCTCAACTATGGACTTCATTCACTATTCCTCTGAAAAAGCCCCATACTGGATAGTATAATACGCCCATGTTCTGAAAAGCAATAATTTCTGGACTTAGACCACTTCTATTCTGAGCACCTCAAATAAGTTACGGGAAAAGAGTTCGGAAAGACCTCGACAGAGTTGTGAGATGTACAGCAGACAATGGTATGATTGTAAACGGCGTGAAAAGTCAGGCTGTAAGGTTCACCAGGAAGAATCGTCCTCTGAATTTTAAATGCTGTGTTGACCTGTTGAAAGTACCTGGGGATCACTGTAAGTACCTATGTGTTAAAATAAGGAAAGATATTCATTGGGGTTATCATATTAGCGGGTGTGTTGAAAGAGGTTACCGATTCCTTCACGTGGTTATGAGCGTAGTTAGCGTTTTAGCAAAGATGTAAATTACAGGGCTTATAATTCACTGGTGAGATCCCAGTGTACTGGAAACACGACAGAATTACTTGATTCGAGAACTGTACACAACAATGGAAAGTAGAAGACTTTGTTGCAGGCGATTTCCATCAAAAGAGCATTGTTTCAAAAATGTTGCAAATTTGGGCTGGGAAGACTTGGGAATAAGGAGAGGAGATGCTCAACTAAGCGGTATGTTCCGGTCCGTCAGTGTGTAGATAGAGTGGAATGACATGAATAAGTCTGAATGCAGTTTTAAAAGTAGGGCAGGTCTTATTATGAATATTAGCTTGGAATTCAAGGGGAAATTGGGACAAATATTTGTTCATAGGAAGAAGAATCAGGAATTGAAATAATTGAGCAAGGAAAACCCTCGATACATTTCAAAATTCTTTGTTTATTATATAGTTGCTTCCTTAGTCATGAGTTAAGGCTCTACGTTACGAGTCGGAAGAGAACCTACCCCTTAATAACAAACAATCACAATCACAATGGCAGTGACCTGCACATTAACTATCTACCTCTACATGATTTCATTCACCACCTGAAGGGGAACGCCCGTTGTTTGGCCAAGGCTTGGAAGTATGATGGATTGAGGAGATGGCTAAAATAAGAAATTTGTAATGTAAAGTGGAAGGGAGTAATATCTGTGGTAAAGCATGTTTGGAAGGGGCAATAAGGAGAGGAGACTGCAACTGCGAAGTGGCGTCCTCTAACTATCCTACTTTTCCTTTTTTCATTCCCCTTTTTTGCTGTATTTTTACTAATAATATTATAACAGAAATTATCAATGGAGTTATGGGTAGCATCTGCGTATTATCAGAGTAGACGATATTATTGTGTCTGGTCTATGAGTAGGAGGAAATTTGGAGACAGCACAAACACCCTCTCCCCAAACCATGAGAATAAACCATATAAGAATAGCGTCTCCAACCCAGCCGGAAGTCGAACTCGCGGTCCTCTGAAGCGAAGGTGATATATACTTATCTACCGATTGAAAATCATACAAAAGTTTTAGTAGTTAACTGTAATATGTGCACCTACATTGTGGAAAGATTAGTACTGCTAGTTGAACACCTTGGAGACCTGGGTTTGATTTCCGTTATTGTCAGAAGTTTAAGAATGGCAGCAGGGCTGGCATATGGTTCGAAAGGTGCGTAAAACTCACTTGCACTGGGGGTTTGCCTGAAAACAGGTGCACTAACTCAGAATAAGGACACGAATTTCCTTGTCCGGTTCCTTAATTATTGTCCTGTAAAATAATCATAAATGAGACAACTAAGTAACAAAGACACAGCAGTTACTTTTATAGATATGATTTCATTGATAGGGAATCCATAGTCAATGTTTTGAAAGAATTCGACCGAAATTCAAGAACAAACATTATACAAGGTACATTGAGAACATCATCTAATGTCAGAATCTGTGCAGATTTCCCCCAAAAATTTGCAATAAAACCAGGAGGCAGGCATTGAGATGGGTTGTCACCTTCACTTTTAACTGTTACCTGGAGAAAGTGATCATATAGTGGACATAATTAGACACGTAAGGCAAGAGATTGGTAAATCAAAAAGATAACATGTATATATATAGATCGCTTGGCTTTGGCTGATTACATTGCCTTGATTGTGGGCAAACTGGAGGACGCCAAAATCGAAATAAAAAAACTTAATAGAGCAAGCAGGAAAAATGGGTTACAAATCTCCTTCCTAAAAACAGAATTTATAATAAACGTTAAAGATTATCGTGATAAAATGGTCGTAAATAAATGCAAAATCAGAAAAGTCAACTCATTTAAATATCTAGGTGAATGGATAAACATAAACAGCAATAACATTAAAAAATAGAGGTAAGAGCGAAGAAGGTGAACGTAGCAATTCAGATGATTAAAATATAATCTATACACAAAAAAGGCATTATCACGCGAGACGAGAATTGAACATTACAGTACAGTGGTGAGACCTGAGGTTCTGGAGCCGAAACACTAAAACTAATGCGGAAAAGTGAGATAAACAAAATTATGAACATAGAAAAATGACTTGAGTATACTTGGCCCAAGGACAACAGAAGCCGAATACAAAAAGCCACAATCTAACAAAGAAATCTATGTACATGTGGAGAATATAGTACACACCATGCGTAAAAGAAGATTGTCGTTTTTCGAACATTGCGAACAGAATGAATAATGACAGACTTACGAAAAAAAATTGTTAATAAAATCATAAAGCTTAAAGTACAATCAGCATGGTTTGCACAGACATTAAATGACCTCAAAGAAGCAAACATTGACATTAACGATACCCATAACAGGAAGTTATTTAGAGACAAAATTCATAAAGTAATCTTCAACTACCTCAAACATGTAAATATTGATATTAAGAATACACATAATACGAAGTTATTTAGGGAAAACATTCTTAAAGAAGTTTTCAACGATGAATAATAAAGAAAAATAAAGCAGCCACATAACATAGGACACCTTCGGAAACAGAGATCGGGATGGATGCAACAAATATGGGCGGAGAGGAAGAAGGAAGATAGTAAGAATTGAAGTATAGTAAGAATTGAAGTATGCTCTATAAAGGTGCTTTTCGATAAAATAAATAACAATGAAATGAATTAAATACACTGACTGACAGACAGAGCAAATGCAACACCAAGAAGGAGTGGTCGGAACTTTATGCCAATTGCAGGGTAGACTGACGTCACTGAGGTATGCTCATGATGTGAAATGCGCCGCTGTGCTGCGCACGTAGCGAACGATAAATGGGACACGGCGTTGGCGAATGGCCCACTTCGTACCGTGATTTCTCAGCCGACAGTCATTGTAGAACGTGTTTTCGTGTGCCACAGGACACGTGTATAGCTAAGAATGCCAGGCCGCCGTCAACGGAGGCATTTCCAGCAGACAGACGACTTTACGAGGGGTATGGTGATCGGGCTGAGAAGGGCAGGTTGGTCGCTTCGTCAAATCGCAGCCGATACCCATAGGGATGTGTCCACGGTGCAGCGCCTGTGGCGAAGATGGTTGGCGCAGGGACATGTGGCACGTGCGAGGGGTCCAGGCGCAGCCCGAGTGACGTCAGCACGCGAGGATCGGCGCATCCGCCGCCAAGCGGTGGCAGCCCCGCACGCCACGTCAACCGCCATTCTTCCATTCTTCAGCATGTGCAAGACACCCTGGCTGTTCCAATATCGACCAGAACAATTTCCCGTCGATTGGTTGAAGGAGGCCTGCACTCCCGGCGTCCGCTCAGAAGACTACCATTGACTCCACAGCATAGACGTGCACGCCTGGCATGGTGCCGGGCTAGAGCGACTTGGATGAGGGAATGGCGGAACGTCGTGTTCTCTGATGAGTCACGCTTCTGTTCTGTCAGTGATAGTCACCGCAGACGAGTGTGGTGTCGGCGTGGAGAAAGGTCAAATCCGGCAGTAACTGTGGAGCTCCCTACCGCTAGACAACGCGGCATCATGGTTTGGGGCGCTATTGCGTATGATTCCACGTCACCTCTAGTGCGTATTCAAGGCACGTTAAATGCCCACCGCTACGTGCAGCATGTGCTGCGGCCGGTGGCACTCCCGTACCTTCAGGGGCTGCCCAATGCTCTGTTTCAGCAGGATAATGCCCGCCCACACACTGCTCGCATCTCCCAACAGGCTCTACGAGGTGTACAGATGCTTCCGTGGCCAGCGTACTCTCCGGATCTCTCACCAATCGAACACGTGTGGGATCTCATTGGACGCCGTTTGCAAACTCTGCCCCAGCCTCGTACGGACGACCAACTGTGGCAAATGGTTGACAGAGAATGGAGAACCATCCCTCAGGACACCATCTGCACTCTTATTGACTCTGTACTTCGACGTGTTTCTGCGTGCATCGCCGCTCGCGGTGGTCCTACATCCTACTGAGTCGATGCCGTGCGCATTGTGTAACCTGCATATCGGTTTGAAATAAACATCAATTATTCGTCCGTGCCGTCTCTGTTTTTTCCCCAACTTTCATCCCTTTCGAACCACTCCTTCTTGGTGTTGCATTTGCTCTGTCAGTCAGTGTATATTGAGAACAATGTTATTGGCTCACTAACGAATTTTACGGCTTTGGAGGTGCCGAGTTGTCAGAATTTAGTCCCGCAGTAGTAAATCCACCGACACGAGGTGGACGTATTTGAGTACCTCGAAAAACCAGCGGACTGAGCCAGGATCGAACCTGCCAAGTTGGGGTTAGTAGGCCAGTGCCTCAACCGTCTGAGCCACTCAGCCCGGCCAGGAATTAATTAGTACTGTAATAATTTATATTGTGTTGTGGAATGTACAATGTAGTTTTTATCTTTGGTACTCCAATTATTAGTAATAATTTGTTGTGTAGGAGTGAATGTTCAGATCAGTTCGTTTGAGAAACAAATGAAGTTTTATATACTTTCTTACAGTATGACGGTTATAAGAGCTGGAAATGCAAATACCTACACCGGGAAGACCTCATGCATCGTCCCTGCCTTTGTTAAAGCGAAGTCGAAATGAAATCCTTTTATAACATGGCGGAAACAACATAGCATAACAGCATAGAGAGTACAATATAAAACAGTTCCAGTGGAAACAAACTCAAAAGAAAACTCAAGGGAAGGTCAAGATATAAGAAGCATAAAATGCCATCTACTGTGTACAAATCGATGCTTACGTTATTATACAAGACCGGGAGATGTCGCGCAGTGACTGTTTAACACTGCAGTTCAGCGCTCTGCCGCTAGGATCGCTTTGTAACACCCTACGCATATGAGCCCACTATACAGGGTCTCTCATATTAACCCATACCGTACAGTAGCGTTTTTACTCCCCGAGATTTAAGCGCATAATTCTTGACCTTGCAAGGGGCGTTCGTGTGTTCGACCTAGCAGTCGCCAGTCTGAATTTCAGCTGTTAACATGCTTTAACTGAAAGTTATTTTAACTACGAGTCGACTCGACGGGTTCGCGATGCATTTGTTCAGCGATTTCCTGGTGAAGTGCTATATTCACCAGCGCAGATTTGCGTAATTGTATGTAAATAAATTGTAAATAAATGTTAAAATACTAGCTCAGTGCTCAATAAAAAAGCATGTGAGCATACGAACAGTTTTAACATTGTTTAAAAGCTGCTGATACACGCACAAAAGTGAGATATTGTGAGTGGTATCTTGCATCATTGAATAATCGTTTTTTCGACCCTCAACTTGTGTTCTTTTCGGATGAAGCCTGGTTTCATCTTAATTGTCATATTAACAGTCATATATCTCGCTAATGGTGTGCAGAAAATCCTAATGGTGTTTATGAAGTCCCTCATTATGATAAGAATGTCCGGCTCCATGGCTAAGTGGTTAGCGTGCTGGCCTTTGGCTACAGGGGTCCCGGGTTCGATTCCTGGTAGGGTCGGGAATTTTAACCTTCATTGGTTAATTTCGCGGACACGGAGGCTGGGTGTATGTGTCGTCTTCATCATCATTTCATTCTCATCACGACGCGCAGGTCGCCTACGGGTGTCATATAAAAACCTGCTCCTGGCGAGCCGAACATGTCCTCGGACACTCCCGGCACTAAAAGCCATACGCCATTTCATTTCATGATAAGGATATTGGTGTTTAGTGTGCTATTAGTGTATAACTCAGGAAGGACGAAACTTCTAGAGCCTTGTATGAAGTAAGATTTCACATGAGATTGTCTACATCGCGATATTAGTTTGGCCGAGGCAGCTGCCGTAGCCCAGAGTACAAACACCGTGCGCTCTGCCTGGGTTTGTATGAGAGACTCTGTAGTTGCATTTTCCATAGAGAAGCAGTGAGTCATTCAAACGTCAGTATATTGCTGATGAGAGTTGTGTACCTCCCTCCATTTGAACGGCGCGTCTTCTAGAAGCCATCTGTGTTAGGAAACTGAGGAAGTTTGGACCTTTCATCTTCAGATGTCTCTACTATCGACTTATGTGCCCCTTCAGGCGGGAGGATGGACAATTAATTTTTTAATGGAATTTAATATTGTCTAAGTTAAACGTTAAGTGTTTGTGGGCCTAGATTGTTTTTTATGTGCTGAGGTTGTCAGCACTTCTAAGGTTTCCTTCTTCCTTATATTATGGACCAATCAGAAACTTTTGTAAATATTTTTGTAGCCAGTTAAAATTGGGGGAGTGTTCAGCCATTGTGCCTAGATCAAGAGAGTTCGGGAACCTTGCCCTTGAGTTGCTATATAATCTGGACGTTTTTGGGCCCTTTTGTCACCTTCGTTGCTCCGGTCTTAATGTGCATACGGTGTAAGTGGAGGCAGGGGCAGCCTTGCCCGTCTTTGGAAGGCCCACGAGCTCAAGATAAAGGCAGACATCTTTTAAACATGTGATAGCTCCAGAAAGATATCTTGAGGGAAAGGTTTCAAAATTCTTTCTTGATGTAAATTTCTCAAGTTTTTAATCACCTTTTAAATGTAAATTTTCAGGCAAGTCTAAGGACACCATTCAAATCCTTGCTGGGAAATTTGTAAATTAGGAAATAAAGAGTGTTCACCCTCTATTAATTCCCGTTCAACTTGCTATGAGGGTGACTATGATTTTCTAAAACTCTAAATTCTTCAAACTATTTTGGAAGTTAATATTTCGCCATCTAGTCACCCTCTGTAGTATAGGCTTAGCCTCTGTAAAGCCCATGTAGTGTAATTCAAAAGGAGCGCAAGTGTTTCGCCATTTTGTTCATGGCCGATTCTCTTAAACCTTTTTCTTTGTACATTTAGGCCATTTAGAATGGGCACTTATTGCTCCTGTTCAAATTCTAGTTAGAAAAATGTGGATCAGACTGTCGAGCAGAAATGACAGTAAACACTCTTGTAGAAGTTATCTAGTGTAAAATTCGGATAAAAAAACTTGTACCTTTGAGAGGCTGGACTGTTGTAAATTTTGGAGCTCAATCTCCCAAAATTTAATATGCTCTTTGAAATATTGTACCTTTAGAACTACAACGCTCATTCTTTGTAAATTGTTGTGCCAAGTATTTTCCCTGTTATACATGATTGTGGACTTAGAGTCCAATCTTGTTATACAAGCAGACAAGCTTTTGACCTGTTATCTATCAAATTCTAAAATCAAAAAAGAGGAAAGAAATAAAATTTCAAAATTTAGTGTTTTAAATTATGCTCTCAACTTTTTTCTGTCCACCCATTCACTCCCACACCTTCGTACAAATCTGCGATCCACAAAGTCCTTGTACACATGGTTTAATCTGAAGCTGTAAAAACTTGCATTCCTGCTCGTGCGATTAAAGGCTAAGTAATCCATGAGCGATTTCATGAATTCTTGCATAACAATAGTCGGAAGTTCAGATTCGTTGGGTTTTTCACACTTTATTGTTTCACAGATCTTGTCTTTTAATAAAATTGTACAGTTTGTAAATAAGATCTTCCGAGGCAGATGCTGGACGTACGGGACATGAATAACTTACTCTAGTAACGCCACAAATGATGTCTTAAGGTACCGCATCCCATTACCAGTGCTATGCTGCATGTAGTAGCCGGAGATTCTGAAACATAACCAACTTGCTAAAAATATTCGTGTTTACATCAAAATACGCTGCAATGAAGAAAATCGTGTAAGTAAATAATGTGCCTTCAACAGGGTTTTTAATTATAGCAAGTACGTGTTTGAGGCTGTCGTCGTTTTGATGGTTTCCTACCTGTAGCTGTCACTTCTTTGTGATGAGTGAAGTCTGTGAATACTGAAGTAATGGAATTAGACAGAATACACCTTCTAGCTATGCTCTCACTATAATTGTTTTCTCTAAAATTCCTACTACTAACTGTCGACCTTTACAAAGGAGTACACACATAACCAGCTTAATCACCTCGTCGAGGAACAACTGAAATCCACTTATTTCCTAATTCTGTATTAAGAGGAAATGTATGACACGAAATGGATTTGAACTTCTCCTCAGGACATGTACAAAACAGAACACAGCGGGAAACCATTTTACTAAATTACTCATTAACAAAGCCACTTTTTCATTGTGGCTATTAAGTTAAATAGGCCCTAATAATGAAGCTAGGGTGGTACAACGCGATCCTAGCGGTGAGAGGTGGAACTTCATGTAGCATCATTTTAGCGCAGAACTGCTTGTATTTCCCGGCCTTGTATGGTGCCTTGTATATAGCGTACGCAACGGTCGTTATACAAGGCCGGGAAATGCGGCGTAGTGAGAGGGTAACACTGGAGTTCAGAGCTCTCCCACCAGAATCGCGCTTTATCCCCTGAATACACTGAGTAGCCAAAAGTCACAGAAAGGGGTGTCCCATTAGAAAACGCGCCGTGTATGACCTCTGAGCATTGCGGCTAGTTGCGGCTTAACTGAAGAACCTGTCACAGACACTAGTGTCGTTAAGAAGGCAACACATCACTAGTTAACCGAATTCGAACGTGGGATGGTTATCGACGCACGGCTCATAGCTTTACGGAGATTACAAGCGAATTCGGGTTTCCAAGGACAACAATTTCGAGGGCGGATCTTCAATATCGCAGAGAGAATGTTACAACCCGCGTCAATCACCGAACAGGAAGACGACAGGTGTTTAACGAACGGACATCACGTCAACTCCGCAGAACCGTACTGGGCGCTCTACGGGCTATTGTGAGCCCGATCACCGCCCATTTGAATTTTGGAAGTCGGGAACCCATTTCTACCTGGACTGTAAGGTGGCAACTGGACCGCATAGGCTTCGCCAGCCGATGACCTACTCGTGCCCCTTTGCTGACACCTTGACACGACGTGCATGGGCCCACGATCATTGGCAATGAACCATGGAACAGTGGTATGGTCCCACAAACCCCGGGTCCAGTTGTATCGAGCTGATGGACACGTGAGTGTGTGGCGTATGCCCCATGAAGCTATGGATCCTGCGTGTCATCAAGGTAGTGTCCAGGCGGGAGGTAGCTACGTTCTGGTCTGCGCGGCGTTCTCAAGGTGATATTAGGCCCCACTGTCCAGTTGCAGGAAGCGCTGACAAGTGCACGTTATGTGGAAATTCCTTCACACAATCTGCATCCCATTCTGGCCCTAGAGTACCTTGATGGAGATGCCATGTTTCAACACGAAAGTGCACCACGTGGTTGAAGGAGCACTCCAGTGAAGTTACGACCACGGGTTGACCTTCCATATCCCCAGATCTTAATTCAATCGAGCATTTAAGGGATTCTGTCGATGCTGGTGTATGCTCCATGAACCCCACATCAATTACACAAGACGAGTTGTGGACAGGAGTGCAAGATGCGTTGGTCCAGATCCTTCCACAACGATTCTAACACCTTGTAGAGTCGATGAATCTCCGTATTGCTACCATTTTCAGGGCCCGCGGAGGAACAACTCGTTATTAACATCACTTTCATTGTCTCCACTCAGTATATGAGCGCACTAGGATGAACTAATTCTAGAAATGAAAGAATGCACTGATTTTATATGCCTATTTACAACTTCCAGGTTTTTCAGTCATATCTAACACTCACCGGAAGATGACAAACAAGCAGTCGCTCATTAAACTTTCAGTACTTCTCCATTGAGAGGCTGAGGACAGGGCTTTCACTCTCAGGAAGAAAAATGGACTGTATTAAACTTACACAGCTACTATTTTCCAGTAAAAGAGTGAGTTTAATACTGCCTTGTTTGGCTTCATTTTGCAGTACGTATAGCTGTTTTTTCATGGCAGATTTGTCAGTTTTGTGAGATAATGAAGTTTTCTTCGTAATATTTTAATAATGGTGTCTCGTTTAGCAGTCTCCTGCGAAGAGACTTCCTAATTAATGACCTTAAAATCGGTGATAATTGTATTATTATACTGCTACCTTTCTTTTGGATAAAACAGTACCGGTATTACTACTTTGAGGCAGTCGTCGTTTCGGGGGTTTCCTAACAGTAGCTGTCACTTATTTGTGTTATGTAAATACTGAAGGTACCGATATAGGCCAAAGAAACCTTCTAGTTGTGCTCACACTATAATTCTGTTCTCTGAAATGCGTACTACAAACTGTCGACCTAACCGAAGGAGTCTAGAAACAGTCGAGGAAAAGCTGAATACCACTCATTTCTCAATCCTTGAATAGCAGGAACCATATGAAATGAAACAGATTTACACTTTTTCACAAAGGATGTACAAAAGAGCACATAGCGGTAAATTATGTTTATGAAAATACTCTTAAAAACATCCGTAGAAACACTTACTAAAATTCTGTTGTTTTAATTGTAGTGTATTTAAAACTAGGATAGTCTTAACAGCAGTTTAGAATTGTATAATTTTCGTGTATTCCTTTCGATATTCAATAATTAACACCCATTTTTATTATTTTAGGATGTTGTAGGGTAAAAGTAGATTACGACTAAGTAGTATTGTAGTGTAGTCGTATATTAATTACCTTATTGTCGTGTGATCTTTGAGTACTGTCCCAGACAATATTTCCCTCCGTTCATTTTTTCCACATAAGTTATTTTATTTTTCCTTTTATTTTAATTTTTTTTCGTAAAGAATGGCTAAGGCTTGCAAGTGTAGGAACTGTGGGTGTGGCGAGGATCTGAGGGGTGTGAGGGAGGAGTTGGAGAGTTTGAGGGAGATAATTAGGATTCTCACAGAAGACAGGAAGGAAGATAGGCCTCTCTCAAACAATGTACAGTTTAGTGTAAAAGAGGGATGGTAAGGAAAAGGGGAATTGTAGAAGATAGATGGTCTGATGTTCTAAGGGGTAGGAGATTGCAGGCTAAGGGCTCTATTCAGGATCAGAAGTCAGAACAGGTGTCTGTGAGAAATCGGTACGAGTTTCTACAGGTAGATCAACAGAGGGAAGATGAGGAATGGGGAACTGTTGCCGAGATGTGTGGAAGTAGGAGGAAGGGAAAAGGTAGGATTGGGAAATATATAGTAGAGGATAGGAAAAGACAGGTGGAACAGGGTCATGGGAAGGACAAAAGGGAGGAGGAAGTAGCTTCTGCAGCTTTCAGGAAAGATAGGGCTGACCAGGAGGGGAGGAGATCAGATGAAGTGGATAGGGTTGAGGTTCTGGTCATGGGGGATTTCATCGTTAGACATGTGGGGAAAGTATGTGGAGGAAAGGGAACCAGGGTAGAGTGTTATCCCGGAATTAGGTTGAGGCAGATGTTGAGGAAAGTAGAAGACAAGGAGGAGGGGAAGGAGTAGGCGGTAGTATTTTACGTTGGTACCAACAACGTAAGGCAAGGTGTTATAAGTAACGACATAGTTGGAGATGTGTGGGATCCGGTAAATGCAGCACGGAGAAAGTTTAAGGAACTGGAGATTGTTATCAGTGGAATATTCTGTAGGAGGGATACTGACTGGAGGGTGATTGGATATTTAAATGAGACTATGGAGTGGGTATGGGTGGGAAACTGGAGGTGAAATTTCTAGATCCTAATGGGTGGGTAGGAGATAGGGTTCTGCGCTCAGATGGCGTTCACTTAATCCGCATTGGTACGTATAAGTTAGGAAATTTGTTTGAAAGGGTAATAGGGAGGTACATTCAGGGAAACGAGGTGGTCTAGGGAGCGGTGATATGGGTAGAGAGATCTGGAGGTCAGTTAGGGATGACATAGAAATGTTAGCGTTGAACTGTGGAAGTATTGTAAAGAAAGGAATCGAATTAAGTAACTTAGTAGATATATATTTAAAAAATATTGCTATAGGAGTTGAATCATGGCTGCGAAATGATATAATGGATGCAGAAATTTTCTCACGGAACTGGAGTGTGTATAGTAGAGATATGATAGGAATGGTGGGAGGGGGAGTATTCATTCTGGTGAAATAAGAATTTGTGAGGTACGAAAAAGTGAAAAATGACAAACATGAAATTCTAGGTGTAAGGCCCATTTCTAAAGATAATAGACAACTTTATATCTTTGGAGTGTACAGACCGGGAAAGGGTAGAGCTGACGCTGATTAAGAATTATTTGATAAGATAATCAGCTATGTGGGAAACGACACGGAAAGGAATGTGATTGTAGCGGGAGATCTGAATTTACTAGATGTCAATTAGGAAGGAAATGCGCTCTAGGACATTGCCTTGAGGCGGTGGAAGTGCGATCCCTCGCTGAGTCCGAGAGGAAAACCAACCCTGGGTGGTAAACAGATCAAGAAAGAAAGAAAGAAAGAAAGAAAGAAAGAAGGAAAGAAAGAAAGAAACAAAGGAAGGAAGGAAGGAAGGAAGGAAGGAAGGAAGGAAGGAAGGAAGGAAGGAAGGAAGGAAGAAGAATTAATAATCTAACTTGAATGAATCTAACCACTTCAACAAATGGTCACTATAAATTCGTAATGATCCATCTGTGTTTTGAGAGCTCCAACAAAAATTCGTGAGTAATACTTCGTTTAACCCAGTCATTTACTTTGCAATTTAAGTAGTTTTAATCTTATCGTTCCCAGTGGACGTCAGAAGCATGTCCAGCAGCTCAGCTTTTAAACATACGTTTGCCAAAATACTAGGTAAATTAGCACGAATCACCAAGTTTGGACCTGAAAACACCTGCTCCTACTTCCTCTTCATTATTATTTCCGTTTTCGTTTTACAGACCTTCTATTTTTATTTCTAAACGTTCTCTTCACCTCTCAATTGAAGGCGATATATCTGTATCATCTTGGAATATATGTATATTTGAAACTTTCATTTAAGTAGTAGAAATCATTATTCATATATTTTTAATGTACTCTACGTACTATGTGAATTATTATATGATATGATTTGTTTCTTATGTATGATATGCTTCTTCCTTAAAACACTACGCGTTGTTATTTTTATTAATACTATCCCTTTATAGCTTGGTGGGACATATGTGGAACACTTCCGTATTTCTTTCATAGACTCTTTGGGGTCTGTGGAACACATGAAGCAGGTGCTGCTATCTCCTGGAAGATTTGCATAATGATGACACATGGAAGTTATATATGAACATTCACTGTAGATTGTGGTGGTAGCGCCTAACCTCTGTGGGACAGCTGATTCACCAAAGTATGGAGGCTGCTTTGGCGCAAATTGGTTATTATCCGGCGTTCATCATGGATGAGGTGAGTATATTAATATCACTGTGTTGAATAGTGTTTCTGAAGTAAATTGAACCAGAGTTTGATAATCAAGTATTATATAAATTATTTCAATGGCAGTTTTTTTTCCTTATGTGGAACACTAACCTCAATGTGAATGACTTCTTTCCCTAACCTCATAATTCGCATATATATGAGCAAATATTATGGCAAAACTTCTTCATTTAGTAAACATTTTGTTGATATATTTATACATGCAAATCAAGTAGTATTTATACTCATTCGTAAATGTAAGAAATAAGTACTATAGCGACTTGGTAGACGAAAACAGGTGCTAACTTGATGGTGTTTACTTTCTGAACTTGCGATGTTTCCTAATGTTTTTCCTTTTAAAAATGGCATTGACTTATTATTAATTAAGTAAGAATAGTATTCAGGCGAGTATATTTCAAGAAATTTAGGCTATACAAATTGCTTGCCTCCCGGAGATTGCGGGAGGAAGACATTTTGCACTACCTGCATGGCTTGCCAGATGATCCAACTTCTTCTGATGTCGAAGGAAGTGATTGGGACGATTCTGAAGATAATGAAACCCTATCAAGTGGCAATTCTTCCCTGTTGCATGCAAGTGGTTCCGTTGTATCATTTGAGGCTGTTGGTGAAACAGTTTGTGATGAGGCTGATGATGAAACAATGTGTGAGTGTAGCATACCAGAACCATTGATCCCTCTACAGGAAGTTGAGTATTGTAGTAGAGATTCAGATTTAGGCCCTGTGAATGTGAACGTATCTTGCAATTGTACCATACTGTCTGCTGAACGCACATTTTCTGATGAACAACCCGGTTTTACTGACAGTCCAGAACCTCTAATGGTAACTACTCAAATTTCAAGAAACGTTGTACCTCCTGATCGGATTAGTAACAGTATAGACTCAGACTGTAAATTCAAATAGCCCTACATCTACGGGCCTTGTCACAATGGAAAAAATCCTCACGAGGGACATGTTGATGGGGATTCTGTGGGAAATACACTTTTGTCAGATGAAGGCAGTGATGAGGAATGGGGAGATGGTGTTGAGAGTTTAGAAAAATTAGGCGAAGTTTTTCCCCATTATACTGAAGAATAACCAACCAGTTTACTGCTAATGATAAAGAAAACGTATATTTTGATAAATTCCTAGGCATAGACTTTCTAAACTTTGTTTGTGATGAAACAAATAAGTGTGCAATTCAGAATGGAAGGCTGAACTGGGGAGACATTACAGTGGCAGAACTGAAAGTTTTTATTGGGATGAATATTATAATAGGGATACATGTTTTACCTGCTGCATCTCATTATTGGCACAGTGATCCTATGCTGCATGTTGCAGGGGTGTCAAATGTTATGACAATGAACAGGTATAAGAAAATCTTGCAAAATCTTCATCTAAATGACAACGAAAAACAACTTAAATTAGGTGATCCAGCAATTGATAAACTTTACAAAATTAGGCCTCTCATTGAAGAATTAGTGTAGAAATGTACTTCCAATTACAGCCGTTCTGAAAATGTAGTTGTGAATGAAGCCATAGTGAAGTTCAAGGGGAGATCCTCCATAAAATAATTCATGCCCCTCAAACCAGTGAAACGAGGGTACAAAGTATGGTGTTTGGCAGATGCACTTACAGGCTACGTGTACAATTTTGAAGTGTATATAGGAAAATCTGATGACAACAATGCTGGATATTTTTCAATGTGCGAGTGGGTGGTTTTGAATTTGTGTAAGCCTCTAATCCATACACAGCGACTGGTGGCCTTTGACAACTTCTTTATCCCCTACAAACTGATGAGGAAGCTGATGTCTGATGGTCCGTACTCTTGTGGAACTGTCAGAACAAATCGAATTGGACTTCCTGCAATGATGGGTGACAAGAAACTGAAACTGAATCGAGGAGAATTTTCATTCCAAACTAAATCCGGAGTTGCTTCAACCAGATGGAAAGATAATAGAGATGATGCCTTGCTTTCAAAACTGCACAACCCAAAATATGTAGTTTATGTAACAAGTAAGCATAAATATGGTTCGAAGGAAGAAATATCTTGTCCTAATATAATGGGCAGAGTCGATCATTTTGATCAATTTCGAGAGCGCTATGAGTTGGAGAGGAAATCTGGAAAGTGGTGGCATAGACTGTTTTATTTTCTCCTGGATTTAGCTATAATAAATTCTTTTATTATATACAAGCTCCAGCACCCCAAAAGTACACAGCTGAATTTTAGGTTTAAACTTGATAGACCGCTTATTGATGGCTATTCATCCAGGGAGAAAAGGGGAGTAAAATCTCAGTTTATGGTACGCAAAAAGTTCGGTCATATAGGGGTTCCTGATGAAGTTCGACACCAAAATGTGGGCAACCATGTTCCCAAGCAATCTCAGACAAGAAGGAGGTGCAGAATGTGCAGCACAAAAGAGAAACAGAAGAGAACTAATATATTATGCAAAGCCTGCAATGTACCCTTGTGTGCCAGTTCATGCTTTTCACTTTCTCATAATCAGTAGGATGCCTCACTATCAAGGGCCAGGAGTATTTTTAACTTTGCTAGCCTATTACTAAGAAGAAAAGTGCTTTTTATTCTTCTTATTCTTCTTGCGTTACGGCCTCTGTAGGACCACGGACAGCTCCTTCACGGATTGCATTTTCTTCTTCTCCTCCCAGAACCTCTTCATCCTTTCTCTTCTTCTCTCCCGCTCTTCTTCCGAGATATTCAGTATCCTCTTCTCTTGTCTACTCCACTGGTGACTTTCAATCCTTTTCCTGTATCCATCCCTATCATTGATCTCTGGCATATTAGTCGGTATGTACTTGCTTTTCCAATTTTCCTTTTCTTCCACCTTGATCCCCAATTCTGACCAATCTTTCCGGAGTTCAACTACCCACTTGGTTCCTGTCTTTCCTCGTGTCCTCGCTGTTGTTTCCCATACTCTTTTCGTCATTCTATCCATATTCATCCTGATTACATGTCCCGCAAACCGTGCTCTTTTCAGTCTGATTTCTTCTGAGATTGTCCTCATGTTCCGGTATAGTTCTTCCCTGGGTCTCCTCATCCATCTCTCACCTCCTCTCTTAGGGCCTAGTATTTTCCTCAATATTTTTCTCTCTTCTTTCTCTAGTTGTTCCGCACCATTTCTTTCTAGTGCTATTGTCTCAGCAGCATATAATATAGAAGAAGAAAAGTGCTCTGTAACTTTGTAGACTCTGTATTTCTAGTATAAGGGTATTTTATAACAATGTTGTCCGACTCGTTGGCTGAACGGTCAGCGTACTGGCCTTCGGTTCAGAGGGTCCCGGGTTCGATTCCCGGTCGGGTCGGGGATTTTAACCTTAATTGGTTAATTCCAACGGCACGGGGGCTGGGTGTATGTGTTGTCTTCATCATCATTTCATCCTCATCACGACGCGCAGGTCACCTACGGGTGTCAAATAGAAAGATCTGCACCTGGCGAGCCGAACCCTTCCTGGGATATCGCGGCACTAAAAGCCATACGACATTTCATTTCATAACAATGTTCCATTTGCTAGACAAATTTTGCTTTATATCCTTGTTTGCAAATTGATGTCAGTTTTATTTGACGGTACTTAGTATTTTGTGATTTCATTTCTTATTTTACAGCTTTTTTTACTGGTAATAAATTCATTTTGTAAGTACGATATGTTACATTGTTTATTTGAAAACTATTTTGAAAATATTTAGAACTCGTAAAATACAACCATGCCTGTGTCACGTTTGGTAGGACATATGTGTCCCACTTCAAATATGTGTTGGAATTGTCCATCCAAAATTTTTGAAACCCTGTTTCATCAAAAAGGACCTTCTAAGGAGCTAGAAACCGCAAAAATATTTAATTACACCTATCATAGAATTTTCACCCTTATTGTTATTATTGTTAATATTGTTATCATATTATTGCCATCATTATTTATTATTAACAGTGTTCTAGGTTAAGTACGGTTAAGTGTAAGAAAGGGAATACAGGAGTACACCACTAACTGCCAGAATAAGTAAAACATATTATTATTATTATTATTATTATTATTATTATTATTATTATTATTATTATTATTATTATTATTATTATGTCCGCCTCTGTGTTGTAGTGGTTTGTGTGATTAGCTGCCACCCCCAGAGGCCCGGGTTCGATTCCAGGCTCTGCCACGAAATTTGAAAAGTGATACGAGCCCTGGAACGAGATCCACTCAGCCTCGGGAGGTCAATTGAGTAGAGGGGGTTCGATTCCCACCTGAGCCATCCCCGAACTGGTTTTTCGTGGTATCCCACTTCTCTTTCAGGCAACTGCCGGAATGGTACCTATAGTAACTGAAGGCCACGGTCGCTTCTTTCCCTCTTCCTTATACATCCCTTCCAGGCTTCCCATCACCCCCCCCCCTCCACCCAAGACCCCTGTTCTGCATGGCAAGTGAGGCCGCCTGGGCGAGGTACTGGTCCTCCTCCAGAGCTGTATCACCCGAACCAAAGTGTCATACTCCAGGATACTGCCTTTGAGGTGGTAGAAGTGAGATCCCTCGCTAAGTCCCAGGTAGATACCAACCTTGGAGGGTAAACAGTTTAAGAAAGAAAAAAAGGGAAGTTTATTATTATTATTATTATTATTATTATTATTATTATTATTATCATCGTTGTATTATGTGTCCGGCTCACTACTTCGATGGTCTTCCATTTAGAGTGGATCTTGCTCGATTCCCGGATGGACTGGGTATTTTAGCCCATCTAGTTAATTCTTCGGAGAATGGGTGTTTGTCATCGTCTTTATACACACACCCAGCTTCATTTAAGCACAAAATTATCAAAAGCCACAGAAGCACGTAATGATAGAGTACATCCCTCCACTTACGGTTGATGTCAGGAAAGGTATCGGGCCGTTATACTGCGGATGAACCACCCTGGTGACCACAAGTAATCGGGAAAGTGTCATACGGGAGGATCTTGTCGGTAAAGTACGTCGGAGACATGCAGGTAATTGCCAGCAGACAAGATATTTCAATATAGTGGAGTAGGTAATTTGCAAATCTGACCTGTTCAAGAAATATATACAAAAATTGTGTTGTTGCTGGTACATATGCATCTAGAAACTGTTCTGTTTTGTGTCTAAATCATCTCGTTCTTATACTGCCCTTTTAATGAGATATGAGAGCTGCCTTTTCAATTCTCCGTGCACAGCAGAAATTTCATATTAAAGTAATTTTGTAACCAGACTTTAAGTAGCTTTACCTGTATAACATTATTGTGCGTCAAGAACATTCCAGAGCACACCCTGCGTAGTTGGCTGGAAAATTAGCATTTCTCGGGATAGTACGAAATCGCTTAAGCAATACTTGACACATGATGAACGTCGGATCTCTCTACCAATGCCATGCATTCAATTAAATGCCATACATTCTATCATTCATTCATTCACCTCCAACATGCATTTAGGGCATTCGACCAGGTGGTATATTCTCTATCATTTGTGTACCAGATGTTTTCTTAAATGAGTTCAAAGAAGTTGCAAATATATGAAACATCTCCCTTGTTAAAGTACTCCAATCCCCAACTTCTCTTCCTTCTTTTATTCTTTCTACAGCTTTTCGCACACTTGTGGTGTCGCGGGTGAGAACTGCTGGCCCTGCTTTACAGCCGAATGCCCTTCCTGACGTCAACCGTATATGGAGGGATGTAAACACTATTGCGTGTTTCTGTGATGGTTGGTAATGTGGTGTGTGAATATGAAGAGGGGGTGTTGGGACATACCAAATTCCCAGTCACCGAGCCAGAAGAATTAATCAGAAGGGATTAAAATTCCCGACAACGCCCGGAATCGAACCCGGGATCCTCTGAGCCGAAGGGTAATACGCTGACCGTTCGGCCAACGAGTCGGGCTCTAACTCCTCTTCCTATAAAGGAATATTTGCCCCAGTTAAATTCTAACTTTATATCGTGATAATTTCTAATTTTATAAACACCACTCAAGCTTATTCGTCTGGTAATCTCATTACACGCAATCTTTCCAGTGACAGTTCGGAACATAGCGATTAGTCTAGCAACTCGTCTCCTTACTTCCAAGTCTTCACAACTTAAATATTTTCGTAACATTACTCTTTTGTCGGAAATCACTTACAACAAATCGAGCTGCTTTACTTCGGATTTTTTCTAAGCAATCTTTGTGAGGGAACCATACACCGAAATTGAGCTCTTTTCGGCGACTTTTATATATGTCCTCTCACATCTTCAGCCAGGGCGAAAGGAAAATAGTCCAGTAATTGGGGCTGTTATGAAGTGGTTCAAGGAGGAGCGTCCTCATGCTATATTTGAAAGGCTACGGCCGATGTCATCTTTGCATTGCGGTTGAAGACCGAAATTTTTAGCAACTTCGGTAAGGTATGAAATGTTACGTTAACGCAGGTTTGTCAGTGATATGGAATTGTACAGTAATGTAAAAACAATGTACATACTTCTTATTCTTATTTTTACCGAGCTCGATAGCTGCAGTCGCTTAAGTGCGGCCAGTATCCAGTAGTCGGGAGATAGTAGGTTCGAACCCCACTGTCGGCAGCCCTGAAAATGGTTTTCCGTGGTTTCCCATTTTCACACCAGGCAAATGCTGGGGCTGTACCTTAATTAAGGCCACGGCGCTTCCTTCCCACTCCCAGCCCTTCCCTGTCCCATCGTCGCCATAAGACCTATCTGTGTCGGTGCGACGTAAAGCAACTAGCAAAAAAAAAAGTCTTATTTTTCTACCGCTTTTCCCACATCTATGGGGTCGAAGGTGTGAACTGAGTCCCACAGGTGGATTTGGCCCTGTTTTACGACCAGATGCCCTTCCCGATGCCAACCCCAAATGGAGGAATGTCATCACTACTGCGTGTTTCTGTTGTGGTTGATAGGGTAGTGCATATAGGAACGTGTTCGGACAAACACAAATACACAGTCCCCGAGTGAGAAGAATTAATGAGACGTGAACAACGTCGCCGACCCAGCCGGGAATCGAATCCGGAATCCTTTGAACCGAAGGCTTCAGGATGTGATGATTCACCTACAATAAAAATAAAAATATATTTTGGTTCCACCTGTTCAATATAGGAAAATTTATTAATGCAACTTTACATTATATGTCAATCACAATTGGGACCGGTTTCGACCTATAGTCAGGCCCATCTTCAGGGTCATGTAGTCATATGACTACAAGATCCAACATCGAGATAATTATTTATCTCCACATCAAGATTTATAAGAACTTTGAATACCCAGTGCATCTTTTTTATGTGATATTGAACTTTCGTCTTTTGAAAACGTTTATGTCTTTTATTTGCTAGTGAATTTTTACCTTGCACCTTTTGAACGACAAGCTGAAAATGACCCTGACTAGAGGTCGAAACCGGTCCCAGTTGTGATTGACTTATCATGTAACCTTGCATTAATAAGTTTTCCTGTACTGAATAGTTGTAACCAAAATATATTTTTACTTTCATTTTAATCTCATTTCAATATCGACCAAATGAAATTCGTATCATTCAATGATTCACCTACCTCAAAAACTTTCAAACGGCTTTGTACCACTCGATGGATTGAGAGATTTGAAGCAGTCACCGATTTCCTACAACTTCTTGAGCCCTTGATAGAAGAAGCACTGACAATAATATCAGGATGACTAAAAGATTCGTCACATACATCTAGAGAGGCAAATTCCTTAACGTGCTCTGTTCTCAATGCGAATTTATAATCTCCCTGTTGGTGACAGATACGAATTTGGACTTGGCCGAATATTGAGCAAAATCCTCCAAAAACCACCCTTTGCTTGAGGGAAGCTATGGAATAAGCTGACAATACCATAAATTAAATTAAAATCCTAAGAGCTGATGTTGAAGAATTGTTCCGTACTCTTTTTTGAGGAAGCAGCAGGATTTTGTCAAACTTTGGCCATTTCAATTTCATTTCCACGAATAGCGAGGATCCAAAAATCAGGCAATATGTGGCCCAGTATGCAGAAGAATATTTCAGAGTGACATATCTGGATTGTTTAATTACGCAACTGAAATCCATGTTTTCACAGCATAAGAAAGTGCTTTCTGGATTTTCCTCACTTTTACCAACTGCAACTAGTGAAGTGAATGTGAAAGGTAGTGAAATTGATGACTTTATCACCCACGTTACATTTTACATAAGAGATTGTGTTGATGATGTTGTTGATGAACTGCATTTCTGGAGAAGGAAATGCATAAATCAAAATCTGAGGTTCGTGTACGCATTAGTTTGTGCAACAAGAAGATATGCCAAACATTCATAATCTCCTATAGATTTTAATAACACTTCCAATGTTAATTGCTACAGCAGAGAGGTCATTTTCCAGTCTGAAAAGGTTTAAGACATACTTGAGAAGTTCAATAGGACAGGCAAGAAAATAAATAGGTTGTTACAAAATACTTTCACTTTATCATTTATATCACAACAGCATAACTTGGATGATAATAATAATAATAATTCAGTTTCAATAATAAATAAATGCAGCTCTAAAGACTGAGTGGACTTTCGGTTTCAGTGACACAATTGGAGGTTTTGGACTATCTTGTTAAGAACAAGAAGATGAATAAACTCGATATGTTATACGAGTGATCGATTATTAGAATGTAGAAGTAGGACCAGAGGAAGTGGTGTCAATTTCCGAAGCTGAAATTCATGATAGTTCAAGCGACGGAAGAATGACGTAATTGCAGGGAACATCGAATCTGTAGAAATTAAATTCTGATCCCCCTTACACACGTGCTTCTCAGACCCTAATTTCCGTATCCCTAATGTTCAGCACAACGTCCCCTATTTCCTGTTTAATGTTTACAAGGTTTGGCTGGAACACCTTGCATGAAGTTTTAGTAAAAATAATGTTATTTGCTTGAAGTCCCACTAACTAATTTAATGGTTTTCGGAGACGCCGAGGTGCCGGAATTTAGTCCCGCAGGAGTTCTTTTAACTGCCAGTAAATCTACCGACACGAGGCTGACGTAATTGAGCACGTTCATATACCATAGAACTCAGCCAGGATCGAGCCTGCCAAGTTGGGGTCAGAAGGCCAACGTCTCAACCGTCTGAATTACTCAGCGCGGCTGAAGTGTTATGTAGTGTATGTGTTTATAAACAATGAAGACTTTCCCACAACAACGACGCCGTTCTTATGGGTTAAGTGTGATGTTTTCAAATCAACCTACAAATTATTGGCAGTCAGGCCTCGTGTTATGTCCCCGATGGGGAGGACAGGACAGTTTTAAGGAAAGCAGCCAGACGCCTCAAGGAAGCGACAAGGTCACGGCTACTGTACCACTGACCTGCTCCACTTCCGCCGACCACATCACGTGACGACTCACTTGCCGCGCCGTGCCGCCATCGTCGCTTTCCGTGTTAGTATCAATGGCAGGCAGCTCCATTGAGACCCGAGCCGAGCATTACCTTGAGGTTCCCATCTGGTCAACAGCCTCGTGAACCTCGTAAAGCAGCCAAATGCAATTTCCTTATCAATTTTTTTGTCGTATGACTTTTAGTGCTGGGAGTGTCCGAGGATATGTTCGACTGGCCCAATGCAGGTCTTTCTATTTGACGACCATAGGTGACCTGCGCGTCTGGATGTGGAATGATGATGATTATGAATACAGACTGTCAAATTTCATGACTCGCGAAATCGCGAAAAGATGAAAACCAAATACACATAATTTAAAAAAAAGGTTCACATAAAAGACATCATGTCATAACAAGTTGCAACTAGCGAAACACTCGCGAAAAATCAAAAAAAATCCTATGACTTGCGAATTTAGCATATTTTCTGACGTTAGTCGCGAAAAGGTACAAGCTAATGCTCATTCATTTTGAGACAAAATCTAATCCAATCCCTGGAGAAGTTTTCCATGAGCTGAAAAACTTCAAGAAACGATTAGCAGTGGTTTTGGGAGGTACTTTCAGTGATGTGCTCAATTATAACTTCAGTGAGCTGAAATGAAATGGCGTATGGCTTTTAGTGCCGGGAGTGTCCGAGGACATGTTTGGCTCGCCAGGTGCAGGTTTTTCGATTTGGCGGCCTTAGGTGACCTGCGCGTCGTGGACATAATGATGATGTAGACAACACATACACCCAGCCCCATTGTCAGAGAAATTAACAAATGATGGTTAAAATTCCCGACCCTGCCGGGAATCGAACCCAGGGCCCCTGTGACCAAAGGCCAGCAAGCTAACCATTTAGCCACGGAGCTGGACATAAGTGAGCTGAAAAGCCAACACAAGGAGAAGGCTGTCAATGAAATGAAGAGTGCTGCAAAGCAAATGGAGCTAAACTATACAAATGAATGCAGGGAGATCCTGCCCGTAAACTCCTTCAATCGGTATCAGATCTGTTTTACAAACAGAGTTCGTTAAGCATTGATGCAATTCAAATCAGTCTGAAATCTCTCTTTCATCAGGTCCAACCTTAAAACATTTACCGACTGATGTAACAGTACATGCATACAGTAAACTGAAGGACATAGTTAAAAATAGTCCTGGAATTTCAGTGCGAAAAGGTTTGATGTCGTTATGTGAAGATCTTGCCTGCTGCCATTTCACGATGGATACAGTACTTTTGTATCCATCTCTTGGCACAGGCCAGAGTAAAGTGTAGCTTCCACCGAAGTCCCAGTCTCATCCATGGCTGTGACAATATGGAAGCTGCTGGGGTATGGGTGGTGCTGAGTAATGACATTCAGAGCACGACTAGTGTATCTGAGTGTTATGAAAGGTGTTGCTCATAGGGTCAGTCGTGCTGCAATAGCACTTTCTGACCCAGTGAGGAAAGCAATGGCAACCTACCTCACTCCTCGTCTTGCCTAGTACGCCTCATTTTGGTGCTGCCATTGGTTTTTGCGGTTTCCTTATAACCGCATAACTTTGGTGGTGCTATTTGAGGATCCAACCAGCCTCTGGGCTGATGACCTAACAGACAGACAGCATGTGAAGATCATAGTGATTTTCTACTATTGACTGTGAACTTGTTTTTTACATTTCTCGTGTGTGGTAACACATAGAAGAACAAACCTTACAATGACAAACTTAAAACTGTTGTCTGCATACAACTTTGAAAGTTAAATAATGATATACCTTAGAATTGTTTCCAACGTAAAACTTTGTATATATAATTTAAACATTTCAGGTTTACTCAAGAAATTTTCGTTTCCATTCAAGAATTTTTATTCTTTTTAACCAAGAATTGTAGCCTTGTTTATTCAAGAAATTTGGCTGTCTCTATTAATGAAGAGGATGAATCCTGATGTCGACAAATATTCGCTATCATTCTTGTTACAATGTTATTGTTGTTAATTTACTGTTGTTACTTAATATTGTCGTTTATCCCGATTGTTATCTTATTATGCTTATTTAAATTAGTTATATTATTAGTGTAAAATCGCTCTCCATCGGCTGTATCTAATCTATATATTATAAATATTTATGAAAACTGAAGTCAGTCAGTCCGCCCATTCTATCCAGTCGATTTCCTTCATCCTTTTTTAACTGAAAAGTATTCATGCACAGATTTGTCATCAGGTATTATAAATCAGTTAACTTCCGCCTTCCTCAAATTATTTGACTTTTTCAATGTTTTTGTCTCATTGAAGCAATCATCTCTTTGGTTCTAATTGAGATACGGAGTTTGTTTTGGCCTAAGAATACTCAGTGAATCAAGATCTTTCATTTGAGCTCTTAATTATTCAGATTGGTTGATCCTGGGGAAAGTTATGAGTGCACATTCAGTTTTACGTCTCATTTCTTCAACATTTTTTGTCATTGAAGCAGTCATATCTTTCGTTCTAATTGAGGTACGCAGTTCGTTTTGATCTAAAACACTCAGTGGATCAAGCGCTTTCTTTTGAGGTAATAACTACTTAAATTTCTAGATTCTGAGAAAAGTTACGAGTACATTTGTCTCCATGACGAAGATCTTTGAAGGACTTTTTAACAGTTCGGCGCGTAGTGTTGTTCCATGGAACGTTGAATTCAATTTCTTTGTGTGATGTATTTTCGAGTGTTTTGTTGACATAATATTACATTCTATTACCACAGCAGATCATGTGCTTTATTTCATTAACTCGAAACTTTGCAAATACATTCGTGAGGATAGTAACGAACAACACCATACTTTGTACATTGCGGGCGGAGCCAGCAGGAAACTGCTAGTAATTAAATATAAATAAATAAATAAATAAATAAATAAATAAATAAATAAATAAATAAATAAATAAATAAATAAATAAATAAATAAATAAATAAATAACTCTGTCAAATAACACAAAGGGGCTTAAAGTCTCCATCCGACAGACGAATCGCAATCAACAGCGTCATATGCCCTTACTCTATATGAACATTGTTGAGAGGTATGGAATCGAATTATGGCTTTCCGCACTCAATCTACCGATAAGAAATTGTATACCACCACCTCTTGTATGCTGCTGGCGAACGTTTTTGTCGTGAACGTCTTCCATCAACGAGACTCGAAGATGCTAACTACGGCGTCAGACCATATGGTGATAGCCACCAGGCGGGATTCTGTGTCAGTATAATGTATTTCTTGTATCTAAAGACGACAGAGTTTTCCATTTTAAGAATCGGCATTTGTTAAGAGGACAGAGTCATTTTTTAATTTTTTACTAATTATGAGACTAGGAACGTAGTCTCACCATTTTATTTTAAAGAATAACAATATCTTAGTTATAAACGAGTTTAAATGCTGTCGTTTTCTTGGAATTACGTTAAAAGCTTAATCGTTGTTGTAAATTTCAAGCTTTAGAAAGGATCGTTAAGCAGCATGAGTAGCTCGGATGAAGATGAATATTCTTGTGCTGGAATAAGAACAGCAAATTCTCAAAGTGATAAGAGAAAATCTAGAAAAACAATCAAGACTTGCAATGTTCATCGAGAGGAAGGAATGAGAGATGCATGTTGCTGTAAGTTCATCGTGTTATTTAATATTCAAGTACTGTCCACTTTACGGCATTGCCCTTCATCAATGGTCTTATCAAACTTACCTTCAACGACGGAATATGTTCAACTATCTGAAAATCTAAACTATTCTACTGAAGTAGAGATTCTTCAAAAAAATTATTCATCGACATTCTAGAGTCCTGCAGTTATAAGTAAAGAAACAGCACCTACAGAACTTGCTGATGACTAAGTAAATAATAAGAATGATTAACTTTGCTATTCACGTTTTCTTGCTTTAGGTTCCATCTCTAAATGTTCAAGAAATAATATTTGTAGTAAAACAATTAGAAAACCCATCCATGCGTTTTAAAAATGAATGCCATTTGTAATTCTTCATCGACTTTTGTCTTAAGGTTTCAAATTGTAAGTGAATGGCCTATTTGTTCAATTTAATACATTTAAAATTAGTTTTCATTATCAGGAAACGAAATTCAGGGTGATCCACATGAACTTTTACAATTTTAATAACTTACAATTTTTAAATCAATAATAACACATGTGTGCACTCTGTTATGAATTTTAAGAGTGACTGAGGGAGATTCCTCACAATTATTGCTTCCACGTCTTGTTCTTTATATTCATTTCTAGCACTGCATGCACTCTGTGTGCTCTTAAGGAGCTTTCTGATATGGGCCATGTAACTAGCCGGTCTCCAGGCTCAATCGGTGCTCGACACGATGATGTCATGGGCACGTTCACTAAGAGACTTCAAATATCATAAACACAACTTTGTCAGGCTCTATGACTAAATGACTATGACTCTATGAATAAATAAATAAATAAATAAATGGTTAGCATGCTGAGTTTTGTTCCAAGAGGGCCCGTGTTCGATTCCCAACCGGGTCGGGAATTTTGACCTTAATTCGTTAATTTCTCTGGTTCGGGGCCCCAATCTCACGGACACACAAGTTGCTCATAGGGCGTCTAGTTGGGATACCTGCATGAGGCCATAAATCAACACAAACTTTCTTCATTCCAGGCCTGAGTTTTCCGCTCTCGCTTAGGAGCAAATCAGTTGTTTCCAGCTTCGAAACAAATTGCTTGCCTGGTTGTAAATCACCCAAATCGAATTCCCTTCGCAATCCCAGTTATGTTTCGATGAAGGAATTTGCATGCACTTTGTTATGAATTAGGTAATGAAGGAAAATGCTCAAAATGTGTATAGAAGACAGTTGTTCATTACATTTTCATATAGTTTCGACACTACATTTTATTCTAGATGTCCGTTGTAAACAGCGAAATATTTCTGTATGTTTGAAAGTTCGCCTAGACTTTCTCTGAAATGGAAAATATGGGTTAGATATGTTTAACGAAAATAACACTCACGGCCGCATGTTTTAAACAATTAGCTTCACTAATTCATTTCTTTACAGTAAAATTTCGAAAGTAGATCTATGTTGAAATTTTCAAAAATACAGTGTACTAGTCACAAAAGGAATCCTTCTGGAAAAGTGAATATTTTTTGTCGATTTAAGCCACAATAGACATAAATGAATTCGTGTCCTCCTCCCGAGGTTGTGCAGCTTTTTTGTTTATTGATACAGTACTGGACTTAAGTATAAGACCACCGTATGAAATGATAGATAGTCTTCAGTATATACATAAATAAATAAATAAATTAAATAAATAGTGAGCTTTTTCGTTAAGACGTGGTTTTATTTTTGCGCGGTTTCTCTGTGGATCAGCGGTAGAATGTCTGCCTCCGAATACCATGACCATGGGTTCAAACCCGGCAAAAGTATTTGGACATTTTAAGAGCGTAACAAATTCCATTCGACGCTCCATGTCGCACGGTGTCGGAATCTAAAAGATCTCTGGTGACATATTTGTGGTTTATCCGGTAAAATTAATTATTATTTTGAAAATATTTATATCATCCCGTATCCATTATTTACGTCATTGGAAAGGTATACGAGCATGTACGTTTACTATACTCTAAGATCTAAAAACATATTAGAGTAGATGCTTTCTGATTTTCAGGACATATGCCTAATATGTCTGTTATTACAAATCTAATTGAGTTTACTCAAACGGTCTATGATATATCAATGGAAGAACAAATATTGTTTATACAGACTTCAAAAAAAGCATTTGTAAAACAGGTTTCTTCAATAACACGTACCAGTCTGGATGCCCGAAACCATTACTTCTTTTTATATACATACTTGAAATATCGACATTAGTTAGTTGTTGTTGTGATTTCTCCTTTTGAGGTGAAAACTCAGAGCACTTCTTAGATTTTTCTGTGTTACCTAAGGATTTATTCTGGGTTCCCTTCTACTAGACCCAATAATCTTTATCATGCCAGGAGTTAGCTGTTGACTGATGATGTAAAGTTTAATAACAGCCGTATATAGCAGAAAAATATCACCATGAGCTTCAGCAGGACATCGTGTTCTACTATGGTGTGATATGAAACATATGTCTCTTCATGTTAAGAAATGTAAAGCTGTAACATTTATTAGAAAAAGTAAATGTTCGATCGCGTATTGCTATATCGACGGCTTACATTTAAAATCTCGTATCTCTCAATGCACTTCCTATCCATTTTCTTCCTTAAGACTGGTCACGCCTCCCAACCACATATGGATGTACAGTCCATCAGAACAATTTTCGTTGTGTTCATTTTCCTGTGGGAGTGTGAAAGGAAAATGAACCATACATACATTAAACTGTAGGAGTGCTTAAATTCGCCTTGAAAACAACATCCCTACAATACGGTGTGGTAAGGTCCATTTTCCTTTACATAATTGCATAGGAAAATGAACACTACAAAACAGGTTCTGATGGATTGCATATATATATGTGGCTGGGAGGCGTGACCAGTCTTAAGGAATATAATGGGTAGGAAGAACATTGTAACATACGAGGTTTTAGAAGTAAGCCGACGATATATAACATATTATTATTATTATTATTATTATTATTATTATTATTATTATTATTATTTACATGTTGCTTTACGTCGCACCGACATAGGTAGGTCTTACGGCGACGATGGACAGGAAAGGGCTGGGAATGGGAAGGAAGCGGCTGTGGCCTTAATGAAGGTTTAGCCCTAGCATTTGCCTGGTGTGAAACGTACTAAAATAGAAACACTTTGGACAGTCAGAGAGTTGGCAGTAATGTTTAATGAAAAATAAACTTTCAACATCCATATTACAGAAATAACGATTAATGCTGGTTTATATTACGGGGTTCTAAACTACTTACGACATCATCAATATTAATTGTTCATTTACTCAATAGCCTCGTAAGGATCAAATTGGAATACGTGTCTACAAATTGGGATGTGCATTTAAAGTAAAAAGTGCTTGCCATGAAGTTGTTCGAAATAAGTTTTGGTGGTAGGTACTGCATATCATAAAATATCACAATTTTACCTTTTCGATCAGCAACACGTTATTTAGGAAGTATTATGTAATCAACTCCTCACAATTACTTTTCTGTATACCTTGTTGTTAGAGGCAATCTCCTGTTGAGGGAAATCAAAACAAATAACCTCACATCGTTGCGAAACCTAAGAATGTTTTTAAAGCTTAAAATAAGATTATAACTATAACGTTTAATGCCCCAGGACAATTGAACGTTACCTTCTTTCATATTCTACAAGTTAGAGATGGCGAGAATAAGTTGAATTCGGTGATTTGCTTTTAACATTCAATAGACTTCTATGTTTTTTTTTTTTTCCTGTTACACAATATTAGATGGTATGATGTACAGTTCGTCTTTTAGGCAACCTCTAAATTGAGGAAGTGTTACTATATAATAAACCTAAATACGTTCAAAGGCTCCGAAAGTTTCATCGCTTGAATTCACCATCTATCAAACTATTTCATTACATTTGCTGTGACCGAGCTCGATAGCTGCAGTCGCTTAAGTGCGGCCAGTATCCAGTATTCGGGAGATAGTAGGTTCGAACCCCACTGTCGGCAGCCCTGAAAATGGTTGTCCGTGGTTTCCCATTTTCACGCCAGGCAAATGCTGGGGTTGTACCTTGATTAAGGCCGCTTCCTTCCCACTCCTAGCCCTTCCCTGTCCCATCGTCGCCACAAGACCTATCTGTGTCGGTGCGACGTAAAGCAACTAGCAAACATTTGCTGTGGAAATAGATTTCGTTCAGGATCTCGCACTGTAACAAAAAAAAAAAAAAAATTAAACCAATGAGATTCCAATTTGTAAATTCATACCTTATTTTATTTTTTGTCATCATCTGTGCTTCATTAAGGCACTTTTTATCATCGTTTTAACCACTTTGAAGCACGAAAGGTTTTGATACTTTAGGAAATAGTATAAATCTATTAGATATAATGAATGTAAATGTGGTCTCATATCCGTATTTTATAAATTCATGTATATTCAAAAGCAAAATTCGTTTAAGTACTTTAGACCGTTATTTCCTTTCTATATCCATTAACATCTCGTCTTAATTTTCTTTGTATTTGTTCATTTTTGGTTACATGTGTATGTAAGTGTTGCTGCTTTAAGAGGGTATTTTGTTGGTCCTATTGCCTGTGTATTTTCAAATAAATAAATAAATAAATAAATAAATAAATAAATAAATAAATAAATAAATAAATAAATAAATAAATAAATAAATAAGTAAATATTTTATTGAACCCATTCTCATACAGTGTTAATCAGTTCCATAAATGGCTAGTAAATTAATTTCCACACGTGCAAATCCTCGGGCCAAAACTAGTACCAACATCGATAAAATACCACATTATCGAAATATTAATAATAATAATAATAATAATAATAATAATAATAATAATAATAATAATAATAATAATGTTATTGGCTTTACGTCCTAGTAACTACTTTTTCGGTTTTAGGAGACGCCGAGATGCCGGTATTTTTTCACGCAGGAGTTCTTTTACGTGTCAGTAAATCTACCGACACGAGACTGACGTATTTAAGCACCTTCAAATACCACTGGACTGAGCCAGGATCGAACCTGCTCAGAAGACCAGCGCCTCAACCGTCTGAACCCCTCAGTCCGACATATCGTAATGAGAACACGATCTGGTGTGGATAGTAGGCACAGGTATGATATAGATCTTAACGCCTTCCTTTCCATCTTCTCATAACTTCTCTCTACGTTGAAGACTTGCCAACGTTTGTTCATGGAATTCTGAATTTACCATTGGACGGTAAGAATATTTATCACAAGGATTTTACATGGTTTAAAGAGTGGGAAGTAAAATGAAAGGACTGACGATAAAAGACTACTTAAGTCTCGCAAACCAAATACCATCGCGTTTGGAAGTGAATGATTCTTGACTAAGGAAAGAGAAAGTTATTGCCCTGGAACAGGTAGTTATTTTCATAGTTTTAATTTTATTTTTTTGAGTCGTTTGGGCCACGGAATCCATCTTCAGGGCTGCCGACAGTGGGGCTCGAACCACCCATCTCCCGAATGTAAGCTCACTGCTGAGTCCCCTTACCCGCACGGCCAACTCATTCGGTAAATGTAGCAGGCATTCTGTCGTAAAGTAATATTTACATAATTAAAAAATATTAATACAAATTTGTCACTAGAGTATTTAAACGAAGGCATCGATCACAAGGAGACTTGGTAGGATGAAGTCATCAGAACGTCGCTGCTCGCTTATTGTTGTTACGTAGGGTGTTCACAGGAGCCTGACACAAGTAAGTGGAAGCAATGCCAGGACTGAGCTAGGGCGCCGTGGTCGCCAACCCACGCTCCAAAGTTCAGAGCCCTTGAGGACCCTTTTCGTCTCCTCTTACTACAGGCAGGGGCTACTGTGTGTGTTATTCTACAACCCCCACCCAAAGGGGTTACAGTGGAGAGATGCCTTTTGAATGACATTATTAGACGAATAAGCTTGAGTGGGGTTTTTAAAAGTAGGAAAGGTGACAATATTAAGATAAAGTTGGAACTGAAGAGGAAAAATTGGGACAAATATTCGTGTATAGGAACGGGAGTTAGGGATTGGAATAATTTACCAAGGAAGATGTTCAATAAATTTCCAAATTCTTTGGAATTATTTAGAAAAAACTAGGTGAACAACAGATAGAGAATCTGCTACCTGGACGACTGCCCTAAATGCAGATTAGTATGGTTGATTGAACATGAAACATTGTGCTATCCTTAAGAGGAATCTAACCGCTTCCTCGTTTTTAGTAATAAAATACATTCATGACCTGTTCCTTTCATACGGTATAGCCCACCAGGTGCCCATGATCGCCAAGGTCTCGAGAGCGTATGGTCTGCCATTGTGGATACCCGGTTCGAATCCCGTTGGTCGAAACAAAATGGCTTTTAGATGTTGACAAGCAGGGTAGAAGTGGCGATGTACAATTTCTAATCACTAGATCGCATGCCAAAATCCCGGATTCAGTCCCAAACCTCTCCGCAGTGTTCATGTGGACTGAGATCATATGACCTTGTTGAATGTAATTCGTCCGTCGGATGGAGATGTTGAGCCTTGAGCACACCCCTTAATGCTATCCGACAGGAGCAGTCAACATGCCGGCCTGGTTTCCTATTATCATGTCACGCCATTCATTTCATTAACTCATATGGTGATGGTACGACAGAAAGGCCAGTCGTTCATAAAACTCGCTACGAAGACCCGTAGATAGACGGGACGGGAGTTGGACACACACCCACCCACACTAATACTGTATATTTTGGCTTCCATTACGAACGGTTACTCAAGTAATTAAACCGATATATATTCATACGTCCGCCTCTGTGGTGTAGTAGTTAGTGTGATTAGCTGCCAACCCCAGGAGGCCCGGGTTCGATTCCCGGCTCTGCCACGACATTTGAAAAGTGGTACGAGGGCTGGAACGGGGTCAACTCAACCTCGGGACGTCAACTGAGTAGGGGTGGTTTCGATTCCCACTTCAGCCATCCTGAAGGTGATTTTCCGTGGTTTCCCACTTCTCCTCAAGGCAAATGCCGGGATGGTACCTAACTTAAGGCCACGTCCACTTCCTTCCCTCTTCCTTGTCTGTCCCTTCTAATCTTCCCATCCCTCACTAAGGCCCCTCACTGAAACCGCCTGGGCGAGGTATTGGTCATTCTCCCCAGTTGTATCACCGACCCAATGTCTCAGGCTCCAGGACACTGCCCCTGGGACGGTAGAGATGGGAGGAGTCCGATGGAAAAACCAACTCTGGAATAAGAAAAAAGAAATAAATATATTCATACATTCATTTATTCTAAGAGTTAGTAGAATAGTGTCGTTGCGAAGTTGCCTTCGAATGTTATCAAAATCTTATTTTCACTATTAATTGTTGTGCGTAAGGTCCGACTCCTTGGCTGAACGCCCAGTGTTCAGAGGGTCCTGGGTTCTAATCCCGGCCGGGTGGGGGATTTTAATCTCGTGTGATAAATTATTCAAGCTTGGGGACTGGGAATTTGTGCTTGTCGCAACACTCTCCTCTCCGTATTCAGACAACACACCACACTCCCAACCACCACAGAAATACGCAATATTGATTATATCCCTCCACGTAGAGTTGTGTCAGGAAGGGCATCCGTACGTAAAACAGGGCCAAATCCACATGTGCAACATATTTCACACCTGCAACACACAGGTGTGGGAAAAAGTGGTAGAAAATGGAGAAGAATTGTTGTACGTAAGACCGATTCCTTGGCTGAATGATCAGCGTTGAAGCCTTTGGTTCGGAGCGTCTCGGATTCGATTTCCGGCCGTGTCGGGGATTTTAATCGTGTCTGATTAATTCTTCTGACCAGCGGACTGGATGTTTGTGTTTGGCCCAACACTACCCTCTTCCTCCCCTTTCATGTTCAGACAACACACTGCACTACCAACCACCACAGAAATACGCAATAATGATCATATCTCTCCACATAGGGCTGGCGCCAGGAAGGGTATCCGGACGTAAAACAGGGCTAAATCCACATGTGCTACACAGTTTGCTCCTGTGACCCCACAGGTATGGGAAAAGCTGTGAAAGTAGTAGAAGAAGAATTATTTCACCTACTGTAACTTTAAAATATGACTACCGTCATATATCCACAAGGCGTACGCCAAGTGCTCCGAGCCACTCAGCAGTTATTATAACACAACCGTTGAATTTCTTCTTATTCTTATTCTTTATCTGTTTACCCTCCAGGCTTGGTTTTTCCCTCGGACTCAGCGAGAGATCCCATCTCTACCGCCTCAAGGGCAGTGCCCTGGAGCTTCAGACTCTGGGTCGGTTGATACAACTGGGGAGAATGACCAGTAACTCGCTCAGGCGGCCTCACCTGCTATGCTGAACAGGAACCTTGCGGGGGATGGGAAGATCGGAAGGGATAGACTAGGAAGAGGGAAGTAAGCAGCCGTGGCCTTAAGTTAGGTACCATCCCGGCATTTGCCTGGAAGAGAGGTGGGAAACTACGGAAAACCACTTCCAGGATGGCTGAGGTGGGAATCGAACCCACCTCTACTCAGTTGACCTCCCGAGGCTGAGTGGACCCCGTTCAAGCCCTCGTACCACTTTACAAATTTGGTGGCAGAGCCTGGAATCGAACCCTTGCCTCCGGGGGTAGCAGCTAATCACACTAGCCACTACAACACAGCGGCGTTGAATTTAAGAAAAAAAAATTGTTATTACCGTTAAATGCAGAATTTATTAATTGATCATTCACCCGAGTCTCTGTTCCCACACAACCAGTGCGATGCAGTGGGTCAGTAGCGAGTGACCTGCTTGCCGGACGAATGTCAAGGTTTAGGAGACCTTGACGAATGCTTTCTCCGGTCCGGAACCACCCATGAGAAGAGCGTCCCGGATGTTGGAGGTGGGCACTTTCTCTTGTCCGGTCACGAAACACTTTCTAGCCGAGCTCTCGTGCACAGAGTAGGCCATCATGTAGCAAGTGAGGATACCCTAAAAAACAACGGCTTCTTTCCCCAACACTCCGTAAATTACTATTTCTAAAGCTGTGGTTCTCTTACTTTAGGTTCGCACGCCTAACAACAGTAAATACTGTCAGGCCCTCCTCCTCGGTCTAATTTCTTTATCAAAATTGAAGTTATAGCTTTATTTTTTTAAAGAATTTGTTTGACGTCGCACCGACATAGAAAGGTCTTATGACGACGATGGGGATAGGAAGTCCCAGGAGTAGTAAGAAAGCGGCCGTGACCTTAATTAAGGTATAGCCCCAGCATTTGCCTGGTGTGAACAAGGGAAACCATGGAAAACCATATTCAGGGCTGCCGACAATGGGGTTCGAACCCACTATCTCCCGGATACAAGCTCGCAGCTTAGCGCCCCTAACCGTACGACGAACTCACCCGGTATAGCTTAAAAATTATTAAGTTTATTTTTAAAGATAACAATAATATTAATTTTTTCGATACATTACCTTCTTTTACGGTTTTTAGAGAGGGGCTGCCTGGCCGAGGCGGTAAAGGCGTGCTCGGTTCGCCCGGAAGGACGTGGGTTCGAATCCCCGTTAGGAAGTCGTAAAATTTAAGAAACGAGATTTCCACTTCCGGAGGTGCATATGGCCCTGAGGTTCACTCAGCCTACACCAAAAATGAGTACCAGGTTAATTCCCGGGGGCAAAGGCGGCCGGGCGTGGAGCTAACAACTCTACCCCATCATGTGCCGAGGTTAACAAAGGTGGAAGCCTTTACCTTCCACTCCCCCAAGGGCCTTCATGGCCTGTACGGAGGTGACTTTGCTTTTGCTTTTGCTTTTACGTTTTTTAGAGACGCCGAGGTGACGAAATTTTGTCCCGCGGGAATTCTCTTACGTGCCGGGAAATCTAAAGACACGAGGCTGAAGTACTGTATTTGAACACCTTCAAATACCATCGGATTGAGCTAGAATCGAATCTGCCAAGTTGGGCTCAGAAGGCCAGAGCTCCTCCGCCTGAGCCACTCAGCCCAGCTCTCAATGTTTTTATTGATACTACTTTTATTCAAGTATCACAATATTAGGCCTACAATAAAAATGTAATATTTAGTTGATGAAACACTATTTTAAGGATTCGGAATCAATCCCTACTTCTTTCTTCTTTTCCATCTACCGAGGTCGATAGCTCCAGTTGCTTAAGAGCGGCCAGTATCTAGTATTCGGAAGATAGTGGTTCCGAGCCCCATTGTCGAAAGCCCTGAACATTTTCAAACCAGGCAAATGCTGGGGCTGTACCTTAAATAAAACCACGGCCGCTTCTTTCCCACTTCTAGCCCTTTTCTGTCCCATTGTCGCCATAAGACCCATCTGTGTCGGTGCGACGTAAAGCAACTTGCAAAATAATCTTTTCGATCTTGACCATTTAAGGGCCACGGAAAGTAACCATGTGCATTCATCTTGAACGTTATTTTCTTGACTTCCAATAGTTTTTATTCTTTCACTTTCCTGTTTCCCCCTCTTGTGCATCCGGATGTTATTACCAGCGCCAGGATTTTGATGACCTAACAAAGTTTAAAGAATGATCTATTAAATGACGGCAAAAATCCAGTTAAATTATCCGGAAGCTTTAAAAACTGGCATAAATTTTAAATGAATTTTTACGATCAATTTACTAATCGAGTTGGTATAGCCTATATTTATGTTATATACATTATAATACGCTTTTGGGCTTTTGCCATGTAAAGTAAAGGAGGTGAAATTCTTTTAGATTTCGCAGAGAACTTTGCTCTGCGTCTTCAGAGGAAAATCTCGACTGTTCACGAGGAAGATTTCTTCAATTGGAGGTGTCTCTCCTGGAATGTGGACATTACCAAGAAGTAAGTGCTGAAAATTTTTTCTGTAGTCCCCAGATTAACAAAGCGTTGTGAATATTCTCAAGTCTCCGTTTTCATCCTTACTTAAAATTGTGATAATATCCAATACCACACGCGTAAATGCTTCAAAATTCTGAAACATATAAGAGAATTGCTCGGAAAGTATAAAATAGTCTAATAAATTCCATACAATGACCAAATAATGACGCATGATTTTCAAAATGACCCTAAAAACAAAATGGCAATTAAATGACAAGAAACATCACTTAATAAATTAGCATTTCTACAGTTTGAGAACTATGATCAGGATTTCTGTACAAGTTAGCAATGCCTGTTGTGAACCAATTAAAAGATAACATGTCATCAAAATAATAGCTTTTCCTCCACTCCTTCTGGAAACCCTACAAATTTTGTATCAATCTCCTGAATTTTTTTCTGTCATTTATTATATCGTATTTTAGTTCAATCTCCGTTACATTCCTTCTTTTACTCTCTGGAACCACTCGTTGCCATTCTTGCTCTTCTAAAATCTCCACTAGTGATATCAAGAATGATAATTTCGTGCGGCCATTACTAGCCTGGTGCAGCCCTTGTAAGACAGACACTCCGATGAGAGTTGGTGGCATTTTTTGTGTTTGGAAACAGCGTTTTTTGTCATGGAGGATAGTGTCGTATGTGGAGTATTGGGGATAGTACAAACACCCACTTTCCGAGCGAGGGGATATAACTATTTAAGGTTAAAATCTACAAATCGACCGGGATTCGAATCCGGGACCTATTAAACCGAAGGTGACTACTCTGACCATTCAGCCAAGGAACATGACTCCGTTACTGCTAATGTAAATAAATAAATTGCATGTGGTTTCCCCAAAAGCCTAGTGCAAGTGTTTCGAGTTGGCACCCGCGCGTCGATGCCCAGGGGGCAGTATCTAAGATGAATGCTAATGCTGAAGGGGACACAACACCCAATCCCCGAGCTACTGGAATTCTCTAATGAAAGTTAAAATCCCCGACCCGGAAGGCAATCGAACCCAGGACCCCATGCACCAAAAACCAGGATATTAACCATTTACCCATTGAGCTGGACACTGATGATTAGGGGGCGGATTTCAATGACCTAAAAATGTGAAATATGTATGCATTTACGACCAAAAACACAAAAAAAGTAGAATGAATAGCACCCACATTATATATACAGAGATACTGTTATTACAATTGCTACAGGCTGTATTAATGTAAAGTTAAAATAGTTTTAATTCTTCGAAATCTCTAACCTAAAATTCAATGCTGAATATTTCACGAACTCTTAAGGTTATACTGTGTACTCCTGAGGCAAGGACGGACTGTGTGGAAGATGTAAGCACTGCAGTTACTTTCTTTCTTTCTTAATCTGTTTATTGTCCAGGGTTGGCTTTTCCCTCGGACTTAGCGAAGGATCCCACCTCTACCGCCTCAAGGGCAGTGTCCTGGAGCTTCAGACATCGGATCGGGGGATACAACTGGGGAGAATGATCAGTACCTCGCCCAGGCGGCCTCACCTGCTGTACTGAACAGGAGCCTTGGTGGGGGATGGGAAGATTGGAAGGGATAGACAAGGAAGAGGGAAGGAAGCGGCCGTGGCCTTAAGTTGGGTACCATCCCGGCATTTGCCTGGAGGAGAAGTGGGAAACCACGGAAAACCACTTCTAGGATGGCTGAGGTGGGAATCGAACCCACCTCTACTCAGTTGACCTCCCGAGGCTGAGTGGACCCCGTTCCAGCCCTCGTACCACTTTTCAAATTTTCGTGGCAGAGCCGGGAATCGAACCCGGGCCTCCGGGGGTGGCAGCTAATCACACTAACCACTACACCACAGAGGCGGACTGCAGTTACTTTCACTGTTCAATATTCAACCAGTTTTACTTTATAAAAACATGTGTTTTGTGTATGAAGCTTTCATACCTGATCTAGCCTCTATTATCAGGATTGTTGCAATTTATGACCACATGCATCTTAAGCTTGTTGAATGAGAATCCTCTCCGGTTGTCGCTGAGTATCGTTTTGTAGCGTGAAAAACTTCTTTCGGCATCACTTGATGAACGGGAACGTACTTGAATAGAGTTAAATCACCTGGAAACCTGCAGATGAAGGGTTTTCACAAAGATCACTTATTCCACACAGGTACAAAAGTCCACTGACTGAAATGGCGTATGGCTTTTAGTGCCAGGACTGTCGGAGGACAAGTCCGGCTCGCCAGATGCAGGCCTTTTTGATTTGACTGCCGTAGGCGGCCTGCGCTTCGTTATGAGGATGAAATGATGATGAAGACGATACATACACCCAGCCCCCGTGTCAGCGAAATTAACCAATTATGGTTTAAATTCCCGACCCTGTCGGGAATTGAACACGGGACCCCTGTGACCAAAGGCCAGCACGCTAACCATTTAACCATGGATACGGAGAAAATTCCACTATTCTTCCCCAGTACATTTTCTAATTTTCTACACGTCTTAGATGCTACTGATCCTTTCGCATGCTCGCGCAACTTACAAAATAATCACTCCATTAGTACCGAATATGTTTTCACGAAACCCGCGAGCAAAACTTTGCAACTTCTCACTAACTGAGACTTTCGTTTTAGACATATTGAAAGCAACTGAATGACTGAAGCTCCCTCAATAACCAAGGTTATTCAGTGTGTTGACGGGGAAAGAGGGAAGGGAAAATGAGTGAGACATGAGCAATAACTTGCTGAATTGCCTCTGCTCCCGCGTAAGCAATAGGCCGGTTTCCAGGAACTGACCCAAGCAACAAACAATAGCTCTTACCTCCTAGAACCATTCCATACACTACTTTTCAATTGTTCACCAGTAGGACTATATTCCATTCTATCCTAAAAAATATTTCTAGAGCTTACTCTGATTTTTATAAAACGGAAATAAAATAAAATTACCGAAATATGTCGTTATAATGAGAGTTTTTCAAAATACGCCACGAAACTAAATAAAGCCTAAATATGCATTTATATGCTCAATAAGACCTGTTTAATTTTTATTATCATGCTTGGAAACGTGTTGAAAATCCAAGGCTACATGATATAATGTTAAGGAAAAAATATGACTTGTCATAGAAATCCGCCCACTACTGATGTATAAAACAGCATTGCATGGCTTAGTAGAGACACGTGGGACAGACAGATGCCGATCAAACTGGAGGGCAAGGATCTCATTGTTGGACCAACAACTGCATGTGGTGGAAATGTAAATGCTTCGACGGTCTGCTGGTGTAACATTAGAGGAACGGCTCTAAAATGAACACCTGCGAGGAGCGTTTTAAGGTCACGTTAAGAGAGAAAGTTCAAGAGAAGCAGTTTCGCTGAGACGAGATAAATCCCACCTATGCATCGTTCCTTAGACATGGAGGAACCGAGCGGAGGAAGAGGAGACGTGGTGGTGGTGATTACTGTATTAAGAGGACATACAGCTGTGTAACCATCCTTTATTACCATTACTCAAAAGGATTTGGAAGAAGTCCAAGACTGCGAAAAATAAAGTTTTCGCCAAAAGAAAGACAAGGGTCAGGTAGGCGTCCAAAACTTAATACCGTCGGGGACGGAAGAGAACAAGAGATGACCTAGAAACGTCGGATAGGATAGATAAAGGCGAGCAGACTGGCACAAGAATTTTGAAGCAATGACAGACTCAGTTGAGAGCCCCGCGGTTGCTAACCCACTCTCCCAAAGAGAAAGCAGCTGGCCCGACAATTAGGAGGCCTTTACGACAGGCAGGGCGAAACTTTGGTGTATTATAACGCCAACCACCACCCCCCACCCCCACCCAACAGGATGACTAAGAAATCTGCTGGTAGAAGGAAAAGTCCATAATCTTAATAAATTTGGGAATGCCCAATTGAAAGGGGCGGAACGAACGAAGAACAAGATCGTTACTGTACTAATAGGTAACTAATTTTACTTTGTATCTTTAATTATCAAAAGTTCACTGTGATGGATGGGCTTATTTTTAAGAACAACATTTACCAAAGCATGGTGCAGTATCAGAAAGGGCAATTATTTCTTTAAGTTCTTTCGCAATACTTAGCCTCGAGTGATCTTCTTCTTCTTCTGCCGTCCTTCCTACAGCCGACACGGATCGAAGGAGAGTGGTCTGTGTAGTATAGATGAACTTGGCCTAGTTTTGTGGCAGGGTACATACAGTATCCGACGCCAAACCTGCGTGAAGCAGTGCATTCACTATTACATGTTTCTACAGTGGTTGGTAGAGAGATGTATTCTTCTTCTTCTTCTTCTTCTTTATTATTATTATTATTATTATTATTATTATTATTATTATTATTATTATTATTATTATTATTATTATTATTATTATTGCCAGGCTGAGTGCCTCAGACGGTTGAGGCGCTGGCCTTCTAACCCAAACTTGGCAGGTTCGATTCTGGCTCAGTGCGGTGGTTGAACGTGTTCAAATACGTCAGCCTCGTGTCAGCTTATTTAATTATTTAATTATTTAACTCCTTCGGCATCTCGGTATCTCCGAAAACCGTAAATTATTATTATTATTATTATTATTATTATTATTATTATTATTATTATTATTATTATTATTATTATTACAGCAAGCAACTGAAATTTTTGGAGGCAGCAAATCAATACATTCACTGTTAGCGGAAGCAAAATTTGCCTTTCACAAAAGAAGTGCCTCTGCCCCTACTTGTATACAACCATGAATGTAAATTAATACCAAAACCAAAAACGAAACCCCATGGCGCAACAGCCCCGTAGGACCATGGCCTACCAAGCGACCGCTGCTCATGTCGAAGGCCTGTAGATTACAAGGTGTCATGTGGTCACCACGACGGATCCTCTCAGCCGTTATTCTTGGCTTTCTAGACCGGGGCGGCCATCTCACCGTCAGATAGCTCCTCAATTTTAATCACGTAGGTTGAGTGGACCTCGAACGAGCCCTCAGATGCAGGTAAGAATCCCTGACCTGGCCGGAAATCGAACTCGGGGCCTCCAGGTAAGAGGCAGGCACGCTACCTCTATACAGCGGGGCCGGCAGTGTAAATTGATACAATACAGTAAATATAAAAATATCCTAATTCAAAAAATGAAATATACTTACATTACTAGAGGTGGGGTGGTTTAGACTGAGGTTAAAGTAGGAAGTATGGGGAGGGAGAGCATGTAAAGCAATTATGTAGTGAGAGATGACGAGACAGAACGCGGGAGTTACATACCTGTATTCACTTTGGTTTCAGATGAGCCCTTACTTTGATAAGGGTTTTAATCTAACAAGGAAGGGAATTTTAGGCTTGAGCAACTCTAGGGGTAGTATTTAGTGCGGGCTTCAGTTGTGTACAGAGTCATTACTCGCCCACGAGCTGCAGATCCGTACTGTAGGCCTATCCCAAATGTAAATGCTGTAGGGGATCAGTATTGTAGGTGCCAGTAAAACATTTTTGAGGAACATAAGGTCAAGAACTTTAAATGTTTTTATATATAGGAAAGATGGGTTCATTTGGAGTTTCAAAGAGTTGATGATTTTAATGACTATTAGGGCTATATCTCGGCTTTCGAGTTACGTAATGTTTTCCTTCTAAGTTGGAAGCCATGGAAGGGCCCCGTATATAATTCTGGGCAGGACGAGAGCAAGATATGGTACTCACTCGATGGTGGTGGTGGTGGTGATTATTATTTTAAGAGAAAGTACAATTGGGCACCATCCTCTTTATAACACTAATCAGAGGGAAGAAGTGGAAGGATCCCACACTTTGAAAAATGAAGGATTCGGCCAAAGAAAGACAAGGGCCACGAAGGACGTGAAAATGAAAGGCTCCCTAGGATTCGCAAGCCTAATACCGTCGGGGTCGGAGAAGAACAGAAGTTGACCAAGAGAGGTCGCATAAGAAATATGAAATTGAGGAGCCTAACACAAGTAAGTAGAAGAAATTCGAGGACTCAGCTACGGTCCTTGTCATCTCCAATTCACACACTTAAGAGCCAATGGAGCCCATTTTAGTCACCTCTTATGACAGGCAGCGGATACTGTGGGTGTTATTCTACCAACCCCACCTACAGGGAGTCTACTCTCTCGGCTGAAGGCCTGTACCCTCTCAGATTATGGAAAACTTAGCCAACAATCTTGAGGCATTGGACTAGACATATTTGGTGTGCATATTACAGTTCATATCACTAGTAATATTCTGTCATACTCCTATTTTGTGTAAATGAAGAAGTGAGTATTAGGACACCTAGTCTCCAATCTAGACATCGCGGCTTAAAACCGCGTCATGGCCAGGTATCAAAAAATGCACTCTCTAAACCGAAGGCCACAGTCTCATTACTCAGGCAGGAAATCGAACTTTATCTTTGAGCGTTAAAATGAGTTCATTTCACAGTGTCCTAAAAGCCCACTTCTCAAAGGCAAAACCGTTCAGAAAATGCGTAGGGTTTTCTATGAAATCTGATAAATCGTCGGTGCGTCTCGAAATACCGTTATGTGACAATGTTGAGGGGAGAAATACTGACCCGCAGCACATGTATCACCTGAAAATGAAAACCTACAACCAGTTTTCCAGTCATTGACCAGGTCAGGGATGGAATGAATGAAGCAGATATAGGCTATTAGTACGATGGGGTCGCCACTCCCAAAGTGATTTATTAATGATTGATAGATGCTATGAAATGAGAATGGAGAGTGTTGCTGGAATGAAGGATGACAGGGAAAACCGGAGTACCCGGAGAAAAACCTGTCCCGCCTCCGCTTTGTCCACCACAAATCTCACATGGAGTGACCGGGATTTGAATCACGGTATCCAGCGGTGAGAGGCCGAAGCGCTGCCGTCTGAGCCACGGAGGCTTCACACATGTGTCACTTATAGAACGAAAATCCGTTGATACAGCAATTCATGCAATTATGAACCTTAGATGACAGAACCTTTCTTGTCAGCGTTCTAAGCTAAAATATGATCACATAGCGGCTTTTCTAGGCGCAAACGAAAAATAAGAAATACATTCTTTATTTGTTCCTAAAATATACAATCATTTTCTTAGTCATTGTTATCCGATCGATCAGATTAGCAGTTTGCCTTTTTCTACCACTACGAGCGCTATTGTGAGTCTATGCATTGTTTCACTTAGGTACCATTACGAACGCTATTGTGAGTCAATGCATTGTTTCACTTAAGCACCACTACGAGCGCTAATGTGAGTCAATGCAGAGCTTCACTCAAGCCCTTATAAGCACGTTCGCTAATTGCCTCTATGGATCCGTGGTAGAGTGTCAGCCTACGGATCCCAAGATAGCGGGTTCAAACCCGGCAGAGGTAGTCGGATTTTTGAAGGGCGGAAAAAAGTCGATTGAAAACTCCATGTCGTACGATGTCGGTATGTAAAAGATCTCTTGGTGATACATTTGGTATTTACCCGACAAAATTCATTAAAATCCTAGCCATGGATGCACAAGGGAGATCCGGTTTACTCTGCCATCTAGTGGGCCTAGAGTAAAACGGAACGTCGAAATTGACGAGCAGACAACCAGATGGCGTCAAATCGAAATGTCTGCACACGGTAGCTGAGGCCATACGATTATTAATATTATTTAGTACATTCGGTGTGGGCTTTTTCAAAAAATACAAAAACGCCCGAGGGTACTGAACCAAGGAAAACATTACGGAAATAATTATGTAAGTTAATTTGCCTAGGATTTGAATGAAAAACGAGTAAAGAGAAAAGCGATTTTAGGCTGTTTTCCCAAAACTGCATTTAGGCCGGAGGTGATTTTCGAATTTTTTTAGTTTGATAGAGCTATCCAATTCTCATAATTTGAAACCTTTCAGGGCCCCTTAGCCTTTCAACTTTCGGCACAATTGAGAAAAATGTTTAATTTTTCTTTTTTTTTTCTTTTCGTAGATCGGGGGAGTTGGCCGTGCGGTTAGGGGCGCGCGGCTGTAAGCTTGCATCCGGGAGATAGTGGGTTCGAATCCCACTGTCGGTAGCCCTGAAGATGGTTTTCCGTGGTTTCCCATTTTCACACCAGGCAAATGCTGGGGCTGTACCGTAATTAAGGCCACGGCCGCTTCCTTCCCACTCCTAGATATTTCCTATCCCAACGTCACCATAAGACCTATCTGTGTCGGTGCGACGTAAAGCCACTAGAAAAAAATAGCGTTTTTCGTAGTACGGGGATCCCTAATTTTTCTGCTAAGAAATGTTTTCAACTGTAATATTATTCTGATAGTCAGACCCTAAATGCGCCTTGCTTCCAATTTTTTCTTCATTTTGTGGATTCACCCGAGTCTCGCCTACCCTGAATCATGAATGTTATTATCGAAGTATGCTCAGATATGAGATTGTGATTTAGAAACTCACTTTCCAACCAGCAATGTAGGTCTGTCTTGTTAAATAGGGTACCGCTGCAATGAACCTCTGTCCCAGAGAGAGTGAGTGTATTATTTACTGTCCGAAAGACTTGCTTCAATGAAGAGCTGCATAATTCATGAGAGTGAGCGCGCGTGGGTGGAGCAGATCTCTGGCCCACATCAGAGTAACGGTCCTCTGTTTGCTCTTACTTTTGTCCATACCACTCTCTCTTAACAGCCTTTGAGTGGCTCAAGTGCAATGCCATCAAAGTGGCAAAAGATATTATGTAACATAGTCTCGAAAATATGCAGAATTCAAGCAACAGAATTAAAATCGTTCAGAACTATGGTTCAAAACCACCCAAGGAACAAGATCAGAAATGAAGTGGATAGGAAAGAAGCCAAGTTCTTATCGCCAGTAGAGTTCAGTGGTGTGGACTCGAAATGAGAATGAACAAACTGAGAACTGTAAGGAAATACATCAACCTCGATGTGGAAGGAAAAGACCAAGCGAGAGGCTAAGGAAGCGTTGGATGGACATGGTGAAAGCAGATGTGGAGAAGAATGGCATTCACATGGAAAGTTGTCCAAGAAGGAAAAATCTTTACAGATGGGAAGAAATGTCAAGCGATTGTGTGTCACATCGGAGAAATTGGAATGGGAGAATGATTATTATTAGTCTCGTAAAGGTAGAGAATTCTCAGTTTCAACATCATGTCATTATTCAGCAACATGAAAAGAAAACCTCAGCTTATGTCGTAATTCATTTGATGTAAGAATGTGGTACGTTCTACATTTCCAACTTGAATTTAAAAGTAGATTAATATTTTAATTTACTTTCCTTCGTCTTAATTGACGATTCACTTTCATTAGCACGGTGAATTTTCTGTTAACTCCGCGGCTGTGGTGCAGTGGTTAGTGTGATTAGTTGCCAACCCCGGAAGCTCGGGTTCGATTCCCGACTCTGTAACGAAATTTGAAAAGTGGTAAGAGCACTGGAACGGGTTCCACTCTGCCTCGGGAGGTGAACGGAGTAGAGGGGGATCGATTCCCATCTCAGCCCTCCTCGAAGTGGTTTTCCGTGATTTCCCACTTTTCCTGAAGGCAAATTGCAGTATGGTACCTAACTGAAGGCCACGGCCGCTTCATTCCCTCTTCCTTGGCTATCTCTTCCGATCATCCCATCCCCGCACAAGGCCCCTGTTCGGCATAGCAGGTGAGACCGCCTGGGCAAGGTACTGGTCCTCCCCAGTTGTATCGTCCAACCCAGAGTCTGAAGCTCGAGGACTCCGCCATGAATGAATCGCCCTCGATCCAAAGTCTCACGCTCCAGCACACTGTTCTTGAGGCGGTAAAGGTGGGATCCGTCGCTGGAAGGTAAACAGATAAAGAAAGAAAGAAATATTATGATCATTAGTCTCGTAAAGGTAGAGAATTCTTAATTTCAGTATCGCGTCTTTGTATAACGAGATGAATAAAACTCAGCTAATCTCGTCATTTATTTGATGTAAGAATGTGGTATGACTGAAATTGAATAAAATATTCGATAATATTTTAATTTACTTTCCTTCTGTCTTTATTAGGGGCTGCCTGGCCGAGGCGGTAAAGGCGTGCTCGGTTCGCCCGGAAGGACGTGGTTTCGAATCCCCGTCAGGAAGTCGTAAAATTTAAGAAACGAGATTTCCACTTCCGGAGGTGCACATGGCGCTGAGGTTCACTCAGCCTACACCAAAAATGAGTACCAGGTTAATTCATGCGGACAAAGGCGGCCGGGCGTAGAGCTAACCACTCTACCCCATCACGTGCCGATGTTAACAATGGTGGAAGCCTTTACCTTCCATTCCTCCAAGGGCCTTCATGGCCTGTACGGAGGTGACTTTGCTTTCATTTTGTCTTTATTGACGATTTAATTCATTTATCACAGTGAATTTTCTATTAAAGGATGGTTTTACTTACAAGTTGTACATATATTTTTAAGTAAGTTGTTGTATCGATGTGTCTGTTGACTCTTCAGGCTGGGTGTTGGTTGTATCAATGACACGAGCAGAGGGACACAACTTGTACAGATGGCGGCAAAAAATGCATGGTGTGGAGTAAGGTATCTTGGCGTTGCTTTCCTCACCAGACCATGAAGTGCTCTCGAAGCATCACCAACAATTTGAGTAACTCATTTCCTAACATCCAGACACACTGGTCGTGCTGTGAATGCCTTTACTCAACACCGAATCTCAACAGCTTCCACACTGTCACAGAGATAACGACATCTATCGTAGCTAGCATTATTCATATCGGCAAAACTATTCTGGCCTTACGCATGTTATTGGAGAGAAGGATGGAAATGAATAGAACGACTTATCTTACCTTCATTGACTTAGAAAAAGCTTTTGCAATGTGAACTGGGAACTACTGTTTAGAACTATGAGGAACATAGGACTGGACTGGAAGGATAGAAGAATGATTAATCAACTGTATCTGAACCAAAGCACAAAAATAATCATCAATCAGGCAGAAGAAAAGGCCAGGATTAGGAAAGGAGTTAGACAAGGTTGTCCCCTATCACCGTATTTATTTAATATGTTCTTTGAGGAAGCTATTCAGATCATGAAGGAGAAGACAAAGGGAATAAAAGTCAATGGTGAAAGGGTACATTGTATCAGATTTGCAGATGACATCGTATTAATTGCAGACTCAGAAAAAGAAATGAATAGAATGCTGAAAGTGCTCTCAGGCACTCTTAAACTATGGAAACTAAAAGTAAACAAACGGTAAACGAAAGTAATAGTAGTACGAAAAAATATGGAGGAAATTAAAACCAATATAAAAATTGATGACATCAGAATTGATCAGGTGAAACAATTCTGTTATCTTGGTAGTATGATAACAGAGGATAATAGATGCTCCCTGGAAGTAAAGAGAAGAATAGCATTGACAAAACAGGCATTTATGACTAAGAAAAACATATTAACCAACACACACATGAATATAGATGTCACAAAATCCTTTGCAAAGTCATATGTATGGAGTACACTTCAGTATGGAAGTGAGAGTTGAACTCTGGGTAAATTAGAAAGGAATCGATTTGAAGCTGGTGAAATGTGGATATGGCGGAAAATGACCAGAACGAGCTGGACAGGAAGAAAAACCAACCTGGAAGTCTTAAGGGATGTTAAAGAAGAGAGAAGATTCTTAAAGGAAATGGAAAACAGGAAAATGAAATGTATTGGACATGTCATCAGACACAATACTTTCATTACTAACATACTTGAAGGGAAAGTGATGGGAAAGAAAGGGAGAGGAAGACCTAGGATGAAGTATTTGGACGACATCAAGAAGAGGTTAGGCTGTGTCAATTACATGGAACTGAAACGAACAGCCAATGAAAGAAGAGAGTGCTTGCATCGACAAGGCATTAGCCTTTAGAATATTGATTGATTGAAAACTCCTGCTGATCAGCATTAACACCAGTAATAAAATGGGTCTGTCATGTCAATATTTATTTGTTCATAAAAACATAGTTAATCTACTTTATTAATTAATCGTACATGTTTCGATACCAAAAGAACCCCCAAAAGATCCTTACTTTGTAGGACCCAAGACGAAAATTACAATTATTGAATATATGTTGTTAAAAATCTAAAACCTTAGCGCTAAAATATATTCTTCTCAATGATGGTATTTTCAGGCATTGTATGGAAGTGAAGAATGGATGGTAACTATTGTAGCTCAGAATCAAAGAGAATATACGTTTTTGAAATGTGGTGCAACAGAAAAATGCTGAAGGTGAGATGGATAGATCGAATTATGAATGAAGAGAGATTGAATTGAAATGGTGAGAGGAGATCGATTTGGCTAAATTTGACCAGAAGAGGAGGTAGAATTATAGAACACATCTTAAGACACCCAAGACTAGTGCATTTGGTTTTTGAGGGAAGTGTAGAAGGTAGGAACGGTAGGGGCAGACCAAGGTATGAATATGAATAGCAGTTGTAGGACGCAGCAATTACGTAGAAATGAAAAGATTAGCACACGATAGGGTGGCATGGAGGACTGCCTCACACCAAACAACAATAACAATAATTCCTGGAATTTTGCTGGGCCCGTTCTTGCAATTAATGTTTGGAGAAACACACACGGGAATGTTGATAATCTCAATTTCCACTTGCACAGATAAATGAATGCTGTAGAGATTTCGTCGCACTTCATTCCAGGCTTTCCTTCAGACGAGCAATGTTTTCTGGTGTTCAAAATCTTTTCGGATAGTTACGGTTTTTATTTGCTACAGAGCACGTTTCACACCATGTTGCCGCTAGGTTTTGTATTGCAGACTTTGTTGGAGGTATCGTCAAAACATTTCCAGTGTTAAACTCTTGCGCAAACAGTTCCGCACTGGTTTGCCATGAACCGCGCTTCGCATAACTCTGGACAATTGTCGTGAGCACAATCTTATGTCACATTCAACTGGTCGCTAAACACGTCTGCTCCTCTCACGTGATTAAGATGATGATGATGATGATGATGATGATGAAGTTTGTTGTTTAAAGGGGCCTAACAGCTAGGTCATCGGCCCCTAATGGTACGAGGTGCAACGAAAAGAAAATTAAAACATCAAAAAATATCCTCTGACTGGAATCTAAAACGAACAATGATGAAAAAATAATAGTGAAAACAAAACAATCACTGGATCCAATTCACAATGCCTTAAGTACTGCAATGATGCTTATTATCTAAAGGGGTCGAAAATCCAGGTCACTGACCCCTCATAATGGTACTTATTATTGGTAAAGCAGAACCACGGAGTTCCTTGCATGGTGGTACTAATTATAGGTCATGCAGACCAATGGTATGTCACACATAATGGCACCAGTCACAGGTAACACCGACCCATGGTGTTCTTCACCTAAGGGTACTACTTACAGGCAACGTATACCCGTGGTGTTCCTCACATGACGGTACTACTCACAGGCAACGTAGACCCTGACGTTCCTCATACAAGGGTACTACTCACAGGCAACATAGACCCTGACGTTCCTCATATAAGGGTACTACTCACAGGCAACGTAGAGCCTGACGTTCCTCATACAAGGGTACTACTCACAGGCAACGTAGACCCTGGTATTCCTCATATAAGGGTACTACTCACAGGCAACGTAGACCCTGATTTTCTTCATATAAGGGTACTACTCACAGGCAACGTAGACCCTGACGTTCCTCATACAAGGGTACTACTCACAGGCAACGTAGACCCTGGTGTTCCTCATATAAGGGTACTACTCACAGGCAACGTAGACCCTGATGTTCCTCATATAAGGGCACTACTTACAGGCAACGTAGACCCTGGTGTTCCTCATATAAGGGTACTACTCACAGGCAACGTAGACCCTGATGTTCCTCATATAAGGGTGCTGCTTACAGACAACGTATACCCATGGTGTTCCTCATATAAGGGTACTAATCACAGGCAACGTAGACCCTGACGTTCCTCATACAAGGGTACTACTCACAGGCAACGTAGACCCTGGTGTTCCTCATATAAGGGTACTACTCACAGGCAACGTAGACCCTGGTGTTCCTCATATAAGGGTACAACTCACAGGCAACGTAGACCCTGGTGTTCCTTACATATGGGTACAACTCACAGGCAACGTAGACCCTGGTGTTCCTCATATAAGGGTACTACTCACAGGCAACGTAGACCCTGGTGTTCCTCATACAAGGGTACAACTCACAGGCAACGTAGACCCTGGTGTTCCTCATATAAGGGTACAACTCACAGGCAACGTAGACCCTGGTGTTCCTCATATAAGGGTACAACTCACAGGCAACGTAGACCCTGGTGTTCCTCATATAAGGGTACAACTCACAGGCAACGTAGACCCTGGTGTTCCTCATATAAGGGTACAACTCACAGGCAACGTAGACCCTGGTGTTCCTCATATAAGGGTACAACTCACAGGCAACGTAGACCCTGGTGTTCCTCATATAAGGGTACAACTCACAGGCAACGTAGACCCTGGTGTTCCTCATATAAGGGTACAACTCACAGACAACGTAGACCCTGGTGTTCCTCACATAGAAGTGCTAAGCACAGGTCACATATACTCATGGTGTTGCTCACATATTGGCACCAATCAAGGGCGATGCACAAATCCGCGGTGTTCCTCACATCGTACTACTAAACTTTTTTTTTTTTTTTTTTTTTTGCTATTTGTTTTACGTCGCACCGAGACAGATGGGTTTTATGGCGACGATGGGATAGAAAAGGCCTAGGAATCGGAAGGAAGCGGCCGTGGCCTTAATTGAGGTACAGCCCCAACATTTGCCTGGTGTGAAAATGGGAAACCACGGAAAACCATATTCAGGACTGCAGACAGTGGGGTTCGAATCCACTATCTCCCGGTTGCAAGCTCACTGCTGCGCACTCCTAACCGCACGGCCAACTCATCCGGTGTGGTACTAATCACGGGCGACGTAGACCCATGGTGTTCCTCATATAGTGGTGCTCCTCGAAGGTAACGCAGACCCATATTGAACACAGCGGAAGCAACCCATTCGAGCGCAGAGCTCCCCCGCCACGGTGGAATGCACACGATGGTACTAATCACAGGCAAGGCCCAGCTCCTAGGTAACGTAGCCCCATGGGGTTCCTCACGTAATCATAGGTAGTTTCACGAATCTAATTTCATCATCACTTGGTCGCCCATTTAATTCGCCTCTTACGAAATGCAGGGGATACCGTGGGTGCATTCTTCGTCTGCTTCCCCTACCAACAGGGGGTCAATTACACGAAATGACACAGCGACGTACTCGGGAGATGCGCACGCGCTGATATATGACAGCACCCGATTGGTGCATCGAAATCACGGTTTCCAGTATTTACTGTGACGGACAGTTCTCCTGTTCATTAACAAAGGTTAAGTCCGCGTCAGTCTTATAAACATCTTCTGGGCCAGTTTTATTTATTCCCGCCGGGGTTGGAGGACCTCACCTTTCTGTTTCTCTGGAGAAGAGCAGCAAAGTAGAAAGCATGCAGCCTTTGAGTGATCTATCCCGGCATTCACTCTCAATAGCTACAGCTCTTTCAGCTGGATTCGGATATCTGACCTTGTTATGAACTTCGGAAATACTGTATTTCCTTGAATATCTATATAAATAAAATTGTTAGGGGTCCGCTGTCTGTAATTTCTTTTGTATTGCCAATTTTTCAGATATTTATCCGTTTTAGGTCAACTCAAGACAGAATCGGTGGTTTTTACGTTTCGTGTCTGTTTGTCTGTTCCACCATCACGTCGAAATGGCTGGATAGATCACAACCAAAATTCATATTTAGAGTATACTCATCCCGGGGAAGGTTTCGATATGCATATCATTTTAAAATCTTTGAATACTCGGGGGGTTTATAGGAAAACCAGAATGGTTTTTCCACCATCACGTCGAAACGGCTGGATAGATCTCAACCAAACTTCATATTTAGAGTATACTCATCCCATGGAAGGTTTCGATATGCATATCATTTTAAAATATTTGAATAGACAGGGGGTTTATAGGAAAACCTGAATGGTTTTTCCATCATCACGTCGAAACAGCTGGATAGATCTCAACCAAACTTCACATTTAGAGTATACTCATCCCAGGGAAGGTTTTGATATGCACATCATTTTAAAATCTTTGAATAGACGGGGGCTTTATAGGAAAATCAGAATGGTTTTCCTCCATTTTCTCTTATACTATTGATTTTCTGTAAACTTCGTTTACCGTACGTGAAACGTCTCTTCATTATAAACAACTTTCGTTATGTTCATAATTTACCTTACTCTTCACATGACGGAGAAATTTACAATTTTCCGCTGGTATCATGCCCTTCATTGAGTGACCGACAGACCGACAACGAACCTACAGGTTACCATGGCAACGTCTCTGACTGCATGCCAGCAGGGAAGTAACGTATTGCCATTTTCCTCATCATGCCTTTAAATTCGTGGTTGTTCCTTGGGTAGAAGGCAAGAGAGGCGTCAATCGGCCTATCTGCGGGATATTGGCGGAATATCGTTGGATGTTATAACCGCCCTCGAATAGATTAAGTAATAACACCATTAGTCATCTTCTTATTATTTGTTTACCTAAGAATCACTGGACCTAAATTTCTTCTCTGTTTCCGCTTTATTATATCCATAACTCACACTAGCATAATTTATTGAGGGGCATTTGATTTTCCAATGCATTCACTTGGCATTTACATATTTGTCGTTATCCGACTGTCCTCAGTTATAATCCATTTTCTATTACTTTCAACTTTCTTAACTGTATTATTTTCTTCCTTAATTACGCCGTATGTACGCGAGTGCTACAAACTACTGGATGTATTTCCACCAAGACTCATATTTAGAATACATCTGTCCTTGATAGGTTTTAGGGCAAATATTGTTTCTAAATCCCTGAACTGACTGGGGGTTTATACGAAACCGAAACAGTGATTTTGCACTTCCACAAAATATACACAACCAAACTTAATGGAAACCTACCTACCTTGGTAGAAATTCATTTCTAAACCTTTTTTCTCATGTGCATAATTTCGATACGAGGATTAATACGGGAGATATCACTAACGGGCCGTTTTTCTGTACAAGTCCCATCGGACTTGACTCACGAGCGGGTGCGTGTAAAGCGTATTCCTTACAACTTGAAAACTACTGAAGACATTCGAACCAAAATTTATATTTAGCATCCACCTGTCCAAAGGTAGGTTTTAAACGTAAATAACATTTCATATTCTGGAATGGACTGGCGGTTTATAGGGAACACAAATGGTGATTTTACTCTTCCACAATATATACAGAACAAAACCAACCTGACTGGAAATCGACCAAACGTGATGGAATTCCACCTCTAAACCTTTTTTTTATGTGCATATTTTCGTCAGGAGGATTAATAAGGGAGATATCATGAATGGTCACTTTTGCAGGTTAAGTCCAGCGGACATAGCCCAAAAGGTGTTTTACATTGAGCAGATTCCTTATCTATATAAATCAAATCGTAACGACTGTGTGCCTCTATACTGACTGCTTTGAAGAAATTTTCGTTCAGCTTTCCGTTTAAGGGGTAATAATGATCATCTCCATAATTTGTGGTTTAGTTTCCTGAAAGTCCTAACTTTTACCCGTCTCGCCCAAAATCCAGATTGCGGCATAATCTGCCAGAAGAAAAAGAAGATAATGGAAATTTGACAAAATTATACGTTTTAGCCTGTAACGAACGGAAAACATTCTAGATCATTAAATTTTTCACTTTTTATCCCCGAAGAATATCGAAATATGCAGGCAATTTTAATGATGGTGCAGACCTTCGGAAATTCCTATCACATAACGGATTGCACAATCTCCGTTCAATTTGGAATGATCTACAACCTTGGTCTTATGACTTTTTACCGTATCTGTATCCCTCTTACGTTTATTTTTTCTCTATTAATCGATGTTAAGTCAATTTGGAATTTTCACATGCATATTTCATACTTTTAATTACTTATATGAAATACAGAATCACAGAATCTTCACGAAAATTGGCCCACCCTGTAGGCATATGTGAGCCAAATGCTATGTATGTAGCTGTCACATAATTATCCGAAAAGTAATGTAATGTGAGATAATCTTACAAAACCTTTACCTTGTTCCACGTTTCTAACTCAATCTGACCCAAGAATAGATGACATATCATAGGACCAGCCATTTAGGCCACTAAATCCGGCGTGTCTTATGGTATAATCCTTTGTCGATATGACGTACGTTTAGTAGCAGTTAATCTGTAAATGAAGGTCTTCAATATTGTAAACACGCATATACTTTCGTATGTCGATCTATATATATTCACTGAGGTCGATTTGTAGCAATCGAGAAAGGGTGGGTCTGCTATTGTAATCAGTACTCCCCACACCGACTTTGACTGGCAGTAGGAAAGGGTTCCTTCTCCAACTCCTGTGTAACTGTCATTAGTAAGGAAGGCCTACAATTGTAATGAATAGTTCCCTTCACGATTTGACTTGCAGAAGGCAAGTGAGCATGCAGTTTTGTTTAAAACTCCCCTACCCGATTGTGTTTGGCAGTAGGCAAGGGTGCCCGCCATTATAAAGAAATGTCCTCATCTAAAATGTGACTGGCATTAGGCATAGTGGCCTGCTATTTTCATGGAAACTCACCAACTTGGTGTGACTGGCAGTAAGCAGGCTGGCAGTAGGAAAATGGGCCTGGCATTATAATGATAACTGCACAACTCAATTTCGAGTGATAGTAGGGTAATTGCCTACCATTATAATAGAAACTCCTCAACTGTAATCAAGGGGGGCTGCCATTTTAACGAAAACTCCCCAAATCGATTCTGTCCGCGTAGTAGGCAATGGGGCCTGCAATTATAATGTAAACTTCCCAACTCGATTATGAATGCCAGTAGGCAAGTGAGCCTGCCGTTATATCACAAATCCGTAACAAACACTTTACATTGGAAACAACGTACGGGGACCTCCCCATGCTCTTTCTCGGATAACGCTAAGAGACATGCAATTTTAAAACAATCTTATTTACTGCATGTACACTATTTACTTCGATATTGGAATACAATGTAGAATACCGTAGCGAAGCACGGGTACATTCGCTAGTATTCTATATCAATGTATATACTGTAAATACACTAAACATCATCCGCTAAATAAAGTTAATAACTACCGAGCTCGATAGCTGCAGTCGCTTAAGTGCGGCCAGTATCCAGTATTCGGGAGATGGTAGGTTCGAAGCCCACTGTCGGCAGCCCTGAAAATGGTTTTGCGTGGTTTCCCATTTTCAAACCAGGCAAATGCTGGGGCTGTACCTTAATTAAGGCCATGGCCGCTTCCTTCCCACTCCTAGCCCTTTCCTGTCCCGTCGTCGCCATAAGACCTAGCTGTGTCGTTGCGACGTAAAGCAACTAGCAAAAAAAAAAAAAAAAAAAAAAAAACCTTAATAACTTTTGAAATTTCAGCCAAATAACATCTACAAAATAGGCTTCTAAAACACTGATGCTTATTATAGTCTGTTCTTCACAAAGGAGGTGCAGGATAACGTGGTACGTCTCTGATTAGTGTTAACATGCTCGATAAGAAACGTGACCTCACGTGTGGGTTTGGAACAAAGGAAGCGTGATGGCTTGAGGAGCACGTAACTCGGAACAACTAGTTAACACAACAATACATCCTATCTGTTGTGTCCCTTTTGAATCTCACTTGTAACAAGTTGGACTGGTGGTAATTACTGCTCTCTGAGACTCAACAATGAGATTATTGACAGCATGATTATAATTTAACCACTAAATAGGCCTATAAGGCATTCTAAACAAATATTAAAACCTGTTCCTTTTCTCACAATAAAATCATTGTTACAAAACGTAGTCTCTTGAAAGTTTAGAAAATGGTCGTTATCATTCGAATGAACGGATTTCTCGAGTTTATTGGTATTATTAGAGTATTTAGAATGTAAAGGAGAGGGCGTATAAGTCTCTGGTAAGACCCCAATTATTAGAATATGGTTACACTGTATGGGACAAACAGTAGAATTTTTTGATTAGAGAACTGAAAAAAAAAAAAAGCAGCATTTGTTCTGGGTGATTTCCGACAAAGAAGTAGTGTTACGAAAATGTTGCATACTTTGAGCTGGGAATTCTTGGGAGTATGGAGACGAGATGGTCAACTAAGTGGTATGTTTCGAGCTGTCAGTGGTGAGATGGCGTGGAATGACATTAGTAGACGAATAAGCTTTTAAAACTGGGAATGATCATAATTTGAAGATAAAGCTAGAACTCAAGAGGCCAAAATGAGGCTAATATTAATTTATAGGACGACCAGTAAGGGATGTAGGAGAGCATTGGAAGAACGTAATTATGGGAGCTTAATAATGAGTTTCCTAGTGAGCTTTAAATTAATAAATCGTATATTTTTAACTTATAGAAAAACATATTTGTATTTTGAGATTTTTTTTTACAATCTTATTTACGTCGTACTGACACAGATAGGTCTTATGGTGACGATGGGATAGAAAAAGGCTAGGGGTGGGAATGAAAGGGCCGTGACTTTAATTAACGTACATCCCCAAAATTTACGTGGTTTGAAACTGGCAACCATCTTCAGATCTGCCAGCAGTGCGATACGAACTCACTATCTTCTGGATGCAAGCTCACAGCTGCGCGCCCTAACCGCACGGCCAACTCGCCCGGTTGAAGACCTCTTCGACTTGCGATTACATCTCTTTTGAGCCTTTTTATAAGAAACATAATTTTGAATCCTGTACTTATTCTGATCTTCTGGTAAGACAAACCGTTTGCTAATTACCGGGTAAAAGATGCGCCAAAACATAAAAGTATCCTCTCCTAGAAAACTGTTACTTAAGAAGGAAATGCACTGCTTTGCAGGAAACTAAATTCTAAGAACACTTTCTAGGCTCATATTTGCTAGGGGCTTTACGTTGCACCGACACAGATAGGTCTTATGGCGACGATGGGATAGGAAAGGCCTAGGAGTTGGAAGGAAGCGGCCGTGGCCTTAATTAAGGTACAGCCCCAGCATTTGCCTGGTGTGAAAATGGGAAACCACGGAAAACCATCTTCAGGGCTGCCGATAGTGGGATTCGAACCTACTATCTCCCGGTTGCAAGCTCGCAGCCGCGCGCCTCTACGCGCACGGCCAACTCGCCCGGTGGCTCATATTTGGTAAGAAAAATAATTTGTGCAGTGTGTTCACTTTCAATTGTCCCACGTGCACGTTTGTTCAGACTTGCTTCACATTTCCCTTCGCTTAATGGTCACCATAAGAGACAATGTGGTAGTAAGTTATTTTGACGTTGGAATGGAATATCACCGGGATGGCATAGGTTTGTGCAGGAAAGTGGTCAAAGAATGTGAAAGACATAGAATCGCTACTTTATGAGGAGATTTGTCTATTTTAAAATAACATCTGTATTCACAGTAGTTCCCTTTATAATCCCGGTAATGTCATAAAAACGAATGATTGGTACTTTATTTTATTAATTTCCAAATGCTGTACACTATATTGTGTTATTAATCTTCGAATTTTAGGGTTATTTATCAGATTATGTTAATGTTCTAAGTTTTTTTTTATGTATTTGAACTTTGTCCTTGTTGTAATCCAGAATGTATGGAAAGTCGTTAAGTTTCTCAATAAATGTACACTATATTATACTTTAATTATTTCGTAACTTGTCTTAATTGAGCTATTTTTAATATTTTGTACTAACATAACTTTCTTATTTCTTAATCTGTTTACCCTCCAGGGTCGGTTTTTCCCTCGGACTCAGCGAGGGATCCCACCTCTACCACCTCAAGGGTAGTATCCAGGAGCGTGAGACTTTGGGTCGGGGAGGATGAACAGTACCTCACAGAGGCGGCCCCTGAAAACCAACTTAGGCTTTCAGGCCTAAGTTACACGGCGTTTGAGACCATGCCTCCTGAAGATTTCAGTGTAAAAGGAGGCCATCCCTATTGTCAGTACTGCGAAGACCTCATCATCATCATCATCATCATCTGTTTACCCTCCAGGTTCGGTTTTTCCCTCGGACTTAGCGAGGGATCCCACCTCTACCGCCTCAAGGGCAGTGTCCTGGAGCTTCAGACTCTTGGTCGGGGGATACAACTGGGGAGTATGACCAGTACCTCGCCCAGGTGGCCTCACCTGCTATGCTGAACAGGGGCCTTGTGGAGGGATGGGAAGATTGGAAGGGATAGGCAAGGAAGAGGGAAGGAAACGGCCGTGGCCTTAAGTTAGGTACCATCCCGGCATTCGCTTGGAGGAGAAGTGGGAAACCACGGAAAACCACTTCCAGGATGGCTGTATCTCAATGTATTATTATTATTATTATGTTGTAAATGTAGGATACATGAGACCTCAGAAACGGTGTCTTACTGTATCACAGTAGGTAATGTCAGATGGAAATTAGCAAATAAAAAATGCGCCTCAACCCAGGATCGAACCATCGACCTCCTGCATGCCAACCAAAAACTCTACCCACTGCACCAACTGTACAACACGACGTGGACGTGCTGACAGCGGTAGTTACCCTACATATGGTTACAGTGTTGCCAGATTGTTACTCTTTAACGTCCGTTTTCTACCGGATATACTCGCAAGACGAAATTTTGTAAGAGACATTTTTTTATTGCTGGCATGTGAGGAGTCGCGCTGCGACGCCCGAGTGCGCGAATTACGCTTCAGCCTGTATATCCTCTCCGTGGCGTAACGGTCAGCGTTATTAGCTGCCATCCTCGGAGGCACGGGCTCGATTCCCAGTACAGCCAGAAATGTCAGAATAGAAGGAAGGGTTGGTATGTGGTTGAAATGGTACATGAAGCTCACCTCGGAGTAAGGACACGAGCTTGCTTACTTTAATGACAAGAGTGAAATGGAGGAGTCGACTAAAGAAAGGGAACTGCTTCGATGGAAGTGAATAGTAAGGACCGCCTATGCCTCACTCCTAATACCGTGGGGGTCGAAAAGTGAAAGAGAAGTTGACCAAATAAGGTCTAAGACGAGAGATGAAAGTGAGGTGCCTGACACAAGTAACTATGCCAGATTAAGCTACGGACCTCCTAAATGCTAGCTCTCTCCTTCTCACTGCTAAGATTTGAAACTCTGGATGGGTTCTATATTCTCACCCATATGGGTTGCCCACGAGTCAATTTCGACGTTAAATTTTATCCTAGAGAGCGGGAGAGAACCAGAAATTTATTGAGCGTCCTATTGAGGAGGTTTAATTAATTGAGTTGGGTAAATATCGGATGCGCTACCAGAGATACTTTTACATGCCGACATCGTACGACTCAGCCTACGTGACGTCAATAGAGGACCTACCGGCACCGATCTTTAAAGCAAAGAATAACGGCTGAGAGGTTTCTGTGTTCTGACCGCACGTCACCTCGTAATCTGCAGGCCTCCTGGCTGAGAAGCGGTCATCTGGTAGTTCAAGGCCTTTGGTAATTTTAGTGCCATGAATCTTTCTGCACTGTAGAAATTTATTTGAAGGAACAATCACTCAATGAATGAAGGGATATTGTATCATAAAAGAATGAGGAGGAGAGGGAATCGGTTGCTCTAATGTCGCCAAACCGGAGAGAAACAATTTTCAACAACCGGTCCGAAACTTAACGGGAGAAAGCAGAGGCTAAATAAGGCCTTCTTGGTCCTCTTAGCATCTCTTCGATAACAGGTAGTACATGTAGTCCAAATGTAAATACAATAATCTGGGTAAAATATGATGGACCCTTGGAGCGCGTTCAGTTTTGGGATCTCACAAGTCTCTGAAGAAGGAAGGATAATAAAGAAAGTTTAAATTTAGTATGCTTAGGGCACTTTTCTTCTTCATCTTCTTCCGCCACTCTCTCCACACTTTGGTTGAGTTGTACACGTCTACTTGGCTCTGTTTTATATCAGGATGCCCTTATTGACGCCAAATGTATGTGGAAGAATGTCCTCATTATAGCATACTTTCAGAGCAAGACTATCGTAACTAGCATTTTTTCAAATTTTATATTAAACAAAATTAAAAGTTTTCGTGTATGCCAGAAATCACCACAGAGACTTATGGCTGTCCATGTTCTGGGCAGTATTGACAGCCGTGAATTTCCGCGGTGATTTCTGGCATACACAAACTTTTAATTTGCTTTCAATGCAAAAGCTGAAAAATTCTAGTAATAGCAACAATATTGTTCTGGACGGACGATTTCTGTGGTGAATCGAAGTGAGGTGTCTTATGAATGAGATGGAGTGTATTTAGAACAAACGTGACCGAGCTCGATAGCTGCAGTCGCTTAAGTGCGGTCAGTATCCAGTATTCAGGAGATAGTGGGTTTGAACCCCATTGTCGGCAGCCCTGAAAATGGTTTTCCGTGGTTTCCCATTTTAACACCAAGCAAATGTTGGGGCTGCTTCCTTCCCACTCCTAGCTCTTTCCTGCCCCATCGTCGCCATAAGACCTATCTGTGTCGGTGCGACGTAAGGAAAATAGTAAAAAAAAGAAAGAAAACCATGAACAGCCAATCCCCACCACACAAGAATTATCTACACGCGGCTAAAACCGGTAATCGAACTCGGGAATATCTGAATCGAAAGCTACGACCTCGTAATCTGCAGGCCTCCTGGCTTAGGTCCGGGTATCAGATTGGTGGTACAAGGGGAGTTGGTAAATTCCGATACAGTCATGTAATTACCCCTTCGAGATGGCGTGAACTCCATCAGCACATTCGTGAACTTTGCAAGTCTATAATTCGGCACAAATGGGCCAAAGGCGAGTCCCTTCTCGGTCCTGGTGATGATGCTGGTTGTTTAAAGGCGCCTAACACATAGGTCATCGGCCCCTCCTCAGTCCTCAGACTGTGGACTGTCTACGAAATTTCGAAACATCACACTGAGAACTGTTAAAGAAGCTTCATAGATTTAGTTTAAAATGTTTGATCAAAAGTCAAAATTGTTTGGTTAATACGTACTTTCTTTCTTCTTTTATAATTTGGTTTCCTGTGAATGCGTGGCGTTAATGCTGGCAGCTAGAGAGATCAGAGGTGGAAGGAAGTTATTTATTTGCGCATCTTATGTATTACACTGTGGGAAGGCAGTAAATATAATTTCACCACAGAGCATCTCGTGTAATTAGTACCTGCCCGTGGCAAACTCACCTATCTCAGTATTTCATCTTACTGAATCCATGGCGGAGTTTACCGTTATTTTCCACCGCCAAGGAGTTTACTGTGCAATTCCTCGCAAGTTCTCTGTATTTGCAGGCCAAGTTGCTTACAGCTCCTATGTGGGTTGCGTATTACAACTGCAATCGTGAATCCTGTTTCAAATCTTAACAGGAAATTTTACAATAAAACAACGCCGTCAATTATTGAACCACGAGTGTCCAAATTTAAAACGCACAATGTTTCACATGATTCCTATCAGAGGCCCACAAATATAAATGTTTATTCTGTCATCGCAGTAATATTTTTATTTTGTCTACGACCGTCTAAATATTATTCTGGTTCTCGGGTGCCAGCGTATTTGAGCACCTTGAAATGCCACCGGACTCAACTAGGATCGAACAAACTTTCTTGGACTCAGCAAGCACTGAGCCAGTCAGCAAGAAAAATACGATACCTAAAATTCTGTCATGGACTGAGTAAACGTATTTGTTAACCGCGGTGCGTCCTGTAATCTATCTTGGATTCACGCTATAACGAACGTCGTCTCTCCACAGATGAGACGCTATCAAGCAGCAATTCTTCAATGCATTAACCTGAAGTTACCGCAACAGTCACCCAAGAAACTACGTTCAGAGCACCAGTACCAGTCAAGGAAACCATTCTGGATCATTACCAGCTTAAGGTTGATGATATGTGGAAGGCAACAGGGAGAGCATACCTAACTTCATTGAACACAAACTTGACGACCCCATCACACTTGAACTTGGTGCCCATTGAAAAGTTGAGAACTGGTCATGACCTAACCGTCGGGCTGTGTAGCTGGCTGGTCAGCGTATTGGATTTTGGATCTCGGGGTCCTGTCCTTTTCGATCGTGTTGTGGGATGGATTTTATTCCTAAACGGTTGCGGTATCTCCAACATTCCTGCAATTCACACACCTCTCAGAACGCTGGCCTCCAACAATAACACGCAGTTTTATATACACATATATAGCCACACGTAATTATTATTATTATTATTATTATTATTGTTATTGTTATTATTATTATTATTATTATTATTATTATTATTATTATTATTATTATTATTATTATAACTCCTACCGATGATGGTCATTATATCCATAGCGCATGATAATTTTCTTTATAATCCGGAGTCAGTTAGAATCCCGAAATGATTCACCATTAGGTGTCTCTCTAAACGGGTGAACGTTGAGGGAGTTATCCGTTACTACTTCAGTGAGCAACATAGTGTTACGTAATTCTGTCATAGCCACTGAAATATGTACACACTAGTATGAAAGGCTGTGTTCGACAGCCAAAATTATTATGCGAAAAGTAATTTAAAGTTTGAAATGAACATGAACAAGACTTACTCAGGATAGTAATAATAGCGTGTGGTCTCCGAAGAGGCCTAGTGCAGGTCTTTTGATCGGGCACCGTATAGGGGACCTGATCGTCTGACCCAGCCTCCGAGCCACTGAAATCAATCATCCTGGAGTACACTTTCTGTACAGATAGATCAAGTATTTTCATTCCAGCACAAGTCAATCTCGTATTGCCGCAGGGATAAATAATTGTAAAGCATTTTTGTAACAGTACTATGAATATTAGATTTCGTTGACAGTTACCGGTAATACGATTTGATGAAAAAGTGAAATGTCCTATGGCTTTTAGTGCCGGGAGATCCCAGGACGGGTTCGGCTCGCCAGGTGCAGGTCTTTTTTGATATGACGCCGTAGGCGACCTGCGCGTCGTGATGAGGATGAAATTATGATGAAGATAACATATACACCCAGCCCCCGTGCCAGGGAAATTAACCAATGATGGTTAACATTCCCAACCCTGCCGGGAATCGAACCCGGGACCCCTGTGACCAAAGGCCAGCACGCTAACCATATAGCCATGAAGACAGACATAAGATTTGATTAAAAACGGGGCACCGTGATACTTTTATAACCTATAGATAAGCTAAGAATTCGTTGTCCAAATTCGTTGTCATGCTGTGAAAAGAAAGTAATCTCTTTTATAGTGGTGGCTGTTAAATAACGATACATGTATTTATAACCGATACGTATTTGTAACTATTACAACATGTAACGATTACTGGAGTTATCCAATTACTGAAATAACAGCGGCTAGGCAAACGTAGAGTGTACTCGCCACCAGTAACTGCCTCCAGTATTTTACTGACCCTGACCAGTATTAAGTCGTTAACTCGTATTTTTAGCCTTATAGGAGTTATGAAGAGGGCAGAGTCGAGTTCTCTGTGGTTATATTTGAGGTGCCTAGTATCAAACATGGACAAAAGCTATTTTGTTAATTTTTCAGTAGAGCCACATTTTTGTTTCTCTATGTTAACCGCCAGATACGAGTGTGAACATTTTTGTGTGCCATTTTGCCAGCCCTATGAACAGAAAAACCATTGTTTACACTTAAGAATTCCATTCTAAGGTAATGTAAAACACATTCAAATATGACGATGTCCATTTTTGAAACTAAGATTGACTTTTGTCCGATTTTGATACAAACATCCATGTAATTGTCCACTTTTGAAACAAACTATCCCAACATTTTGAAACAAAATTGCGGGATGGCATGATAGTAAACTTCTATTTTAAAAGAAATGTAACGAAAATATAAAAGAAATAAGTTTAATCTTATACTTTGTTAACAACTAACATGATATTCATCTGAACTTATTGTGGTCGTCTTCTTCTTCAGATCCTTCTCAATGAGCCCAAAAGTCCTATCTGACGGCAAATATGAGTTTCCAATAATGGGAAATATCAGTTCTCATTTCTTTGCCTCATTCTACAGTCACTTATAAACAGACACATTGTCAGGGCGCAGCTTGCTTTGAGATGTGCCTGTTCCAACGGACAGTTTGTAACAGTAAAGTTGTCTAGAATAATAAGCCGACTGATCACTTAATTTTTGCAAAGCAAAGTTCTTTTGGAAATCATGGGACATTAAAAGACAGTCCTCTTTTTTCTTCAGTTGTCGATAAAAATTCTCTGCTTGTTTTTTTTGTGGATAATTCTCTTCAAAGTTAAGGTTGTCCTTTCCTCTTCATTCTTTTCAAACTTAATACATTGCTCTAGTTCCAAGCATGTAGTGCACTCATCTGTGCCTGGAGAAGAACACCCGAAATTTAACCCGGTATTAAAAATGTGGTCCGCCTCTGTGGTGTAGTGGTTAGTGTGATTAGCTGCCACCCCCGGAGGCCCGGGTTCGATTCCCGGCTCTGCCACGAAATTTGACAAGTGGTACGAGGGCTGGAACGGGGTCCACTCAGCCTCGCGAGGGCAACTGAGTAGAGGTGGGTTCGATTCCCACCTCAGCCATCCTGGAAGTGGTTTTCCGTGGTTTCCCACTTCTCCTCCAGGCGAATGCCGGGATGGTACCTAACATAAGGCCACGGCCGCTTCCTTCCCTCTTCCTTGCCTATCCCTTCCAATCTTCCCATCCCTCCACAAGGCCCCTGTTCAGCATAGCAGGTGAGGCCGCCTGGGCGAGGTACTGGTCATACTCCCCAGTTGTATCCCCGACCAAGAGTCTGAAGCTCCAGGACACTGCCCTTGAGGCGGTAGAGGTGGGATCCCTCGCTAAGTCCGAGGGAAAAACCGAACCTGGAGGGTAAACAGATGATGATGATGATGATTAAAAATGTGCCTAAAGTAAGCTCCCTTTACTTGCAATTTCACTTCAGGTGGACACTCCGAAACATTGCCTTCCATATCAAACGAAAATATTTTCCCAAATACTTATGTTATAAGTAAAACACTGAAAAAACTAGAGCACTAAACTTCCAAGCACGCACCGACAAATGAAATGTCGTATGGCTTTTAGTGCCGGGATATCCCAGAACGGGTTCGGCTCGCCAGGTGCAGGTCTTTCTAGTTGACGCCCGTAGGCGACCTGCGCGTCGTGATGAGGATGAAATGATGATGAAGACGATACATACAACCAGCCCCCGTGCCATGGGAATTAACCAATTACGGTTAAAAACCCCCGACCCGGCCGGGAATCGAACCCGGGACCCTCTGAACCGAAGGCCAGTACGCTGACCGTTCAGCCAACGAGTCGGACACGCACCGACGAGAGAATGTAAACAAATGGCCGCCATGCCAGTTTGATGTCACTTGTAGCAATGTGATTGGCTGAAATGGTCATGTCCGTTTTTGATAGAAACTTTGTTTGGAGGTGTCCGATTATGAAAGAAACGGCATATTTCTTTGTTAAAAAAAAGTATTCGTTTATGAAATACATGGGCCACTAATTCAGAGAGAGCATTAAATTACTATAACTTTATATACTTAACTCAATTTTGATATAGGTGGCGCATGTCCGTGTTTGCTATTAGGCACCTCATTTATCCGTAATAGATAGCGAGTTCGTATAATGTGTTATGTGGGGGATGAAGTGCTCGGTACATTAATTAAAGCTAACAATTTGCATTATATCCGTCTCTGTGGTGTAGTGGACAATGTGATTATCTACCAAACCCCGAAGGCAGGAATTCGATTCCCGGCTCTGCCACGAAATTTGAAAAGTAGTGCGAGGGCTGGAATGGGGCCACTTAGCCTCGGGAGGTCAACTGAGTAGAGGGGGTTCGATTCTCTGCTCAGCCATCCTCCAGAGAAATGCCGGGATGGTACCTCGAGTAAGACCTCGACCAATTCCTTCCGTCTCAATTGTCTAACCCTTTCAATTTTCCCCCTCCCCCAACAAGTCCCCTTTTCAGCATAGCAGGTGAGGCCACCTGGACGAGGTACTGGTCCTGCTCCCCAGTTGTACTCCGCGACCCTAAGTCTCAGGCTCCAGGACACTGCCCTTGAGGCGGTGGAGGTGGGATCCCTCGCATACTCTGAGGGAGAAACCAACCCCGGACAGTAAACGGATTAAGAAAGAAAGAAAGAAAGAAAGAAAGAAAGAAAGAAAGAAAGAAAGAAAGAAAGAAATTTGCATCATTCTTTAATTGTGTAGTCTTTTTTCTGATTCTTGTATTTATTCTTGTAATGTTTAGAGTTTTTTTCCGTTATTAAAAAACGGCTTTTAGTAATGCTTCGTGGGTGAACTATCTGTCGTTTAAAAATGAATTTTTCATATCGGAAATTATGAAACTTAACTTAGACTACTTTCGTCGAACTTGTAGATACTATGTTTCGCTAGTCCCCTGGCGTTATCGGACGCGAAGGGCCTTTGGCGAAGCAAGTGACCGCTCTTCAGCCGAAAGCTTATAGATTATGAGATTACTTGTGGTCAGCACGTCGGATCCACCCAGTTGTTATTCTTGGTTTTATTGACCGAGGCCGTCACCTCACCTGCAGTCAGCTTCTTCTTCTAATTATTATCATCATTATTATTATAACATCATTCATCGATACTGTTAGAGCAGTAGTAATACTGGGCTGTGATCCTCTGCATAGTTATCATTATCCCGAACCCCATTTTGCAATGTTTTTCGCCCACAGTCACAACATGAAAACTGAAACTTTCGCCAGTGTGTGAAATGTCTGAACTGGGCATTAAATTGCAAATAATTGTGGGCTTATATAGACCTACATTATTATTATTATTATCATTCATTGTATTTTAATATCTTTATAGGTATTATATTATTGCACTCAGAAAACAAAATGTTCATTTATATTGTGTATTATAATATATATTACTGGCTGCATTTCCCGTCGTTGACGGGACAATTATGTAGAGTGTGCAAAGTTATTTAACTCCCCGGCTACTTTCCGCCAATGTTCAGGCATGCTTTTTTACACGGGACGCAGCAATAATCCCATCCATAGAAGATGAGTGGCAGCAAAGAGACAAATCACATCACAATGGCCAATGTAATGTTATTGTTCATCCGCTTTTTGAGATTTCGATTCTGTAGGCTTTCATATTTAATTTTCTTCCGACTCTGGTATATTACAGCATCTAATGCAGGGCCTCTCAGGGTGCATGCGCCCGGTGCATGCACTGTGCACGGTGCAAAAGACGACTTCGCTTGGTTGACCAGAGTGCAGACCCCCACTCCTCAATTTGGAGCAATAGCGCTGTCTCTCTTTTTCCCCACGCCTGTCTCCCTCTTCTTCACTTGCTCCGTAGCGCTCCAAATCCGAGCTGAGTTGAGCCGAGCTTAGCCGAGTAGCCCAGAGACGAAGCGTTGGTCTGAGCCGAGCCGAGCGGGACAGATGCACTGTGCACAGGAACTCTGCGCCGCTGTCTGCACGGGTGATATTTTGGGCGTTTGAAGGCATCCTTATTTCATTGCTCCCTTTTGTCTTATTTTTCAAGCGATCGTTCCTTTACGACTTTTCCCTCACTTTTTATAATCATCTTCACATTTTTCCGTGTGGATCCGAACGATGACCACGCAGTTTTACTCCTTAAGACAATCATGACAAAAATCATCGCCAGTGAACACAATGAAACAATATTTCCATATTAGCAATGCTCGGCTTTTATATGGACTAAGCAACAAAAATTAAATTCATTGATTATATTATCATAGTCGGTACGGTAAAACTGTATAAGACATAAATCATTGGAATTTTACGGTATTTAATACTTTTTCTGATAGGACCAATAACAATAGTTTTTTTTAAATTTAGACACCTTCCCCTAAGCTACCATTTCATCCAGCGTGAATGAAACTTATTTATAATCTAGACTCTAGAATCTTATTCCCAGACTTTACATATCGATTTTCATTAAATTCGGTTCACCCACTTCCTCGTGGTTTGGCGTTGATATGGATTTAGCAACAAAAATCGAAATTCATGGATATTTCTGTTGTCATAGACGGTACGGTAAAAATGTATAAGACATGAATGATCGGAAATTTAATTCTATATAACTTTCTATATAACTTTAGTTACGTAGTATAATTATTGATAGGACCACTAATAGCATATATTTGAGAAATACATTTTAGCACTTCCCCTAAGCTACCATTTCACTCAGCGTGAGTAAAATGATTTACAGCCTAGATTGTAGTGCCTCAGTCGCCGACTTTACATACCTATTTTTATTAAATTATCTGCAGCCATTTTCTCGCGATGCCTGTACAGACAGACAGACAGACAGACAGACAGACAGACAGACAGACAGACAGACAGACAGACAGACAGACAGACAGACAGATGTCGGAAAATTAAGAAGTGCATTTCCTTGTCACTGGGGATATGAACGAACAAGAAATACCATTCTTTTCTTAAATTCTGAGCAATGTACAGACAAAACTCTTATTTTATTTATATTAAGATAGCATAGTGGCATTGTAATTTGTTTCTGTCTCTCTTTTATTTAATATTTTAATATATTTTATGTTATTTATGTATTCACTGTTTAAGTGTAAGGCAGGGACATGTGTCCCTAACTTTTTCGGGTGAAATAAACCGTATATATATATAAATTATATCATGTGGCTGAATAGCTCAGGTGGTTGAGCTCTGGCCTTCTGAGCTCGGCTCCTCACTTTCATCTATCCTATCCGACCTCACTTGGTCGACTCTTGTTCTCTTTCGGCCCGGACGGTATTACGTATGAAGGCCAAGGGAGTCTTTCATTTTTACGCTCTTCTTGGCCCCTGTCTTTCTTTGGCCGATATCTTCATTTTTCGAAGTGTTGGATCCCTTTCATTTTCTCTCTCTGATTGGTGTCATATAGAGGATGATTGCAAAGTGTACTTCCCCTTAAAACAATAATCACCACCAGCAGCTCTGGCCTCGGCTACGATCCTGGCTCAGTCCAGTGGTATTTGAAGGTGCTCAGGTAAGTCATCCTCATGCCGGTAGATTAGTGGCATTTTAAATAACTGCTGCTCCTCTCACCAGTCCTTAGATCCACGTCGCTTAAGTGCGATCAGTGTCCAGTATTCGTTAGATAGTGGGTTCGAATCCCACAGTCGGCTGCCCTGAAGATGGTTTTGCGTGGTCTCCCATTTTCACACCAGGAAAGTGGTGTGGCTGTACTTTAATTGGGGCCACGGCCGCTTTCATCCCACTCCTAGCTCTTTCCTGTCCCATCGTCGCCGTAAGACCTATGTGTGTCTGTGCGACGTAAAGCAACTTGCAAAAATAGACAATACCCTGACAGGCCCGGAATCGAACCCGAGACTTGGGGGTAAGAGGCAGCCACGCTACCCCTACACCATAGAGTTGGCACCATACATACATCGAATACTAGATGCCTTCAATAACAGATCCCCAGTGCCTTCGTGATATACAGGCTGTACTGTAATTTTATTTGCCACTGTAATTTTGCCTGTTTGTCATTGTTCATCGCATATGACGTTTGCCGCAATGCCATGGTCACTGGACCTCCGAGAAGATGTTCAAGGGCCACATATCAGTAACAGATGTTCATTCCACTGTAAATTGTCCTGGCGTATAGGCTGGTTATTATTATTTTTCTCATGCAACAGGTCAAATGGGTATTGTACTGTGGATCTGGAGAAAAATTATAAAGAATATTGAATATTTGATATACAGGCTGTACTGTAGGTCTGATGACGACAAGCTCTGAGTGGGACTTGGGAGGCGATACGCATCCGCTCCCCGTGAATAACACACTCGTTAAAATTAGTTCAGAAATTGTTAACACCTTATAAAACGAAGAACTATTCATAAATATTTGTTCTGTCATACAAAGTATATTCTTCCCTGTAACGTTCTATTTCTCGCGTATATCCGTTCATTTCCGTGACTATAGGTTAACACTTTGAGACATATTCTTGCGATTTCTATCCATTTTCTAGTCAACTGGAACATTCCCATCACACGCACTGATAGAAAACAATCAACCAATTACCAATACAATATACTACAAATGTAAATTATTTCTGAGCCACCAATTCAGTACCTACAAGAAAGATTACAAGTAAGCTAACCTCCAACAAAACATTTACTGTCACTGTCATGAAATTCAGTTATAGTTTAAAAATCTACTTTTTTAACAGAAAATCATGCCTGTACAATTATTTTCATATCCAATTTTCATGGAATTACCCTGGTCCGTTGCCTATGATATGGAATTTGATATGAAAAATCTCAGCAGTGTTATTTCACAATACATTTCTACCTAAAATGGTAAAATGCTTAAATTGGACTTGACATTTTCAAATACAGCGAATTCAAATAAGTCGTAAGTCTGATTACATAAATGAAATGGCGTATGGCTTTTAGTGCCGCGAGTGTCCGAGGACATGTTCGGCTCCCGTAGGCGATCTGCGCGTCGTGATGAGGATGAAATGATGATGAAGACAACACATACACCCAGCCCCCGTACCAGCGAAATTAACCAATGATGGTTAAAATTCCCGACCCTGCCGGGAATCGAACCCGAAACTCCTGTGACAAAAAGCCAGCACGCTAACCATTTAGCCATGGAGTCGGACTCTGATTACATAAAACTTTATCTAATGATACCAAGTTTTTGGACATAATAAATTTTAATTCGCTATCTGGATGAGGCACTCTTATTTTCCTCAGGATTTAGTCTTCAGGAAAGTGGTTGCTACACACAACTGTGTGGGGATTAACTATTAATTTCTCCCTAGGAATAGCCTTCTTTCCTACATAAATCTTTCTTCATCAGAAGGAAACATAAATACTGGAGTATATTCTCCTCGTTTATAATTGGCTTTGCAGCCAGATACACAGCAACTTTTAGCATGGTGATTTCTCTCACTGAAAAACTTAATTCAATTATTTACACATCGTGGTTGATAATAAAACGCTGAATGCACTAAATTCATTTTTCACTATGGATATATCGTTACACATATAAACTACTAAATTTCAACACTGCGGAGCGATATTCTTAACCTATAGCCTCACATGAATACACGCTAATACTAAGTTTTCTTCACTAATTGAGGACTTTTCACCTAATAACGCAGTCGATAACAACTCTGTCTGATATATATCTGAGTATACATGCGGCCAAAGTTAAAACTTTCAATAAAACAGCGAAGAATTCACATGTAACTCAACTAACTCACGTGCTAAACTTCCCCTCTAAAGATCAGCTGATTGCTTTCCCGTGCTTGCTACAGTACGGCCTGTACTTCACCTTGGCAGTGCCAGTGTACTAGATTTTGGTTTTAACTGTTTTTTTAACGATTATTTTTGGGGAACCGTTAGAATTGTAATCGTTAATTAAAAATAACAGCGAAGCCCATCCCTGTTTTCTCTTATTGAGTTCCGTAAAATTGCATCCTTTCGTCGCTCAATAAGGTATTATTATTATTATTATTATTATTATTATTATTATTATCTTCCTCATGTCATAAGAATATGTATTTTAAAGAGAATTAGTAATCTGGAGGAATGGATTCCCTGACAATTCATCGTTAGCACTGCTTGTTCCCATTCTGTATTGTTCGGTGTTTGAGGCTCTATGGACACCCCTGCTGTAGTGAGAGATAATGAAGGTCAACATCGGAAGGGAGGTGAAACCAAAGAAGCGCAGCAGGTGTCAAGGTGCGGTCTTCCGCTGCCAGTGACCTCTTTGGGCCGCCTATTGACATTACGGTTCGTCACCAGTTCCGACCTCCCGGCGTAAGGCATGCTCGAAGTGGGTTTGTTGTTCCAGGCTGCCCTCTTAACCCACTTACGGTAGGCTCGCTCCAGACAAACCCGCTCCGAAACGGGCACAAGGACGCGTGCTTGAGTTTTCATTTCACTGTCCCAACCTGACTTGCACGGCTTTACGAAAATAACCGTCTTTCGATCCACTGCTACACGTTTTGATCGGCAATAGGAAAAAAATCACTCGAATAAGTGGTGGTAGTGGTGGTGGTTGTGATTATTGTTTTAAGAGGAAGTACAACTAGGCAGCCATCCCCGAAATATGAAGGTATCCGCCAGAAAAAAGACAAGGGGCACGAAGGGTCTGAAAATGAAAGGTTCCCCAGGCCTCGGCACCTGATACGGCCAGGGTCGGATACGAAATATGGAAGTGAGGAGCCTGGCACAAGTAAGTGGAAGCAATGCCAAGACTCAGCTAAAAGCCCCGTGGTCGCTAACCCACGCTCCAAGTTAAAATCCCTGGGCCCCTTTCTATTCATCTCTTATGACAGGCAGGGGATACCGTGGGTGTCATTCTACCACCCCCTCCCACAGCGTGGAGGAACTTGAATCACTCAGAGGTTTGCACTATTAGAAACAAAAGGAAGGATCAAGAAAATACGGATAATGAAAGAATCCCAAAGCCCAAAAACGTCATATCATCAGTGTCAACAAGATTCTGGTGGTGGTGAATATTTTTGTGCGTAAGAATGGTGAAAAGATCCAAAGGAAAGCAGCACGATTTGTTCTTGGTGATTTCCTACTACCACCATGTGTATTACGTCGCACCGACATAGATAGGTCTTATGGCGACGATGGGATAGGAAAGGGCTAGGACTGGGAAGGAAGCGGCCGTGTCCTTAATAAAGGTACAGCCCCAGTATTTGCCTCGTGTGAAAATGGGAAACCACGGAAAACCATCTTCAGGACTGCCGACAGTGGGATTCGAACCCATTATCTCCAGCATGCAAGCTCACAGCTGCGCGACCCTAACCGCATAGCCAACTCGCCCGGTTTGGTAATTTCCGAAAAAGGAGTAGTGTTACGAAAAGCAAACTTCGGGCTGGAAAGACTTAGAAGTAAGGAGATGAGATTCTGGAATACTGTATGTGGTATGTTTCGAGGTGTCAGTGGTGAGATGGCGTCGAATGACATTAGCAGACCAATAAGCTTGAGCGGAGTTTTTAAAAGCATGAAAGATCATAATATGAAGATGAAGTTGGAATTTAAGAGGACAAACTGGAGCAAATATGCATTTATAAGATGAGAAGTAAGGGACAGGAATTAATTATCAAGGGAAATGTTGGATAAATTTGCAAGTTCTTTGAAAACGTTAAAGTAAAAGCTAGGTAAACAACTGATAGGGAATCTGCCACCTCGGCGACAGCTCAAAATGCAGATAATTGATTGATTGATTGATTGATTGATTGATTGATTGATTGATTGATTGATTGATTGATTGATTGATTGATTGATTGATTGATTGATTGATTGATTGATTGATTGATTGATTGAAATCTTTATCTTTGCACTGATGTTTTCATGTCACACATCAGTAACATGAGATGTAAAATGAGAGACACAGTGGGGAAACTTTCCGCTTTATCAGAAGTCACCCTGGACCGACCAGCATCAACCCGTGTATTAGTAGAATTAAATGCAAAAATTCATCCTCGAATAAACACTTGTAGACAATTAAATATCAGTTACATCAAGCCAACAGCCACCGTGGTTGTTCCGTGCCAGCCCTGAGGTATGAGATCAGCCTGGAAGGAAAGAGATAGCGAGGCACAGTAGGCACATTCTTGAGATACAGAAAGAATTTAAGGATTACAAAAATCAGCCTTAATACAGAAAAAGAAAACTGTTCTTTCTCTTCTGCATTTTGGATGACACGTGAAATTTCTTTGTTTCCACCAAATTATTTATTGCTGGGAAGATGTTATGAGCAGAATGAATGCGAAACATCGGAAAACATGATCTAGCTCGAAGACTGCGAATATGTGTTCGAAGAGGTATGTACAGCCAAAATTAGCAACTAATTTGCATGCCAGAGCATGGATATTCAGAAAATCTTTTCATTCCAAATTCTTACAAAGCACAAGGAGGCCGCCTGGAATACCTTGTATTGTAATATCCGTCATCCAGAACTGAAGTCTTATTAGCTCTCTTCGAAATCTGAGCAGTCTGTTAAAAATTTAAGAAAAGGATGATATAAATAAAACAATTACCTACAATCTGTACAAAAATCAATCTGAAGTGATAAGAACCGAGGGCTTTGAAAAGGAAGCAGCAATCCTGAAAGGAGTGAGGCAGGAGTGCAGTTTCCCACTCTTTTTCATAGTGTATATAGAACTGACGGGAAAGGAAATCAAAGAGGAATTTTGGAAAGGAATCAGAATCCAGGGAGAGAAAATCAAAACTCTGATATTTGCCGATGATATTATTTTACCAGAGTCTGTACAAGATCTGGGAAAATTGGTGAACGCTATCGACTTATTCTTGGGGAAGGCGTACAAGGTGAAAATAAACAAATCCAGAACAAAAGTAATGGAGTGCAGTCGAACGAAATGAGGTGATGAGGGAAAATATCAGATTAGGAAATGAAGTCTTAAATGAAGTAGATGAATATTGTTACTTTGGTCGTAAAATAACTAACGATTATTATTAGTTATAGTCGTATGGACTCAACTACTGTAAGCAGGCATTTCGATTTGAGGCTGTCTACGTTGCTTGAGTGTCAGTTCCGACGTTCGATTTTCCTGCACCGCATAGTAGATGACCTATATCTGAATTTCAGTTTTGTCCAGTACACCAGATGTGTACCAGAGATCTTTTAAAAGCCGATATCTTACGGCATGGAGATCCAAATAAAGTCTTCTTCCGCCCTTCATTCAGGGACATAGCCAGGGTGAGGTGGGGTCATTTGGGATTAGAACCCCCCCCCCTGGAAATTTCACAGAAAGGAAATATACAGATACAGACAATAAACTAAATATACATTGTAGAACCAACAGACCTGTAATTCACTTGTAATTACAAGTCATGCATGTACGTTCATTGTGTTCAACCATCATTTTGTAACTAAACAGCCCCCTCCCGGCCCCCATTGACCGATCCTGGCTACACTGCTGCCTTCAATAATCCACCTACCATATTTCTGATGGGTTTGAACCCGAGATCGTTACGCTACCACTGTTCCATACACAGAGTAAATTGAGAACTACCTTTCATAGACAGACACGTATCGCCGAGAATCTTACTGTACCGTGATCACCGGGCACTAGCAACTGTAGCTTATGTCACTCACATTAGACGTGCAGCAAGTTACTTGCGGACATTATTTCTGGTTTCTGAGAACCAGAAAATATTCCCGAACTTTGGGACCAACATAGAGATACAGTATCTGAAGATCTTATGCGAGATATTCTGAGGAAAGTGATCCACAATATACAACTCTTCTTCTACCGATTTTCTCTTACGTGTGGGATCTCAGGTGTGAACTGCGTGGTGGCATTCGTGAATTTGGCTCGGCTTAAAGTGCGGATGCCCTTCCTATATGGAGGGATATAATTACTGTTGCGTGTTTCTGTGGTGATTGGTAGTGTAGTGTGTTGTCTGAATATGAACAACAGAGTGTTGGTACAAGTATAAAATCAGAGAGTCACCGAGCCGGGACGATTTATCAGAAACAATTAAAATCTCCGACACGGCCGGGAATCGAACCCAAAACCCTCTGGATCGGAGGGCAGTAAGCTGATCATTCAGCCAGCGAGTCAGACACTTGCAAGAATTGTTTAACTTCTTAAATCTTCTCGATTAGATCCAACGAAACATAATTTACCAGATGTAGTCCTAAGGATTCAGGCATACTTAGGAACGCTTCCCTCAAATCAGGACCACAAACCATAGACAGCAACTTAATGGAGAACAACGAATTGCTCTGGATACAGTCCTTGATGTTATGTAAAAAAACATTAAAAGAACAGTGTTTCATTCCTTGATCCTATGTAGGAAAAAACATTGAAAGAACCGTGTTTCAGTCCTTGATGCTATATAGGAAAAAACATTAAAAGAACAGTGTTTCAGTCCTTGATGCTATGTAGGAAAAATCATTAAAAGAACAGTATTTCAGTCCTTGATGCTATGTAGGAAAAATCATTAAAAGAACAGTGTTTCAGTCCTTGATGCTATGTAGGAAAAAACATTAAAAGAACAGTGTCTCAGTCCTTGATGCTATGTAGGAAAAAACATTAAAGGAACAGTGTTTCAGTCCTTGATGCTATGTAGGAAAAAACATTAAAAGAACAGTGTTTCAGTCCTTGATAATATGTAGGAAAAAACATTAAAAGAACAGTGTTTCAGTCCTTGATGCTATGTAGGAAAAACATTAAAAGAGCAGTGTTTCAGTCCTTGATGCTATGTAGGAAAAACATTAAAAGAACAGTGTTTCAGTCCTTGATGCTATGTAGGAAAAAACATTAAAAGAACAGTGTTTCAGTCCTTGATGCTATGTAGGAAAAACATTAAAAGAACAGTGTTTCAGTCCTTGATGCTATGTAGGAAAAAACATTAAAAGAACAGTGTTTCAGTCCTTGATGCTATATAGGAAAAAACATTGAAAGAACAGTGTTTCAGTCCTTGATGCTATGTAGGAAAAATCATTAAAAGAACAGTGTTTCAGTCCTTGATGCTATGTAGGACAAAACATTAAAAGAACAGTGTTTCAGTCCTTGATGCTATGTAGGAAAAACATTAAAAGAACAGTGTTTCAGTCCTTGATGCTATGTAGGAAAAAACATTAAAAGAACAGTGTTTCAGTCCTTGATGCTATGTAGGAAAAACATTAAAATAACAGTGTTCCTTTAGGTATAGATGAACCAAAAGGCAATGTAAAATATGTTCCCTTGACTCTGCATCATATAAACAGACAAAAGGGCGTATCAAGCTACCCCGGTATTGTATACTAAAACAGTGACTACAGTTTCACCTGGAGGATGAACTACTCATCCTGTTTTATAAATTCAAATTCTGCCCGCAACTTAAAGCCATACACACCAGAAGCTAAAACCGTCTCAAATACAAAGTTGACAGCGTGGGATGAGGCTCCACTGACGCATATGCATACAATTTTCAGCAGCAGCCAGGCTTCAAAGATGTCTCATTAAATGTGTCAAAACTTTCGGTAGACTGTAAAGTAACCCGACTCCGTGAGTATTTCTCTCAATTTGTTTTCGGAAGGCCAACGCTTCTACCATCTGATCCACATAGCATTATCCATAATAACATCGTCATATTCCGTCAAATCCCGTCTGTAAAAACCAGACGTTTAAGTTCTTTGATTGCTGCCAACTATTTGAACCGGCATAAACTTTGGAATGCCATGCACTGAAACGTAGAGCACTCAGAATTCTCAGATAAAGTAACATTTTCAAAGTGGTTTTGAGATACAGGAGAAGGCAATATTGAAATGCCGATGAAGATACCTTACAAATACTACCCACAAATGCAACATCCATTAAACAATCACCACGCAGAAGATCAACTGGCTTACACTGAGAACATCCTTATCATTCCAGTACCTATCAAACAGGATGTCTCTACACAAACTGAGAATGAAGAAACATGCTAGAATCATGTCACTAAGATATTTACAATCCTCCAAAATTTCTGCAGTGGGATAAGACATATAGAATTACATAGTAATACTGTTGTTTGTGTCATCAGTCCATAGTGTAGATTCATGCAGCTCTCCTTTCCACGCTATTCTGGGCTAAACTTTTCATTTCTTCGTAACGAATAAATGCTATATCTACTCTAATCTGTTTGTCATACTCATGCCTTGGTTCACCCCTGCCATTTTTCCCACCTGCACTTCCCTCAGAAACCAAGTGGACAACTCCTGGGTGTCTTGAGGTGTGTCCTATCATTCTATCTCTTCTTCTTGTCAGATTTCGCCAAATTGTTCTCCCACCAATTCGATTCAGTATCTTTTGATTCGTAATTCGATCTATCCATCTCACCTTCAGCATTCTTCTGTAACACTACATTTCTAAAGCTTCTATTGTCTTTCTTTCTGAGCTAGTTATCGTCCAGTAGAATTACATAGCAATATAATAGATTCAACTGTTGTACAATCTGCTAGTACAACAACTATTCAAATAATAATAATAATAATAATAATAATAATAATAATAATAATAATAATAATAATAATAATAATAATAATAATAGAGCTACTGGTTTAATCTTTCCATTAACTACATTTATGGTTTTCGGAGAAGTAGATGTGTTGGAATTTTTTCCCGCAGGAGTTCTTTATCGTGCTGTACCGCTTCGGATCGAACTCATCTTGTGTTCGGAAGACCAAGGGACCCACTCAGCCAAGCCCATAACAACCACCATTCCGTCTGACGCACGCATGTTTTACATTTAAATGAAGACTGTTTACAGTACGTTTGGCTTCAATAACTGTCAGGGTCACACTTTTGAAAAACTTCTTGCATCCGCTCCATCATAGTGCTATAGTCCTGACGGACTTTGACTTACCCCAAACGCCCGCTTCCCTGCCCGAAGGCCTGCAGATTACGAGGTGGCGCCGTATCAGCATGACGAGTCCTTTAGGTGGTTATTGTTGACTTCCTAGAATGAGGGCGCAATCTTACCGTATTATATCTGTTCAATTCTTCTTCTTGAACCAGGCCACAAATCTAGGTAAAAATTCCTTACCTGACGAGGAATCGAACCTCGGCCCTCTAGTGACAGTCAGGCTCGCTAACTCTAGGCCGTACGGCTAACAAGTGTCTGTCTTAATTTGCCAGAAAACAGTGTTTAGTCATATTCAACATTATGTAAATAGTTCACGAGTTGAGGTTATTTAACTCAGCAAGTCAGTAAATAACAAATTGTATATTAAGGATTGTGACTGTTATGAAGTAATTTAGCAGAATATTGTTAGCATGGAATGTGAATTTAAGTTATACTTTAGACGTCCTCCAGAGGAAGTGTTTCTACCGAAATAAGAAACGTAACTTATTTTACAACTTCATTTTCCAACCGCACGACACCTAGCTCCTACATACTCTGTGCGGGATGTCCTAATTTTCAGTTATTTTACAAAATTTCACAAGTTTCTTCTTCTTATTTACAGTCTAATCCTATTGTTTATATTTCTCTTTCACTCTTTGAACAACATTCTTGTACATTCTCCTGTCATCTCTTGGTAAATGTACTTCCAAATTGAGCCCCATTCCTATGTAGGCCTAATCTTCTATCTTCTTCACCCCATTCAGCCAATAGCCCTCATGTCATTGTTTTATTACGTGCTCGTACACTATCCTTAGAATTTCACTCGCTATCCCCATTTTTTGTCTCAGCCAGTGCTTAACTATTGTCATATCAATATTTGTCTGCATACTCATACCTTCACACACAATTCTCAGCCCATTGTTCGTAGTACATCTTGGCAATCCCATTATCACTCTGGCAAATTTGCCTTCGACCCATTCCCCGAATTTCTGCCCCACACAATGACTTTGTTTTCACTACTGAATTAAGAACGTTTCACTGAACTTTATATTCGATATTAGGCGTATTTCTATCTAATACTTTTATGCTAACTGAAGCATATACCCCTTTCATTTCTGTCGGCTTTTTTCTGTTCTACTGTCTGTCACTACTGCGTATTGATGTCTCTAGGTATTCCATTTTTAAACAACTTCTAACTTTGCTTCACCCATCTTCCACTGTTCATTCTTTGAAAGCTTTTCCCCACTTTTACACAACACAACTCTGAATTTCTGTGAATTAATTTTTTAATTCCTAACTTTACAATAAATGTCTATCTCATTAACAATATTTTACATCTTGATACATCTAATAATATTATTGGCGAAAATCGTAGCTGATACTGTATATTTTTGTTCTTGAGTCTTGGAGAAGCTCCGTTCCCAAAATCCTTTGGATTAGAACATACCAAAGAACTCATGAAGCATTCATGATGCGATCGGCTTGCGAGAGGAAATCAGCAGGAACTCCCTGGTGGGCTGATGAGACCAGGTGTGGTATAGAACTTGTGTAGAGTGTGGAGTCTCCAGCTGAACCTGGAAATACATTCTCCGCCAGGCTGTTCATACGAAGTACGAACACTTCACGGTAAGGGAAGAGGCCCTGTCTGCAATATATCTTTAAAAAATTGTTTCTTCTGTATCCCCATTGAAGTTTATGTCACGACATATTCTTTAAGCCTAGCGAGCTGAGGACTATCTGCATGCGAAAGTTACAATTTCCTACGCCTGCTGGAACTTTATAAAATAGGGCCCACGTTATATTTTTCAAAACTAAGTTATCAGGATTTTGTAGAGGATTTTGCTGTTTCACCAGTTTGATGCAGAGGAGATACCCGGCGATAACCAAGAAGTTCCACAGGTAGAGATTAGTAATATAAAGCTCAGTACTTTATGTACACAGAGTATTTATTAAACTTTAATCATTATTTCTTAAAATTCGTCGTCTCCATTACGTATACTGAATTTTCACCTGTTCTTTTGAAATGGAGACAGACCTGATAACAGAAAAGAGTCCTTCCTTTATCTGCTGGCCTAGACAGTGGTATAGAGGCCATCAAGGTTCATGGGAGATGACTTTCATTCTGATAACAGTTGATCAAGGAATCACATTCCGTTCCGCATGGCCTCGAGACGTTGGCTATCCTGCCAGGCATTCCACTGCGCCCTCCGACACCTTACGCACAATCAATATAGTCTCTCACGAGGTTAGACCAGTAGGTCAAGAGGCTGGGATGAATTCATATCGTTCCATTCAGCAGTGTCTCGAGGTCACGTGAGAGCTCGTGAAATTAATGTAACGAGGGTACTCCATTCGTCAGCGACGGTCACCAGGTTAACATTATTATTTTACAAAAGGGCGTCACAGACCTACATGCATGTAGTGAAACATTACACCTATTTTCTTCAAGGAACAATATTAGTTCGTAAGGTCGTAGGTTCAAACATGGCAGAGGTAGTTGGATTTCAAAAAAGCGGAAAAATGACCATTCGGCAGTCCAAGTCGTACGATATCGGCATGTAAAAGATCTCTGATGACGCATCTAGTGTTTACCTGATAAAAATTAAGAACTCACTCACAAATTATCCTTCAGAAATTCGCTCCTCTTGCACCTGGTGGAGTAAAACGGAAAGCCGAAACTGACACGCAAGCAGTCTAACTGGCTTTAAATCACGATGCGTATTATTATTATTATTATTATTATTATTATTATTATTATTATTATTATTATGTCCGACTCGTTGTCTGAATGGTCAGCGTACTGGCTTTAGGTTCAGAGGGTCCCGGGTTCGATTCCGCTCCGGGTCGGGGATTTTAACCTTCATTGGTTAATTCCTATGGCTCGGGGGCTGGGAGTTTGTGCTGTCCCCAACATGCCTGCAACTCACACATCACACATAACACTATCTTCCACCATAATAACACTCAGTTACCTACACATGGTAGATGCCGCCCACCCTCACTGGAGCCTTGCAGGGGCTGCACTCGGCAAGAAATCGCCACACGAAATTATTATTATTATTATTATTATTATTATTATTATTATTATTATTATTATTATTATTATTATTATTATTTATTCGCTGGAACCTTCGAAGATCACGTTAAGCCTCATTACATTTGACAGTGAACTTTGCTTTCTTCTGAGCCAAGAATTCCCTCATTCTTTGCGAATGGCCCTACTTGCGTTCCTCTGTCCAAGGGACACCGTGTTTTCTTTTCGATTGTTCGTCTCGGTTTAGCCCGCCCGTCACTACCATTTATTTTTCTGGAAAATGACCTCTGTCAAAGGCGTCTTTCGTTTTGATTTGTAGCACTTGAAGGTCTTTTTTTTTAGTTTCTAAACCAAGTCATCGCCGTTTTAGGTTTTGAATGAAACAAGTGAAAGATATGCTTGGTCAACCTGTTTCTGTCCATTCGTTTGGAGAGACCGTAAAATCATGCCCGTCTTTTGTACACATCGTGTCTGTGATTTTCTTTATTTTTTTACAGACTTCGTTGTTGTATCTCGTGATTCACCTAATGATTCTGTGGTCATTTTTCTCCAGTTCTTCGAGGAGTCCTTTAATGGCATTTACGGATAGGGTTTCGGCTGCATTCATAACTGTCATTATTATTATTATTATGACATTATTATTATTATTATTATTATTATTATTATTATTATTATTATTATTATTATTATTATTATTATTATTATTATTATAACAAAAATGGCGTATGGCTTTTAGTGCCGGGAGTGTCCCAGGACAAGTTCGGCTCGCCAGGTGCAGGTCTTTTGATGTGACTCCCGTAGGCGACCTGCGCGTCGTGATGAGGATGAAATGATGATGGAGACGACACATACACCCAGCCCCTATGCCAGCGAAATTAACCAATGATGGTTAAAATTCCTGACCCTGCCGGGAATCGAACCCGGGACCCCTGTGACCAAAGTCCAGCATGCTAACCATTTAGCCATCGTCGTTTACGGACATTACAGACCACAATAAACAACATTTACACATATTTAGAAGCTTTCTTTGTAGCCTAGTATCGTTGAATTCTGTCCCTGGTAGCCAGTCTTCTTTCTGCAGTCCACCCGCTGTTCTGCTGTTCTTCTTCAGGAAAGCCGTTGAAGGTATTAGTCTGGTGTCGGTACTTGGTTCTGTTAACAATATCTTCACGATTTAGTCCAATTCTTTTCAGATCCTTCCTGACCTCCCTGAACTACGTATAACATGTGTTAGGTCTACTATCGAGTAAGGTAAACATTTTCTAAGTCAATCGCTTGTCTTCCATTCTAAATGTGTGGTCATAGAAATTGAATCTCCACTTCTTGATGGATTCCATGTGTCGTTTGGTTTTCTGATAAAGTTCCTCTCCTCTTCGCAACCTGTTTTGTCTAGCAACAATCTTTGGGTCCATTATTTTTCGAAGGATCTTCCTCTCAAACTTCTCAGCTTGTTTCAGACCACCCTTTCCAGTAACTCGGAGGCATTCACTTCCATAGAGACATTCGGGTTTAATCACCGTGTTGTAATGTCTGAGTGGAGCTGGCACAGAAATTACCTTTTACTTGTTCAGGTCATATATTCTGCGAAACGCTGCCGCCGTCCTATCTCGCTTACCATTGTTAACTTCTCTTTCATTAGAAGCAATCTGCAAAATCTCACCGAGATATTTGAAGCTGTTAACTCTTTTAGTCTTACCATAACCTGTCTTTAGATGTTTGGGAACTGTGGGGATATCAGTCAAGTACTTTGCTTTTTCAAAGGAGATCCTAAGTCCAGTCTTTTCAGCTTCTTGTTTCAAAAAATGGATCACTTCTGCAGCTGTATCTGTGTTTCTAGAAAGGATCGCTAAATCGTCAGCTAAAGCAAGGCAACTGATCCTGACCCCGGTCTTTGAACCTCCAATGTAAACTTGGTTCAGTAAACCTTTCTTGTTAAGTTATTGTCCACATTCACGGATAACCTTCTCCAACACGCAATTAAAGAGAGCGTTACACCTGTTTTAATTCCAAACTCCGTGGAAAATTGACTCATGAATTTTACTTTAGAGCGGATGAGATTTAGGGTCTGTTTGAAAATTTTTGTCCTTTTATCAACCACTCCAAATTCATTCAAGAAGTAAGTTAATACTTCGGGGTCGACTTAATCGTACGCTTTCTGGAAATTTACAAAAATGACTACCAGATCTTTCTGAAGTGTAATTTTCCATGACACTTTTCAAACTCCATATCTGCTCGACGTCGTGATTCTCCTTTTCAGAAACCACGTTGGTATTCACTAAGCTGGTGATCTATTTGCTCCACTAGTCTGGTCTGAAGGGATTTTGAGAGTATCTTATATGCTATATGTAAAATAGAGTTGCCACGGTAATTGTTGACATCTTTTTTTTCACCTTTCATGTGTAATGAGTTTACTCGATACCATTTTGTGGATATTATATATGTGTTTATTGAGTTTTTTAAAATTATCGGTGAATCAGTGCCATTTTCCACTCATCAGGGATCTTTACAGTCTCCCAAATCTTTACTAATTCAAAGGACTAATGCCTGGATGGATATTTATCCACCAATTTTCAGTATCACCGCTGTGATTGAATCTTATCCTGCAGCTTTGCTGTTCATCGGTTCCATGGCTATCTTCCAAATTTCATCTTTGTTTGGTAGGACTGCATCTTTGTTTCTTTGTTCTGGAAGAATTTTTGGCCATTTATCCGTGGGTTCATCACAGTTCAACAGTTCATCAAAATAGCTTTGCTAGGATCGCACAGTTTTCTTTATTGCTCACAGCCAATTCCCCATCCTTTCTCCGAAAGTTTAGGCTTTGTACCTGTTACCTCGTAAGTGCTGCTTGAAGGTTTTAGAAAAGTTCCTCCTGTTGCCTTTCTTAAATTCCGATTCAACGCCTCGTATTCCTTTCATTAATTTGTTTATTATTATTAATACTAGTACATAAATATTCAGTAAAGATTACAGTATGCGCCGCATGAGTAATTAACTTCACTTGACGAAAATGTCCCTTTACAGTCTCCCAAATCTTCAGTAATTCAAAGCACGTTCATAAAGTGAATAACAGTTATAAACTCAGTGGGACGCAATACGCATTCGTCGAACATATTCATCAGTAGATTTTACTATGACAAGATAATTAACTGAAATGTCCGTAATTTGGGTGCCACAGTTCACTGAAATGGATCCCTTGTGTTTAGACAGAGCATAATTTTCTCTTCTCTCGCAGGGCGTTTATATAAGTTTGTGTAACGGTCCATCCGCTACGGGTCTAATCTAACCCTCTGAAAACGATTAAACATGTGGTTCTCGAATAAGTTCTGCACAGTAATTTAAAATTAACTACTATAAAAATAATCCATCCATCAGCACTTCATCTACACCCATTAGATATAAAATAGGATCACGCTCAATAAACATGTTCAAATGATGGAAGATTCTCCCATAAAACAACGAAATGTTCTTGAAATAAAAGCATTTGGAAAATATAGTGATAAATGATTTACCATTTGTAGCGAGTCCGCCAAAATTAAAATACACATATGTGATGCACTTCACTTGTTTTGTGTACAAAGACAAGTTTCAGAATTTCACAATCGATACACGGTAAGCTGAGTCGAATTAATTCTCTTAATAATGTCCCCTTTTTATATTCATTGATCTTATCACTTGGTTTAGTTATACATTCACTTGAGCAAACACATGCCGTTTATGCCTTGGAATCTTGCCATAGATTATCAAGGTCACGTAGTTATCGCTATACATAGGGTAACCTGTTATATACCTATGTAAGACTGCTGTAGACATCACCGAAAGAGTGCGTATGATTTCCTGCAACAAGGCAGACGACTCAGTACAGATAGCACTAGGCTACCATTTATATAGCATGGAAAAACGACAATTCACAGACTATCAGTAATAGAACGCTGGGCCGCGTCTATCCACACCTTATATTCTGTAAGCTTCCTCCTTCAACAAATAATTATGTATCAAAATTTTGGTGTGGATATCCAATCCGGAGAGAGATTTACCGCACTTAGTATCAAAAGTAATCGTCCCTCGGAGCCGCACCTTGAACTAAAATAATTTGGTCCGTAGCTCCCATTTTGACGTCATCCTTCTGGTTGAGATATTGATGTAGTTGTGAGTCATAAAGTTTCCAATGTTATCAACAGCTCTATTTCCAATACTGCACAAAATAAATGATGTGCAGGGCACAATATGGAGACCTTCCAGCCTCCACACTTTACAATATAACTAAATAAATACACACATAAACATAATCATCATGCTTGGTGTAGTTCCGCAAGAATCTTCACTCTATCTTCGGGCATCAGTTGGATGAATGTCGCAGATTCTCAGATTCTCAGACCCTTGTTTATAGTGTCCTGCTATCATTGAATGGGTTTGCCACGTGTTTGTCATCCGCCGACGGCAAGGTGATAGGGTGTATTGGCAATTCTTCTAGGTGCTGCCCGTAAGACGTGGCCAAACCATCTCAGTCGCTTCTCGCATTTTATCTTGATACCAAACTACTGCCTGAAATTGTTGTTTTGTGTGTGATCCTAGAGAGAGACACACATCCATTGCCAAAGAAGCGTGTGCATTTCTATTACATAAACTCGACTTTCATTACTTTTGGGTTTCGGGCCAGAATTCCGTCCCATATAACGCCACTGGACGTACAATAGTTCTGTACATCTGTGACTTAAGTGAATTTACATTTAGCGGTCACACAAAGTACTTGTGACTTCCGTCCACATTGACCATGTTGCTCTGACTCACCCTCTGACATCACAGTTGATTCCACCCTCGCCACGCAGGTATCTGAACAAGTTACCTTGAATAGAACCATCAGCCGGACTTGTTTCCAAACACTCAATTTTCGCAGTGTTAAGACGAAGCGCAAACTGTGAAAGGCGATCGGCCAACGTCTGTACTTGCCACTGCAGTTCTTCCTTAGTTGTAAGTGCAAATATATGACGTCATCAGCATGTAGCAATGTCCATGGGCATCACAAATTAACATAATCTCTGTTTTTATCTGTATATTTTTCAGAATTAAAAAGTGATATTTTTTCATTGGTCGTGTCCACGGTAAAAAGGAAATGCAATTTTTAATTTTCCATCAAATCTGTCTGTCTGTCTGTCTGTCTGTCTGTCTGTCTGTCTGTCTGTCTGTCTGTCTGTCTGTCTGTCTGTCTGTATATATGTGTGTAAGTATGAATGAGCATCACTTAAAAATGGCTCAGCAGAATTGAATGCAAGTCGGGGAATAACATACTATAAACTGAACTATAAAAATAATGTTTATTCTCGCTGGGTGAAATGTTAGTTTATGGCAAGGACTAAAATTTAATTCTCAAATATCCATGTTATTACTGATCCTATCGATAAATAATGCATACGAAAGTTATAGAGAATACAATTTCCGATCATTTATGTCTGATACTGCTTTACCGTACCGAATGTGGTAATGGAGAGATTTATGAATTTAGACTTTATTTACAAGTTGCTTTACGTCGCACCCACACAGATAGGTCTTATGGCGACAGTGGGATAGGAAAAGCCTAGGAATGGGAAGAAAGCGGCCATGGCCTCAATTAAGATATAGCCCCAGCATTTGCCTGGTGTGAAAATGGGAAACCACGGAAAGCCATCTTTAGGGCTGCGGACTGTGGAGTTCGAACCCACTCTCTCCCGAATGAAAGCTAACAACAGTGCCCCCCAAACCGCACGGCCAACTCGCTCGGTAGACTAATTTTGCTTAGTCCATCAAACACAGAGCATTGCTAACATGGAAATATTGGTACTAGTCTCTAAGAACGCTTGGTGCCCTGACCGTTCTTGACCTCTTGTCTGAGTTTCACAGTATCAGCTGCTGCCTGCTGGCGAATTGAAGGTGGATATATGTCACACGTGTGGTATAGAGTTTCGACTTTTGTTGGTTTGAGACATCCAGAACTTTCTTTAACAGAGCGGCTAAGTTTCTCGACACAGAGCATGCTCACGCCTCTTGAAATGAGTGATTTCTCTAAAAATCTGGCATTTCCAAGGCAAAATGAATAAGCTTTCATTGCGATGTCACTTAAATGAAATAATAAACAAATAAATACGTACGTCACATATGCCACGTGGTCTGTCAACGCCATACTTTCTACTAACAAGTGTCCCGCATGCACTAATGATTAATGGGATGTCTAATAACTGATTTTCACAGGATACTGTTTGAAGGTAGGTTACGTCAGAAAATGAAGGGGTAACAACCGGACGGCCGCTCGCTTCATGTTCCCCAGCGTTACTCGCCAAATGCGCCCCCCTTGAGTTAGTAAGCCCCATTTCCGAACACTCGGTAGTAGGCTGGTATCTGGTATAGTAGCACTAAAGCTGCTGTCAACATATCGACAATGGCTGGTGTGTTTAGCAACGACCAATACGTAGGCATAATGCTAATGTATGGAGAATCTGGTCGGAATGCTTCCGAAGCTCGCAGGGAGCATGAGCAGGAGTTTCCAAATAGCCGCCTGCCTTCTAAACACGTATTTCACCGAACATAATTGCAGTTAAGAGCCTGTGGATAGTTCAAGGCACATACCACATACAAGAAACTTTTTGAGAGAGTGGAATGTGTGCACGCGCATAAATGAATGTGTTATTAACGTTTATTTTCTGCATATTAGGCTTATTTATAAACTGCACCATGCTGCAGAACGTGTGTAGTGAAACATCTGTTATTATTGTTTCACAGCCGCAAAATAGCACGTTGTAGCGCTCCTTTAGAAATCAGTGATCATTCATCCCATTCATCATTAGTGCATGAGGTACCAGAAGGTACAGGACTAGAGGGCCAACTAGTACATCTCCGTGATAGACTCATACTCCTTTCATTGTTCAGTCCGGCTCTTCGGCTGAATGTTGAAGATTTGAGGTCTTCGGTTTGGAGGGTTTAGGTACCACTCCCAGCCTCTCCGGAGATTTTAATCGCGTCTGGTGAATTTCCTTGACTGAGGGACAAGGGTTCGTATTTGTCCCAACACTTCACACCACATCACCAACTACCGAAGAGATACGCAACAGTGAACACACCCTTCCACATAGGGCTGGCGTCAGAGTCTTAGAACAGGGGCCAAGTCCACATACGTGACACAGTTCGCACCTGCAACTCCACCGTGGTGTGTTGGAAAACCGCAGAAGTAGAAGAAGAAGAAGAAGAACGACAAGCCTCAATGATTTATGTATGTTGTGTATTCAGACATAAGGTGGATTGACAACAGCTCCACCATCAGCCATACAAGGAGGCATCCTTGAAGTTGTATAGTAAGAAAGTAAGGAGTGAGGTAGTTCCCCCTTTTCATTACGCAGGGAGAAAGAAATTGCTATTACATATCAGTCTGGCAACCTCACTGAAATGTACCTGCCAATCGACCTCTTGAGCAACATTTTCACACCAGTCATAACGGGGATTTTTCTGCATCAGGAATGGCATTAACAGCATCACTCACACCTTAGTCACTTTTATATTATCAAAGCCAAGGATGAGACTAAAAGTATTCAATGGAAAAAAAGGTCTAGCCCACACTAGTAAACATAGTCCACTGTAAACACTAGATACCCCCCGTAAACAAAAATATGTGATTTAACTGAGTGCTACCTTCTATTTGCAACGACCTAAATGTGTGATTTAACTAAGCACACTTTTCTATTTGCAACGAGTTAAATCTGTGATTTGATTAAGCACGCTCTTCCATTTTAACGGACCTAAATATGTGATTTTACTGTCCGGCTCCATGGCTAAATGGTTAGCGTGCTGGCCTTTGGCCACAGGGGTCCCGGGTTCGATTCCCGATAGGGTCGGGTGTTTTAACCATCAATGGTTAATTTCGCTGGCACGAGGACTGGGTGTATGTGTCGTCTTCATCATCATTTCATCTTCATCCCGACGCGCAGGTCGCCTACGGGAGTCAAATCAAAAGACCTGCACTTGGCGAGCCGAACATGTCCTCGGACACTCCCGGCACTAAACGCCATACGCCATTTCATTTTTTTTGTGATTTTACTATTTACTATTTACAACGAGCTAAATATGTGATTTTACTAAGCATTCTCTTCTATTTTCAACGACCTAAATATGTGATTTGACTAAGCACTCTCTTCTATTTTCAACGACCTAAATATGTGATTTGACTAAGCACTCTCTTCTATTTTCAACGACCTAAATATGTGATTTGACTAAGCACTCTCTTCTATTTTCAACGACCTAAATATGTGATTTGACTAAGCGCTCTCTTCTATTTTCAACGACCTAAATATGTGATTTGACTAAGCGCTCTCTTCTATTTTCAACGACCTAAATATGTGATTTGACTAAGCACTCTCTTCTATTTTCAACGACCTAAATATGTGATTTGACTAAGCACTCTCTTCTATTTTCAACGACCTAAATATGTGATTTGACTAAGCGCTCTCTTCTATTTTCAACGACCTAAATATGTGATTTGACTAAGCACTCTCTTCTATTTTCAACGACCTAAATATGTGAATTGACTAAGCGCTCTCTTCTATTTTCAACGAACTAAATCTGTTATTAGACTAAGCACCCTCTTCTATTTGCAACGAGCTAAATCTGTGGTTTAACTAAGCACTATCTTCTATTTTCAACGACCTAAATCTGTGATTTGACTAAGCACTCTGTACTATTTGCAACGATCTAAATCTGTGATTAGACTAAGCAATCTCTTCTATTTGCAACGAGCTAAATCTGTGGTTTAACTAAGCACTCTCTTCTGTTTTCAACGACCTAAATCTGTGATTTGACTAAGCACTCTGTACTATTTGCAACGATCTAAATCTGTGATTAGACTAAGCAATCTCTTCTATTTGCAACGAGCTAAATCTGTGGTTTAACTAAGCACTCTCTTCTGTTTTCAACGACCTAAATCTGTGATTTGACTAAACACTCTTCTATTTGCAACTAGCTAAATCTAAGATTTAACTAAGCACTCTCTTCTATTTGCAACGAGCTAAATCTGTGGTTTAACTAAGCACTCTCTTCTATTTGTAACGAGATAAATCTGTTATTTAACTAAGCACTCTCTTCTGTTTTCAACGACCTAGATCTGTGATTTGACTAAGCACAATTTTCTATTTGCTACGAGCTAAATCTGTGATTTGACTAAGCACTCTCTTCTATTTTCAACGAGCTAAATCTGTGATTTGACTAAGCACTATTTTCTATTTACAACGAGCTAAATCTGTAATTTAACTAAGCTCTCTCCTCTATTTGGAACCAACTCTGTGGCCTCGTTTAGTTTTATATATTTTATCAGTAAATCATTAAAAACTGTACCCAACCTTTATCGGCTTGTTCCCCTCTTCTTCTCTGGCCGAGACCATAAGTCTCCTACGTAACCTATCCTTTTGCATTCGCTGCACATGACCGCAGCATACGGCTTCTTCCATCGAGTTTATTTCCAACTTAAAGTTTATCTGTACATACCGAGTACCCTTCTACTATTTTTTCGCCTGATTGTTCAAGCAATAATTCTTGATACTTTCATGTGTGTTAATTCAAACTTATGAAAAAAGTGCCCTGATTTCACCCAGCTCAGCTTTAAATCCCGTAGAACAAGTTGGATTGTAAACAGACCGATTTAAAGATTATTTTAACCCGAGACTGTTGATTTCCTTTTTGCAGAATACCGCTGATTGCAACAGCTGCTGTATCTTGATTCACTTTCACATATCATTTAAACAAATGTCAGTCTTGTACATGAATCTTCTCTCAATAGGTAGCTAACCTAATCCCATTGCACTACAGCCCTGAAGGGCCTTGGCCTACCAAGCGGCCTGCAGATTACGAGGTGTCGTGTGGTCAGCACGTCGAATCCTCTCGGCCGTTATTCTTGACTTTCTAGACCAGGAATAGGTAGCTGCTTGTCTATAATTATGTACAAGGAATCCTATCCACGGATCAAAAGCCAGGATTCTGTCTTGGTAAAGTTGATGACGACACTCTAATCTTAAGATTCAAGAATGTGCTTTGCTATCGGCAAAAAAAGATGGACATCTCGCATACTTCACTTTCTGTGTCAATCATGTGGACACAATTTGTAAACGTTCGCTTTCGTTTTCATCAAACTTTCTTACACACAAGACAAGGTACACGACTGGTTAGGGCTGCAGAGAGAGTGCAAGGGATAATATTCTTCCTTCCTGGCTTTGCCTGGGATCGGCACTTATGCTGATTAAGCACTGTTTTATGGCTAGTGCCGGATATAGAGCAATTGTACAAACGTGGCTAGAACCCCCGGCCCGGATGGGAATAGAACCTGGGCCCCTGTAAACAGAAGACCACAGCGTTGACACAATTGTCAATAAATGATAGAGTTGAAGTAAATTAATTTTAATGGTATTTAGAAATATGGTATTTCACTAACGATTACGGTATGTGTGTACTATTTACATCACGGTATAACGGTGATGTATAATATGGTTTGGCATAATAGCAAACTTCATGGCCTGAGCCCCGCCATATGAGAAAGGCAATAAACTAAACTGGCTGTTCAGCGCAGACCGGAGTATCGTTGGATAATCAATAAAGTGTTATGAGTAACATCAGACACACATCATTATACTCGTACATTGTTATATTTTTCAGCGCTCAGTCTGCAAGCCTCTATAAGTAAATACAGTGCCTCTATAGTTGAGGCGTCTAGTATCAAAACCGGCCAAGTCACTCAAGGCATATTTTTCAATATGGACGAAAAACCTGTAGAGACAAAGCAATGATGGTCAGAAAAGATTTTTTTCACAGTTATATCCTTAATGGTTTAATATTTAAGTTCCGTTGTTTTGAGAAATCTAACTCAAAATTAACCCATCTTTTTTGTTAATTTAAATTTTGACTTGGCCGTTTTTGTTGCAATTTTGTACAATTTCACAAGGTATGAAAGTAAATCTTTCAGTTCACCACTCGGAACAATATCCACGTTACAGCACACAATAATGACAAAATACGAGCACACCGGAAATAGGATTGCTTTGGCGCCAATAACGGTAAGAAGCCCGCGAATACGTAAATCAGTGTTGCAAACGAACAAAAAACAAAATATTATGACTTCAAAGAATATACATTACGAGGAACGATTTTGCCTACTGATATTATCACATTGTTGCTTAATGTAACAACACAAGGTTCCAGACAATAATGCTACATCATAAAGATTGTCGCTCGTTCCTTGACTTGGCCGGTTTTGAATTCACTGGCTGCATGACTTGGCCGATTCTGTTGCACGACCGAGAATTCAGTGCTCTATAACATGAAGACATGGACGATTTTAAAGCATATTCTTGTTTCACCTGATAGTGCTATACTTCTACTTCAAATTTATAACCTTAACTCATTTTCGTAAATTTTGTGACTTGGCCGGTTTTGATACTAGACGCCTCAGTTGGCTTTGCAGACTCGTTTGGTTCTACATCTCCTACTTTTAAATAATAATTGAGAACTGTGTCCAACCAGTGTCGCCTGTGGAGCTTTTACAAATAGGAAAGATCATAATTCGAAAATATGGGGGAAATGGAAGTTTATAGAACGAGGAAAATGAGACTGGAATAATTTATCAAAAGAAATGCTGGATACATTTCCTAGTTTATTGAGAACATGTAAGTAAAGGCCAGACAAACAAGTGAATCCGCCACCTGGGCAGATCAGTACTGATTGATTGATTGATTGATTGATTGATTGATTGATTGATTGATTGATTGATTGATTGATTGATTGATTGATTGATTGATTGATTGATTGATTGATTGATTGATTGATTGATTGATTGATTGATTGATTGATTGATTGATTGATTGATTGATTGATTGATTGATTGATTGATTGATTGATTGATTGATTCCATGAGCCGAGGATGTTTAGCTCACCTTCTAAGAGAGTTTTAACGGTGAAAATGGCTGAATGTTTGGACCTCAGTCTACTTCGCAACACTAACGGTATGTCATTTCATACTGGAAGATACTGTATCCTCTGATATTTTTAGAGAAGAATCTTCCAAGGAGGCATAATTTACAAGCGGTCCGTAAATCGTCGTTGGACCTTGAAGTACCGCAACATGACAGTTTTGAGGGAATAAATACTGACCCGCAGAACATGTATCACTTAGGACGAACATGCAATATTGAATCTTAGATGACAGAACGTTTCTAGTCAAGAGTTCTAAGGTGAAATATTATCACATGGCCGTTTTTCTAAGCTCTGTCACAGAAGGAGACTAAAGCGCAAATTCGACAACGACTTGGGGGCGTAGCTTAGCCTGGCATTGTTTCAGCTTACTAGTATCAGAGTCCTCACTTTCAACTTTCCTATTGGACCTCCTTGGTCAATTGCGATTCCCTTCCAATCCCGCCGGTATTAGGTTTGCAGATCCTAGGGTGTCTCCCATTTTTACCCCCTTCCAGCCCCTTCTCCTTCTTTTGCTGATAACATAAGTCTTTGAAATGTCATATGTTTTGCATTGTTACCTCTGATTAGAGTTAAGAAAGTATGATTGCCTCTTAAACAATAATCAACTCCACATTTCTTTTTTCGCGCGCCTATAGTCCTGTCCTTTCCTTAGCCACTGCCGTCATCTTTCGAAACATGAATTCTACCGTCTTATTAGAGTGAAGGATGGAACGTTGTCTAGTTCTATTTCCCCTTAAAACAATAGTTGCTACAGAACCATCCGTGCATTCGATAATTGGTCGGTTCAAACCTAACCGTCAGACGCCCTGAAAATACTTTTCCATGTCTTCCTATTTGCACCCCTAAAGAAGAACACGGTCGATACCTTCCCGAACCTAGTCCTTTCCTATCTCTCCCTGAACAAGCATCTAACCCAATTACAGCACCATATTTGCTGATGCGAAAACGAAAATTCACCGAAATCCATACATAATGGTGCTTATCTGTCCACAAAGCAAATTTACAGAAATGCGATGCGTAAAACATAAGCAGGGTCCATAGATATACTGAAAATATATACGGGATACTTTCGGTTTGATAGGCTGATAGAGTTTTAACATTTATTTTATTTAAAAAATCATCATCAAAGGGAAAAAAACACAAACCGTAACTTCGAAACTTACTGAACACAGAACTAAATCAGTAATCACTTAACATTCAACATTCACATAACTTTCACAGTTTCTATACTTAACCTAATATTTTAGTTAATACACACGTAGTTCATCCAGGAAATTGTACTAGAAATCAGGAATGCAGCAGAAGAAATATAAAAGTTTCCTTATATTTAATAATTCATTCACTCCACCATTTCTGAACAAATCAAACCATATTTCTCCTGTAGTGTTCTTTTTGTTCCTCCTTTCAAAGATCATCATCTCATCAAATAGAGAATTTCGTTTTACAGCAGAGCAGTCTTTCAGCCAATAAACTATGACCAGCTGCTATGAAGTCCGCTAGGTGCCACTGCCAAATGACAGTATTATCAACTGGTAAGAAGTTGTTATGAACAATATATCGATTTCTGTTTCTCATTTCTGTGCTATTCCTTACGTTAATTTTGCAGGGCATATGACGCAAGCTTGAAATACGGGACGTATACGAACCCTAGAAGGCAGCTTGGTCCTTGATTCAGTAGTTTATATATTTTATATCAATAAGCTACAGAACGGATGGCTGGGAGGTGTGACCGGTGGTTTTAAAATGATCTGGTAAGACGCTCCCCAACGAACGAAACGAGTTTCATCCTTACTGTGTGGTCATGACATGAATTATTAGTAGGTTATTGAAGAGCTGGCATCAATTCTGGGTAAGTGATGCCGATTTCTCCGCCGTTAATTCTGCGATATTAATTATTACATGAAAACTGTCCTCATTTTCTGTGATGACACTCCTTTCAACATAATTCACAATATTCATACTATTGTTTGCTGTTGTAGAAATCGTTTAGGTATCTACTTACAGATTCATAACTTATTGTGTCATGGCCAACAGAATCCGTCTTTCAACGAGAAGAAAGGAGGGTACCTCTTAAGAGACCTAATTTAACACCATAGGTGTCAATTATGGTGATTTATCACATAATTTTTTTGTCTATAATTTTATTCAAAGTCATGCAGACTCTTCTTCATACAGTATTAGGAAATTTTAAAACTTCGATCCCACAGCAGGTCTACAGCTCTTAAGAGAAATATTAGTTATAGTTACTGGTGGTGATTATTATTTGAAGTGGAAACAGAGTTGTTCATCCATCCTCTCTTAGCACTGATTGGAAGGAAACGGAGGATATGGCCATGATTATTGTTGGAAAAAAACAGCAATCCTGTATCAATACTAATGAGAGGAAAAAAGAAAGTTCTTCGGCATTTGGAAGGAAGAATCAAGATATCAGTATAAAGAGGGAAAGACCACAAAAGACATGGAATAAAATACACCCCGGGACTTGTAAAATAATATAGTCGCATTTTACTGCATGATAAGATAGGATAAGAAGTTGTATTTATTCTGGCAAAGTTATGTATGTACTCTCTTCCTAACACTTAACTAGTTTTAACCTAAAACTTAATAACTTAATAACAACTACTTTTAAATCATGTAAAAATCTATGTATTAGATGAGTTTACTAAAACAGTTTTGAAAAATCTGTCCGTCCATTCTACTGGACCGATTTCCTTCATTTTTGTACTAATCTCTCCGGAATTACCTTCCGGTGAATTATAAGACTTGATAAGTCTCCAAGTACAGCCAACCTGGAGTAATCAAAAATCAAGTCGCTAAATGGTCACTCCAATAACTGCAGGCGAGCTTACCCTCACCCGCAAAACATTCTCTACTTATCAGGTTGTTAAGCGACAACACTTTCATTAATATTCTGATATATTTGATTTTCATCCTAAGTAACGTGATTGCATGCAGCCATGTTTGATTACTACCTGTCAAGCCAGAGATTATACACTTCCTCCGATCAGGGAAGAATACTATACCCTGCTAGATACTCTTTGATTATCTAAACTTTCTCTCCCTCCAAATATATTCAACAGATGGCAGAGCGTTCATAATAATAATAACATACATGCTGTTAATAGAAAAAAAGTCTACGTACAAACAGACCTCATCACGACATACGCCTTAGACCTTATCTGGGAATTCCTGCCGAAAGATAACCTACCTACACTAGAAAGAGTGAAGGCCATGTATCTGAAAAAACACGCACCCTCGAGACTAACCTATGGACTCACAACACAACCGTTTTATGTAGAAGAACTTCGATTAAAAATACCATTGCCTCCTATGACACAATACTAAGCTTTACATCAAGAACTGCGGGATAAACAAGCGAATATATGGATAGATTTTTACCACCGGGCAAGTTGGCCGTGCAGTTAGGGACACGCAACTGTGGGCTTGCATCTGAGAGAGAATGGGTTCGAACCCCACTGTCGGCAGCACTGAAGGTGGTTTTCCTTGTTTTTCCACTTTCACACCAGGCGAATGCTGGGGGTGTACCTTAATTAAGGCCACGGCCGCTTCCTTGCCACTGCTAGCCATTTGCTATCCCATCGTCGTCGTAAGACTTATCTGTGTCGGTGCGACGTAAAGCAAACAATTAAAAAAACGTTTACTGTACTAAACAGACGGCAGGCAAAACGACACGACTACGATGGGCACATCAAGACGTGTTATATGACCTATTTATAAGGAAAGCTGCGAAGTAGTACGCACCCTCTGGTGATGATAAAAAACAAAGTGATTACAAACATAAAAAACACTCCAACATTTTTGACAACACATATTGATCAACTAGAAAAAGTAAAGAAATTCAAATACCTGGGAGAAATCATTCAAGAATATGGTTAAACAAGTTTGCTGTAGAAGAAAGGTTACACAAGATGGAAAGAGCTTTTGGCATCATTAAAAATGTCCACAACAAGAAATGCTCAGTCTAACATCTTAAAATAACGCACTGCAATACAATGGTGAAACCAGAATGTCTTTACGTGAGTGTCTAGTTTTGAACTATATTTTAGACTACGGAGACGACCCTATCCTTTGTTTCCGATTGGGGAAATTTTAACAATAATGGCTGGCTGTATTTTCTACTGCCATTCACAATCGAGTTTGGGAGTTTCTATAATAACCGTAGGCTCACATGCCAACTGCCATTCGCAATAGAGATGGATAGTTTTGATTATAATGACAGGCCCCCTTTCCTAATGCCAGTCAAAATAGAGTTGGATAGATTTGATTATATTTGAGAAATGCAGCGCTATCTAAAGTATAAAGAATCGAGATACGACAAAATGGCATAGGACCAAAGTTGAAGATATCTCCAAATTGAGCAGCAATTGTGTAATTTGTTTGTGTAATGACTTACCGTTCGGAAAGCAATTACCACGAAAAGAAAATCTGCACCGTCATTGAAATTGCCTCCAAATTTCGATATTTTCCATGGCCTAAAAGTAATAAATTTGAACAGCCTAGAATTTTCAGACAAAGGAAGGGGTGTCCAGTGACCAAGCAAAATTATGTACATAACAAAAGTTGTTTGTAAGAAGCGACATTTCACATATAGTCCACGGATTTTACAGAAAATAAATAGTAAAAGAGAACATGGAAGAAAACTGTTGTGGTTTCCGTATGAGCCCCAGGCTGTTCAGTGTTTTTTTTAAGTCATGTGCTTAACTAAACCTTTCCATGGATGTGCATACTCTGTATATGAAGTTTTGGCGAGTTCTATCCAGCCGTTTCTCCGTGATGGTGGAACAGACGGACAAACAGACACAAAAGCTAAAAACCATTGGTACGGTTTGAGTTGACCTAAATCGGATCAATATCTGAAAAATTGGCAAAAAAGAAATTGCAAACAGCGGACCCGCTATAACTTTATTTATACTGATAAACTGGAACTACTAGAAAGAAGACTCCTGAGGAATATCTTAGGTCCAATGAAAACAACACAGTCGAAATTAAGAAGTAATAAGGGATTGTACGAGAAAATATAACAGAAACAATAAGGAGATTGCTGTTTTTTGGATATATCTATAGAATGGATGATAACAAATTGAAAAAACAGATAGGCCTATTCAAGAACCATAGGGAGAAGAGTCAACAATGAGCTGGATACATGAAGTCAAGAAAGATTTAGAAAAAAATAAGAGAAGAGGAAAAATGGGAAAGAGATTTTCAAAATATTTATAAAATAGAAGGATTCGAAGGGAAAAAATGAACAGGAAACTCGGTCCAAAGTGATCTCGAGAGAGAAGAATAAAGCTTAATGCAATTATGAAGGATTACAACGGAAGCGGAAACGACAAGGAAGGATGAATTAAAATTGGCATGTCTTCTCAAGCAGGCCTCATTCTAAAGATGACGAAGAAGAAGAAGATGATAATAACATGAAGAAAAATTTGTTAACAATAAATAGAGGCATGACTTTTTGCATTAATGATAAGCACGACAAAAATATTTTGAAGCAATTTGAGTTATGTTAATAAACCATATGATTCTGGTTAAGAAATTAGTGATTTTGTTTTTGCGAATTACAGCGAATTAAAGCGACAAGGACAGTTTAAAGTGAAATGTACTTATTTTGCGATAAGTGCGAAAAAACAGCGAAATTCGTGGAAAATAACTATCTTGAAATAGTATTCCAATATCAAGTGTGCGAAGGGAAACAGAAGACAGAATTAGAAATTCTCATTTTGACAGAAATATCTCTTCGTATTAATAATTTATAAAATCCCTACATAGGGTGAAAGGGTAATTTATGTAATCTTGATTAGGGCTATGTTATAGTTCTAGTCAAGATTAGATAGGGAATAATGAATTATTATGAATATTTTTTTCTTTGTATTTATCCATCTTTCACATAAATAATTCACGAATCTCACGAAATAAGCTTTTTATGAATCATTTTAGAAAATGATTAACGCGAAACTGAAGCGATGGGGTCAGCCCTTCTTCGCTTAATAACGCGAAAAATTGTTTCTTTTTCGCGGAATAGAACATAAATTAATGCGAAAAAACTCATGCCCCTAACAATAAGTAAAGTAATACTCTGACATAATAATCTTACGTAGTAAAGTTAAGAAACAATCGTAACATATATGCAAAACGCACACTGTACGCCCATATGAACATGAAGTTCCAGTCGACTTAAATGTCAGTAATGTTAAAATAAATTAATCTACCAGTGCTAGCTTCAAGAATTGAATAAACTTGTAAATAAGATACCGAAATATCGCCTCCACTGTAGAAGTGCGGAAGAGGCGGAAAATTATCTATGAAAAAGAGAAGGAAATAATGATAAGGCAGAATAGTTTTGAGTTTATAAATATATGATTCATTCGTGATTTTCTAGTGTTTATACACGGGCATGTTTTATTAAAGCAGAGTTGCTCGACATGCTCCTGACCTCCTCTGGTAGGAGGTTCCAATTTCGGGCTGCCATAACTGCTAGTTGCTTTTACGTCGCATCGACACAGACAGGTCTCATTGCGACGATGGGACAGGGAAGGGCTAGGTGTGGGAAGGAAGCTCCCGTCGCCTTAATTAAGGTACAGCCCCAGCATTTGCCTGGTGTAAAAATGGGAAACCACGGAAAACCATTTTCAGGGCTGCCGACAGTGGGGTTCGAACCTACAATCTCGGTAGGCTGCCATAACGGTGAATGATTTAGCATGGTTTGTCGGTCTGTGTACGTGGAGGGAAAAAGTCAAAATGATGTAGGAAGGGGTATTTTAGTTGTGGTCTGTGAAGAGGAATTTGATGCGGTCACGGTGATAGGCTACTTGAGAAATTTTGTACGCAAAAAGAAAAGAGTGTGAAGTGTATGCTGTTCTTGCTATTGAAGTAATCCGAGCAGCGTTGACGACGCACAGTGTATTAATTTGGCAATCTAGGTGGAACAAATTCAATTTTCCAACAACCTGTTGCATGTTATATCCTGAGAGTAAAATGTCCAGTGTGTCTGAGAACAGAGGTCTACTGCCCAGAAGGTCAGAGAGGTTGCGAAGCTGAACGCCTGAACTCGCTGCAACTTGCAGAGACCATGTACCCCTCTGTCAGTGCACGTCGTTCGTGGGGACTGTGTTTGTGTGTCGTCAGTATCATTTTGAGCGTAGTTTAACTAATGAACGTTATATACACAGGTTTTAGTTATATCTGATGTGTCTGATGTTTAAAAATTAATTCCTGTCGACATGTAGAGGTATTTTGAAAAGATACGTAATTTTCATTTAACTTGTTAGTTTTGAAGTTCATCTAAGGTTAGAAAATAGTATTTAACCTCATTTAACGTTGCAATTTTATAGAGATTAAATCCAGTATCTTTCATTTCCCAAATAAAAGAATAGTATTGCGCAAAGATGCGCCATAATTTGTTTTCCCCGATTTTAGGTTATGGCGTCCTCAGTAGCTCGTAAGGCACTTTTTGTGGTGTGGCTCGAAAGCTATAGTAGATTGTCTTTATATTTTATTACTGCTATTGTATTTTTCCAAAACTGTAGGTAAATGTACAACATATCTCGTTTGTATTTTCGTTAATCGCTACCTGCAGTTTTTTCGTAGCTGAGAATGCAGTTTAATGCTTTAAATAAAATAAATTTTGTATATTTGCCCCAAATTATAATCGAGGTAGAACATTGGCGTAGTTCATTCGAGATTTAAACTATACCGAAATACGGGACAATTGACGTCATTGATAGGAACTGTTCGGAGACGGAACATTTAGCACGAATACGCAATTACAAAATCCGCGACATCTGGTAAACCTACCATAACTTGAGATGATTGTTGACAAAGTAACTTTGGGTAGGGGAGATGAAACCAAACAACCTGCTTTAAAAGGACCGGGTGAGTTGGCCGTGCGGTTACGGCCGCGCAGTTGTGAGGTTGCATGCTGGATATAGTCGGTTCGAATCGCACTGTCGGCAGCCTGAGGATGGTTTTCCGTGGTTTCCTATTTTCACACCAGGCAAATGCTGGGGCTGTACCTTAATTTCGGACGATTCCTTTCCACTCCTAGCCCTTTCCTATCCTATCGTCGCCTTAAGCACTATCTGTGTCGGTGCGACGTATTCCGATAACAACAAGAAGTTAGAGCTCGCAAGAGCACAGCATTCCATGTTCAAAGATCCAGAACATCACATAATTTGAATTCATAATTTATAAGAAGGCTGCGTTTTTTCATAATATTTGCTGCAGGAATAGATTTATTTTTAGAACCACACACTGTCATTAATAGACATTTAAAGGCCTGCGCTTCTAATTAATAAACTTAGATGTTAGAATTTTTTTTGATAACCGGTGCTCCAGAAGGTTTTCAATTGTAGTGACTTATTTAGTTATAAAACTGTTTTAATTGTTGCATTTTCATAGTAAATTATATAAATATACTTGATGAAATCGAAATCGAATTTCAACCTATTAGGTCGTGTTACGTACATTTGATACGTGTTGAAGAAATATTAAGTACAGAACAAAAATGACCAACCGAACACCAGTGGGATCCAAATACACAACCTCCCGATGTACTTTAGATCGTTATTTTCTCCGTGTTTGCATTTTCTTCTTCTTTCTTGTCTGTACTTTCATTATTTTTATTTTGCATTTATATTTACTTATATAATTATAAGTATTGTTGTGTTAATGGGGTAATACTATATATTGGGACTATCGCCTGTGTACTTTCAAAGACACAAATAAATAAATATATAAATAAATAGGTATGAAATCAATAACTGATCTGCATATACGGCTGTCGCCCGAGTGGCAGACTCCTTATCAGTTGTTTACCTAGAATTATCTTAAATAATTTCAAAGAAGTTGGAAATTCATCGAACACTTCCTTCTTAAATTATTCCAATCCCGAATACCTCTTCTTATAGTATTAAATAAAGCAAGAAATTCGACATTATATAAGAAAAGGAATACATGTTCCATAGAACAGTCATCACTTTTTATGCGTCACAAAACCTTCACGCCCTTATAGGTTGTAACAAGACTGATTCAAGATAAGTGTGTTACTCTTAGATAACGAGCAACGGAAGTTGTGTGTTACAACTATTTAGATCTTTCCCTACTTTGTCTAAAAAAAGAACACATTATACGGGACTGAGAAGAAGAAACACGAAAAATTCTTAGAGATGTTCTGTTATGTAAATATTTCCATACACACAAAGCATTTTGTTGACTTGCAAAGAATTTTAAGTGTTACAGGAAGAAATGTGCAATATTAGACCTGTTTATCATAATGAAAGCGCATAAAAGAAGCCTTCTGCATGACAGGTAGTTTTGCGCTGCTGTGACCCACTAATGTAGGGTACAGTAACTGAAACAAAACAAAACGCAGAACATAGACATTATAATAATTTATATCTTCATTTTGTGGCTTTAGGAATATTAAACTAACCGTACATAATCGTAAGAGTTGATAAGGGAATAAATATTATGTATAGTACCTAATGGAGTCACACGAGGAAGAACGGGCTGCGTGGGTCGTCTCTGATGCAGTGTTCCAACACTTACACTGGGTTCCGGGCTTGAATGTCGCCGACTTTGAGTAGCATTTCCACTAGGTGCGGCGCGTGGCATCAAGAGCGCCATCGGATCATGTATCTCCGGAGAATTCCGCGTAAATTGACCTGCGCATGTGGTGGTGAAGGAAGAAATGGACACACAAGATTGAAATATATTTGCCTTATTAACCACAGCACACGTGGTTCATTTACAAAAATGTAGCTGAACTGCTGTCTGCCAGATACAGTTCCCGACTCAAGATCGCAGCTTTGATTTCCACTAAGGTTACGGATTTTTGATGAAAGGATAAAATACAGTATTTCTACTCCGTGGTATAAATAGAGGCAACTTAAAGGCAAAATAAACTGAGGCTTAGAAACCACGTAGAGAAGTAGTGATTCCCTGCTAGGTAGCAACACAATCAGGGAAACGAAACTAGTACACAGGTGCCCTAAATTCAATAATAATAATAATAATAATAATAATAATAATAATAATAATAATAATAATAATAATAATAATAATAATAATAGCACGAGCGTTGAGGCTTTCGTTTCTGAGGGTGCCGGGTTCGATTCCCTGTCGGGCTGGGCAGGGTACTTTAATCGCGTCTGATTAATTATTCTGGCCCGGAAAATGGCTGTTTGTGTTTGTCCCAACACTCTCCTCTTCATATTCAGACAACACAACACACTAAGCGATGTACCGCCACAGAAATCCGCAAAAGTGCTTGCATCCCTTCAAATAGGGTTGGAGTTAAGAAGAGCATCCGGCCGTAAAACATGAAAAATCCACACGTACAACACAATTCACACCCGAGACCCCACCGGTGTAGGAAAAGCTGTAGATGATGATGATGATGATGATGATGATGATGATGATGATGATGATGATGAAAAAAGAAGAACCCTTCTCGGATTCCCTTCTTCAGCTTATTCCAGTTATTATTTGAGGTCGTTGGAGCCACTCAGGCTCGTTATTTTATGGCTGGGAGTTTAAGAACGGACGCCCTTCCTGACACCAGGTGTGGTATTCGAGATGAAAATCTCGACCCAGTTTTGACTATGATTCGAACCTCAGACTTCCGAATAACAAGACAGCAGCTAAGCCACTTAGCTAATAAAGCCCCCATTAAAATAATAATAATAATAATAATAGTAATAATAATAATAATAATAATAATAATAATAATAATAAAAAGTAAACTCGTGTCCTCATCCCGAGGTGGTGCAGCTCTTTTCAGGCACACCCCCAATGGAGGTGAGCTGCATGTACCACTCAAACTACATTCCAGCCCTCCTGCCATTCTTAAATTTCTGGCAGTACCGGGAATCTAACCCGGGTCCCCAAGGACGGCAGCTAATAACACTAACAGTTACGCTACCTGGGCGGGCAATAATAATAATAATAATAATAATAATAATAATAATAATAATAATAATAATAATAATAATAATAATAATAATAATAATAATAATAATAATAATAATCTAAGGACATAAAATAAGCCACAACACAAATTAACTTACACAAAGACACGGCTGAGGAAACTATCTACTGAGAAAACTGTATCCATCACGAATATTATGAAGTATCCCACCAGCTGACGACTATTTATGGGAGAATAATCACGGTCAAGAAATGCAGGTAGTCCACGTAGGAGAAATAATCCAAGTTAGTAGATCAGAAAATTAGGCTCACCAAATGAGAATTATAAAACTCCAAACAGCATGACAACTTACCAGATGCTTACTTAACAAGAAATCAATTTCTAGATCATCAAAGTTAAGACATTAGAACTTAATGAAAGCGTGGTGCCTGTATCCAGCCGAGTGGTTGAACATGGTCATTTGGTCAAAATTCTGGAACTAAAAGAAATAGAAAAGGAAGAAAGGATAGATATTGAAAGAATTTTGTTATCAGGCAAGTGAAAGTAAAATATAGACTGAAAAGTCAAGAAAAGATTTAAAGCCATATAGATAAGACTGCATAAGCTATGAGCAAACGAACATTAATATTCTATGGACACCTTAGTTTCTCTTTCAGTCTAAAATTCGCGGCGGACCTGGAAATCGAATTCAGGACATCTAGTCGGGAAGCTTTGCACCATGGTAACGGACAACAGATGGTCGCTAAAGACAACACTAACATGTGGTAAAGTAGTTAATGAATGACTTCTGCCATAAATTACAGTGTGTTCGTTGGTATAATAAATGACAGAGCATTAGGCATAGTAGTAAAAGAGTTCATGGAAGTAGAAAAAGCTGCTGTGCTTTCTTACAGGTCACAGACCCGAGAGAATATCATTTGGCTACAGGGAGAAGGTGGAAATGAAGAAAATAATTATCTTTTACGGTAAGCTCATTAAAGGTTCAGCCACCTGAAAAGTAACTTCTTCCCTCAGCAATTGTACGAAAATAGAGCACTTGAAGACAAATAATTAAATAATGTTATATTTAATTGCCCATTAACTACATTGACATTTTTAAGAAACGTTGAGGTACCGGAATTTTGCCCCGCATGTGATTTTTACGTGTTGATAAATCTACCCATACGCGGCTTACGTATTTGAGTACTTCAAACACCGCCAGCCTGAATCGGGATCAAACCCGCCAGCTCGATCTAAGGTAGTCAGCGCTCTTCGCCTCAGCTACTCAGCCTAGCGCCCTAGCAGCTGTAAAGAGATGCTACATATTGCACCATACTTCTTTAGCACAGCTATTCGTCACAGTAAGCGTATTTGCCTGGCAACCCGTTATCATTACGAAGAAAATATACATTCGAACACTTATAAGGAAGACAGCACGAGAATTTAAGTTTGTTTTCGACACCAGACATCACGATGTGAAAAGTAGTTGAAAGTTTGAAATGAAAATGTTAATGTATCTTACACAGGATCGACCTCATGATCACTGCAGTAAATGATTTCAATGACGCTACTGGCGCCACATGACTAACGAACCTCTTTGAAAGATATACATTTTTATTGAGAAAGAACCAAGCATTCTGAATTTAACCTTGCCCGAATCATATCTCTACCATGGAAATGCTGCGATCAAAATTTGTTAGATATCACTAGAAAACGGAATGTTAGACAATAACAGGTTAGAAGGCAAACTAATTTGCTTATTAGGAGTTGTCGTCTAGGCCAATCTTCCTTAATGTAGCGAGAGTAACATAACTTCTAGGGGTCCTAACAGGCCGGACCCCTAATGTTTATGTAATTATCACAGTAGGACTCTTGTCCGGGCTAGAGTATACTTGTTACTCCTTTCAATAAGTATACATTCCAACCTATAAATTCCTCAACATCTGGCGTCTCTAGATATCACTTCACCAACTCAATGGCAAGAGTTCTGCCTCATGGCTATAGATAAGATGAAAATTATTCATTTTCTTATTCTTATTTTCTTCCTCTCTTTCTTCTTCTTCTTATTATTATAATAACTTAGCCGGTGGTGTCCTTGTTAGACAGATACTTCGACAAGAAAATTACGTGTTATTGTAGCAAAGGATAACAATGTATTGAGTGTGCGGGTTGCAGTCCCCGAGCCAAGGAAAATAAGTAATCACGATTAAAATCCCACCACCCCAAACCCGCTAAAACCAGTCATACACATTTTTAGCCATGAAGGGACACCCCACACAGCATCTGTGGTGTCAAAATGGTATTTGTCTATGCAGTAGGGTACGGTAGTTATCCCCCTGGGAAATGTCATGAGAAGGCACTGAATGTGATGTCAATAACGAGTTGCTCCTCAAAACGGCAGCAGTACGATGAGGCATCGACTCTACAATATGTTGGAATCGTCCTGGAGGAATCTGGACTCAAACATCTTGCACTTATACCCATAATTGGTCTTCTGTGGTTGGTGCGGGGTTCATGCAGCGTATACCAGAATCAACAGCATCCCATTAAAGCTCGATTGGATTAATATCGGGGGATCTGGAGGGCCAATCTTTGGTCATAAATTCACTGAAGTGCTCCTCCAATCACCTGCGTGCCACCACAGAGCGGAAAGTTGGAGCATTGTCCTGTTGGAACATGGCATCTCCGTCAGGGTACTCTAGGGCAAGAAAGGGATGCGGATGGTCTGAAAGAACGTCCGCATAACGTGCACTTGTCAGCTCTTCCTGCAACCGGATAATGGGGCCTAATTGGGACCAGGAGAACGCCGCCCAGACGAGAACTGAGCCACCTCCCGCCTGGACACTACCTTGTTGACACACAGGATCTACGGCTTCATGCGGTATACGCCACACTCTCACGCTCCCATCAGCTCGACACAACTGGAACTCGCGTGCACATGCACGTCGTCGAGCTTTGTGTCGAGGTGTCAGCAAAGGGACACGAGTAGGTCTTCGGCTGGTAAAGCCTATCCGGTTCATTTTCCTCCTTACAGTCGTGGTATAAATGGGTTCCTCACTCCCAACATTCAAGTGGGCGGTGATCTGACTCACGGTAGCCCGTAGAGCACCCAGTATGGTTCAGCGGAGGCGAAGTGATGTCCGGTCGTTAAACACGTGTGGTCTTCCCGTGCGGCTGTTTACGCGGGTGGTAACATTCTCTCTGCGATATTGAAGATCAATCTTCGACGCTGTTGACCTCAGAAAATCTGAATTCGCGTGTAATCGCCGCTATGCTATGACCCACGTGCCGTGCGTGGATGATCATCACACGGTCAAAGTAGGTTAACTCGAGACATGCTGCCATCTTCACGACACTGGTGTCTGTGGCAGATTGCTCAGCTACGCCGCAGCTAGCTGCAATGCTCAGGGGTCATACACGGCACATTCTCTAATGGGACACTTCTTCCCGTGACTTTTGGCAACTCACTATATATAAATCTCGACTGAATTGTCTATCGTTCGCAATATGCAACCGAAAGGGTTGATTGGCAATTACAAGCCAACTAGCTGAGGCTGATACTGCTCCCACATCCTTGTACCGGACTCCCAAGCATATCCACGACAATTCTTATTCTCTTCCAACCCCGACTTTGTTATATTTTCACATTGGTGAGAACTAGGATCTCTCACATTTTTACTTCATTCGTGGCCATTTCCTGATGCTTCGTTCATTGTTTCCTCTTTCTTCCTCACGTCCTCCCCTTTAGGCAGTGTTTGTGTATTATATTGGTAGTATTTCCGACAATACCCTTCAACGTCACCAACTTCAGCCGGAACAGGAATTTATCCCACTATCATGTGACCAGCTGGGAAAGGACTATCTAACTGAACCACTGACCTCATCGTCGTCGTCGTCATCATCATCATCATCATCATCATCATCATCATCATATTTACTGCAGGTTTTAGTGTTGTTTGAGTCATGAGTCTATAGACCGATTTGATGCAGCCTATTTTATGCTAAACTTTTCATTTCTGCGTAACTACTGCATCCTACATCTGCTATCATCTGCTTGTCAGATTCATACCTTGGTCTACCACTACCGTTTTTACCACTTACACTTTTCTCAAAAACCAACCGAACAAGTCCTGGGTGTCTTAAGATGTGTCCTATCATTATATCACTTCTTCTCATCGAATTTAGCCAAATCGATCTTCTCTCACCAATTCTAATCAGTATCTCTTCGATCTATCTATCTCACCTTCAGCATTGTTCTGTAACAGCACATTTCAAAAGATTCTATTCTCTTTCTTTCTGGGCTAGTTATCGTCCATGTTTCACTTCCATACAATGCCACGCTCCAGACGAAAGTCTTCAAAAGCACCATTCTCATTTAATTACCAATGTTCGAAGAGAGCAAATTTATGTTCTTAAGAAAGTCTTTCTTTCTTTCTTTCTTTCTTTCTTTCTTTCTTTCTTTCTTTCTTTCTTTCTCTCTTTCTTTCTTTCTTTAGTTATTTCTTATGCTAGTCTGCATTTTACGCCATCCTTACTTATGCCATCGTTAGTTATTGTACTACCCAAGTAACAACATTAATCTACTTCCTTGAAGACTTCATGTCCTAATCTAATATTTCCTGCATAAACAGACTTCATTCCACTGCACTCTTTTACCTTTGTTTTGGAATTATTTGTTTTCATCTTATACCCCTTCCCCAAGACTCTGTCTATACCATTCAGCAATTTCTCTAGATCTTCTGCAGTCTCAGATAAAATAACAGTATCATCAGTAAATCTCAGAGTTTTGATTTCCACGCCTTAAATTGTGATTCCCTTTCCAAATTCCTCTGCATTATTATTATTATTATTATTATTATTATTATTATTATTATTATTATTATTATTATTATTATTATTATTTTAACATTTTAAATTAAACATAGCAATCAGTGTTCCAATGAGATAGAATGAAAGCAGTTATTAAATTCAACCACTTCCGAGACCATCCGTCGGTTACATTTTCCGACAGTTGAACCATGATTATCGCATGTTCCACGATTTGACATTTAATTATGTAAATAGCTTCCTTCAGTTTTGTGTGTCAGTCTAATGACGTCCAGTAGGGAGCAGCACACGCTATGTTTTTATCTGTGAGGTCGTTCGTTTTGCCGAGCGATATTTTTTTACTCTGTGGAGTTCTTCTGCTGTTCTATGTGTGGGGATACTAACAATGGCTGCCGCTATGTTTGGTGTGGCCTTTTTATGCTTTAAATATTCATTCAATGTGTTCAAGCCTGGACCTTTCACGCTAACTGCTATTCGATTTTACCATTGATAATCACAGGTATGTGATATTTGGTTTATATTTAAATTTGGTGACGAGTTATTCCCATATGTTACGGTCGATGGCATACATCTTTCCGCTCCGTCGTACGATGTGCTTTGAATGAATGTGTTTGTGGCCTTGTTGTGATAATTGAGAAAGGGTCTCTGTGGTTATGATTGGGTGCACTGCGTGCTTTAATACTGCGTGATCCTCATGATGTGCCCCTTGCCTCGACCGCAGGAGATGCCAATCCACGTTGTACAAGGCGCAACATGCCAGTGATGTGAATAAAGTAATGTTCAGTTCTGACCTTATGTGTAATTGCTCGCCGCACGCAAACATTTGAGTACGTGAGACCCGCTGATAATGACCGTGGAGTCATAATTTATGGTTTGTATTTGACTACGAAATCTGAACGGCCGTTCGTGTTTTATTTTCCCGATACCCTCATTGTGTGCGCGTGAATGTGTGGGGGAGAAAAGGATGATATGCCGATCGACCTTTTGTATTTGTCTTTCAAATTCTGCGCCTTGTTTGGTTTTCAGCGCAGAGCTATATTTATTTATTATTCATGGCTGATGCTCGGCTTGAGTACCCGCCATGTTGGTTTCATATTTGCGCATGGGCGTACCTATTGTATTCTTTGGATCTGTCTTGGCTTTGATTGGTCCATGGAGGCTGTGCTCAGTCTCATCTGTCGTTATTCTTATCTGCCCTTTGTTCTCCGGCACGGCTTATTGTTGTGCTAACGTTTCTCATTGTTAGTTGCCTGATGTAATATGTGGTGCAGTGCCTTTGGATATGTGTATCCTGGTTAATCGGGCGACCTGATTGAATTGTTAACGATGGAAAGGAAGCTGCTGGTAATGTAAGAGTGATGTGTTGAGAAGCAGTGAGCATTTTAAATTACGTATCAATATTTTTTGAAGAGTATTAGCTTGAGTTCACACCATGTTTCAACTATGTGAAAAAGAACAAGGTATGTCCATGAGTATTACGATTAATTTCCCTATTTATTTTGTGTGATTTCCTTTTCTTGGTTTAAATTTTTTCTCCCATATGTATTTAATAAATCCCCTGGTTTAAACAATTTCTTCTTTTATTTCAAATAGATGTAGTCTTGCCCTTGTTACCTGATTACAAGGGGGGTTTTCAGCTCAAGGTTATGTCTGCGCCTTGCCCAGTCGGCACGATCCGGGCCTCAAATATTGTTCCCCATGAATATTTCACTAAGGTATTGCTTGGATCACTGATTTATGTAGTGATAGATGGGGAGGGTGTGGCTCACAGTCCATGTAACTATCCACACAACGAAATATAACCTCTCTGGTTACAAATCTTTAAGTGAAGTACATTTCCCAGCAAGTCTTCACAAGGACATTATTATTGTTATGAATACAGCACGGATTGTTTTATTGAACTATAATTCAATCGAGGATGAAACTTAGTACACACACATACATTATATTCGACAATGAACGACAAAATTTTACTACTTATTGGGTATTTACTAAAGTCACTTGTACTCTTCGCGGGTCGTCAGATGGCAGTTTCTACTTGGAACGGCGATCCTCCGAATTCTTCATTGACGTTTCAACTTTCAATTCGCCTCGCACGCACCACAGTCACTTTACACAGCATTTCCATGAACTCATGTTGGAACGAACATCCGTTGGCTATCACCACAAAAGATTTTGTACACTGGCTCGACTCCAGACAAGACCGATAAATGAAATGGAAATGGCGTATGGCTTTTAGTGCCTGGAGTTTCTGAGGACATATTCGTCTCGCCAGGTGTGGGCCTTTTGATTTGACGCCAGTAGGCCTATTCCTCTTGAAGGTAGAGATGCTATAATGAGCAGGATTGTCGGGGCCAGTAGTTAAACTCCTTCGTGAGAGAACATTCACATGATCATTGCTCACACCCGCAGGTTTTAAGATAGGGGCACCTTATTTTGTCCCCTTAGCAGATTTGGACTTGTAGAAATTCAGGAATGTTGTGGAAAAGGCCGAAAATTGGTATATATATGAATACATTCGCCAATTACAGGTGAATTAGAATGAAACTGTTATAACGTAAGGTAGTCAATATTTGACATAAACTACCAAAATGTGATCGTAATTTCGTCCCCCACCAAATTTATGAAAAGTACAATTAATTTTAATAATTTTTCCTCACTAACCTTACCAAACACTTTCCCTATAATGAATTACTTGAAGGCCATATATAAGAATGTTTTCTTGGTACTCTTTTTATCATAGATTTTAGCGTTGCTCGTGGGATGTTAAACGCTTTACTTGCCCGTGTGTAACCCATTATCCTAGCCCTCACTGCATTAATAGCCTTTTTCATAGCCTCCTTATCCCACTGCTTGAGTTTTCCCATCTTAAAATAATGATAAACATAAATTCGTTCGTAATCTGTTTACCCTCCAGGGTCGGTTTTTCCCTCGGACTCAGCTAGGGATCCCACCTCTAACACCTCAAGGGCAGTGTCCTGGAGATTCAGACTTTGGGTCGGGGATACAACTGGGGAGAATGACCAGTACCTCGCCCAGGCGGCCTCACCTGCTATGCTGAACAGGGGCCTTGTGGAGGGATGGGAATATTGGCTGGGACAGGCAAGGAAGAGAGAAGGAATCGGCCGTGGCCTTAAGTTACGTACCATCCCGGTATTTGCCTGGAGGAGAAGTGGGAAACCACGGATGGCTGAGGTGTGAATCGAACCCACCTCTACTCAGTTGACCTCCCGAGGCTGAGTGGACCCCGTTCCAGCCTTCGTACCACTTTTCAAATTTCGTGGCAGAGCCGGGAATCGAACCCGGACCACTGGGGGTGGCAGCTAATCACGCTAACCACTACACCACAGAGGCGGGCAACTTCATAAATAACAAATAAAATTAAGGGAGACGAAATTATGAACATTCCATGATTTATTACAATGGCCGCTACTGGAACTCACACCAACCACCTCACTGTTGGGATTGTACGCCAGGAACTACACCACAGGATTGAAATGCAGTCCAGTATTTCATACACACATCAGTGCTCACTCTAGGAATATCAGGCTCTTAATTTCGATACTGCACTAAGCTCAACATGAAAAATTAATCCTCTTTGTAAACGGAAACTAAACGTGGTACATACAACCAACTCTCGCAACAAGATAGTGGGATGAGGCTATGCATGTTCGCGCTGCTAAACTTTAGGTACCAACCGTGCAATCCCTAGGGTGACGCAATTAGGTGCGGGGACAGAATTTGGCCCCCCTACCTTACAGTAGCTGCACATCGTCCTGTATGTGTCAGACAAGCCTTGTGATCTCCTGGCATTTCTCACAATATTTGGTCAATCAAAGAACGACCCTTTTCAAGACCATGTGTAGAGAAATCTAGCCCCTGACGTTTTTAAGTTTCTACTGAGCATCCAAGGTATTAGTAGAGTAAAATTCAAGTTCTGCACAAGATCCTAGATGAAAATGAAGTAGATTTCAGAATCCTATTCACGATATAAAATATCTCTTCCCGTAAGTTGAAGTACTGTGATCGTTCATCACTATGCCATAGGCATGTCAGGAGGTTTAGTCAATCATATAAGCCGTTTTCCGCAACATTCTGTGACATATAATGTCGTAATTAGCAGTCTACGTGCCAAACCGCGATGCGATTTGTGATACGCAGGTCCGAAGGGAGCAGTTTTCTGTGCTGTAGCGAGAAAAGGACAGCGTATTAACCACTAAACCTTGAAATCGCGCTCTCACTCCGTGTGAGAGAGGAGGAGAGATGACGCTACGCGTGGAAATGTAGGTTGTCAGAGAGTGGGCTGAATTAAGGTGGGTTAACCCCCAAGAAATAAGAATCCTTACTGATTCAACACCGCATTCATTGGTGCCAATTCACCATAATTAACTAAAAGGAAGGAGAAGAAGAACACCTTTGTCTGGGATAATCTACGGAATTTTATAAGTCAGGTCTCATTCGAACCAACGTATTTAATGCAAATTGTTGATGCATATAAGTGCAATACTCTAATAGTGGATCGGTAATGACGCATGTCGTATGGTGGTACGCAGACTAAAGATGACTGCCAAGAGGAAAAAAGTGGGAGGTCTTGCGAGATGAACCATGACGCGTGAATTTATAAAAGGACGCTTTTGAGATTGTGAACAACCCGCTGATCGTATTAATTCAAAACTAGATCAGTATAAAACAGGGGTTATGAGCTGTAATTTGATTGCTTTCACATCGCTGAAAGATTCCGTTTACCGGAGCTCAATCTTGATCAGGGGTGTGGTTTACCACCTCCCCAACCACTCAGTCCAGATACTATAAATATGACCCGGACTTAGATGCAGTATCTCATTGCAATTTGTGTAGCCGCAGTACTCACGTGTTTGTAGTGAACTACGGATATCGGTGCATGAAGTGCTGTGTCGAGGAAAAACATATCAGTGCGGTATAAATATCGCGAATTAAGCTGTGTGGTACAAGATAAAGTACAATGGTGATGAATAGAAGTCTTATTTCAACATTTAATCCTTTAAATATCGACGGTTGTCAGTGTCGGCTTATGATGCAATCATCAGAGAAAGGGCAAACGCATCAAGTTGTTTAGAAGCAGTGAGACAGCCTATTACGTTCAGTAATTAATAATGGCCGATTTAAAAGCATTTAAACAGTGAGTGACGCTCAGAAAAATTTTAAGAACGGTATTTGTGACAGGAAGAACGTTTGCATACTCCATGGACACTCGTGGTAACAATTAGTCAGATTGTGTGATTAATGGGGAAATGAATAGTGATTTATACAAACTTACTACTATTTGGATTAGTCCATTTCTTGTTATAAGTGGATCTAATCACCAGTAGTTTCTTTGAAAACACACAAACAGTCTTATTAACTAATTTTCCCATTTTTGCCTGTATGTTCGTGAGTGATCGTCGAACCCAAGAACTGGAATCAACGGGAATCGCACCTAAACTGCCAGCATTCATCTCTTCAGGGAAAGTCTAGAGATTCCAACAACGGAAGACCACAATTCGGGACATGGACATTGGAGGAGGAAGAAGAACCAAGGACTATTTAAGAGTGGAGCTGTCATCATGATGGTCTAGAATTTCCAGGAGCACCCTCGAGATGGCAGCGAACCACAATCATTATCTGATAAGTACATTTTTTGAATATAATAAACCATGAGATTTGCATGCTAATATCGATTTTTATTTGTAAATAAAAAAACATTAATAAAATGGTGTTATAAATAATATTAAATGTAGGGAACACTACGCGTGTGACTGGGAAAGATTATTTTCTTAATTTAATTGGGATTTCTTCTGTGATTTAAGGATAATCACTAATATTTTAGTGGGCTTATTTGCATGAATTAGTACATAGATCCCATAAATTCTCAGTGCGTATGAAGCACATATTTTGAGGGGAACGGCACTCCAGTTAAATTTATAATTCTTCCTAATGTTACTAACTGGTAAGGATCTTCATAGTAATTTGAATATAGACTATGTGTTCGCTTCACAGGGTGATTCAGGTATTTTATAAATCTCGTATAATAAATATATAATCATTGAAGATGTTCAAACCGAGGTATAATTTGAATTAGATAGATACGCGAGTGAAAACTGAATTTGTTAAATAACCTGTCAGAATAGAGTCTTCTCTATAAATTAATAAAATGGATTTGAGATGTAGTGGTGAGATGTGGGAAGGATGGGGCTTGTGAATTTTTTGAGATGCTGGAATGACAAAGAATTATAATAATGACGACTACCGTGATGTATTAAATTAGGCTGTATATATAGCCGGAATAATGGTAATAAGAATTGGTGGCCTATAAATAAATGTGTACTTGAGAACGAGCCAAGATGAAAAGAAAGACAGAAAGACAGAAAGAAAGAAAGTGTCTTTACCGCCTTAGGGCAGAACACTGGCCCATTACTAGAGGAAGACGGATTTACGATGTAAGGGTTTGCACGGTCCGAGGGGGACTGTATTGTCTCCAAGAGTCTTAACATTTGCCTGTAAGCTTTCTTTCATTCACCAATGCAATATCAATTCCATGCTAATGATACATTATGAGTAGCGTAGATAATTTCATGATTCTGCGAAGGACGTATTCCTCCCTATTTGTATGTATCAAATTAGCTCGTGATAGGAGTTTCAGATTTTTACCTCGGAAGCTGAAGAACGTGGGTTCGACCCGCATTGGAACTATGGATTTAACCTGATAGTTTATGGCTTGACTAGGCCATATCATCAAGATGTATTGTTTGCTATATGTTTGATATTTTCATATGTAATGTATTTATGTAATTCATTATTCCCAAGTGTTTAAGGTGATGGGTTATATACCAGCGTTGGTTGATTTACATTGAATATAACAGGGTTAGGTAAACCCAGAATACACGTATGTGTTCAGTATACTATATGATCGACGTGGTCAAATAGACCATGTGTTTGATATGCGGTGATGCAATCTCTTGCGTTAAAAATGCACTAGCCTATACATATAAATTCCATAACCATGACAGTTAACTAATAATATGATTTATTGAGAAAAAACCATCATGACTTCTGTTCAGTCCATTCAGATAACAGATACCATCGAGTATCATTGTTCAGAAATAAATAAATTTGCATACTGTACATATTATCAATGCGCGTTAATAAAGTGATTTGAAGTATGCCAAGCGATAACCACAACAGTGAATAAACTGAAAAAGACGTTAAGGCATACTGTACACAAATGATTGCTTTACAATTGACTATTTCTTTTGTTTATGTGTAATAATATGGCATTATCTCATGTATTTATCGTGTGATTCTATCAGTTTAATAAAATGTTTAGTCAATATTCTTAACAAAGATTCTCCTCATTTAATAATATTAATGTATTCCTCTCACATAATAAAGAACCCTACTTTCCTTCTATTTTATGTAGTGCTTATTTGTTTTCTTTTACGAACATTCCATTACCCGTATGCTTCTGAGCTTTAGCCGTTGACCCAATGAAAGCAGGAAGGATGAGACTTCGAGCCCCGGGAAGTGATTTCCGAAGGTTCTCATCCAGGAATTCCATTCATGTATTTTTTTGTGAAGCATAATTATGTATTGTTGCCCTGATATGCCCGGGATGGGTACAGTACACGGTCTAGGAATGTGAATATAAAAATATTTCCTGGTATAACATGCAGAAGAAAGAGACGTGAGGCTAGGTAGCCACCAACCACCCCAATAAAAAAGTATATACTTTTATAATAAAATATCAGAAATTTGACCTTATTTTCCATATATACCGAGTGAAGACCTACTGCCATTGTCTCACATTTATTAAATATGGTGTCACTCCCAAAATTTAAAGCAGATAGTTTTCATTACCGACTACAGGACAATAAAAACTCCTTGATTGTAGACGAATGGCCTGGCAAGAAACAGTGCCGCGCTACGCGGAGACACACTGCCTGCGAGAAGCTACTTGCTATGCACACATGATGTGTTTGAACACAGGGTTTTTCACTAGCGAGGACATGCATAGACCAATTTGCAAATGAGTGTTGAGTCAGCAGTTGGTAACAGGTAAGTCTAAGACCAACAACGATGGTATCAGACCTGAATACATATATCGATACGAGACGAAGTGGCAGCCGCCTCAAGTTACGTGTAGCCGCGGTGCGAAACAATGTAAACATTCTGTTTTGTTTGTGCTGCTCACCTGTGTGGTCGGTTGAGGTTATCATGTTGTTAGAATTCGCGATTTAATTATCTGTCGGATATTTTTCCGTGTGTTAAATAGTGATTCAGTATTGTTTTATTTGATATCTAGTCGCTTTTAACGTATTAACATATATCATTGATTTGATTATGGTGTTCGAAGATCTAAAAGCAATCTCCAGAAGTAGCCCTTCCCTGTCGACAACGTTAACTGTGACTGCGGAGAACGCCAGACCATGCAACATCTACTGGATTGCACGCTGTGCCCAGCATCTTGTACACGCATGCACAGAAATGGTGTCCCAATGTAAACAAAGCATGGCTGTCCCCCACCTCCTCACTTAACGCACTGCTGCAGGTATACAGCTCGCTACAAGACTGGTGCAGTTGTAATCGAGCTAGCGAAGAGAGAGGTTGTATTGTGCAGTGAGTGCTGAGTGAGAAGTATGAATATTGCTTTAGAGCAATATCGCGCGGCCATAGGTCGATGGCACGGGCGAGTGAAGTGTGTGTGTACGCCAAGTGATAAGGTACATTTAAGAAAATCTGGGCTTGAGGGAACTATGATGGTAGCAGCAGTGGTGGCAATTCTTCTGATAATAGGAGGCATAGAAATGAACCCTGGACCAACGGGTTCATTGAGCTGGGAGGACATAGATAAGATTAGGGAAATAGTCAGAGATGCTTGCCAGTTTGAGCAAACGAGGGAGTTAATTCGCGAGCTGAGAAATGACATGACAGAAATGAAAGACTGCATAAAAGAAGAGAGAAGAATTATGACAGAAAAGGTGGTGGAAAACTCTAGGGAAATAGAATTATTGAAGTCGAATATGAAGGAGATTGAAGGAGAAACTGATAAATTAAAGTGGCAACTGAAAATGACTATCCAGGACGCAAAGAGGAAAAATATTTTCATATACGGCATTCCAGAGAAGGAAAAAGAGGATTCGAATGATCTAACGAATAAAGTGTTGGATATTATAAATAACCATATTAAGATAAATTGTAAAGAAGAAGATATTGATGAAATATATAGGCTGGGGAGAGTCAAAGGGAAAAGACCTATTAAGGTTAAGTTGATTTCTGCTTTGAAGGCGAACAAAATTATCCTCAATGGGAAGAACTTGAAAGGAGAAAGGATTTGGGTAAGAAGAGATATGGATAAAGAGACAATCATGGAACAGAGAGTCTTGGCGATTTCACCTAGTAAAAGCTAGGAACTATGGACTAAAAGCATACATAAGAGGCAAACGTCTTATAGTAGGTGACAGTAACTGGTCGCGTATCTGGTCAATTGCACAGCTACGAGAAATGGATAGACAGTTGAGTTCATCACACCAGGAAGTGCAACGGCCTGTAGAGGAAGGAATGTGGCAGTCAGCTGCCTGCACAGTGGCTGATAACGTACAATCTGATGACAACAGCGATCTGCATACTCTACAGAGGAACAGAAGACGGCAGAGGGACGAACACCTAGTGGAGGAGGATGGACAAACAGCTGACTGTCGAGTCGACACGAATCCAGGAAGTAGCGGCACACCTGATGACAGAACCAAGACTCTGGCTGGGAAAGATCTTCCAGCGGAGTTAAATAACAGTGGGAGGAACGACGAGGCGAGCCGGATGTCAACAGCGGCGCCGCGTGGAGGAGCTGAGGATACTTCCAGGCGTAGGTCAGTGAGTCTAAAAGACTTTTTTCAGAAGAAGGGGATGGGTTCAGGTAGTAGATTAAAACTCACAGAAGAACTATCTGAGAAGGACGTTATTTGCTCTCCGGAGGGAAGTATAATGGAAGTGGAAAGATCTAGAATAACTAGAAGTAAGTCAGGGAGTTTAGAACATAGAGGTAAAAAATAACTAGAGTTAAAGGTATCATGTGTTAACATTGAAGGAGTATGGAGCAAAATAGGTAACGAAGACTTTAAAGAGCTACTGGAAGAAATGGACATCCTTGGGCTTGTAGAAACTTGGGCTGATTACAAGAAAGACTTAAAGATAGAAGGGTGTATCGTATGGAGTCAATATGGATCAAGGAGATCCAATAGAGGAAGGATATCGGGCGGAATTTCAGTGGTTATCAAAAACAACTTAAAAGATAGAATACAGCGGTTAGAATCTGAGTTTAAGGAATTAATCTGGATAAGAATATTAGATAGGGTTAATTGGAGGAATGAAATATGTATAGCTTTTATATATAATCCACCTTTGAGCTCTCTATTTGCGCAGAATGATTTTTTTGAGAATTTAGCGACAGAAATTAGACGAATGAGAAGTACGTATGGTCAGGCAAGCATTATTATTATGGGCGATCTTAACGCGAGGATAGGGGACAAGAAACCAGTTTATAGTCAACTTGAGGACGGGGTATTACTAGTTAATAGAAATAGCCAGGATAAAGAATGTAACAGAAATGGAGAAAAACTACTAGAGTTATGCGCGGTAGAGGAGCTTTATATATTGAATGGGTGGTGGTTTGGAGATGAGAGTGGAAAACTAACCTATATAGTAGAAAATGGGGGCAGTACAATTGACCTAGTTGTATGCTGTAGGGATAGTTTGCAAATTATCAAAGAGATAAGCATTAAGGATTGGGCAGAGGCAAATCATATGCCAGTATCTATGAAGTTAATTATTCAAGAGATAGGAGCGCAAGAGATCGTTTATGATAGCGTACAGGAGAGGAAAATAGCTAGGTATCGTTGGACAGAAGAATTAGGAAATGAATTCAGAGAGTACTTCAATGGAGAAAATTTTGAGATTTGGAAAATAGGTATTGTAAAATTGATAGAAGTGAATAGAGTGGAGGAAGCCCTAACCAGGATAGAAAACTTAATAGGAATGGCAGGAAAAGGTATGAGGCAAAATCTAAGTAAAACGCAGATAAGAGGTGGATGGTATAATACAGAATGTGTAAAGAAAAAGTCACAAGTTATGAAGGCACTTAGGATATACAGGGTGGATGGTGGTCAAGTAGCTAGAAACGAATTTTGTAAAAAAAAAAAGGAAAGAATACAGAGAATTGTTAAGAAAGACGAAGTTGGAATGGCAACAAAAGTTGGCTGCAGATATAAATAAAAAGTGCAAGGATAATGACAGTAGGAAAGTATGGGATAAAATAAATCAAATAACCAAGAAGTCGGGCTCTGGGGGGACCAATATAAGTTATAGTACATGGGTCCAGTATTTCGAGAAATTATTGAATAAAGAAGACACATGGAGAGCTCAGCATGAGGGGATTACTGTTTCGAGGGGTTTGAGTGTCACTCTGCCTGAATTAGATGAGGCTATTTCGACTCATGAAATAAGGAATCTGTTACAACGAGCTAAAAAGGGAAAATCAGGAGCAATTTCAGGTATCACATATGAATTTTGGAAAGAGGTGGGAGAACGAAGCGGCATGTTGGAAATTTTGACAAAGATATTCAATAAAATATTCGAGAAAGGGATATTTCCAAAAGCTTGGAAAGAGGGGATTATATGCCCTATATACAAAAATAAAGGGGATAGATTAAATCCAGGAAACTATAGCGGAATTACCTTATTAGACACATTGGGGAAAGTATATACGGGTATACTAGCAAATAGACTAAGGAACTGGGCAGAGAGACATTCAATCCTCTCGAAATTTCAAAGTGGCTTCAGAAGAGGGAGAACAACACCAGATAATGTTTTTATTGTGAGAACTCTTATTGACAAATATGTAAAGAAAAAACGTGGAAAGCTCTATATTACATCAATAGATTTAGAAAAAGCATTCGATACTGTGAACAGGGGGGCAGTCGTTACTAGATTGAGACAAGTAGGAGTGTCATGTAAAATGATAAGGGCTATAGAAAGGATATATGCTGAAGTAAAGTGTACTGTGAGAGTCAAAGAAGGAGTAGTAGTAGGAGATATGATTTCTAAAATGGGTTTGAAACAGGGATGTAAATTGTCACCGATTTTATTTTTATTGTTCATTAACGATATACTAGAATTTGAAGTTGAGGAAAGATTAGCACTGCCGTGTTTAGAAAATCAGGATATTCCTGGTCTTGTCTTTGCTGACGACATACTCCTGTTCACACTAACGCCAGTTGCAATGCAAAAAAGTATTGATGGTATCGAGAAGTACTGTAAAGAATGGAATATGAAAATTAACGCACAGAAAACTAGAGTAATGGTGTGCAAAAACGGGAACAAATTAGCAAAAAAGGAAAAATGGTATCTTGAAGGAGTAAATCTGGAAGTAGTTAATAAGTTAGAATATTTAGGAATTATCATATCAGGAAATGGAAATTGGTCTGAACACGTCAAGAGAGCAAAACTGATTGGTACAGCAGCCCTAGCTAGTATAAGAATATTAGATAACAGGATGCCTAATATTGATTTTAGGGTACAAACAAATGTATACAACGCTGTGATTAAATCAAAAATGATATACGGTTCAGAAGTATGGGGCACAGAAAAGGAAATAGTAATGCTCGATTCAGTCACTAGTAGATTTATTAAAATAATTACAGGCTTACCAATATGTACAGCGAATAGTGGAGCAAGATTAATGTGTACTGACATTAATATAAAAGTGGATATAATTAAGAGATTAATAAAATATTGGTTTAGGTTAAAAAGGGGAGGAGGGGGAGAAATTCTAGATATAGCTTACCGACACCAAATGAGGTATCAGGATGGGTACTGGGCGGGCAACTTAAAGAAAATATTAGAAGGAATTGGGATGGGGAACTATTGGGACAACGAATTAGAAGAAAGAAAAGTCTGTGGGAGAGTGGCACAGAGGGTAGCAGATATAGCAATACAAAGGCTAAGAGCTGAGGGTAATAATAGGAGAACTCTGGAGGAATTCATGAATATATACCCAGGTATGAAAATAATACATGATAAATTAACCAAAAGGGAATACAGGGGAATGATATGGTGGTTGATGGGAGTTTATAAAAATAAGGCATTTACAGAAGTCGCAAATACATGTTTATTGTGTGAAAAGGAGTTAGGAAATGCACATTTCTTGAGACAGTGTGAAAGTACAAGAGCATTACGGGTTAAATACTTGGAAGCGGAAGAGATAAATCTGAGTACTATACTCTTGTCAAATTAATAAACAGGGAATGGAGAAGGCCAGGGAAACTATTAAAATTATTCACAATTATAAAAAACTTGTGGGAGAAAAAAATGAAATTAGTGCATGAGGGAAGGGGCACATGCTGCTGAAAAAAAATGATGAAACAGCGTAATCAGCACGAGTACACATGGTTAAAAGGATATTATGGGACACTTAAGCTACACATACAGGATGCATGCTAGTATTTCAGGATGAACCAAGTCTCGGCTCTCCTACTTCGGACGACCGAAGTTGGAAGAGGGAGACTCCAAATTGACCAGTTACCCGTACACTGAATAAGAAGTTTAAAATTGATTATAGTCAGTAGAAGAAAACATACGGAAAGTAGTTATCTCTGAAGTATCATCTCTGTATGGGTTAATAATAACGAAGTTTTGTAATCATGTATGTACATAAAACAACTTTGATTCACAGATATGGAACATTATAGAGTTTAACTCACTAATAACTAAGGGCGACAATAATTATAAGTTTAGTATTATTTTCGTTTTTCATATCTGTTCAGTTTTGTTCCCTTGTTCCTTAGGTATTGTTGTTTGTCTGCTTGTTTTATTTTCTTTGGTCTTGTTAGTTAGTTTGTTTTGGCTACCTTCTAATGAGATTGTTGGTTGTTTGTCTGCCCGTTTTATTTTATTTTATTTTGGTTTTATTTTAGTTTGGTTTTGTTAGTTTATTTGTTTTTGGCTGATGACGTACAGTGGAGTTGGAAGAGGCGGGGATAGGCCTGACCTATCTCAAGCTAAAGTGTTGATTCGGTACGTCTGCACATGTAAAGTAGAGTAAAGTAGTGAATAGTGTTAGGTTAGAGGAAGTAAGTTGTCAATGAGACAGTGAAAGATGAGCCGAGTTATGGAATCCGTCTCGGCAGTGAAATATAGGTGTGACAGCCTACATGTAGAGCTAGGCAATCCGCACACATGTGGGTTGTTACAGGAAGGAGTGGTGAGGAAATAACATTGACAGCTTAAAGGGTCTATGAGGTATCGGTTTCCGAGCCTCATGAGACATGTCTGGTCGTGACATCCCAGGGAAGGGTGGTAGCAGTTCCTCACCAGGGGTGATGTCGCGGCCAGACAGATTTAGGATAGATTTAGTATATATTCATGTAGTAAAGTAGTTAGTTTAGTTAGGTGGTGTGTTGCATGTGGAGCTGGCGATCCGCCCATGTGCAAGATGCTACAAAGTAGATTTAGAAGTAGTTAAGTAGTATATTCATGTAGTAAAGTAGTTAGTTTAGTTAGGTGGTGTGCTGCATGTGGAGCTGGCGATCCGCCCATGTGCAGGATGCTACAAAGTAGATTTAGAAGTAGTTAAGTAGTAAGTAGTTAGTGTCTAGCTATAAATAGTCTGTGAGTGTTTATTTTATTGGAACATTGTAACTGGGCGAAAGCCTGTTATGTTCAGTTCAATAAATTCATTCATTCATTCATTCATACAAGACTGGTGTAATTGAAATGGGCACAGTGGTGGATGTACAGCAAGACGCGCTGTGCCTTCAGTACTACCAGCTCATTCCCTTCCCCTCCTTTTCGATATTGGAGTGGCCTTCAACACTACACCTTCACGCCCTCCCTTCTTTTCAGTAGTGGACTGAGGCAATGATGATTGTTTATGTCGGGAAACCATTTCTCTCCATGCGTGTACAGTATAAGATCTTCTCCTTGCGGCACCAAACGTTGTTGAGTTTGCACGTCACTGGTCCACTGTGGTGTAACAATTTAAGATTCTCATTTGTGTATTTACATATTTTGTTTCTGACTGGAATAAATTATTATTATTATTATTATTATTATTATTATTATTATTATTATTATTATTATTATTATTATTATTAGTAGTAGTAGTAGTAGTAGTAGTAGTAGTAGTAGTAGTAGTAGTAGTAGTAGTAGTAAAACAGTTCACCATCCAGGGTTGGTTTTTCCGTCGTGCCCAGCGAGGGATCCCATCCCTACCACCTAAAGGGCAGTGTCCTGGAGCGTGGGGCATTTGGTTGGGGATACAACCGGAGTGGAGGACCAGTACCTCGCCCAGGTGGCCTCACCAGCTATGCTGAACAGGGGCCTTGTGGGGAATGGGAAGATTGGAAGAGATAGACGAGGAATAAGGAAGTGACCATGACCTTAAGTTCGGAATCATTCCAGCATTTGCCTGGAGGAGAAGTGGGAAACTATGGAAAACCACTTCGAAGATGGCTGAGGAGGGAATCGAAACCCCTCGACTCAGTTCAACTCCCGAGGCTGCGTGAACCCCGTTCCAGTCCTCGTACCACTTTTCTAATTTTGTGGCAGAGCCGGGAATCGAACCCGGCTATCCGAGGCTCGCAGTTATTACATCACACCACAGATGGGGCAATAAGTGATATATCTAGTTATATATTTAGAGGTACTCATAATGATCATCCCCATGTGATACTTCCACATCATCAACACAGTAATTAAAACTGAGAGGGCTTATCCTCTTAGTGAAAGTTACAAGCCGGCTTTTCACACCGTTTACGATCACACCGTTCTCTGCTGTCCATCTCATAACATTGTCGGAGCATTTTTGCAGTTGCTCACGATCCTATGTCTTATTTAATAGTCTTTCTCTGCGCATGCTCTGAACATATCATCCTACTTCCATGATTCCCATGCAATATTAGAGGTAAAATTTCATTTTTATACCTCATAGTCGACAATCAGTAGAAGGGCATCCTTCTTATCCCTGTGTTTATCGAAAAGTACTTGTATAATATGCACCAAATTTACACGAAATATAATCGTTCCAGACGATGAGTCTGAACAGCACGGCTCTAATGCTTTCTTCAGAATCACGCCTTAATAGCGACGTTATGACAGAAAAAAGGAAATGAGTATTTTCAGCTCTTCATTTTATGGATTTGAAAACCTAAAAATAATGGCTTTCATGCTTAGAAGTGAATTAAGACATTTTGCATTTATTATTATCAACCTACAGAGCCTCCATGGCTCAGGCGGCAGCGCACCGGCCTCTCACCGCTGGGTTCCATGGTTCAAATCCCGGCCACTCCACTTGAGATTTGTGCTGGGCATAGCCGAATATGGACAGGTACTTCTCTGGGTACTCCGGCTTTCTTTGTCATCTTTTATTCCAGCGACACTCTATCATATCATTTTATCTATCAGTCATTAATCATTGCTCCCCGAGGAGAGCGACAGGCTTCTGCAGCCGGCACATTTCCTATCCTCACCGCTAGACGAGGGCTTCACTCATTCCATTCCCGACCCTTTGGATTTTCATTTTTTTCATTATCAAACAATATAGTTCATTCCTGTAACTTAAGTACTCAATTACTGAATTTTCGAGATAAGATAAACACTTCAAAAATTAACCACTGAAATGTATGCTACCTATCGAATGTTGTACTTATGTCTCCTTTCTAAAACTGAAATTTTGTCATAAATATGTCTTATGGCTGGTGGTAATCTGAAATTAGCGATGCAAAATGTGCGATGCGATGTTACCTTATAACTGTGCAGGCTGTGATGTGAAGTATTCATGAACCGGCATAAATTATAGAAATACGGAAAGCTCTTCTGTCAAAGAGGTTTCATGTCCTTATACTCTAGAGAATTTATTATTTCATAGGTAGTTGTTTCATAGACCGTGAGTCAGATTCCACTTTCCGATGAACTGAAACCTACATTTGGCCGTACAGATGGCTCTTGAAAACGATTCGTTAGATACAAATAAATCAATCATCAGCTTGAGTTTCATTTCTTGAAATACATAGCTATGACTAGAGCCCGGATTTTTATGCATTATTGCAAACTTAGTGAAGCGAGTAGCAAGTATAGTCTAACTTCACGACGACTGTGCTATGGGGTTTGCATAGACATTAGGGATACGGCCTATCAGAACCCCTATAATTTATGTTACTCTTGCTACATTATGGAAGAGCGGGTGGCCGACACTTCCTACTAACCAAATTAGTTTGCAATCTAACCTGTTACTGCATGAAAATCCGGGCTTTAGTTATGACCAATTGATTTTCCCGAAGCGAAATTTAACATTATTTCATTTTTGTTGATTTTTGTCATTAAAAGTAAAAATATATTAAAAATACATTTTGGATGCAGGTGAGGTGTACAAGGTCTGGAAAAGAGAAACTGAACTTTTAAAGAACCTGTCTGCCAGACGTATTATCGAAAATTACCAGCACAATAACTGAAGCAATTTATACGAATTAATCAGCCAGATTTTCCATTTAACACTCACCGGGAAACTTATGAATATTTGTGAACGTAACTGGGTTCATAGTGTTAGTCACGCCCCCGACATTCAATACAACATTGAGCAATGTTTTAATTTCTTAAAAAAAATCAGTCAGCTAAACTTGAAAGGGAATATTACAGACCTAGAAGAAAGTCCAGTGAATCCTGCTTAAAACTAAACCTGCACATATCGAAAATCTGGTATTAACGTAAATATTCTATAGCACCAAGCGATTAACATTAACATATGTATGAAATTAACTGTACTTAGCGAAACCCGCCCAACGCGGAAACGGTTCTTAGTATACAGCGGAAAATAAACAATTTTATCCGTGTAATGTTCCATTCATGATGAAAGCTGAATAACAAGTTCTGAATTCATAATGGAATGGCGTATGGTTTTTACTGCCGGAAGTGTCCGAGGACAAATTTGGCTCGCAAGGTGCAGGTCTTTTGATTTGACTCCCGGAGGCGACCTGCACGTCGTGATTAGGATGAAATGATGATGAAGATGACACATACATCCAGCCCCGAGCCAGCGAAATTAACCAATTATGGTTAAAATTCCCGAACCTGCTGGGAATCGAACCCTGGACCCCTTTGACCAAAGGCCAGGACGCTAACTATCTAGCCATGGAGGCGAACGAATTCATAATAATGTAATTTATTATACGTCACACTTAGCCATATATTTTTACGTTTTCCTGATAAGCTGAGGTGGCCAAATTTTGTCCCGCTGAAGTTCTTCTACGTGCCGGTAAATTATCCACACTAGGCTGGCGTATTTGAGCTCCTTAAAATATCACGAGGATCGAACATGTGGAAATAGGAAACTACATAAAAACATATTTAGGAGTGCCGACCGTGGGATTCGAAATCACTATCTCTTGAATGCAATCTCATAGCTTCGTGACGCAAAACCATGTGGCCAACTAGCTCGGTAGCTATCTTCTTAGAATGCATGGTAATTTTCCGTTGATCACGCCACTCGGTCATATAATGTGAGCGGCGGTGGGGCCAGGGATTGTACTAAAATCAACGGTAATTATATAAATACAGTAGCTGGAAGAGTCAAAGCAGCTGATGATCACCCTGCCTAAGCCTGACTCCATGGCTATATGGTTAGCGTTCTCGCCTTTGATCCAAAAGGTCCCGGGTTCGAATACCGGCCGCCTAGGTGATTTTAACCTTCATTTGTTAATTCCGATCGCTTGGGGACATAGTTCGTGTGCATTTGAATTCATCATAAATAGGGCCCCATCCTCACAGACACGCAGGTCGAAAGACCTGCGCCAGGCCGACCTGGAGGTCACAGGCCATTATTATTATATACGGTATATTTTTTAATCTGGCATATGAAATATGAATTGGTAAGTCTTCAAGTACCGTATGGTTCCAATGTATAAGACCCTCACCAGAAGTACTTGACACGAGAAAAGGAAAACGACTTGTACTGGGTGATGTCCGACATGTTCGAAAACTTTGGAATCTTAGCTGGGAGAACTTGGGAGTAAGGAGACGAGCTTTTCCACTAAGCGGTATGTTCTAAGGTGTCAGTGGAGAGATGGCGTGGGATGACATTTGTAGACGAATAAGCTTGAATTCAACTTTTAAAAGTAGCATGGGTCAAGGAATGAAGATAAATTTGGAATTCAAAAGGATCAATTGAAGCAAAATATTATTTTATAGGCAAAGGAATTAGGGAATTACCAAGGAATATGTTTTGAATATCTTTTGTTAGAGAAACACTCACGCTCACTGTAGCACAGTCTATTACAGCGCTGTTTTTTGTGTGTCTGTAGGGAAGTGGAGACTACGGCCCATCTTTTCCCTGCCGCATGAACTGAGAAAGAGCTTCTTGAGGTGCACTCCGCGTTGCTAATTTCTGGTGCACCACAATATGAACCTTTGGTGCAGAGTTCATTTTTATTTCTTTTCCACAGACATTTCTGTACATCTTTATAAACACTATATCGTCGTTGCTGGGACAAAACCTCCTATGTGAAATATTTCAGCTTAGAACTTTGGCCGGTAAGGTTCTGTCACCTAAGGTGCAATATTGTGTGACAGTTGTCAAGGCATTCTTGCACTTCATAATGTATGTGCAGTGGGTCAGTATATCTCCAAAAGTATTATCACATAGGAGGTTTCGTCCCGGCAACGGCGATATGCAACTCTGCTTCTGACACGATATAAATAAATAAAGGGCATTCCTCCAGAAAAGACCATCGAGTTATTTCAAACTCTTCCCCGTACCACTGGAAAAATCCAACCGTAGGTCAAGTTCTTCTTCCGACAATGACAATCTTTAAACCGCAGGGCTCATGATGTTTCGATGATGATGATGATGCTTGTTGTTTTAAGGGGCCTAACATCGAAGGTCATCGGCCCCTCTTATGATGTTTCGTCAAGACATTAATGTTGATGGAAACATTTTCGAAGTCTCACAAACACCTTCGCCATTCAAGAAAGCCATCATATCAATAAAAATACACCAAATATTTGGATATGAGAAGCGAATTCTGTTTTAGAAAGCAGTTACATAAGCGGGCACATGGGCTAATTACGTGACTATTAATCTGTACTTACGATGTTTGTGTACACCCGGTACAAGAGTGAGCGGATACAATGGAATGATCGCTACAAGAACTGAAGGGTACACACTCATCAACAATGAGATACAAGAATGGCAATCAATTACAACTCCGTACTGGAGGGTTAAAGTACACGCGGCGAAAGACTCTCCCGTACGATTGTCCAGCAGCGCTATATTGTTTGTGTGACATCAAATATTTCAACTTCGATTTTTGGATTATGCAGTGGAAAAGAGCAGATAATTTCTTGCATGTGGTCTTGTTACACCATGCGCAATCAATCATCAAAACGAGGAATGAGTTTCGACACGAGAATTTTCTATACTACCCTCGTTAGTAACACAGTGAAATGTCTCCGGCTTTCTGTGACCAAGATATTTCGATTTGACTGAATGATCAGTGCCGTAGCCTTAACGTCAAGAAGAGAGAATACCTAACAAACCAGAGTGACGGTGATATTGAAGTCAGTGTGATGAATACCTATCGAACACACCTCTCGTTACGTACGATCTAAATAATGGTGTAATTTTACTTCCCACTAACAACTTTTTGGGTTTTCGGAAACGCTGAGGTGCCGGAAGTTTGTCCCATAGGAGCTATTTTGAGTGACGGTAAATCTACCGACAAGGGGTTGACGTATAAGAGCACCTTCGAATACCATGGGGCTGAGCCAGTATCGAACCTGCCAACTTGGGCTGAGAAAGCCAGCCCCTTTAACTGCCTGAGCCACTTACCCAGGACTAAAGTTCTCACTTATGCTCTAATAATAACATCAATGCCGAAGTGCGAGCTGAATCGATGCGATGTTGGGATGTAACGGGAGTGCTCTTTGAGAAGAGAATGCCGATACACCTCAAGTCGAAATATACCGTACAGTTGCTCTCCCAGTGACTATCTACGCAGCTGAGAGCTGGCCAATAACAAGACGAGTAGAGCACCAACTTCACGTTAAGGAGATGCTTACGTTGCGTTGGTCGGTGAGAATCTCTAGCTTTGACCTCATTACAAACGACGCCAATCGTCAGAAGATTGATATCGCCCCAATAAATGAGGTGGTAGTGGTGGTGTTTTTTGTGAAGAGAAAGTAAGGCGAGGTAATCTTCCTCTCTGAACAAATTAAGTGAAAACAATTAAAATAAAATAAAATCATTTTTTCAACGCAGGAATTTCTATGGGAATCTATATAAATAAATTTGTAACTACCGTGTGTCTGTACATTGACTATTTTGGCGAAATTGCCGTACAGTTATCCGTTTCAGGTTTAATAATGACCATCAGAATATTTTTTAGCTTCGGTGTCTGTTTGTCTGTTTGTCTGTTTGTGTTTATCTATAACTTGAAAACTACTAGAGATATTTCAACCAAACTTCATATTTAGCATCCACCTGTCGAAATGTAAGTTTTTAGGTCCATACCATGTCAAATGCCCGGAATGGACTGGGGTTTTATAGAGAAGCGAAACAGTGATTTTACTCTCCCACAATATATACAAGACCAATCTGACTGGAAATTGACCAACCTTAATGGAAATCCATTTCTAAAATTTTTTCTCATGTACATTTTCTTCGGTAGGAGGATTAATAATGGAGATATCATGAACGGTCTGTTTTGCAGCTTAAAGTCCAGCGGACATAGCCCAACATGTGTTTTACGTGTAGCAGATTCCTTATCTATATAAATAAATTCGTAACGACCGTGTGTCTGTACATTGACCTTTCTGACTAAATTTTCGTACAGCTATCTGTTTCAAGTGTAATAATAGCAATCTGCATATTTGTCAGCTATGGTTTCCTGATGGTTCTCATTTTAACCCCCTACCCTCTCCTCCCGCAAATCACAATTGAGGCATAATCTGCCAGACGATCTAGAACTTTGGCGAATTTTATGTCTTAACCTATAATCACCGGGCGAGTTGGCTGTGTGTTTAGGGGCGCGCAGCTGTGACCTTGCATCCGAGAGATAGTGGGTTCGTACCACACTGTCGGCAGCCCTGGAGATGGTTTTCCGTGGTTTCCCATTTTCACGCCAGGCAAATGCTGGAGCTGTACCTTAATTAAGGCTACGGAAGCTTCCTTCCCACTCCTAGCCCTTTCCTATCCCATCGTCGCCATAAAACCTAGGCCTATCTGTGTCGGTGCGACGTAAAGCAAATTGTAAAAAAAATAACCTGTAATCGACGGAAAGCTTCCAAGATCTTTAAATATGTATTTCATTTTTTACCCCCGAAAAATATCGGAATATTGGGTCAATTTTAATGACTGTGCAGACCTTCGTTCCGAGGTATTCCCCAACTATACCGTAAGTCGTATCATAAAACGGATGGCACAGTCTCAGTTCAATTTGGAGTGTTCTACAACTTTGGTCCTATGACGTTTCGTCATTTCTTTATTCCTTATATGTTAGATTTGTCTCTATTTCTCGATTATACCTACATTTTGCTCTTTGTACACGTACAATTCGTAGTTCGAATCACTTATACGAAAGGTAGAATCATTTAATTCTACACGAGTATAGCCCACTCGGTATCCATACGTGAGTCAAATTGTATGTTTGTAGCTGTCATATTAGTACCCAAGAGTAATGCACTGTGAGAAAACCTTACCCAAATTTCACCCTATTCAACGTTACTAACTCAATTTCATCCATAAACAGATGAGACAGGAGGGAATATCTGAAGGCCAGCTATTCAGACCGCTAAATGAGGCGTCTTATAGTACAGTCCGTTTGCCGATATGATGTATCGTTTAGCAGCAATTAATCTGTAAATGAAGGTTTGCAATATTGTAAGCATGCATATACTTCGTTATGCCGATCCATATATATTCATTGAAGTCGATTTGTAGCGAGGGCGTGTTTGCCATTACAATTAATATTTTACATCGATAGTGACTCTCAGCAGGAGGGCGTCTGCTATTGTAATCATTACTGTCTCCATGGACTTTGACTGGCAGTAGGAATGGGATCCTTTTCCAACTCTTTTGTATATAGCAGTAGTAACGAGGGGCTACAATTGTAAATAATAATTCACTTCTCGATTTTACTGCCAGAAGTCAAGGGAGCACGCAGTTTTGTTCGAAACTCCCCTAACTGATTGTGTTTGAGAGTAGGCAAGTGTGCCCGACTTTATAAACAAATTTACCATCTAAAATGTGACTGGCATTAGCCATAGTGTTCTTGCTATTATAATGGAAACTCACGAACTCGGTGTGACTATCATTAAGAAAAGGAGCGTGTTATTATAATAACAGCACAACCAACTTTTGGCTGGCAGTAGGGAAGGTACCTGATTTTATAATAAAAACTCCTCAATTCTAATCTGTCTGGAAGTAGGAAAGGGTGCGTGCCATTGTAACGAAAACTCCCAAATTCGATTGTGACCGCGCAGTAGGTAAGGGAACCCCCAATTATAATAAAAACGTTCTTATTCTATTGTGAATGGCAGTAGGCAAGTGAGCCTGCCGTTATCATCACAACTCCGCAACTCGCACGTTACATTGGAAACAAAGTATGAGAACCTCCCCGTGCTGTTTCTGGATAACGCTAAGTGGCATGCAAAGTAAAATATCTCATTCACTGCATGCACGGTAATTTACTTCGACCGAGCTCGATAGCTGCAGTCGCTTAAATGCGACCAGTATCCAGTAATCGGGAGAGAGTGGGTTCGAACCCCACTGTCGGCAGCCCTGAAGATGGTTTTCCGTGGTTTCCCATTTTCACACCAGACAAATGCTGGGGCTGCACCTTAATTAAGGCTACGGCCGCTTCCTTCCCATTCCTAGGCCTTTCCTATCCCATCGTCGCCATAACACCTATCTGTGTCTGTGCGACGTAAAGCAAATAGCAAAAAAAAAAAAAAAAAAAAATCGATATCCGCATACAGTGTAGAATGCCGTAGCGAAGCATGGGTGCATTTGTTAGTTACAAAATAAAACAAAAAAGTATAATATTAAGCCGAAGACGTCTTTAAAAAATCAAAAAGGAACTAAGTTCCCTGAACACTAGAACCCTAGAAATGTGCATACCATTGATCAGTCCACTATCACACACAAAGCGGATGACGATAGCAGTAGTCATGTCATCGGCTAGTAGGTATGCGCTCGCGTGTTTCCCGTAGGCCGAGGCTCCATCTTAGGCCAGAGAGATCAGCGCACTCTGTGAGGATGTGGGACACTATGAAGTCGGCACCACAAGAACACACTAGGGGGTCTTCCCTCTTTTCTAGATAGGAGTGCGTGACCTATCCTCAGCCTACACAATACTATGGCTTCCTTCCGGGCTTCACGGAAAGAGGACCACCATACTGTAGTTGTCTTCTTAATTGTTCTCATTTTGTTGGGAGTTCGGTTAGCTAGCCACTCCGACTCCCAGGACGCCAAGATGGTTCAGCGTAGCTGAGAACAAATATCCTTAGCAGGTACATTCATGGACCTTGGAGGTAAAAGTACCGCTTCCTTTGTAACTTCATCCGCAATTTCATTTCCCGCAAATCGAATGAGACAAAATGAGTGAGAGACGTCTCCAGTGGTATGGCCACACCATGCCCTCGACACCTAACACTATCGCCAATACTGTCTGCCATCTTAAAGCCAGAGGAACTCCACAAACTGAAAGACCAAAACAACGATGACAGGATGGACATAAGTTCCACTAACAGCGTAATAATGTTTTCAATCGTAGGAAATGGCGCTCCTTGATTCGTTAAGCAGTACTCTACACCAATAGGATAAATGCTTGTATGAATAATAATAATAATAATAATAATAATAATAATAATAATAATAATAATAATAATAATAATAATAATAATAATAATAATAATGTTCAAAGACAGATATCAAGATCCTGAGAACATTATATGGTACAATTGACAGGGTCCCTTACCTTAAATACATCGGAGAATTTATCGAACCGACAGGCCTTGAAAAGATCTGACAAACGACTAGTCTCCAAAGAATTTAAAAAGCACGATGGTTAGTCCAAAACATCTACAACAAAAAATACAATTCAAGACATACAAACATTCGGCATTAGAACACAGTCATAAAGCCAACAGTCCTTTACGCAAGTATAATAATTTCATGCGGCTATTTCTAGCCGAGTACAGCCCTTGTAAGGCAGACCCTCCGATGAGGGTGGGCGGCATCTGCTATGTGCAGGTAAATGCGTGTGATTTTAATAGAGGATAGTGTTAGTGCGGTGCGTAAGTTGCAGGAAGGTTAAGATCCCCGACCCGGCCGGGAATCGAACCCGGGGCCCTCTGGAGCATAGGCCAGCACGCTAACCATTTAGCCTCACATGAAGTAGAAGAAGAAGAAGAATATCAGCGTCGTGGTCCTGAATTCAATAGGTCTCGGGTTCGACTACCGGCAGGGTCGGGAATTTAATCACGCCTGATTGATTCCTCTGACTCGAGGACTGGGTGTTCGTCTTACTACACAACACACCACATTGCCAATCAGCATATTTACACACAGGAGTGAATAGGTCTACATCCCTCCATATAGTGTAGGTATTAGGAAGGGCATCTGGCCGGAAAACTGATTCAAGTCCGTATGTGTGTAACTCCACCAGACCGCGAGAATAGGGGTTGAAGATTATTATTATTATTATTATTATTATTATTATTATTATTATTATTATTATTATTATTATTATTATTATTATTATTATTATTATTATTATTTGTTTTTGTTTGTTCGTATCGGTCTACCATGGACCACGTTATATCAGCTGTCTTATCTGGGATTTATTTATTTATTTATTTATTTATTTATTTATTTATTTATTTATTTATTTATTTATTTATTTATTTATTTATTTACCCTCCAGGGTTGGTTTTCTCCACTGACGCAGCGAGAGATCCCATCTCTACCGCCTCAAGGGCAGTGTCCTGAAACGTGAGCTGGGATTGAGGACCAGTACCTCGCTGCGCTGAACAGGGGCTTATGGGGGGGGGGGATTGAAAAGGATAGGCAAGGAAGAGTGAAGCACGCGGTCTTGGCCTCAAGTTGGGTACTAGCATTTGCCTGGATAAGAACTGGAAAACCACGGAAAACAACTTCGAGAATGGTTGAGGTTGGAATCGAGCCCCCTCTATACATTTGACTTCATGAGGCTGAGCGGACCCCGTTCTAGTCCTCGTACATCATTTAAAATTTCGAACCCGGGTCTCCAGGGGTGCAGGGTAATCACATTGACTACTACACCGCAGAGGAGGACCTATTATTATTATTATTATTATTATTATTATTATTATTATTATTATTATTATTATTATTATTATTATTATTATTGCTAAGTTCTTCTACTTCAATTACTCCTAAAGTTATTAACTTTCAAACGTTGTTTATCAGATTATGTTTTACAGGAAGTGAGTTTCAGAGATAAGTAATATGGTATCAAATCCCAAAACCGATATTTTTCAACTGACAGTACAATGTTTCTGTTTGGAGCCAGGGAAAGGAAGAGGCTAGGGTCACCAGTGAGGGAGAAAGCAAAGGTGACTTCACTTTGCTCCACTTCCAGTTACAACAGGTATTTCTTTGATATGAAAATGAAACCGCTCGTGTGGGGAGAGGGAGGTGGGTGATGTTCGGCAGCCTGCCATGGCGAGCCGAGCCCAGCCCAGTACGTACGTGTGTGTTACGTACAGTGGACTGCCCCTGAAAACCAGACCAGATTGACCAACCCATATACATACAAGACCAAGTCCGTCTCCCCACCACCAGCTCTTCTCTCTTTTTCCCCTCCTCGCGCTCCTATTAGAAGAAAAACAACCAACCCGAATCTTCTTCGTCTTCTTCTTCGTCATCTTTTCCCCCTACTCTCCCCTCCTCAATCACATTGTTGTAGTCCCTCCCTGACACATTTAACGGGGTTTCTTCGTATCCATTTTAAATATTTTAATACTTTTGCCAAGGCTGGGTTTGTGGAATAAATAAAAAGGCCGATAGAGAGTCACCTGCAGGTCATTCTCCGTTCAGCTGTAGTTGGAGCAAGAGGAAGTGCCAGTGTTAGAATCTAGTGTACGGCAATGATGGTGTTCAGCAAGTGGATGGTAGTATTCGTGCTAGGACTTGCCTGTTGCACGTCAGGCTTCCCTGCCGAGGATCCTAGTCCAGAAGATGTTCCACAGAAAGACGACATTCCATCACCGATATCTTCCATTGAGAATGGTCTTGAACAGGCCCGGCAGTTCATTCAGACCTGCGGCAACAAGGATTTAGTGCCTTGCTTGAAGGTCAGAGCTCTGACTGCAGTGGACCGCGCGCTCAGAAGGAACAGTATTAGCATCATGGATGGTGTGTCCTTGGTGAAGTCCGACGAAGCTGCTGAAGAGTCCTCGAGAGTGTTGAATGGAAGAGCAGTGACAGAGGCGGAACTGGACGCGACGCTACCTGGCGACGCCGAGGAGAAGGACGCTCAAGTAGAGAACCTCTTGGTGGACAGGATAGCAAGATTCTTCGAATCTTTCACCGTTCAACTCAAGATGCCAGACTCAGCCATCTCCGAAGTCCGCAAAACTCTTGATGAAGGTAAGCATTCCACTTTATATTCAGTGAGTCAAACATTATTTGAAATTAGTCTGTACCTAGTCATTTCAATATTCTTATATTCAAATCCAGTAGTGGCAGGTTCCGTTAGAATTTTCATTTAGTAGACTACTTAGAGATAATCAGTAGAAATATATCTAACCAGCTGCTTATTTTTTCATATATCGCTGTTGCGCCTAGAAAAACCGCTATGTGATAATATTTCAGCTTATAACTCTGTCCAGAAATGTTCTGACATCTAAGATTCAGTATTGCATAAACTATTTCTACGAATTTTCGTCCTAAGTGATACATGTGCTGCGGGTTAGTATTTCTCCCCTGAATATTGTCATATAGCAGAATATCGAAGCGCAACGACGATTCCCTATAACGTAGTGAGAAAATCAAATCGTGCAACATAGCATTACAATTAATAAGAAAATAGTTGTAATTATAGTCTTAATGGAAGCAGTAATAATAGTAGTGGTGGTGGCAATAGTAATAGCATATCCAGTAAAACCGCATTTAATGGGATCTCGTGGAAAAGAATATCTAGAAATGTAGAATGTGGAAAATGTATTTCTTACCTGTACATTGCTTCAATTTGTTTCTGTGTAAGTTGTTATTTAAGTGTAAATATGTTTATCAAATGCTCAAATTTATGGTCTACTTTTTTAAGCTGAATGGTTATTAATTTTTGTTAGTACCGAGATCGATAGCTGCAGTCGCTTAAGTGCGGCCAGTATCCAGTAATCGGGAGATAGTGGGTTCGAGCCCCACTGTCGGCAGCCCTGAAGATGGTTTTCCGTGGTTTCCCACTTTAACACCAGGCAAATGCCGGGGCTGGACCTTAATTAAGGCTACGGCCGCTTTCTTCCACTTCCTAGGCCTTTCCTATCCCATCGTCGCCATAAGACGTATCTGTGTTAGTGCGACGTAAAGCAAGTAGCAAAAAAAATTGTTGGTGATTTAACGTCGCACAAACACGTCTTTTTTGGCTTCGCCTTGTATGAATTAATTTTAAGCAATTACTAGTTGTAGTACCAACTTTAATCTTATTTTCTATGTTATCTCTTATTTGAATATGTTAATGTGGTTTTTTTAATGTAGGCCTACGTTTCATGTTATAGTCATTAGTTGAAAATTAGTTGTATTGGAAAGCATAATGTTAACGTGAATTAGGTCTAAATTAATCATGACTTTTAACTATCGATTATAATGGCTCCATAACTGAATGATTAGCATGCTAGGTGCCGGGTTCGATTCCCGGCCAGATCGGGATTTTAATTAGTTAATTCCTATGGCTCGAGGACTGTGTATATGTGCCGTCTACAATGTTAGAATTCATCTTATGTAGGGCTCCATCCTCAAAAATGTATATGGTGTCAAAAGGGGCACCTGAAATAGGTCTCTCCGGGGGCCACATTGTTAACTTTTTTTTTTTTTTTTTTTTTTGCTGTTTGCTTTACGTCGCACCGACACAGATAGCTCTTATGGCAACGATGGGACAGGAAAGGACTAGTAGTGCGAAGGAAGCGACCGTTGCCATAATTAAGGTACAGCCCCAGCATTTGCCTGGTGTGAAAATGAGAAACCACGGAAAACCATCTTCAGGGCTGCGATAGTGGGGTTCGAACCCACTATCTCTTGGATTCAAGCTCACAGCTGTGTGACCCTAACCGCACGGACAACTCTCCCGGTCACATTATTGACAATGGTAAGCGTTGTGACCCCCGGTTCGATTCCTGGCCGAGTCGGCGACTTTAACCACGATTTCTTCCACTAGCTCGAGATACATTTTGTATTTGTCGTACCTGTATTTACGTAAAGCAGATCACATTAGCAACCAGCACAGAAACACGCAATAACGAACACATACCTCCACACAGGGTTGGCATTAGGAAGGGCGTGCAGCCGCAAAACTGGGTTAGAGTCACCTGTAGTTCCCGTCCCAATGGGAAAACGGCCAGGAAGAAGAAGAAACGAACATTGACGGGATATTTAAAGTAGGCGGTAGACTTGATCTTCAATAATATTTTCTGAAATGACCAAGTTATAGTCCTAGTACAGTACTTTGTAGCAAATCTGTTCCAAATGAGAAATCAATCAGGAATAACTGTCTCCTTTAACTTTCCATACTCCCCACCATCAGATCCAAGGCTCACAACAATTAGTCTATGAACGAAGACAAGAGGCTCTTCTGTTTACTAATACCAGACGAAAGTGTCACTTACATCAGATTTAGTAATTAGTTTATATAACGCCGGGCTGAGTGGCTCAGACGGTTGAGGCGCTGGCCTTCTGACCCCAACTTGGTAGGTTCGATCCTGGCTCAGTCCGGTGATATTTGAAGGTGCTCAAATATGTCAGCCTCGTGTCAGTAGATTTACTGGCACGTAAAGGAACTCCTGCGGGACGAAATTCCGGCACTTCGGCGTCTCCGAAAACCGTAAAAGTAGGTAGTGGGAAGTAAAGCAAGTCGCATTATTATTATGATTAGATTATAGAACGTGCAAGAGGGTCCTTGTAGATATTCTTTCCACAATTCTTCACATCATTTCAACTTCTTAACTAAGACTGCAATCTCTGGGGTCAACAGATATACTTAGCTATTTGTTTACGTCGCACCAACACAGATAGGTCTTATGGCGACGATGGGACAGGAAAGACCTAGGAATGGGAAGGAAGCGGCCGTGGCCTTAATTAAGGTACAGTCCAAGCATTTGCCTCGTGTGAAAATGGGAAACCACGTAAAACCATCTTCAGGGCTGCCGACAGTGGGGCTCGAACCCACTATCTCCCGGATGCGAGCTCACAGCTGCGCACTCCTAACCGCACGGCCAACTCGCCCGGTCAGATGTATTTCAATGTGTAGGAACTACAAAAGCACCTCTCAAGACATGTATTTACAATTTAAAACAATTTAATTAAATACAGTGATTTAGTTCTCTTTGCTCATTTTCATATCAAGCAGGATTTATGCTATGTTCCTCTTTGTCTTTATGTCACCTTCAATTTCTTCGGCATAATTCATATTAATTAATATTTTTATAACAAGAATATTTAAAACAAATATACGACATCGCCTGTAACAAATTGTATTTCATTTTTCAGTAGAGTTTAAAAAGAAATACGCTGTAAGATGTTTTTAATCACATCATAATTGCATTTCAGAAGAAGAAATTGGAACTTGCCAGGTTAAAAATGTTTTATTTTTCCAAAAGGGTGTTAGGGCTTTTCGTCCCGTGAAACATCACTAAGTGATGCGTTTTGAAAGTTAAATTTTTGACAGAGCATTATTCCATTCTTAAAAGTATTATTTCAGACCCATAATATGGCATTTGGTTTTCCTACTAACATAATTCCAGTCAGTGAGACTTCATTCGGAAATTTCACATGCTTTTAACTTGGATCTGAACCGCAGACCCTTCAGTATAAGGCTATTGACGGCGCCACTAACCACCACGCCTCTTTGTAGATATACCTTGATTAGCTGGAAAGAGGAACTAATTGACTACCTTGAGTTACCATTATGTAATTCTCTCAGTTCCGTCAGTAACACTTTCCCACTGACATAACTTGAAATGAAACTGAAATTTGCCGACAGTTACTTCACACTACAATGGAGAAGAAATGTTCCATTCACTTCCTCGACAAATAAAGCAAGTGAACGTACTAATGGTCGCACTTCTTGTGCCCAGGAGCTGGACATGACAGGCAGAATTCTAGACTGACAATAGCTCACTGATCATTACACTTCACACAATACACTGTAATCAAAAAGAACACTTTCGCCGCTATTCGCAGGTGGCAGCTTGGAAATGAAGGTCGAGATCTTGCTTTAGGCAGAACAATGAGACGATATCTACCACGTATGACGTGCGTGGGTGCGAGAGGATATGCATGGGAGACTAGAGGGGGAGAGACATATCTCCATACCATACCGCCTTTGACTCGGAACACGTGGGAAACTCGTCTTAGGATCATTTCAGTCAGTTTCTGGAAACGAAATCGTACCAGGCTCATTAAAATATGTAACTGGCTAGTCTAGGCCGCCTATGTGTTGTAGTTGTTAGTGTGGTTAGCTGCCACCCGCAGAGCCCCGGGTTCGATTCCCGGCTCTGCCACAAAATTTGAAAAGTGGTACGAGGGCTGGAACGGGGTCTACTCAGCCTCAGGTCAACTGAGTAGAGGTGGGTTCGATTCCCACCTCAGCCATCCTGGAACTGGTTTTCTGTGGTTTCCCCACTTCTCCAGGCAAATGCCGGGATGGTACCTAACTTAAGGCCACGGCCGCTTCCTTCCCTCTTCCTTGTCTATCCCTTCCAATCTTCCTATCCCCCCGCAACGCCATTGTTCAGCATAGCGGGTGAGGCCGCCTGGGCGAGGTACTGGTGATTCTGCCCAGTTGTATCCCCGACCCAGAATCTGAAGCTCCAGGACACTGACCTTGAGGAGGTAGTGGGCTCCCTCGCTGAGCCCGAGGGAAAAACCAACCCTGGAGGGTAAGCAGATTAAGAAGAAACTGGCTAGTCTAGCTCACACTGGAGATTTTTGCTAGAGATTTAACGTCGCACTAACACATGGGAAGGTAGTGAACATGGCCTGAATTAAGGTACATCCCAAGCATTTGCCTTATGGAAATGGGAAACCACGGAAAACCATCTCCAGGGCTGACGAAACTCGGGAGTCAACAGAGGGGAGATCTACAGAGTGACTTGCGTCTGAGAAAATACCCACACAAAAAATCAATATTGGAAATCATAGGATAAGGTTGGAGAAAGTTTTACATTGTAATGTATTTGTTTATTTTTTCGATTTATTCAGAGGATTGCTTAGCCGACTAGATAAAGGCAACAACTACTTCTGAACGCAGTTATTGTCCTGGGTCTCATTCGATCTACAACTAAATTGAGCACAAGATTAATGATTGGGAACGAAGAGCCGAGGTTACGAACAGGTTACATTTAACTCCGAGAACTTCATGGTTTATTAAGGAGTATTAATTTATTTATTTGAAGGATAGTATTGCAAAAATATTACTTTTCCTCAGAAAGGTATAATTGGATAGGACATCTAGAATATGCATAATGTTTTCATAAAAGTTGTAGATATAATAAATTGATTCAATATCGTATCAAATACGGGATATACAGTACTTTGTAGGACTACGGGGAATTTTCATCACAAGCACCCAGAAGAAATTTCTCGACGGTTCGATTGTTCATTCTGTAGAATTCAGTTTATTCTGGGAAATATTATTTTTTCTTATTTATCCTATTTGTCAAGTAAATTAGAATATACATTTTGGTTGATGGTTAACCATGCCTCACTATGTGCATCCAATCCAAATGATTGATTTTGGAGCAGGCAAGACTGGAGAACCCGCTATGAAGAGCTCTTAGTTCATAACTGCGTCCAGCCTTGATAGAAACGAAAAAATATCATCTGTCTCGTTTCTGCTGTCTTCACTGAAGAATATGTAAAAGACTGCACCATGGATCGGTTATCCTTGTACTAGAATAGTTCAGAACAGGCAGTGACCAGTATTTAGTTTTTATGAGCGTAGCACCATCATACAACCAGGAAACGCCTTCAGCGAAGTTTGAACGCATTCAGAAAACATCGTTCCACGACCACAAAGTTTTCGAGCGTTGAAATAAATTGGTGGTCAGTATTTACGGAATTCAAAATACATTTAACTAAAAGTTCAGTGTGATGAGCGAAATCGCAGTCGGTGAAATTATAGAGAGTTGTGAATCCTTTCTGAAAACTTCATTTTCGATAAATTTTACTCTTTTGTTTAAAAGATTTATCAATCATTCTGTAATCCAGAGTCAGTTGCTCCTACGGATATCTAGTGAGTTTTTGGACGGGGATTTATTCTAGATAAGCCGACAGAGATGGCGATGGTGAAGATTTGTATTCTGAGGGCCAAAACATCATAATCAAGATCTTGAATTCTTAATCACAAGAGAGAAACAAGGGCATGTGAAGTGCTGAAAATGATATAATAATTTGAGATACAACACAATAGGAAAAGAGTCGTACAATAGTAGTGGGAGGGAGGAGGGTAGAACGAGAGGAGTCATGGTTCCGTGCCTACAACTTAATGAGCCCCTGGCATATTTAGTAGATGGCAAGTGAGTAACAGCGTTTCGAATCTTTTCGATACATGTGAGATTTTTGAAATGAGATCATGTCCTTGTGTTCACGATGTCAAGCTACTGTAAAACGGTAGGCGGAATGAGGAAGGCAGGAAGTAGGTGTGGCTCCTAGGAATTATCTAGGACGTATCCTGGGGCAGTGTCGGCCAAGTAGTGTGATGCGTGCTTGATGGCTTGTAATCAGCTGTGCTCTCAGCTGCCCGCTGACACACTTGTCAGGTCGCTGAACTGTCAAGGTAAATGACTCGTTACTTGCTTGTCACCATCGCCACGTGTTTGAGGTATCATCACACCTCAGCGGGAGCTCCCCCAGCCTTGATCGTTAAGGCGTTGAGGTCTATATGGTCTGCCACCGTGGTTAGCCGGTTCGAGTCCTGTTGGAGATAACTTTTTCACCATCAGAATGTTGGCCGGCAGGGTAGGAGAGGTATTGGTATACAATTTCCAATCACTAGATTGCGTGAAAAAAGCCTGGATTCAATTCCAAACATCTTCGCAGTGCTCATATGGATGATGACGTAAATCTTTGAGCAGAACCCTTGGTTTTATTCAATAGGAGTAGGCTACGTGCCGACACCGGGTTTCACCCTCTCCCTACCTCATTATCATCATCATCCCACATCCACATGCGCAGCTCGCCCATGGCCGTCAAATAGAAAGACCTTCACCAGGCGAGCCGAACATGGCCTTGGACATTCCCGGCACCAAACGCCACAGGAGATATAAGAGAAATACATTAATGTATCCAATAAGGTAACCTAATATCATCTTCGCCTTCATAGCCTCTCTTGTGGTGTTGCTTCTAACCGGGAGGGCCTAGGATCTCTCCCAGTGTCGTCCAAGGATTGTAATCGTGATCTGCGGCAGGAAGGGGATTCGCTTGAACAAGTGCCATCAGCTGAGGACTGCGTGGTACGCCACTCTGGCTAGACAGGCCAAAATCCATATGTACTGTATTCCGTCTTCCTTTAAGCATCAAAATAGGAGGGCCATTGTGCCTCAGGTTCGACTGTTGCCTCGACCAATGATTGAGTCAGCCCATCAGTTTAAATAATTATGTAGTTTTCCTTTTGTCTCAATAACTAGCTTTACAGGGACGACGAGGTGCCAGAATTTTGACCTACAGTGAAATCATTTACGTGTCAGGAAATATATGGACATAAGACTGGCATATTTGAGCACGTCTAATATCACTGAAATCTTTCGAAACCCAATCCGGCTACAAGGCCTCACAACATGTTAACAGACGTTAAATAAACAACAATAATTAAACAGGGTTACTCATTTCTGACTGCTGTTGGGAGAAGGATAATGATATCTACTGAGCCTATCATGAAACGTTTTTTTTTTTTTGACAAGGTTGTCTGTCTGTTAGGTCATCAGCCCAGAGGCTGGTTAGATCCTCAAATAGCACCACCAAAGCTATACAACTATAGGAAAACGAAAAAAAAAAATGGCAGCACCAAAATGAAGCATACTAGGCAATATGAGGAGTGATTGAGTTTGCCATTGCTTTCCTCCCTGGGCCAAACAGTGCTATTGCAGCACGACTTGCCCAGACCCTCAGACACACTGGTCATGCTCTGAATGTCATTACTCAGCCCCACTCATACCCCAGCAGCTTTCATATTGTCACAGCCGTGGATGGTACTGGGACTTCGGTCGAAGCTACACTTTGCTGTGGTCTGCCCCAAGAAATAGATGCAAAAGTACTGTCTCCATCAAGAACCGACAGCAGGCAGTGAACAAGGTTATGTCCTATGAATTGTCTGCAATTTGGTCTAATATTTAACTACACCGTGCCTCCATGGCTCACGTGGCCGCTCACCGCTGGGTTCCGTGGTTCAAATCCCGATCACTCTATGTGAGATTTATGCTGGACAAAGCGGAAGTGGGACCGGTTTTCTCCGGGTACTCTCGTTTTCCCTGTTATCTTTCATTCCAGCAACATTCTTCTTTATCATTTCGTCTGTCAGTCGTTAATCATTGCCCCACACGAGAGTGACTGGCTAGCACAATTCCTAATATCTAAACTCGCAACTAGATGGGGGCCCCATTCATTCCATTCCTGACCCGGTCGAATGACAGGAAACAGACTGTGGCTGTTCATTCACCTATACCATTCTCCGGACGAAACACGTTTACAATTATAAAAGCTACCGTGGTTCAGCAAGATAGCTTGCAATACGGTTGGCCTGGTTTTAATTACCTGCTCTTCTCTTTGAAGACCTGGAATGATGTGGATCATTCTTAAAAACGCAATTCAGTGTAGAAGTGCCATTCAATCCCACACTCTGCTAGCCGATGAGTCGATTTAATGGTCCCTGATATCAGCCTCGTTATTTGATGCGGCTGAACATCGCTTTTCTTTGCAAACCAGATGTTGAACAAAGTAGTCAGTTCTGTGGATGGTAGACTGAAAGTCGGAGTTGAGTGTCTCTGTGGAGGTAGACAACTTGTTTTTAATGGCCTCGGCCTTCCTACAGAGAACTGAACCTGCGTTCTGCTAGGTGAACCTCACACGCCACCACCATCTAGGCACTACTTTTTTAGAAGTTCCTTTTACATTGCACCGATACAGATAGGTTTTATGCTGACGATGCAGTAGGAAAGGCCTAGGATTGGAAAGGAAGCAGCCATGGCCTTCATTAAGGAACAGTCCCAACATTTGCCTGGTGTGAAAATGGGAAACCACGGAAAGCTATTTTCAGGGCTGCCGACAGTGGGTTTCGAACCCACTAACTCCCGAATACTGGACACTGGTCGCACTTAAGTGACTTCATCTATCAAACTCGATCTAAGTGCATCTGTTAGAAATAACAGGTTTTACTCTCAGCTAGGACTAGGTATTGCTGATCACTACTGATATTCTAACCCCTCACGATAATTTTCCCACTTACAATTCTTGGCTGGCCTCTTCCGTCTATCACCACTGTGGTGCGCATCGTTTATGCTTTTTCCACGAGTTGAAGTACTGTGCATATGTACATATTTTAACGTCACGCCGACAGATATAGGCCTAGGTCTTATGACGACGATGGGATAGAAAAGGGCTGGAAGTGGGAAGGAAGCGGCCGTGTCCATAATTAAGGTACATCCCCAGCATTTGCCTAATGTGAAGGTGAGAAACCGCGGGAAGCCATCTTCAGGCCTGCCGACAATGGGGTTCTAACCCACTCTCTCAGGAATGTGGCTACCATCGGCATTTTCCAGAAGCTACCCATATCAAACAATGGCAGTATTTACTAACTAGCAAATGAACACACACGCACACCTCAAAAAGGTCTAACCTCGTTTGAATTCACAGTCGTACTTCTGATGGCCGCATTACCGAATATTCATCACGACAATGAATTGACACCCACTCTGCGAGTGTATTTCGCCTGTCTTTTTGTGATGTTACTTTTAAAAAACTTGAACCTAAATCACTTGTGGAATGTTTCATTTTGGTGGGACATCATTGGATAGTTCGCTGTAGCCTGGCCGCTCCTCTGTGGAACTTTCTCTGAGCAAACACAAATAAGACGGTCAACTGACTCTTAAAATCCGTGATAGAGCCCATAGCGAGTACACTCTAAGAAAATAGAACATCCTCAACCTACCATACGTAATCCTGGTCGGCCATCGACGAAATGGTGCTACGTGGTAGTTCTTTTATTTAAATTTCAGGAACGTGCTAGAATAAGATCATTCTCAACGCTACAGGTTCTTCTAACGCTACCGTAGCCTCAATCAATACAATTGCACCTTAGGGCAGGCATCTTGATGCAGTATCATAGATTAAAAGAGGGACTTTATACAGTATTCAATATTAATAATAATACAATACAATTATTACAGTTACATTACAATACACCCATTAAACCAGAATGTATTTATGGACCAGAAACGCTAATTTTGAACTGGAAAGCAGGCATTGAAAACAGAGAAAATGGAACGCAGTATCATAAGAAAAGTTCTAGGCCCAATACGCGTCGACACAAATACCAATCCAGAGGCAGACAGCAAATCAAACAAAACTCAAATATTCACAGTGAGATTAGAAAACGCTGGTTAGAACTCTATAGGCACATTCAAATAATGCATCTGGACAGACTTACAAAACAAGGAGTCGAATTGTACGAAAACTAGGAGGAAAGCCGAAACAGACACAATGAAATGGATTAGTGAAATCAAAACCGATTTGAAACAGGCACGAATTACACCAGCAGATGTATTACAATAATACAATGCAATTATTACAGTTACAATACAATATAACCGGGTAATCTTCAGATCCAAAGTTCAAAAATGGCAAGTTGACCAAGAGGAAAGACCAAAGAAGAAGACTGGAACAACCTGGTGTGAGCACAGAAAGGAAGTCCACAGTAAAAGAATGCAAAAAATATGTGCACAAAGTACGGCAAATTTACGCCTCGGAGCACTTTTCGTAGTCCTAGCGGGCATATTCGCATATAATAATAATAATAATAATAATAATAATAATAATAATAATAATAATATAGCAAGGGCATCTTCGTACAGGTTACGAAATTCTCCTGAAAGAATGGAAAATAAAAGTATTCTCTCTCTCTCTGTAACCTCGACATTGAGTGCGGTAGGTCGGTAAATTCTATGCCCAGCCGCCGTCATACCCAGCAATTAAGGTTTTTCTCCCTTGTGATGTAAGCTGAGTGAACTTCAAGGCCATGCGCCACACCAGAAGTACAACACACGCTTCTAAAATTTCTGGCTTCCTGACGACGAATTGAACTCATGTATTTCTGGATGTAGCGATCATCACAGCTAGTTAATCCACGATCTTTAAATTTGAATGTATCTTCATCAAAAGCACAAGTAAGTCCAAAATGGGGTTTCTTAGAAGATTTTGGTGGTTCTGTCTGATTTTTGTTACATTTTCAAGGTGTTTCGAAGAACTAGCAATAGCGAAAGCAGTTATGGGATACAGTCCAGATAAAAAGAAATATAAAGAGAAAAGCAAAGTCATCTCCGTACAGACCCTTGGAGGGGTGGGTCGTAAAGGCTTCCACTATCCGTAACTTCGCACTTGGTGGGGTAGAGTGGTTAACTCTACGTCCGACAGCCTTTTCTCCCAGAAATTAACCTGGTACTCATTTTTGGCGCAGGTTAAGTAGACCTCAGAGCCATGAGCACCTCCGCAAGTGCAAACGTAATTTCTTAAATTTATTTCCCTTCCTGACGGGGAATCGAACCCACGCCCTTACCACCTTTACTGCCTCGGCCAGGCAGTCCCTACAGTCAACGAAATTAAGCCCACATTATACAAGGAGACTACCTACTGAAACAAAACCCATAGTGGTACATCCCTGACGAATCTTCGCCCCCAAACGACCATTCCTCAACTCGAAGGCCAACGGACTACCAGGTGGCGCGTTATCAGTGCCGCGAATTCTCTCGGCCCTTCTAGGCTTTCTGGGCCGGGGACACTACCTCACCGTCAAACAGCTCCTCAATCGTTTCCAGATATGCTGAGCAGGAAATGAACAAAGTCCTCCCGGTAACAGACAAGCTTGCTATCGCTAGACTGCGAGGCCAGCGAGATGACTCCGTCAAACAGTTGTTATCTGCAAGGCCAGTGCGATGAAGCGGGCTTGACTTACCAAGCATGACTGGACTTCTATTCCCGGACGAGAAGTCGAGAGGTTAATTCCTGCAGCCAAAGAGTAATCACGTTATCCGATTTGGTGGCATTGTAACGGATACATTCCACACTTCGAGGAGCCTCACTCACTTGAATGGCAATGGATTTGCTTTTCTTTGTTTCGTTGGACTCAATTGTTCGTTATAGTTGCTTTTGGTCAAGACATCGAATTTCGCCAGAACTGTTTGATATTTAAAGGCACTTTCAGTCTCGTTCATAATTCCTTTCATAGTAAATAATGGTTTTGTGTCTCTTGAAACTGTTAGCAGATAAAGGGATATTATTATTATTATTATTATTATTATTATTATTATTATTATTATTATTATTATTATTATAAAATACATAAAGGGACTCCTTGGACTAATGGTCAAAATTGAAGCCTTCGGTTCAGAGGATCCTGGGTTCCAATGTTCGTAATATTAAACGTGACTTGTTCATTATTCTGACTTCGGGACTGGGTGTTCGTGTTTATCAATCACCACAGAAACACGCAACAGCGAATGCATCCCTCCACGTAGGGTTGCTTCAAAAAGGGTTTAATACACGGACAGTCCCAACCCCAAGTTGTTAAAGCCAGGAACAAGAAGAATATAAAATCTCGTTTCTAACATGTGCACAGTCTTATCAATTTTGTCATTAATTTTTGTATATTTTCATAATATGTGAACTTGTCATAGGAGCAATTAACAATAGTCAGTAACCATGTTGCTGTTCCATCTTTCTTGTACACATTTAAAAGAATCCAGGTTCTCAGGGAAAGTATAAATGTAAAATATGCACTGTCGCTCAGGTGACAGATTTCCTATCAATTGTTTACATACCTTTTCGGAAACGTTTTCAAAGAACTTGGAAGGGTATAGATAATTGCCATTCATCATTTATTCCTTCCTCAATTCCTCTTTCTATACATTAATATTTGCCCCAATATCTTCTTTAGAATTCCAACTTTATCTTCATATTATTATATTTCCTACCTTTACAGCTCGACTGAAGCCTATTTGTCTACTAATGTCATTCCAAGCCATCTCTCCACTAACAACTCGGAATATTCCACAGAGTAGAACATCTCGTATCCTTTGGACCTTTTCCAGTTTTCGTATTAAGCAGACCTCGTGTGAGTCTCATACACTGGAACCATATTCTAATGGGGTGTTACCAGAGACTTACCAGTCTTCTCCGTTACATCTTGACTACAATCCCTAAATACTCTCATATCCATAAGGTATACGATACCACAGTGCAGGTCTTTCCTCATATTAACACGTATAGTAAATAAGTATTGACAACAATAATGGCCATTATACCTGAGTGACTACATCAATAATAGGTCACCAACGCCGTCAATGCAAGCGCATTTTTCAAAATTCAAAGTCCCATCCCAGTGATTTTGATTATTACGTACAAATCTAACAACAATTCACAAAAGCAGTACTCAGTCACGTATACTCTAGTCATCCACAGCTCTAGCTCGTCAGGCAAGCAACTCAATATTGAAATTATCTTGGGGATATGAGCTACGAATTTTAGGCAAATAAAATATAATAAAGTATAAGTATATATTCTTTATACATACATACATACATACATACATACATACATACATACATACATACATACATACATACATACATACATTATCATTATAGACTGTTATGCCTTTCAGCGTTCAGTCTGCAAGCCTCTGTGAATTTACTAAACGTCGCCACAATCCTCGATTTTCAAGTAGGGTTGTGGCCTCATTTAGTTCTATACCTCTTATCTTTAAATCGTTAGAAACCGAGTCTAACCATCGTCGTCTTGGTCTACCTCTACTTCTCTTACCCTCCATAGCAGAGTCCATTATTCTCTTAGGTAACCTATCCTCCTCCATTCGCCTCACATGACCCCATCACCGAAGCCGGTTTATGCGTACAGTTTCATCCGTCGAGTTCATTCCTAAATTAGCCTTTATCTCCTCATTCCGAGTACCATCCTGCCATTGTTCCCACCTGTTTTTACCTGCAATAATTCTTGATACTTTCATGTCTGTCACTTCTAACTTATGAATCAGATATCCTGAGTCCACCCAGTTTTCGCTCCCGTAAAGCAAAGTTGGTCTGAAAACAGACCGATGTAAGGATAGTTTCGTCTGGGAGCTGACTTCCTTCTTTATTTATTCCTCAATAATTACAATCCTTTTCTTATTCATCGTTATCCAGTCGATTAGATTAGCAGCTTGCCTTTTTCTATAACTACGAGTGCTAATGTGAGTCAATGCATCGTTTCTCTTAAGCTGTTATAACTACATTCGATGTGGACATTAAAAACAATAAAATATCAAAAAATATCTACGGGTATTGAACCAAGAAGCACATTACAGTAACAATTATGTAAATAATTTGGCTAGGATTTGAATTTTTTTTAACTAGTAAGGAAACAAGCGCTTTTGGGCTGTTTTCTGGAACTGCATTTAGGCCGGAAACGATTTTCGATTTTTATCTTAGTTTGGTAGAACTATCGAAGACTCACAATTTGAAACCTTTCCAGACCCCGTAGCCCTTCATTTTTCGGCACAGTTGAGGAAAATGCTTAATTTTTACGTTTTTCGTTGTATGGGGCCCCCTTCTTTAATAGAAGGATGAGGCATCGTCAACTTTGTAGCTTCTCCACTTGTCGGTTCGAATCCCCATCCAGGAACTGAAAAACCACATCACGCCAGGGAAATCATTTAGCTTTAAGGGGCCTTCCGCACTAGTCAACCAAACGCAAACACGTCGGCGAATATGTTGACTAAGAGTTGGGGCTTGTTTATCAGCCCAATCAGCTCAATAGTCAGCGGTGAATGTGCAACGAAACGGGCGTCCCTACAACAACTTCTTGTGTGGTTGAAGCATGTGGAGCTGTGTTTGTCTTCGAGAATCATTAACGTACCTCTTTTTAGGGCTTCCTCCTTCGCCCTTGGTGCTGTATTCCTTGTGACTGAGAAATTAGGAATGCTCAGCAACGTTAGTGAAAAAAACAAAGTGATCATAAGGGATGTCTTGGAATGCTATACAGGATTCATCTTCTGGTAGGATACTTCACGTGAAACGCATTCCAATAAGGAGCCGAAGAATGAAGCACATGCAATTTTAGGAAAAATATGCAAGCCACTAGAACCTCTAGCAACTGTTGTTACAGTGAGGAGAAATCAGTAAAAGATGCTCGGAGGAGTAAAACTGCACATCTGGCTTTGTGATAGACTTTCTGAAACTTAAGGATGTTTGCTTATTTGGTTAACTAGTGTGGAAGGAAGCTTACATTTTTTGTGCTTGTATAATCAGTTGACAAATGTGGAGGGCCTCCTGACCAGAGGGAAGGCATTGCCTTCTAGGTGGCCCTACCCTCCCCTTCGGGGAGGGGAACTGAAAACTTTCCTAGGTCCTAGGTCCATTGAATTCTCGGCCAAAACTGAAACAAAGCTACAGTTGCCCAAACGGCTCCAAGTATAACTGGGATAACTTAAACTAAGTTTGCCAGGCTTCTTGGCCGAACGGTCAGAGCAGTGAGTCAGTGGTTCGAGTCACGGCGGGACCAAGGATTTTAGCCAGGCCTAGTTCAGTGTCCTGTCTCGGAGATACGGTGTTTGCTTGAAGACAAGTTCATATACAGACCACAGTGCGAATTACGAATGCGAATTATTTCTTGTGAAATACTTGAGCACACACCTCTACATATGGTTGACAACAGGAAGGGCATCGGTCCGTAAAACTGAAATCAAAGTCAACAAGTGTGCCATGGAGCGACAGCAAACATTTTATTTCCCGTAAAATATTATAACTGTCAGATGTTTAGAAGAACGGTTTCATAATGAGGCGCTCTTTCTTCCAAGATGACAGATTCTGTGAGAACGTGACTCTTTCCTCAACCGATATGACTTGGCGAGATCGTGCTTTTTATCACGTCATTGCGCAGCAGGTCAAAACAGACGTCACCAACTCCGTTCACAAGTGGCATAAATCTTTAGTAAATTTTACCTCCTGGAAGGACGCAGCATGAGCACTGCGTTGAACTCAGAGGTATAGTTCTCCTTCAGTTTCCAAGGTAGCAGGTTCGATCCCAGCTTTATACGATGCCTAAATATGACAACACTGTGTTATTGGCTTCGGGCACATTAAATAACTACTATGCGACAATTTTAGGTTTGGGGTATCTTAAAATATATACCAATTGAAGGGTACAACATATTATTATTATTATTATTATTAATATTATTATTATTATTATTATTATTATTATTATTATTATTATTATTATTATTATTATTATTATTATTATTATTTAAAATTTAAGAAACGAGATTTCCACTTCCGGAAGTGCATATGGCCCTTAGGTGCACTCAGCCTACACCATTAATTCCTGGGAGCAAAGGCGGCCGAGCGTTCAGATAACCACTCTACCCCATCACGTGCTGAGGTTACGAATGGTGGAAGCCTTTACCTTTCACTCATCCAAGGGCCTCCATGGCCTGTACGGAGATGGGTTTGATTTATTATTATTATTATTATTATTATTATTATTATTATTATTATTATTATTATTATTATTATTAATGAATTATCCCAATATTGGAAGACGTTAAGCAAACAACTCAATCAATTCTTCAGTGGGTTCTTCTTGTTTTTCCAATAGATTTTCATTCTTTCTGAGAAGACTTCTTTACGTTCTGCCAACCACTTTGGTCTATACTGTTTTTCTTGTTGTTGCTCTGATGTAGCTTCTCACTTGTTTACCTTGTGCCTAAAGCTGTCTCTTTCTAGGATGTATGATGAAATTATGTTTGCGTTTTTGAGGCCCTTTCAAAGTTCATTAAGCCAATGCATTGAGGTTACATAATCTATTATCCTTTTTGTCAATCGATTTTCTGGTGCTGGGCTGAGTGGCTCAGACGGTTGAGGCGCTGGCCTGCTGACCCCAACTTGGCAGGTTCCATCCTTGCTCAGTCCAGTGGTATTTGAAGGTGCTCAAATACATCAGCATCATGTCGGTAGATATACTGGCACGTAAAAGAACTCCTGCGGGACTAAATTCCGGTACCCCAGCGTCTCCGAAAACCGTAAAAGAGTAGTTAGTGGGACGTAAAGCAAACAAAATTTTTTTAAATTAGATGTTCTGGTAATCTAGTCAGATGGCCGATGAATTTAATTCGTCTTTTCCTAATGTCAGTTTCGATGTTTGAGAATATTTGTGTTGTTTCTATTTATTGTAACCTGAAAGCGTCTTGGCTGTATCTTGCTCGTAAGATTTTCCTAATTATCTTCATCTCTTACTATTATTATCGGACAAAAGGATAGTGTTAGAAAAATGTTGCAAACATTGGGCGGGGAAGATTTGGGAGTAAGGAGAGGAGCTGCTCCACTAAGTGGTATGTTCCGAGCTGTCAGTGGAGAGATGGCGTGATATGATATAAGTAGACGAAGAAGTCAGAGTGGTATTTTTAAAAGTAGGAAAGATCATAACATGAAGCCGAAGTTGGAATTAGGAGAACACATTGAGGCAACCCTGAAACACTCTTAAATGCGATGGAGCGCGCGCAGTAATAGATAATTTGCGTTTCTTGAGGCAAACTCTCCCATTCCTGAATCGTTAGAGGTGGATGTCGATGGTTGAAAATAGCTCTTTTAAGAATGGTCCACACATGCTCAATGCAGTTCATGTCCGGAGAAGACATTGACCAGACCATTCTGCAGATCCCACACCCCCCCAGGTATCCACTCACAGCTGCGGTACTATATGGAAGAGCGTTATCTTCCTATAGAGTAGAACTACCTCGTACAGTCTCTGAACAACCACTTACTATAGGTCGGCGAATGCTGTGTTCGTACACTGCGGTCGCCATGTTTCCTTGAATGTGAACCAGTGTTCTACGGCGGCAGAGCATGATACCTGCTCAGAATAATACTCAACTTGCAACTGTGAATGATTCACTGTCCCCCTCTTGTCCTCCAAATGCGCAGAGTGTTGTCATCAGTGTGTGAACCAATTTGCATTTCATGAGTGAACAACGTTCGTTCTGGTCCATTGATCTCCTGTCCAATTCTAATGTGCTCTACTGTAGCCCATCGAACGTGAGCCACCCTGCAAGCAGCTAACATATCTATGGTCAAAGAAGAAATGGTACGAGTTGCAAAACACTTCTATCCATCCCACCAAGAACTCGTCAGTGAACTCATAAAGCAATTGCACGGTATGGACGCCGGCATATTCTACAGATATAAACACCTCCCAAAAAAACTCTTTAATGAGTAAATCTCGAAATGAATATTATAAGAACAAGAAAAACATGAATCGCGATGTATTTCAGTAAGAAAAGTTGGGCGGGTTGCCTAGCTTACACGGCAGATTGCCTAACCAGCCCCCGACAGTTCGTGTTTAGATCCATTCATTCAACACGCATCTGAGAGCCACCGTTCAAATATATTCAATACCTACCCATCTATGACTAAATACCCGTAACATCACACACACACTTAAGGGAACATGTTGCCAGGTCCATTTCCCACAGTTTTCAAACTTCTGCTACGAGATCAGTGTACTTTTCAATCTTCGTTACATAGGCCTGGTGGACATTGTGACCTGAACGGACCGTCACTTCCAGAAGATCATTCTTCCTGTCAATGTCTTATATTGATGTTTAATTTGACAGGAGGTCAATGAGGAAAATATCATACCTGTTTGATCCTACAGTCCTCTCTGATGCAGAGATCAATTGAAATACAGCCTTAACCTTCACATCAGGTAGTCTGTGCTCATAATATGATATTTTCTATTCCATAAGTTCCGATTTGGTTTCCAGAATAAATATCGGCACCTCATCCTGTCAATGAGTGTATTCTAGGCCTGCCATGGCCTTACATTCACCCACAATATGCTCCCTCCACCGTCTCAGCTGTTCCTCCGCGTCCTCTGAATCTGCCGTCCTCTGCTTCCTTTAAGATAAACTTGGCGTAGTTACGAGTGCTCAGCACTCTATTCTGGATTGCTATCAAGAACTCTTCTGTCTCTCCGTGGACGAAGCCGGAAAGTGGATTTCTTTCTGTCAACAGATGGTTGACGCAGAGGGTGAGGATATGAACCGAGGAGTTCTTTCTACTTCCAAGATTGCTGTAGTTGTTCCGTGTTGGCAAATTTTGCTGGAAGAGTTGGCATGTTTTTAAGATTGAACTGAGTTAACGTATCATCATTACAACAGATATTATTATTATCATCATTTATATTTTGGTTAGGATCACGTAATATAATCCACTGCGTTCATTTCTGTTTTGTTCTTGCTTCATTTCTTGCCTTCCAATAGTTCTTCATTATTTCGCTGAGTTTTTTCTTGTTCTCTTCTCTCCACATTTTATTGCGTTCCTTCTTTTCTTTCTCCCGGAAAACCCTGAAATTGTTATCAATCTCCTCCAATAGTTGTCCTGTTCTGTATTATATCTGATGTTATTCCAATCTCTGCCATATCTCACTTTAGACTTTGCATCCACTGATTGTCATTCTTAGCCTTGCAAACACGATTAAACATTTGTTTTGTGAGTCTGGGATTATCCTTCCTCATTATTTGACCAAACAATTCAACTCCCCTCTTCCTGATCGTATCAGACATTCTTAAAGTTTATTATGTTTTTGTAGTGGTCTGTATTCTTCATGTATCTGAACTCCTAATTTTCAGTCTTTCATAGGCACCAGATTTGTCTTATAATTTTTTTCTATTCCTCCAGCTCTTCTATTTATCCTGTTTTAATGCAGAACATGCACTCTGTAGCACAGAGAGATTCTGGTTTTCTATTTGTTTTGCGTCGCACCGACTCCGATAGGTCTTATGGCGACGATGTGATAGGAAACGCCTAGGAGTGGGAAGGTAAGCGGCCGTGGCCTTAGGCACACGCTCAACATTGGGAAACCACGAAAAACCATCTTCAGGGCTGCCGAGAGTGGTGCTCGAACCCACTATCTCCTGGATGCAAGCTCACAGCTGCGCGACCCTAACCGCACGACCAACTCACCCGGTACATGCTGGTTTAATGTAGTGCCTGATTTTCTTTCTGACTGAGGGACTTTTCTTATTATAGGTATACTTGGCCAGTTGGTAAGCTTCTTCGAATTTCCTTGCTCTTGATTTATTTGCTTTGTTTGTATTGTTCATTAATTTGAGTTACTTCCCCAAGTACTTAAACTTTTTCACCGTGTCGATTTTTCTATAATATTTTATTAACACTGAAGATGAATTTCCAATGTTAACCATAAATTTGAGCTTCTCAAAATATACCTGAAATCCAACTTTTTCTACAATTTCTTTCCAATTCTTTACCTGGAGAGGTGGTGTTTTTATATTCTCAAAAGGAATTGCAATATCTTCAGTGAAGAGCAAACAATTAATACCTACCCCTTTAAATTTCGAACTTAGCCTTATCTTGTGGTGGATTCCTCCTTCTTTGAGCTTTTGTTCCCATACTCTCATTACCTTTTCCAAGACACAATTAAAAATTATCGGTGACAATCAACCCCCTGTCTTATACCGGTATTAATTGTAAATTCCCCTGACTTTCACTTTATACTTTGTATCCCTGAAAGAATTATATAAGTACTATTATTATTATTATTATTATTATTATTATTATTATTATTATTATTATTATCATTATTATAAAAATGGAATGAGGAATAAATACTGAAATCAGAATCCTGCATCGCCGTTCACTGGTACCGAACTATTCATTTTTACGGTTATACGTTCTCTAGGATGAGTTAGTCCGAATACATTTAGTGGTCGGTGAGTTTTAATGACGGAATCGTTAAACGTGAGACGTAGGTTGACGACTGCTTCTCACTCAACACATGATGAAGGTTGAGCTTATTTGCGACTGTATCGCCTTTCCGGTCTGTGGTAATGAGGAAATGGGTTCACAGAACTGGTAGATCACTATGTAGTTCAGCCAATCAGGACAAGCTCGCGTTCTGAACCGGACTCGTACAAGTAGCACGCCTTTATGCCGTCTCTACTCTTAGCCGCTCGCGTATGGGACTAGATGTCAACACTCGCTATAATCTGAGCTGTTGCATATATTTGGAACAATATGCATAGTGGTCGATTTTACCTGGATAATAATAATAAATAAATAATAACAATAAATAACAATAACTAAAGGACCCGTGCTGCTCAACATAATTCGTTATAAATACGTTAGATAACTCGTCTTGATATGCATGTCGTAGTAATATTATTTTACCTACCCTTTTCAATGGTTTTGTGAACATGTAATAAGAAGCGCCTTATGGTAGCCTATGCCGCAGTTCGTAGTCAGAATTCATCCATTCTGACCTTATTATGCCGTCTGCTCGGTAAAAATCTATCCATATATTCATTTCTTGTCCTGCAGTTCTTGATGTAATGTTTGGTATTGTGTCATAGAAGGCAATTACATTTTTAATCGCAGTTCTATATAGAACCGTTGTCTTTTGAGTCTATAGGCTAGTCTCGATCGAGCGCTTTTTTCCAGGCAGAGAACTTTATTAAGATACACGGCCTTCAGTCTTTCTACTGTAGCTACGTTATCCGTAGATAGGAGTTCCCAGATAATGTCTAAGACATATGTCATGATGGAGTCTGTTTATACGTAGACATTTTTCTCTTTGCAGCATGTAAGTTATAAGGAACACTCTGCCATCTGTCGAATATATTTGGAAGCTGGGAAAGGTTAGAGAATCATAGAGTATCTAGCATGGAATAGCATTCTCCTGCAATTATTCGAGTAATCATTTATTTGATTTTGTGATTACTAACAATGTCTCATGACTCACTGGCAGGTAATTCCGGAAAGAATGAAATAAAAATGAAGCAAATCGGTCTAGTAGAAAGGACGGAAGGATTTGCCAAAGCTGTTTCAGTAAACTATTTTAATACATAGATAATAATAGCGACCAAAATCGGAGTACGAATTTCACATAAAAAGACGCAGTATATGGAAGGAACAAAATCAAGATTCGACAATCAAACATTAATCACAAGCAGAGAAATTAAAGAGTTTAGTCCATATTATTCAACCAGCAGCGATAAATCAGTAAACAAACAGCTCCTGGGCTTCAATGAGCTTACAAAATCACCTGGAACAGATATATAACAAAAAGCAATAAATAACTAAGAAACCACTTTTCCGTTTGCGAAAATCAAATAATCATAAAATCTCCCCCGGTCATAGTCATCCATCAACGGCTACTAATTTCAGATAGCAACCAGCCATAAGACATAGCCTGCACGATTGCTAGGTAATATTGTCTGACCATCCATCCATACCTTACATCATTGTCTGCAGAGCTGCTATGGTTACACTTCCGTCAAACATTATGTCGCGTCATGTTACACAAATTTCCGGATGACCCACAGCCATAAGACTTATTTACTGTATGTAAAAAAGGCAAATTACGATTCAACAAAACAGAAAGCAAACCAGAGGCACTTTATGAATTTGAAATCCTGATAAATGGCAACATGTCACAAATAAAAGACATAGAAAGGATAGAGGGGAAAGTTCTTAGAAATTCCTAGAATGAAAATACGAAAATGAAATTTGAATGGAAAAGAAACCAAAGAATAGGTATATCACAGAAGTAATCCCAGATACAATTAGCGAAACGCGATTAAAATTCTACGAACACCTAAAACAGAATGGATAACAACAGGCTGACAAAGAAATTTCTTAACCAGGTTTCTTTTCTTTTATTTTCTTTTATTTTCTCCCCTGTATCTTTTAATTCGTTCACTGAGTGCGTTTCTCCGTTCTTCTGTCCATTTTGTGAATTTTTTATAATATTTCGGTACAAATTTACATTTACTAAAGCTTCAAGTTGCACGGTAATACAAATTTATTCTAGATTTTCGTTGATTTCTTCTAAAAAAATTCCTGTTTTTAGGGACAAATAGAGGCATTTAGTTAATTCACAGAGACTTACAGGCTGAACTCTGAAAGACATAACACTTTATAATGAAATTTTGTGTAATGCACTCTTGTACAGTTTCGCTTTATGGGTGCAGTATGTATGTATGTATGCATGATTTTGAAGCTTTTATACAGATGTTTTCAGGATTTTATACTTTAAAGAAATCAAGTTCATTTTTTGGCGTGCATTGTCACATAACTAAGAACGAACATGTTGTTTGCTTGTTTCAGCTCGTGGCAAGAAGAAGAAGATCAAGATGCTCCTTCCCCTGCTCCTGCTGTTGAAGTTGAAGGCTACAGCCCTGATCCCAGTCGCTCTGGGAGCCCTGGCTCTGCTCTCCCTGAAGGCACTCATCGTGGGTAAGCTCGCCCTCCTGCTGGCCGGTTTGATCGCGGTCCAGAAGCTGCTCGCCAACAGACAGAACACCCAGACCTACGAGGTGGTCGCTCACCCACACATTTCCCATTCGCACGTGAGCTCGTATGCTGACGAACACGGGCACGGCCATTACGGAAGGTCGCTCCCGGACGCCCAGCAGCTCGCGTACAGCGCCTACGCCGACAAGGAGTGAGGTAGTAGCAACACAGCTCAAGTACCGTAAGCGACGCCCAGAGAATAAAATAAACAACAGTCAGGTAGTCCATTCAAGCTTGGTGCAACTCGCTTGTTCATAAGAGCGAACCAAATACTTTTAAGAGGGGTATTTCACAAGTTAATAGCGTCGACTCTGAAACGAATTCAATTGTTATTTTTGATTTCACAGAATTACGGGATATTCTACACGGCGTTGTAGTGGTATCGTAATTAAAAATGCTAAACCAGGAGTAATGACGTATTAATTGGTGAAATGTATCTCATAGAGTCTAGACCATTAATGAGGGATTCTGAAGATTAAACGCACAAAAAGGCCATTACCTCGTTGTAAAGGAAATGACACGCTATTTCTCATGTGTAATCCTAATACTCGACTGGTTCTCAAATTCTTTTATGCATTGATGAGGGTTCGAATTTCGGTGCTCTCAAAGGCCTCGTGATTTCATGGTATCGTACCGTAATTATTACCATCTTAAGAAGATTGTATTACAATTTTTATTATTACCGTAATTTCTAGAGTCCGTCATGATGTAAGTAATTCTCACTGTTTTATTTTACACTCCTTTAATTACGTTATAGCATTACCTTGTTAAAGGTTCAAACTGAGCTATAATAGTTGAAAGTAATGCATATTTAGAACAAATCGTATTTCGTTCATTGGTATTGTAAACTGTTGCACATAAAGCAGCTCAATTTCCCAGTACTCTCTGATTTTAAAGTCGTTTTACATAGAACTAAACCAGTCTCAATTCTCCTGTAGTGTGGATACACTACTTCGAAAATCGATAATGTAAGCTATTTATTTATATTTTGATCAACTGTGCTGTATTCACACAGTAGTTCGGAAAGCTGTTATTAAAATTACACATGCAGTTAGCGAACGGGTCTGGTCGAGTGGTATTCAATGTAATACTCTGCAGTAATTCAAGATTTAGTCAGGATCTCTCTCTGTCTCTCCCTGGTGGATCAGACTGTAAATGCTTATGACTGTGATGTTCACCATAGTAATGGACTATTCAGAAGCGACTGCTCACAAGATTTCTCCAGGGTGCTTCCTTACCGCATACTTGAGCATTGTGTGTTCTTTACCAAAATAACTCTGACCTATTTGATTGGTCAAACTTTGCTAGACGTCCGCGAAATGGAATATAGCAAATACACACTGGGTTGTGCAGTTAAGCTAACACCCAGACAACGACTTCTAAGTACAAGTTAACTTATTACTCTACAAGAGGCGACAACGTGACGTCCAACGCTACGAGACGTGACAATGAATAACACCTCAGCGAATACTCCCGAACTGTTTTAACTGGACTTTTCTAGGAAAACTATTATTCCTCTTACAATATGTCCTTCAATTTTATATTTATTATTAGAAACAATTTCTTCCTTAGTGTGTTCCGTATAATATCAATACAACGCACTTCCCTTCAAGTACTATTCGTACAGGTATTCGAACGATTTTTGATAATACGACTTGACATATTACAAACGTGTGAAAATGAGTTACTACTCGGACGAAGACTAGATACATTTTAAACAGGTATTAGTCATAATTATTTAAATTAGGTTAAGGACCCGATCCATCATTTCATTATGTAACACGAAGCAAAAGAGCTACGAAAGTAGTTCACGGAAGTTAAACAGATCAAACAAGTCGAAATAACCATGTTCTTCTTCCTCCTGCAAAGCGGTAGTGACTGCAGGCGATTCCCTACCACTGCGTCCATTTCTCAGCACAGCGGAACCTAGCCGAAACTAGGTCGTCATATTCACACAAAGAAAACCAAAACACTGTATTTATAATATGATATTATTAATGTTATTATTTACCTATAACCATTTGGAATAGTGAATATTCCATAATTTAATTATTTATATTATTAATATGAAAATAAACTTTTGTAATTTAGTAGATGTGTTTCATTACGTCAGTATGATTTCTTTACATGTTACTTCCAGCCCGTCATGTCAAATCGCTTGTCGGAGATCATGACGTTCTGAAAGAACAGAATACCTTCCCTCACTCCAGAATCCATGGCTCTGAAATTGAAAACCTCTCACTTTATAAAGTGGATTAAGTCACTTGATCTACTTAAAGTACAAAGCTCAGCTGAATTTCACTATCAAGACAAGTACTTCGCAGCAGTGATATGTAAGTATTTCAGATACCTTGACTTCGAGATGTGTAATGCATCCATAAGGAACCTAACCCTTTAAGATCCGAAGGTACAATTGCTACAAAACGAAAACCATATTAGTTGTATGCCTTTTAATGATGAAAAATAATCACAAATTTCAGGAAAAATACATATCAAAATCAAAATAAGAACACAATTTTCTTACACAAATTTACGACCTAAATATTGGTCATACCCACCAGTGAGGCTAACAATTACGGACTCAGTATACTCAAATGAATTTAATATACAATTACAAGTGTAGTCTATAATATATATACATTTTGTTACAAAACAAAAATGGTACAAAAAAGAAGACTTTAGTGAGAAACTAATAATATATGCCTATTTAAAACGTGATATGACTTTTTAATAAGTTGATAAAAATTTAATCAAGTAAAGATGTAGGCAAATCAAACTTATTTCTAAGATATTCGAAGAAAGAAATAATGAAGTTCGTAAACAAAATTTTAAAAATATTCCTTGGAGGGATCATAAATTACCATTTTCTCCTGGTATACCTCTACTACCCATCCCAGCTGAAAACGAATCGTTGAATCAACCATGATGCTTTCTTTTGTGTCCACATTGAATGACAGGATGTTCAAACGTCTTGTTCACCCGTTTTCAGAGATATAATTGATTTATCAATTTCTTTCTCCTTAACATACGTTGAATGCAATTACACAACATTTAACAATTAAATGACTCATACTGCCAAAGTCTTCCACCTTTAACACAATTTTACTTCTGTTGATGTTAATATTTAAATCATGTTCACATTCTTTAAATGTTCAAATGCACGCCGAGTGTAGATATTTTTAACATTTAAATGACATATTGGATATTCTACATTGCTTAATGAAAATCTCTGAAATTGTGCATCCCTTAAAGGGGACAGATACATGTAAACATTTAACAACAAATTACTGAAATATTTACCAATAAAACAGAGAACGTAAAGCCTATAGAAGCGTGTGGAACATACTTGAACTGTGTAGTACAAAATATCAGTCCCAAAATGCAGAACGACTACCCCGCACGTATCTCATACTTCTCAAACTGCAAACTCGTTACTTTAAAAGAGAGCAGCATAAACATTCTCTTTAGTATACTCTGCAAAACTTTCCATTACATCATCACGATCATTAGTGCATTTTAGTTATTTTTCACATATGGATAAAGTACAGTGTATGCATACAGAAGTCATTCGTAGTTGAAAATTCAATGTCCCTCATTTTCAGTTTTGATGTGCTCTTGACCCACTCATATGTGAGGTGAGGGCCTGAGTGTCCGAAGAGAAGAATCCCACTTCGATATTGGGAACGCACATTGCTGGGGATACAACAATCCCAGTATTAGCTGCTAATGAGAAACCTTGCACAATGGAAAGTTGACTGTCGGTTTGGGCGCAAGGCATCTGCTCCTGAATAGGAAGATAGACTGTGGAAGTTCGGAGCTACAATAAACACAGTCGTCATAATCAGAGTTCAAAAATTCATAAAAGTGGACGCTTAATTTACACAATGAGCAGTTGGTAAACAATTCAGAAAGCTCATATTTTTAATTTTTAATATACATTCTTCAAGAATGGGTAAACATCTGATATGGGTGATTTACCCCAGGTATGTACTGTACACAAAATCAGCTCTCACTGAAGTTCGGCGCCACTGCGAGGTACAGAGGTGTCTCATGTACAAAGACGGCTGAACATTACAAAGACCAGTGTTGTCAAATAGTCGTGCCAGTCTGCGGTGTCTGTGGTGGGTAAGTTGATAAAAATTATGCAAAACGCATGATATTTGTATAATCAGTTTATTTACGTGTCTGTTAGGTAATGAGTCCAAAAACTGGTCTGATCCTGAGAAAGCGTTACCAAGAGTTACGCAAAATAAAATAGTGAAATGATATTGAATGACGTAGATCGATCGATCAATCAATCAATCAATCAATCAATCAATCAATCAATCAATCAATCAATCAATCAATCAATCAATCAATCAATCAATCAATCAATCAATCAATCAATCAATCAATCAATCAATCATTCAATCAATCAATCAATCAATCAATCACCATTGATATTAATTTAGGGTTGTCGCCCAGATGTCAGATTCCAACTGGCCGCGCGGTTTGGGTCACGTAGCTATCAGCTTATATTAGGGAGATAGTGGGTTCGAACCCCACTATCGGCAGCCCTCAAGATGCTTTTCCGCGGTTTACCATTTTCACACGAGACAGATGCTGCGGTTGTACCTTAACTAAGGCTACGGCCGCTTCCTCCCCATTCGTGGCCCTTTTCTGTCCCGTCATCACCATAAGACCTATCTGTGTCAGTGCGACGTAAAACAATTAAAAATTCTTTGACTTTTCTTAAATGATTTCAAAGAACTTGGAAATTTATCGACTTTTTTTATGAATTACTCCAGTCCTTAATTCTTCTTACCAATAATTAATATTTGCCCTAATTTGTCCCCTTGAATTCCAACTTTCTCTTAATTGTATGATCTTTCCTACCTTTAATAGCTCCACTCCAGTTTAATTGTTTTCTAATGTCGATCCACGCCATCTCTTCAGTAACAGCTCGGAATATGCTACTTAGTCAAGCAGCTCGTCTCCTTACTCTCAAGTGTTGTCAGCCCAAAGATTGCAACTATTTTTCGCAGCACTTCTCCTTTGTCGGAAATGGCGTAGAACAAATCGTGCTGCATGCTCTGGATTTTTACCAGTTCTCGTGCGAAGTAATTTGCAAGTGGATCCCATACAATGGAGACCATACAATAAGCGAGGTCGTACCAGAGACTTATACTATCTTTCTTTTACATTTTTATTAGAACGCTTAAATACCCGCATAAGCAAATGAAGAGACCTGACATTTTTTTATAACCCCTTTAATGTGATTATCCAAATGCAGAGCTTTCCTAGGTGCTTACAGTGATCCACGAAAGGTGCTCTCACCCCACCACCACAGTAATGTAAAACTGAGAGGACTTATAACCAACAACCTGACTTTCATCCTCTTTATCATGATACCAGTGTCAGCTGTCCTCTCAACGTTGTCGAGGTCATAATTATAAATATACTCTAGCTCGGTCAACAGTTCAGCTATGAGCTTTGCATGAATATTAGGGGTCCGGCCTGTTAGAGCCCCTAGAAGTTATGTTACTCTCGCTACAGTACGAAAGAGCGAGCTGACGACCACTTATAGCAGCCAAATCAGTTTGCATTCTAACCTATTTCTGCCTAAACTTCCGGTCTGTGGTCCTAATGCAGTCACTCAAAACCCTGTTACTTATTTGCTAATCTATAGAGCTTTTCTCAGGAAGTTGTATTGCAGCCCAGCGGGCCCTCCTAGTAGCATCTTTTACAATATCATTGCGCACTAGTCGTGTTCCGAATGTCATCACCTCTGCACCGTCCACACCATCATGCCTATAAATCAGATCGAGAATTCATTGAAAGCTGCAGTTTGTTCCAAGATACATATCCGTTAAAAATAGCCACAGGTGGACTTACATGATATGAAAACCACCGCCTGCTTGCAGTCATTCGAACGGGTCGGGAATGGAATGGATGAACCTCCTATCTAGCGGTGAGGATAGGAATTGTGCCGGGTAGCGAAGCCTGTCGCACTCCTCTGGGGCAAAGATTACTGACTAACAGATGAAACGAAATGAAGTTGGAGAGTGTTTCTGGAATGAAAGATTGGAGGGGAAACCGGAGTACCCGGAGAAAACTTGTCCCGCCTCCGCTTTGTCCAGCACAAATCTCGCACGGAGTGACCAGGATTTGAAAAACGGAACCCAATGGTGAAAGACCGGCATGCTGCCACCTGTACCACGAAGTCTTATGGACTTACATGATATCACGTGCTCAATTCTAGAGACATATCAATGTTTAGCTTTTAAAAAAGGCAATTCTAGAAATATCATTGTCTACAGGACGTACAAAGATAACTGCTACTTATCAGCTGATGTGTTAATGTAGAACAACTTAGAACAACTCACAGCAAGGAGATGATGAAAGCAAAATTAAACAGAATGATAGAATTAATGATGCCATTTTCACTGCACATATCATAACCGGGTAAGACGGAGACATGTGTTCAAATTTTAATTCTTTGTTCGATTTCCTTTCCGCTCATGTTTCAGTATCTTGTGCGTGGAAGCTTGAGCACATTACACGAACCAATGACTTAAAGTTTATATCAGAAGTAATTTTTCTGTAAATTTCATGAGGAAAGTCATAACTTTCTCATACAAGTTTCACGGCAAAAAGCAAGCAGGTGAGTGACGAGTGAGTGAATGTAGGGAAAGTTGGCAGCTCTCCTTCCAAAGTGTGCTCTTGCTCGAGAGCCACTTTCTGTGGATGTCTGTTTTACATCACCGAAGAAGCTCACTTTTGATTTAGATGCAGTGAACTTCGGTCATCATTGAACTGGGTGTAAAGTCAGACTGCAACATTCAACAGGAAAAGTTCCCTCCGTTTTCATTACTGAGTTGAAGGAGTGGAATGTGGACCACTAAAAAAACACAATGTAGGTGCTAATAGCAGGTGGACAAAATAAAACTCGGCCGGAAAATATTTACAATAGGACTAAGGCATGATTGACCCTTGTTAACGAACAACACAGAAGATGCTGGAAAGGGTAATGAAATGAAGAAATGAAAAACTGAGTATCCAAAAGTCCTGACTCCACTTCACTCGGAATCCACTGGTAGGCCTCATCAGGCGAAGGCTCGTTTGGATGCTTTAACTATGCATAACAGTAAATTTGTAAGGATACAGATAAATGACCATATCTTAATTCACATTTACACAGATAAAGGTAAGATAAGGGTTGTTCTGCCCGAAGGCAGGTGCGAACCTCCGCAGAGGTGTTCCTGAGCTGGAATTTACGTGCGGTAGGGTGGCCAGTTCCTTTCCGCTCCTCCATTCCCTTACCCCCACCAACAGCGCGTGGCAACCCATCCAACTCCTGACCACGCCCAATGTTGCTTAACTTCGGAGATCTCACGGGATCCGGTGTTTCAACACGGCTACGGCCGTTGGCACACAGATAAAAAGCGTTGTAATTTTAATCAAACTTCTTTCCAGGCTTTCCTTCACTTGAGCAATTATTTCTGGTGTTCAAAGTCTTTTCAGATAGTTACGGTTTTTATTCGCTCCAGAGCCTGTTTCATGCAATTTTGCTAGCAGATTTTGCATTGCAGACTTTGCTGGAGGTTTTACCGAAATACTTCCAGTCTTAAACTCTTGCGCACAGGTTTTCCACGAATCGTGCTTCGCATAACACCCGACAATGAACACGCGCTGTTTTATCGTGAGCATCATTTCTTGTTGCATTCAACTGATCACCAAACACGTCTGCTCCTGTCACTCACTCACACGTAATGACAGAGCGACGTATTCGGGAGATACGCACGCATAGACAACCGATTGGTGCATGGAAATCACAGTTTCCAGCTGCATTTCCTGTAATGAGAAATTATCATGTTCATTAACAAGGATCAGTTCAGCGTCAGTCTTATAAATATTTTCGCAACTATTTTTATTGGCCCACTTTGTACAAGGTAAGGCCTTCATTAGGACAGTCATGAGTACAAGGTTGTAAATGGACGTTACACTTTTCTTCGTACGGTTATGAGGTTATTTAGAGGTTTTCATAAGAATGTAAAAGAGATAGCTTGCAAGTCACTGGTAAGACCCCAAATAGGTTCCAGTGTAAGGGACCATCAACAGGATTACTTGAATCGAGAACTGGAAATATCCAAAGGAAAACATGACGGTTTGTTCGGGGTGATTTCCGAAGAAAGAGTAGTGTTACGAAAGTGTTAAAAACTTTGGGCTAAAAAGATTTGGTAGTAAGTCAGCGGAGATACTGTATGGCATGACATTAGTAGATAAACTTTATTGAGATAACTCTTTAAAAAGTTCGAACCCCACTGTCGGCAGCCCCGAAGATGGTTTTCCGTGGTTTCCCATTTTCACACCAGGCAAATGCTGGGGTTCTACCTTAAGGACACGGCCGCTTCCTTCCCATTCCTAGGCCTTTCCTATCCAAGGAAATATAGCAAGTTAAAAAAGAAGATAAATTTGGATTTCAAGAGAACATGTCGAGGCAAATATTTGTTTAAAGGAAGATGAATTAGGATTTGGAATAGTTTACCAAGTGAAATGTTCGATACATTTCTTTGAAAATATTTAAGAAGAGCCTAAGTAAACAACTGTTTGGGAGTCTGCCACCTGGGCGACGGCCCTAGGTGAAGATCAATCATGACTCATCCATCTGCTTTCATCACTTATTGAACTCTGATACTGATCACTTTTGAAGTGTAACTCTTATCCCCTGACTTCATATTCAGAGGCGGACGCACTTCGAACCACTCGAAGGTAAGGTCTCCACCACTGTGTCGTACACAGCACATATAGCGCAAGTGAACTGGATGTTGTGTAGTACTTTCAATGATGTCAGCAATACTGTGCTTTACCCTACGGCTCCTTTGCTAAATGGTCAGGGTAATCACCTTCGGGTGAACGGGCCGCGGGTTAGATTCCATCTGGGTCTGAATCTTTAACCTTAAACGGTTATTTTCGCTGGCTCAGGAACTGAGTACTTGTATGTCCCTAACATCCCTGCAACTCACACACCACACCATCCGCTAATAAAAGAACACGTAGTTCCCATACAAGCCAGATGCCGCCCACCCTCGCTGGTGGGTCTGCCTTACAATGCACTCTTGGCACTTAGCCGTGCGGTTAGGATCGGGCAGCTGTAAGCTTTCATTTGGGACATAGTGAGTCGAACACCACTATAGGCAGCCCAGATGATGGTTTCCCATGGTTTTACATTTTCACACAAGGCAAATGCTGGGCCTGTCCCTTAAATAATACCACGACCAGTTCTATCCCACTCCTAGCACTTTCCTATCCCATTGTTGCTATGAGACCTATCTTTGTCGATGCAAATAGTAGATAAGACGGTTGAGGCGCTGGCCTTCTGACCCCAACTCGGCAGGTTCGATTCTGGCATTCTGGCTCAGTCCGGTGGTATTTGAAGAGGCTCAAGTACGTCAGCCCCGAGTCGGTAGATTTACTGGCACGTAAAATAACTCCTGCTCTACTAAATTCAGGCACCTCGGCATCTCCGAAAACCGTAAAATTAGTTAGTGGGACGTAAAGCAAATAACATTATTGTATCAAATAGTAGAATAAAGGTTATTCGATAATTAAATGAATAAATAAATACGTTCTATTCCGACCTCTGCATTCGATGCGTCGAGCATGAAATACACCGTCGCTAGAGTTCGACAGGGCGAAAAGAATTTAGATCGTAAGGAAAAAGATGGTTTGGCTCATTAAATGGCGGGAAATTTCACTGGGGCCACGTGCGTGATTACAACAGTGTATTGGGAGGGTATTGCAACTCTTGAAGTTGCTGTTAAAGTGAGAGATTGATTCGTGCCTGGTGTTAATGCCAATGTACTAATTTTCCTGAGTAATTATTCTTCATCATCTTATGCAGCAAGTTCGGAATCAGAGTTAAAATTAGACCGTTAAAGATGGGTAAGTATTTCAGAAATAGTGTAGCAGCTACCTTGGAACTGTAATCACTTCCTCACTGATCTCAGGTGTCAATTTTCCCTCGGGAGTTCAGCATCTCAGTATTTATTTAATCTTCGCGAAAAACAATCGGCTGCGAGGAATAGTAGGAGAGAAGCTACGGACCACCTTCCCACGAATAGGTGGAAATAGGTGGAATATATGATAGGGAATAGGTGATATTATCCTCTCCAACTGCAGACGTAACGGTAAGAGTGAATCTGAACACTGTATGCAGAATCGTCTGGAGGAAATGCATAATGCTCCCCAACGCTGTATGGGCGAAAGGACCTTTTGATCCTCGAAATGGTTGTCGTTGTTCGCAGGCGGACGCTCCTCTAACCACTGGAAGTTAAACTCTCCTCCGTTGTGTCATACGATGGCGATTACTGGTTTCAGAGAAAATGAAACTCGGCAACCATTCTCTTTCTGAAACAGAAATCATTCAGTTCAGCTAATGGAAGTTAACAACGAAGACATCATGTTCTTCCTTGCTAGTGGTTGAACGTGGCAATGACTCAGGTAAGATTTCTACGACAATAGGGTAGAAAAAGTCTAGGAGAGGAAGCAAATGTCCGGGCCTTAACTAAGATACAGTCCCTGCATTCACCGAGTATGAAAATGGGAAACCACAGAAATTCGTCTTCGAGGCTGCCGAAGGTGGGGTTCGAAACTATCGTCTCCCGAAGGCATTCTCACAGCTACGCAACCCGTACCACGCAGTCAACTCACTTAGTACAATATTGTACTGTATTTTTTACTAGGCCCATATAACATCAGAAAGAGTGGTCCCTTTGGGCCATGTATCTATCAGCTTGCATCCTGAAAATGGTGTTCTGTTGTTTCCCATTTTCACACCAGGCAAATGCTGGGGCTGTACCTTAATTTCTTTTTTGCTAGGGGCTTTACGTCGCACCGACACAGATAGGTCTTATGGGATAGGAAAGGCCTGGGAGTTGGAAGGAAGCGGCCGTGGCCTTAATTAAGGTACAGCCCCAGCATTTGCCTGGTGTGAAAATAGGAAACCACGGAAAACCATTTTCAGGGCTGCCGATAGTGGGATTCGAACCTACTATCTCCCGGATGCAAGCTCACAGCCGCGCGCCTCTACGCGCACAGCCAACTCGCCCGGTGTGTACCTAATTAAGGCCACGGCCGCTTCCTTCCCACTCGTAGCCCTTTTCTGTCCCATCGTCGCCATAAGAGCTATCTGTATTGGTGCGACATAAAGAAGATTGTCAAAAAAAGTGTTACAAAACCTTCGTTTTTTAAATAAACACATTTTGGGTCTTATTGCCTTACGATGGAAGAGAGGCCATGTGGAGAGAGCACCGACGTCGGAGCTTAAATTCTCCACTTCTTCTATGTTACTACCATCGCTGGTCCTCCTTCTTGTTTCCGAATTTGGCCGCCTATGAACCGCATTGAACTTAAGGTTTCTTCTTCTACTTCTCCTCCCAGAACACCTTCATCCTTTCATATGACCAATTTGGGTCTACATTTTGGTGGTTTCTCCTGGAATGTTTTGATGCTGTCCACTCGGCTTCTAAATTCTTTCTTGTTGTGAATCATATCCATCAAGTCCACTTGATATTGCATCTCTCTTTACCTCTTCTGTCCATTTTGTCGAACCTTTTAATCCAGTTATGTACTTGAATATTTTCTTAGTTAGCCGTTTCTCATCCATTCTTTCTACATGCCCATAGAATTTTAGCTTTCGCTTTCGCATGGTGACAGTGATTTTTAGACGTATTTGTAGAGATCATCATTTTTTCTATACCTCCACTCCCCATCAGCATTTTTCTGTGCTCCTAAACTTTTATTGATTGTCAGGCTCTCTGAAGAGTAGAGACTCTCTGGCTTTACCACTGTGCTGTAGTGCCTAAGTTTCGCCTTGTAAGATATTGCTCTTTTGTTGTATCTGTTCTGGGTTAACCTGTAAGCTAATTCTAGTTTTCTAATTCTTGCCATATTTGCCTCTTTATCCAATCCGTTAGGTTCTATCCATTCTCCTAGATATTTAAATTTCTCAGTTCATTTTACAGTCCCATGCTTCACTTCTAAGTGCCTCCCCCTTGATGTCCATATTCCATGTATTCCGTCTTCTGATATGATACTTTGAGACCCGTTTACTCAGCGATCTCATGTAGAGTATTCAGCATAATTTGAGCATTTTCTCGGCTGTGAGCCAAGAGAGCAAGATCATCTGCGAAAGCCAAACACTTAATTTCTAATTTCTGTCCTCCCCTCCCTAAATGTATTCCCCTTATTTCTTTCACTTCCAAGGCGTTTCCCAGGTTGGAGGAACCTTATTCACACCTGTCCTGCATATCTACAGGAACCTCCCCTATCAGCCATAGGGACGCGCCGTGTTGGGATTGAGCCCCCCCCCCCCCATCCCAATATCTTATGTAAGATCATGTCCAACCCCTGCTTAGTTCCTGGAGTATGTTTACGGCCGTACCTCTGGAGGACAGACGCCTCGCATTGCTTGTCTTAAATATGGCTGACATTATGGGCCAGCTGTTTGATCTAAACAACACCAAGAATTGAAAGTAGAATGCACATCTTCTTGTGGTTTCTATGGTAGCGATGCCAAAGAAACAAAATGGGTGCCAGTTAGGGCAGATAGTTTAATCAATTATATCGAGTGACTCTCTAGATTGTGTTATCTATGGAATAATTGAAGCAATGAACACGACCATAAATAATAATAAATATGAACAAAAACACTATGAAACTAGAGTAAATTCCCTAGATAACACTACCACAAACTTGGCACTCAAAATCAAGTCACAAATACTCCTCAGAAGCCCCAAATGAAGCGTAGATCTTCTATATAGGAGGATATTCGACGCAGCATCATAACACATGATGCTCATCCCCTGGACACGGCATCAGTAGTCCAATACGAGCTACTTTCCTCTAAATAAATATGTCCGCTTACGAAATGCAGCGGTTAGATTATCTCTCGTCCTCGGAGACCCAGGTTCGATTCCTAGGACTGCTAAAGATTTAATAATGGCAGGAAGGCTGGTATGTGGTTAAAAAGGTGTATGCAGCTCCCCTCCATTGGGGATGTGCCTGGAGAAATATGCACCACCTTGGAAGGGGAGGACACGAGTTTACTGTAAAGATACAGAATGTTTAGTTTGCGAAACGTACTGAGTCATGTGTGTTTTTTTCAGGATATCCTGTGACATAAGCAACTTGCCATTCATTATCGGCATGTTATTCGGTTACAAACGCAGAATTATTCCTTCTTACCACCGTAGCACTAATGGCATATTTTATTTCAAGAACATAAATGTAAGCTATTAATCCTTTGTAGCTAAAAGTGGTCACATTTTTGACAGACCTTCTATAATTCAGTGTGCTCAAATACACATTTATGAATAAATGTATGCTTGTTTCATGAATATCAGACGATAAGTTTGCTTAATATAACATATTTTCTGCCATTGTGCGTGAGGGAGGCCATGCCAGTTTTATACATACCGAGAGTAAAATAAATATACAGGGTGACTTAAAAATACATCGACAACGCTTTAGATTGCTGTGCGGGACGAAAAAATTGTCATATTTAGGAGGGACTTACGTCTGGGCCCTGTGGAGTGTCAACGTTTGGTAACGTCTCGGAGAGGAAGAAGAGTGTACGTTCCTAACTTTTGGAAAGAAACCTCCACCATCACAACAAGGATATCGTCTTCTTCTTCTTAAGCCTTCGTCTCCAAACGGAGGTAGACGATCCACTCGGCCAGCTCCGATCTTGACGTTGCAGCCATGTCATGTGGATTTAATTGGAATATCTCTCAGGATCTTTAATGCAGTGGTTTCCCGTTATCTTCTGCATCCTAATGCCGTTGACCAAACTGGTTCCTCCGCCTTTGGGAACAATTTCTTGTCCCCAGGACAATAGAGTGCCCTTACCCATACCCGCTCATCCACTCTCAAAGATACTTTTTTGTTTTTTTGTTTTTTGCTAGTTGCTTTACGTCGCACCGACACAGATAGGTCTTATGGCGACGATGGGGCAGCAAAGGGCTAGGAGTGGGAAGGAAGCGGCCGTGGCCTTAATTAAGATACAGCCCCAGCATTTGCCTGGTGTGAAAATGGGAAACCACGAAAAACCATTTTCAGGGCTGCCGACAGTGGGATTCGAACCTACTATCTCCCGAATACTGGATACTGGCCGCATTTAAGCGACTGCAGCTATCGAGCTCGGTATCTCAAAGAGACTGTTGGCGCTTGGTATAGGGGATCTCCTTATACCGGGAGATAATCGGTACCTTCATTCGTTAGCCGCCTGCATGTAAAATATTATTTTTATATGCAGTCGTTGCCCCCTCTCTACCGCGGGGAGGTGAATGTCAGGATTTCGCCGTCATTGAAACAAGGACCAAATGGCATTTCCTTGCTTCTCTGGTTCTTTAGAGAGGAGAGTATCGCCACGTTCATTAAATTACCAAGGAGATTCGAAACGTCACCCTCCAACTTCATTAGGCCTACAGATAATTCGAACCTCTTTTTGTGCACGATATATCATCATGTAGGCTTGAACTACGTAATTTCACGATCTGTTAATTAAGTGTTCCTCGGAGTTAGGCATAGGGTTATGATTCCGAAACACATTAAAATATGGATTTCAATGTCTCATTTGCTACCAGATTGGAAAGTCATAAGGTCATTAGTTGACGTACAGTAGAACGTATTGTGAAGAGGAAGTAATATTGCAGCCATCTACAATGAATATCAGGTGCGTGCATACTTTTTTCCGGTTTTTGTAGTAAGGAAAACACGTAATTTTAAGGGAAATTCATTTTTTGTTTATTAGCAATATTGGCCATCGGCTTCTACACACTTCGCCCATCTTTCAGGTAAGTTATGAATACCATGACAGAAAAACTGCTTGTCTTTTGCGGCAAACCATTCGTCGAACCATTTTCCAACTTCCTCGAAATTGTTGAAGTGCTGTAAATAGGTGATAGATGGCGCCTGATCGCGGCAGCACGGCGGGTGCGGAATGATGTCAGGGTGTCTTTCGCTGGTTTTGCTGTGTGAGACGGCGCAGTATCGTGTAACAAAATCACTTTGATATATATTCTGTCGCATTTCGGTCATCTTTCGATCTGTGCGTCATTAAAATTAATCATTTGTTGGCGAAAGCATTGAGTTTGAGTAACGCCTGCAATTGATCGTCTTCGTACTTCTGTGGTCTACCAGAGAGCCCAACCTTTCACATTGAAATCACTACGTTTAAATTGTCGAAACCATGTCTCACATGTTCTAACAGATGGAGTGTGTTCTCTATATGTTTCTACCAGCAAACGATGACTTTCCACAGCCGTTTCCTTTAGATTAAATAAGAAAAGCAATTCGTAAAGTAAATGTTCTTTTTCAGGCCCAAACGTCGACATGATCTCTGAAGGATATAAACTGACGCATATGTTAAATTCATACGCTGCGTGCTGTTCGCTGGCGCCATCTCTTAATGAAACCGGAAAAAGACTTATGCATACACCTGCTATCATCATATCGTAAAGGTTTGATATCTTAAGACTTATAGGTGCATATTTAACTTGCTAGTATTCTCCATTATGAACTGGATTATACGATGAATCGCTTATGTAATTAAACATGTTCCTTATGATTTAAAAATATAATACCATCTGCAGTACCCGTCGTTGACGTGGCGGTCAGTTAGCATTTATATGACTGCCCTTTTGTCCACCCCTCACATGTTTACCCAGATTCTGAGGGACATTAATGGTCATATCTCTCCCTTTCATCGGATTGTCGTAACGTATTCGCTTCTTGCTCTCCGGGGATCTTTGCAGTTTCATATGATTTTAATTATTGCTGATCTTTATTTATCTCTTCCTTCCGGTATAAAATAAAGCCAAGTATAGGGCTAATATTTAAAAACAATACTGACAGGTGTGTAAAGCTTTTAGAACGTTGCCAAAACGATCTCCATAGCGACCCTCTTTACAGTCTACAGCGTTGTGTCGTGGCACATATCCCATCGCACGTGGAGGCAGTTCCGGTATATTGCGGCACCTAACTACTAAGCCACAAACTCGGTTCATTAGCTGCTGAAAATTTCTCAAAAATAACTTAGTTCTGGTCCTGTGAAACATCAGATTCAGTTTAAATAAATTTACACCAAAATAACATTGTTTTTCCACAACTCGATCGGATCTCTCGTTTAGAGGCACAAATCTAACGACTGTCACTATCAATCAACAGTATGCTTGAGAATCAAAATAGATTCCGTTCTCGTCCAACTTGATTCGTGCTCTTAAATTGCTATTTAAGAATGAAAGAGGTAAGAAGCAATGATTTATTGTTAACACAGCACCACACTCTATTAACAACCAGATATAAACAAACCTGCATAAACATACATTCTACAAGAAGGTTACGCAATCTTAAAGAAGCAAAGAAAGAATGTAAAGATTGGTCACTAAGTCTTTGGAGTCGTTTTAATGTACTGTAGATGGAGCCACCACAGTTTAAAGACAATCGTTTTCTTTTTGTTATCTCTTTTATGTCAGTCTTAATTATTACTCTTTTCATTAACTACGGATTACCACTCCTTGGAGTTCTTGGACTTCCATATGCTGCCACAGATATGTACCTTATTTTTCACTATATCGGAAAAAGGTATGTATGTATGTTTAGTCCTCATCCCGAAGGCTGGTTGGATCCTCAACAGCTCCGCCATCAGCTGTCATAGATGGCCTAGGCATCACTGAAGAGCCGTACTAGGGAAATGAGGAGTGAAGTAGTTTCCCGTTGCTTTCTTTACTGAGCCAGAAGTTGCTATTACATATCAGTCTGCCAAGCCCACTGAAATGCACGCACCAACTGACCCTATGAGCAATATTTTCACACCATTCATAGCAGGGACTGGCTGCAGAAGGAATGGCATTACTAGCATCACTAACACCACAGTCACTTTCAAAGGTATAGAACAAAAATTCGCCATGAGCTATTTTCGTGTAAAACCAACCGTAAGAGGAATATATCGAGTTTTATTTACTAGGCCCCGTGTGAAGTACCTCCTGGTGAAATATTTGGACAACTTATAGTTTCGACCCTACTCAACCTGTTTTGAAACTCTAATACCAAGTTTCCTCAAAATCCACCCAACCAATTTTCCCCTGATGCTGTGTAAGACACAGACAAATATTAAACTGAACTCGACATAGCTCATTAGCAGAGTTCAAGTTCTTGAACTAAATAAGTACAAAATATACAAACAAATACGCCCAAGTCCTAAAATGTTAAAATATGACGTAAGCATTTTGTGGGTAGGTAGCAAGTTTTAGAGTATTACTGACATTCAACGTGTCAACAAGTGATAATACAGCAGACACATTTAATCATGTGAAACGTCAGAGCTACAGTAGCTACATTTGAAGTTTATACACTTATTCAGCGCCAAAGCCCTGAGGCGCAGTTATCACTCTGTTTTCCTAAAATGGAACCAAAAACGAAGTGTTAATATGCTTTGTAGTATCTGTCGGCGTACGTTCGTAGAGCACCTGCTTTTTTCGGAATCATGCCTTTTAAACCTGCTACCTATCAGTTTCTGGAAAAGCAGGGGAGTTGGCCGTGCGTTTAGGGGCGTGCAGCTGTGAGCTTGCATTTGGGAGATGAAATGAAATGTCGTATGGCTTTTAGTGCCGGGATATCCCAGGACGGGTTCGGCTCGCCAGGTGCAGGTCTTTCTATTTGACTCCCGTAGGCGACCTGCGCGTCGTGATGAGGATGAAATGATGATGAAGACATTGGAATTAACCAATTAAGGTTAAAATCCCCGACCCGGCCGGGAATCGAACCCGGGACCCTCTGAACCGAAGGCCAGTACGCTGACCGTTCAGCCAACGAGTCGGACACTTGGGAGATAGTGCGTGAGAACCCCACTGTCGGCAGCCCTGAATATGGTTTACCGCGGTTTCCCATTTTCACATCAATCAAATGCTGAGGCTGTACTTTAATTAAGGCCGCGATCGCTTCCTCCCCACTCCCAGCCCTTTTCTATCCCATCGTCACGTAAGACCTATCTGTGTCGGTGCGATGTAAAGCAAAAGTTGTTAAAAAAAGGTTTCGGGAAAAGGAAAAAAGAAAGAAACATACGTCTACTACAGTCTTCTGAAATCCTGTGTTATCCTTTGTTAGACACTCGACGCTTGTAACATATACCTACCTTGTTGAAAAAGGCGCCTCAATTTAAACAAAAACACTCAAAATATGTTACCAAATATGAGCAAAGCAATAAAAATTGTAGAAATGTGCATTTATATGCAACATAAAATTGCCTTAAACGGGATCAGGGACCCGTCATTCCTAGTTGTTTTTCAGATTTCGGGTAAAATGACCTCAGGATGAAATATTACCTTCCCTTAACATCCGAGTCTTTGTCGTTAGAAGGACGTCAGTATTCTTGTCTCAATAAAATATAAATCGACTGGAATGACGCGGTTAAAAGTAATGCTATCATATGAAAACTCGATCAAATCGTTCTAATAGTGATAAGTTCCAGAGCTGGAATGACCAGGCCACACACAGCCGTAAACACTCCTTCCAACTACTATAGTAATTTAGGGATATCTCGACACGCTAAGCAAAAACCTGTAATTTTGATAATGCTTTATTTGCAAAATAGTTCAATTTTTACCTGGTGAATTTGTAGACAGTTAGTGTATGTTTTCTATTATTTATGGCCAAAAATAAAACTTCATATCATTGTAAATTAGAAAATAAATAAACGATGCAAAAATGTCCACTTCTCCCGCACTTAGGGAGAACCTGACACTAGGTAGGACCTCGGTAGAGTTACACAGCTATTGTACACAGTGGGCACATATAAACTGTTCGTCGTTTCCATTTTCTACACACATCTCGTGGAACCATTTCCTGCATTCCCCACTACACTGGACCCATGCCTCATTTCGGTTGTCGTCATAGAAATAGCCATCACATACTGCGCAGTAATTCTCAGAGCAATTAAGACTGCTTGAGGAACTAGCTTCCCCACTACCAACACGCCGAGTTCTCGTTGTTTTGTTTAGATTTGAGGGATTCTGTTCATTTCCGCGTTTCCTCTTCCTTAACTTTTGTCGGTAATCCTGAGAAGTCACCATGGCGGATTCTTGCACTCTTCTTCCTCTTCCTTTTCCAGATAGGAGTCTTAATATCGGAACAGGAGATAACTCCTGGACTGAGCAACTCGGAGGTGTAAATGCAGGTGAGGCTTCATGTTCCTGTGATAATGTAGGACTACTGGCCTTAGTTTCGACAGCAATATCTTCTCCAACATGTACGTGATTTGAACCATTTTCGTCTTGCACAAGGTCGTATTCAAAAATGTCTTCTTGGAGGATATCGGGATTGTACGGATAAATGACAGTGTCGAGATCTCCCACGCTTGTCATGTCGACATCTCCCCGAGTTACATTGGCAGGCAAGAGGTGGCAGCACTTACCACACTGAATGATTGGCGATTTGGAAATGACATGGCCTCTTCTCCAAAACGTGCTTTGTGCGCCTAACCTCAAACATTGCCTTAAAAATATCGCATATCTACGTATTTCGTTCTACAACCTACTCATTATCTTATAGTACGTTACTTTTACATCATATATCACTTACATACTCACCTTTAACTATTCAGATGTCTTGTATTTATAGTGATAATCGTCTGCTACCAGGATCACCATGAGCACAACACCCTACGGCTCCAATACATGTAGTTACTAGTTCGACCTGTAGAGTACTGTGGTTACCAGGGGCGCTAAGCTTAAAAGTGTCGAGTTCTCCCTCATGTCGGGATCTCCCTAAGTTACCTTACTACTACTACTAAACAAGTTTTCAGGTCCGACCGTTCGAAGTCTGAAAGCATGGGCAAATGAAGGAGAACAATCTTGATCGGCATGACAGTGAAAGTCTACCTAGGCCTTGCACCTCTAACACCGTCTGCGTTGGAAGGGAACAAATGTTGATCAATAGGAGAACAAGAAAAACCAGCATCCTGATACAACTCAGAATCAGTGCTAGACTCATCTAGGGATTTCGATGTCACTGATCTCACGCTCCCCAGTGCTCCTTCTTGGTGTGTAATGCTAGACCCTGACCGCGTTGTCCATGAACCAAGTGTAGGCTTTTGAAATGTGGTTAGATGTGTGGACCACATCACCAGCGAGCAGGTACTTGGTCATGGCCCTACAGCCCTGATGGGCCTTGGCCTTCCAATCGACCGCTGCTCAGCGTGAAGGCCTGCAGATTATGAAACCAGTGCGACGAATCCTCTCGGTCGTTATATTTGGTTTTCGAGACCAGGGCAGCCATGGTACGGTCAATTGCAATCACTTAGGCTGAGTGGACCTCGAACCAATCTTCAGGTCCAAGTAAAACAATCCCTGACCTGTCTGTCTGTGAGGAGCCGACACTAGAAGAAGAAGAAGAAGAAGAAAACTTAAAGAAAGACTCTTTGCACACCCTGCGAGTTAGGTGCACGAGAAAAACACAGCTGCAACACTTGATCTCATGAGGTCATCGAAGGAAGTTTGGACGTTGTCGGCAATAAGATGGATATACCACGTGCTTTTGGTTGGAGAAGGAATAGAAAAGCACTGGCCATCCTAAGATCAGTAAACTCATCAGGAGCCTTTTCTCTTAGTTGGGGACACTTCAATATTGTTCGAGATGAGTGCAAGTTTTCACTCTGAAAAGGACCGTTTTTCTATCCAGGGAGTAAGAGTACAAGTCATTAAAGTATGAAGGCTTTCACGGCCGATGTCAATATAATACAAATCTTCCGGGCTATTATGCCGTGGCCCACTCCTCTCGCTTTTCCCAGACATTTCGACTAGTAGTCGACTAGTAGTCGAAACGTCTGGGAAAAGCGAGAGGAGTGGGCCACGGCATAATAGCCCGGAAGATGTTTATTATAGTACAAGTCATGTTATAGAATATACAAGTTACTGATTTAATTTTCAACACTTAACAGGAAATAAAAGCTATTATTAAAACGTAAAAGTACAATTTTCTACGGTACTGTAGGCCTATTGATTTCAAACACTCTACAATTAATACTGCCCCCTTTTTAAAACTTCAAACTTATGTTCGGAAATGCAGCCGCTTTTGACTTATATTCTTACTCCTTGGAACGAAAAATTTCTCATTGATTTGCTTCTGGATTTCTGACGTTCAGGTCAGTGAAGAAACTTCTAATCCAAGCACAGCAGTTTCAGTATGTTACAGTACTGCAAAATATATGTGACAAGTTTTGTAAAAAATCTATTCACGCAAGCAAAGTTGACAAGGCGCACAATGAAACAAGTAGGTTTATTACGCGTTATTTGAGGCCTACACCTCTTGTAAACTTCTGCCAGCTTTCAGAGATAGCGTCACCAGATATTCGTCGTGAGGTATCTGCCAATGCAGAGGGAACTGGACAGGTCCATCAGCAATTCAGCAATTCCACACGCTATGTGGTCATGTAGCTTCCTCAAAAACCACAGCAGTCTTGCCAACTGCAGCAAAGAAACAACTGTGGATTTCTCGACTTGACAATAACTTTACCTAGCTCGCCCTTCAGAACGTTTCCCACCTGGACACGAACTGAATTATACTGTGTGGAGGTTGTCTTCGTTCCAGAGTTGGAAGATCCAAGAGTAATCTCCAGAAATGTAATTATCAATTCTCTGTCGACACCATTAACTGCGACTGCAGAAAACCTCAGATCATGCAGCATGTGCTGAATTGTCCGCTGTGTCCTGCATCTTGTACAGTAGATATCTTCTCCTTGCGGCACCAAACGCTGTTGAGGTTAAACGTCACAGGTCTACCGTTTGCTTCTGCTTGCTTTTGTTTGCTACTGACTCGAATAAATAATAAGCTGGAGGCGAAGTCGTCGATGTCGAAGTTTGATTAATGTACTGTGCTTTATGGAATGATGATATTTTTATTTTCCACTCTAAGGCGTTTGAAGTGAAACCTTGTGGGAATTATTAAGTCAGTTTCTATCGTAAAAGTGTTCCTTACAAAGAGCAACCGGTGTGAACTAAATCACTTCCTCTCCCATTGTATACCTCGTGTATATCACGAGATCTGCGTGCGTACAGTGCGGTAAATATACTTTCTCCGGTATTACAATTAGAGAGATCTCGTACTAAATTTGTAATTAAAATTCGCTTGCGAAGCTATATAGAAGGAGAAATTAAACTCAGTGTTTCCAGTTGTGCGGAACTTGATCATTGGTGAGCACCAGTTCACAACCAGTGTGTGATCGTTTGGCATAGAAGTATCATCATGTACCGGATAAGCTGGTGCCTGTTCGTGGCTCTCAACCTATGTACTGCAGTTTTACTCCAAGATGAGGAGGAAGAATCTTACTTCAGTGAAAACCATGAATCATTTAACCGTGTGTTTCAGACGTGTTTAAGGAGAGAAGTGACGCCGGGGATAGGAACAGTGGTGCCCTGCTTAAGTAAGGTAAGTAATGTATTGTTATTGTTAGTGTTATTATTATTATTATTATTAATATTGTTATTAGTTTTTCCTGGATAGTAGCAGGGTCCACTGTAAGGCCTGACTGCTTCCAATTCATTCAGCCAATGCGCTGTTGATTATTATTATTATTATTATTATTAGTAGTAGTAGTAGTAGTAGTAGTAGTAGTAGTAGTAGTAGTAGTAGTAGTAGTATTAAATAATAGGCCAATTAGGGACCACTATAAGTTTCCTTAAACATTCTGGAGTTTACTCAGTTTTCGATTGTTCCAGTAGATTTTGATTAACTCGCTGTGCAATTACGGCGTTCACCCGACCACTTTGCACCAGTTGTCCACTTCTGATCACAGAAAGTCCAAAAAGTCACGATGCTTGATCTGAAAAGGTCTTGTTTTTGCACGTCTTCTGGTCGTCAGCCCACTTCTTTGAGGTCTTTCTTGACATTAACGTGTCAGAGTATTTTTTTAAGTCAAAATAGTTAAAAAGGCGTTTAGTCCATCGAGAGTCGTCTATCCGTCGTAGGTGACCATAGAAGCATGTTCCGCGTTTGTGCAATGTGCCAGTGATATTCTCTACATCAGAATAGATGTTCTTCTTATAATAATCATAATATTATTTTCAGTCATACCCGTACTGTTATTGCACAACGTCCTTTATACTATCAAGTACTTTTCATCCTCAGCAGTATTTGTTAATTTTTAGGCTCGCTCATTTTACTCTTCTTCTTTTTCTCTTCTTCTTCTCCTGCTTCTTCCTTATCGCTTGTTTCAACACTTCGCTGGCGCTCGCGGCTGGGCTACAAACATTTCCATCGCTGGGATGTCATTGTCGCTTCTCACCAGCATTATTGACTTCTACGGACCTTCCATACTCTCGGCTTTCATTGTCTCGATATAGGAAATCCATCTACATGACCGTGAATCGAACCCAATGACCCGAAGGTGGAAGTCAAAACGCCAACCGCTCTGCCATGGAGCCGAGCTTATCATAGTTAACCCTTGATGGACCAAGCGTTTTAAATAATATCCACCTTTTCCTAATGTTATTTTCATTTTAATGATATTGTAGCTAGAGATCTGCAATCTCTTTTTTATGCGTTTAAATGAGTGTATTTTGTTATTTGGTTAGAAATATGCTCTGGCCCATAGAACAAAATATTCCTCTCTAAAATGTAACGGACAACCCCCTCGGTCTACAGAGTGACCCGAATTTTTATAATGATATTGAGTTACTTCAAATATTGGCTTGACTCAGCATGTGTACAACATCTGGTATTATTTGTCGCGAAGTTGGTGCTTGTTAGAATGGTTGCGTTATCAACTGTGGAGAGTTAGGACGTACGCAAATCTTGTGTCTATCTTTAGTTTTCCATGCAGCATGAGTGACATGTTTTTCCCAGGGCAATTTGTTGTATACGGATGTCATTCATATTTGAGTACATTAATCCTCATCGTTTCTATGCGCCAGAATACGTTATATAGCATAATAGAAAGTTTAAATGTAAAATAATGCCTTCAATTATGTTTATGTGTAGTGGAGATTTTTGACCCACCAACGCTAACAACTCAGCCATGGAGCGTTCCACGATTTGCCGGATTCTGGCTTTGTCCAGCGAGGTAATGGCCAAGGAATCGGTCCACCTCTACCTCACCAGCGCCCAGGATAATGCGCATTAAGTTGCCGGGTCTCATGTAGAATAAGGAAACGTGCTTCCTATTACTTCTTCTACCGGGCGAGTTGTCCGTGCGGTTAGAGTCGCGCACCTGTGAACTTGCATCCGGGAGATAGTGGGTTAGAATCCCACTGTCGGCAGCCCTAAAGATGGTTTTCCGTGGTTTCCCATTTTCAAACCAGGCAAATGCTGGGGCTGTACCTTAATTAAGGCCACGGCCACTTCCTTCCCACTCCTACGCCTTCCCTATCGCATCGTCGCCATAAGACCTACCTTAGCCGATGTGACGTAAAGCAAATAGCAAAAAAATTACTTCTTCAGATCCCAGGATCTTCCCTTGTGTCTTTCTTTGCTTTATAATTTTAACACGGTTTTCAAAACTCAAAGAAAAAAATTCAGGAATTAATTCCTTAAATAAACACAACAAAAAAGGTATAAAAATGTGGGTCCGGAAATGTATCATAACAAAGCGTATACTTACCCATTGCACGCTGACACGTCTTAACTAGAATAAAATGCGAGACGCTGGTTAAAACGTTTTCACAAGTAATCACATTGCTAATAAATTTGATGTTGGTCTGACCTACCTCTAGGCCCCCACACATGATATCCTCTCCAATTCTTGGGATCTTGCGTTCCTCCAGACAGGCTCACTGGACATAACTACACAAATGTCTTTCCTCTCGTATACATCTACAGGATTGTCGTATCCTAAGGGATATATCAAGCTGGGGACTGGAAAGGATTCCAATGCACAACTGCCTATTACAGTGACAACACGAATTTACGTGGCCTTATGCCGAACTGAAATATATTGAATAGGCACCAACAAAAATAAGTTACACAAGTATACATACATACAATTATGTACAGTTATGAGTAATTGAAATTATTTTCTTCTTATTAGGGAACTTCCTAACCTACATAATTCAAGCTACTTAATAAGTCCTTGGTTCCCTATTTTCCATCCAGGGTTATTACTAGTTAATACTTATCTTCCGAGATGAGTGAGCTTCCTGCGACGTCTTCCTTCTTCCTTCTCCGGTATTCACTAGCACTTATTGACACTCGCTAGATTCTAACACATCACACGTTTCAACCACCAAGAAAATGTAGTCTCTAAGTCTCTATGCCTGGATGTCTTCCCTTACATTGGAATCGGTTACTATACTGACTTACTTCTTCCGCGGTTTCCTCTACCCAACTGCCCTCTCTGCAGTCGGTAAGTTCCTTCTCCCGTGCTCGAGTCTGTGACCTTATAGTACAGCATCTACTCCTTTGGGATCTCCCTTGAACTGTTTCCCGCAAAGTCTCTTTAAATTAATATGTGGTCTCCTCCATGGACAATCATCCGTTTAATCGGTGAGAACGACTGGAGTTACCTTGCAGTCTTTTGACTAACTACTCCGAAATTGTATGTATACCGCGGGTGTGTGACTGCGATGATCAACTCCCTGCTTGATTACTGTGCAGGTGTCTGATCACTCGCTACTGCCTATGTGGCTCCCCTTTTCGACTTCTCAGACTTTACTTGACTCGATTAAGTGCCGCATGAATCCCTGAACTTCCCGGTCTGGCTTTACGTGATATCCCGGCAAACTGCCTGATGGCCAACTCCTGACTGCCGCTCTCTGACTGCTAGGTCCTGACTCCAATCCCTCACTGCCTCACGTTTTCTTCCACCTTCCTTAAGTGACCTCTTGTTTTTCTCGAACCTACGGTTCGGCGTCGACTTTGCCCTACTCATGATTCTGTGTTGGCTTTTTCCTATTGGTCGGCGCCTTCCCTTACCCATTAAGATTGCTGTCATCTGTTCTTTCTAGAAGCTTGGGGGACATGTAATTTTCCATAGCCTACGTGCGTCCCTCGAGTTCTCATCTACTGCCCTTTGAATATGTACATACTATGATAAGAAAAGTATAAACATCCCGTGGTGTGTTCTAATATTTCATCGTCAATGTTTGTTTTCAAGAAAATGAGGGCAGGCGATTCAAATTGACGAACTCGCCGTATTTGCAACCAGAGAGCCAGCCGCTGCCTGTTGTTGCTCAGATAAGGAAAGGGAAGGGAAGTGGGAAGTAGGAGAAGAGGTAATGCCCGACGCACCACACATCCTAAACAGAGTCCGAAAGTAATTACTACACCATTGTGAACTGTGCATCGAAGTAGTGGGGGGCGTATTAGGGCGTACTTTTTCTTCGTTCAGTATTTCATTCCATTTACAATATTGTGAGTGAAGGAATACATAATCGTACAATAAAGAACGTTACCACGACCAACAGAGGAGAGGAGAAACACTCTGGTGCATTTCTTGACTGACAAGTGTGTATTAATTACAGTGTATTCTTGTACTGTGTGTGTAGTTACGGCTGTTTAATAAACGAACTGTGGACTTTGCCTGTAAGAGACAAGCACAATCCTGAGCGAGTCGAACGAGGAAATTTGTGCACACGCACGGAGCATTATATCTGTCTCCAACATGCATCACACTTCCTCTCCCTCCCCCTTCTCTTCACTAAAGTACGGCAGCGGCTTGTCCTCTGGTATAGCAAGCTTGGTGAGTTCGTCCATTTGAATCGAGCGCTCGGAAGCAACAAAGTAACCTCATTTTCTAGAAAACAAAATTTGTCTCGTCTAATCCGATTGCACCATCGTTCTTAACGTAACACTAAGGGCAACGCTGATTTTTTTTTTCGGTATAGTTATGATACACTCTATATATTTTATGATCGCGCACATATCAGTCTTCTTTCTCGCGCATACCTTAATGCGTTTTATCCTAGGCGCTTGATAGGTAGAGGTGCTCCAAATGGTTGGCTATCACGCTCCCCTGACTTAAATCCCCCCCATGTTTACTTTTGGGGACAAAAAGAGGTCTGTCGTATATTCGACTAAAAGGGCGGATAGCTCTGCGATTATGCATTTCCAGACACTTGTGTTCTTACCCCCTTTCTTCTTCCTTCTATATATGAGGAATCCATTCCAAAACTTTGGCGTTGACTTCTCATACACTCTGCATTTCAGAATCTATTTCTTTTTCTAAGTTTTAATCCTAGATTTGTTCTCACAAATGGTTTTAGAGGGCCACCAAGTTAAATTTCTCCTCTCTGGCAGTGAGAAAGATTACAAACGAACACATTCTAGAAATCTCTTTATTACTCTATTTTGAGTTATTCGTTGTGATTTTGGTAGAATAAATATTCCCCGCTGTCAGACTTTTCAATTAGTGTCTACATCGAGCCATACTCATGCACGCCAATCTATGTACAGATGTACTGAATATTAACTGTTTCAGCAACGACTTCCTAAGCTAAAATACCACACTTACGGGTGTAGAGTCTGAAATAAAATTTCAAATATTTGGATATTTTATATCTCGAGCAAAAATTCCAATTTTTTCATGCGCTCAGTTATGTAAACAAATGTGTGAATGTAACATACTGTTTTCATTGATGTCATAACGCCAAAACTCGTCAACTACCTTTCCGTAATTTGAACTGATATAACTGAGAGCTTTCAATACTCTTCATGACTTTTCTCAAATGATGTGCTGCAAGTCCACTTCCAGAAAAACATATATTTACGTTCTTTGGTTTCGGAGTCATTAATGGAAAACCAAAACCTCAAAATCGTCACTTCTTTTCAAGTTCTCACCAAATATTAAACTGAGGTCAACTGAATGCCATATTTTTCCTCAAATTTCGAATCAAACACTGCCTCAAATATTCGAATCGAATTTTCATTTTCGTAGCTATAATGTGAGCGCACGTAGACTGATCTTGTAGACATTGCCGCGTAGAAAACAGAACCAGTGTTAAATTCCCCCTCTTCTACAGTAAGAAAGATTGCAAAAAGAATAATGTGTCAAATTTCCCTATGGGGAAATAAACTATGCCTTAGGTTATGTAGCATCTACCTATCTACGAAATGTCACTCTAATATTTGTCCCAAATGGAACATAATAATTCCTTTTAAACAAATTAAGTGAAAAATCTGCGGTAAATTAAGAAATACTGTCGTAACTAGATAAATATCTAGAGAAATATGTATGCTTACTTACGGGCTGTATATAGGAATCCCTTATGTTGTATTCCGCTGCTCGTGCCGTCTTTTGTTTCTTTCTTGAGATTCAGGGCTAGCACCGACGAATGGGAGTGCTACGTCTCTCATTATCTCTGTCCACATAACAAGCACGGGCAGTTCAAACAGCAAAATAGCATCATCCCTGGACCAATAAATAAATTACTTTTTTGTTGAGATGAAAATAGCATTGTTGAAAGGAAAATACCATGATCCTTGGACCAATAAATATATCCTTTAATGAATGAGCTAGGGCACAAAACGAATGAGCAACATGAAGAAAACGACACCTAATTAATTCAAACAACTTCAGTGAGCAAAGACATCACACACTAAAGTGTTGGATAAATAAAACACATACCGAAGCGTTGTGACGTAGCAGAAAAAAAATAGTTGTAAGGTAGTAAAGTACGTATTCATATCATTCTCTGCAAGTAAAATATTTCGTACTCTTTCTTAATTTACCGCAGATTTTGGACTTTATTTTTGTAAAAGAAATTATGATGTTCCATTTGAGACAACTATTAGAGTAACTTATCGTAGATAGGTGTGCGCTACGTAACCTATGCCTTATATGTCTCTCGGCCGTGACCATCCATCAGCGGTTGCTAATATGAGATAGCATCCAGCCATAAGACACAGCTTGCGTGGTTGGCAGGTAACACATCCTTAATACATTTTTTTACATGACACTATTTCGTTATATATAAGATGTTAGGCAAGTTTTCGGATAGCCCTCATCTCTAAGACATGTATCTGAAAACATTCTCGAAAATTTTATATTACTCAAATTTAAGTTATAAGAGTAAAATGTTGATGATTCCAGGGGGCTTTGGCCGGGCTGTCGAAAGCCAACGCCGAAAACACGTTTGAGATTGCTGACGGAGTGACGTTGTTCCGAGACTTGGCTGACCACTCCCCTCGAACTCTTCTGCCTATAGACCGTGATCCTACTGACTACAGGAGTGTTCTGGATGCTACAAACGCTTTCTTCAGCCACAGAGCTCTGCGATGGGATCTTGGAGCCTTCTATCCCGGCCTTGTGCTCAAGGTGGGCCCATCCCTGGGTGCTGATGGCGTCATGGAATTCGAATTGGATCGTCGTTACCACCTCCTCAACGACCGTTCCCTCGGCACTGGTAAGGAACCGTAGGTACATTCTATCGAGTGTAACAACATTCAATATTCAAATATTCAATATAGATCAAAACGATTACGTCTTATTAAATAACCACAGATCAGAAATTGATAATTGAGATGGCCTACTTTCTGACGTGGTTGAGAATGAAAACATTACATTTAAATTTAAGGGTAATCCTATACAAAACTTCTCCTGCTGCAATACAAGCTCGCTCCGAGCCGATGTATGAGACTCTCAGAGATCGTGGCTGGGATGTTCACTCTCTACAGCACGTGATCGTGTGCGTAAGACAATGACACGACTTTGATGAGTTTGTATTGAAGCACGACGCAGCACATTTGAGCAGTTTTTTGTACATAAGTTTAAGTACAAGGTTTTCGTTCTCAACAGCGTCAAAATGGTATCTCAGTTAAAGACCTCCCCGAAATAAGGGTATAACCAACACATTTTTGAAACGTGAGATTGCTGTGCAAATAGGGCGTATTATCGCACCTCTATGCTCTATCTTGAAGCGTGTGTTAGCCTGCTATAGACGGTACAAGCGAAGTCGTTGTCCACTTCTAACACGGAGATAAGATTGGCAGCAAAAGAAGAGTACAGAAATGTAATAATGAAACGGAAACTCGATGGTTGGAAATAATTCTGCTCAGTTCCAACAAAAACAAATCAATGGGGGCTTATATATAGACTATCTCAGAAACCTTTAAATTTGAACAATAACCTTCTCTCAATCAAGACTGAAAAGGGTTTCACAAATTCCTTTTCCGATACTGCCTCTGCCTTAATCAACGCTTTCTTCTCGGAAGAAGCGGAACATACAGACTTACAAAGAAGAGTTAAAACTTTCTCTAATGATGCTCCAAATTCAGAAGGTGATGAAGCATTCTCACAACAGGAATTTGAGCGTATTACTCTTCTATAAACTGACAGGAAAGCTTCAAGTTAGGACGGTATATCAGCCAATATTATAAAAAATATTCCCCTTTTTTCCCATTCGTGTTTGTCGTTCTTTTCAACAAATGCCTGGCCCTGCATTTCTTCCCTCCCGCTTGGAAACTTGCAGTTGTTAAAATAATATCCAAGGAAAATTTCTTCAAATTCACAATTAAATTCTTCAGACCTATTTGCCTATTGCCAGTTATAGGGAAAATACTGGAGAAATTACTAATTGATCGAGTGATGTACCACCTTAATTCCCGTGGTCACCTGAGCCAAAAGCAATATGGCTTTACCCCTCAAAAGTCGACCGAAGATGCTGTTTTTGCCGTAGATTCGTGGATTCCACAAGTTTCTAGAATGAAAAAAGTAGCTGTATTGATATCCCTTGATATAACAGGCGCTTTTGATATTGCCTGATGGCCTAAAATTCTTCCCCAGCTAAAGGGAAAGCAATGTCCTAAAAACGTATATAAAATAATACTGAACCCATGACCGGGGACCAAAGGGTTCAATACAAGCATACGTCTATAATCGAAAAGTTACAATCAAGATTGAAATGTAGTCACTAATAAATATGTCAACAAGGGATGTCCACAGGGATCAAGCTGCAGCCCGGGATTTTAGAATATTCTTTACGATGATCTCGTACAATTGCCTCTTCCCGACCGGATGTAACGTCATTGCTCACGCTGATGATGCACTTCTTCTAATAAAAGCTGATAACCTGCCAGAACTAAATGCTCGTGAAAACTCATCCCTAGAAATATTCTCTAACTAGGGGTGTAATAACAGTTTAATCCGACAAAAACCAAAGCAATGTTTGTCACAAGAAGGAAGAAAGTAAAAAATCCAAAAATTATGATGAATGGTCACTTTATAGGACTGAAGGATCATATTCTATATTTGGGGATTATGTCTGACAAACGTTTGAGGTTTAGAGCTAATTTTAACAGATTAAAAACCAAAGAAAGTAAGATTTTACAAGGTATAACCATTGCCTGTAGGCGTCCAGGAGCTTCAACTCTAAGGTACTAAGAGTAACTTACCACACAGCTTTCATACCAATGATTTTTTACAGTGCTTCTTCATTGCTCTCTACATAGGATAAGAAGTGGGCTCAAAGAAAACTGATGCAACTTCAACGAGGTTTTGCTTTTCGTATCTCCCGCGCCTACCGCACAACGTCCATTGATGCTGCACTTGTCATCCCAGGAATTGAGCCTATATTTCTAACTGCAATTGGTAAAGGTAAGCTGGCACTACGCAAGAAAATAAAACATCACCGGACCCAATTTTCGAGATTACGTTGGAACAAAAATGTAAATTTCTTCAACCTGGACATCCTAGCACTTTCAAGAGACTTGTTAACAACTGTCGCTCAAGCTATCACAACTCCATCATCTACACAGACGGTTCTTGAATACCTGGTTATGATGATACTGATCAGATTGGATGCTTTTTCGTTGTATATGAAAACGTCATCGAAATATTTTCAGCACAATACAAGCTCTCCTCATTCTGTTCAATTTCCCAAGCTGATTTCTGGGCCATAAAATCAGCACGACAGTGGTGTATAGATAACAATAAAAGCGCAAAGCTGTACAGTAATTCACAGGCTGCACTCAATGCAATAAACGACAGGTACAATATGAACCAGATAGTTGTTGATATAAGAGCATTGACTCAATGAAGTACCCACGTTTGTCTGTCCTGGGTTCGTGGACACACACTGTCTACCGGAAATGAAAAGGCTTGTTTTCGAAGCAAAACAAGCTGCAAAATCTACGTGGGAAGCTTCGTACAACAAAGCTCCGATATGTTTCTTAAAGAGGATGATTAAAGGATATAATACTTCTCAGTGGGATGATGTCTAGACCGCTACTTCGAAAGGATCCGTTACGAGAGAATTATCTTTTCCTGAAATCCAGCATCGATTCCAGTGTGAAAATCTTATACCGAAATTTGCGCTTACTCAGTTCCTATCTAGCCACGGTAAATTGAAGTCATACTTCGAGCGATTAATACTGCACATGGTTACTCTTCCTTTTATCGATCATCTCAAACTGTGCATCATCTTCTATTTGACTGTCCTGTTTTTCGAAGAGCAAGATTTACTCTAGAATGCCATTTAAACTCGTCCAATAATGAACTGGCTAAACCTCTGTACGCTATCTTTAAAAGACTGTTTTAATTCTCATTTTCACACATTCATTCATCCATTATATCTTCAGTAAGCTTTCATGATAATGCTCTATGTGTGTAAATAATGTATATTTTTATTTGTTTACTTATAACCCTAATAAAACATGTAAAATGGGGTTATTTTCTGTATGGGAAATTCAATAATAATAATAATAATAATAATAATAATAATAATAATAATAATAATAATAATAATAATAATAATAATAATATATCTTACATATAAACTTCAAGCTGGCTTACACCCAGCAGAAATTTGTCCTCAGTGGTGTAAGGATAGAACATCGGTCAAGTGCTTGTGTTGGTTCATCACCAGATGTAATAGATCATTTAAAGAAGGCCAGAGAAGAAATCACGTCTATCTTTCGAAATATTTTCTTGGCATTTTTACAGTTGTCACTTTTATTATTACACAAATATTATTTGCTATCATTTGTACGGGATTTCTCTTCTGTTATATACAAATGTAAGACATACTTGCATATTATCTTCCATGTTATCATTTTCAATTAATACATTCTTTTTTTGCTATTTGCTTTACGTCCCACCGACACAAACAGGTCCTATGTCGACGATGGGACAGGAAAGGCCTAGGAATGGGAAGGAAGTGGCCGTGGCCTTTAGTAAGGTACAGCCTCAGCATTTGCCTATTGTGAAAATGGGAAACCGCGGGAAACAATCTTCAGGGCTGCCGACAGTGGGGTTCGAACCCACTATATCACGGATGCGAGCTCACAGCCGCGCGCCCCTAATTGCAAGGCCAACTCGCTCGGTATACATAATTTTTAAACCATAAGTTATAACTAGGGCCCGGATTTTTAGGTTTTAACCTATTTTTTCCTCGCTATTTAATTCACAAATTTTGATATATTTGTTCGTTTCACACTTCCTGGAGCAGAATATGTGAATTTCATTGCACCTAAAAAAACCTAAATGAGGGGCTGACACCTAAAATAACCTAAATAGCTGTTTTACCTTCTTCAGATAAAGAATGTTATTTTCCCTGCATTGTAAAATTATTTCTACCGCAATTACAAGCAATAGGACGGAGATAGTTCATGTTACTACCGTTAAATGCAGCACATCCCATGCTTCCCACTACTGATGTGACATCTGGTGGCTCCTTGATGCATCTGATAGAAGGTCAGGAGGAACGTAAACAGTTTCGCCTCCAGCCGTCCATAGAGAGTACAGCCGGCAGAGTGTGTGGTGACTAGTTCCTGCAGTATTTTCTAACCGTAATTGCTGTAGAGAGAAGCAATGCCTAAATCGCACTTACTGAGAAAATGGATTGCTACAGATGGACACTTCTCTACAGACGGTCGAGTAGTCTTCTGTCAAGCATGCTCCAAAGAAGTAAGTGTCCCGTAACTCATTTAAAACCTGCATTGCAATACCCTAGCTCGCTTACTGAAGAGTACTTAGGATTTGTATTCTTAATTTCAGGTTAAATGTGACCAGAAATCCCATCTTGAGCAGCATAAATCTTCAGCTGCTCACATGGCTAGCGTAGCGAGGAGAAATAAGTCCAGCAAAAACAGTAAGCAAACGTTTATTTCTTCCACAGTTGGCAAGCCTGAAGATAACTTTAACTTTCGCCTATGTCAGGCGTTGGTGTCTGCAAACGTCCCATGGAACGTGCTTAGTAACCTGACCATGAAAACATTCTTAGGAGATATCAGCGGCCGCAGTATACCTACCGAATCCACTTTAAGGAAGAATTATTTGCATCCTGTTTACCAGAAGACATTAGATGAAATAAGAGAAGACATAGGCGATCACTATATTTGGTGTTCTGTCGATGAAACATCTGACAGTTGCGGTCGCTTCATTGTGAATGTCGTAGTAGGTAAGCTGGATCAAAATGAACCAGGTAACGCTCATCTAATTCTTTGTAAAGAAATAGAACAAACTAACAACAGCACAATAGCCTGCGCTGTGAGGGATGCTTTACGCACATTGTGGCCAGCAGAGAATCAAGATAGTAAGTTCCTTTTGTTAGTGACAGACAGTGCTGCCTACATGTTGAAGGCTGGGCAGGTTCTACAGTCCTTCTACCCGAGCATGCTACACGTTACGTGCTTGGTCCACGGCCTGCACCGCCTTGCGGAGGAGATTAGAAGCAACTTCAGTGACGTCAACAGCGTGGTTTCTTCAGTCAAGAAAGTTTTCCTCAAAGCCCCAACACGTATACAGTTGTTCAAAGAGAAACTACCAACAACACCTCTTCCACCTGAGCCGATACTTACCCGCTGGGGAACTTGGCTGTCTGCTGCTATTTACTATGCTGAGTACCTAGAAGAAATTAAAAATGCCGTCAATGACTTGGATGAAACAGAAGCTTCCTGCATCGCAAAGGCCAAGAAACCGCTCGAGTGCCCGACCCTCGTCGCTTCCCTAGCATATATTAAGACACATTTTTGTTTTATACCAGAAGCTATCCTCCAGTTGGAAGGTGCAACCTTGCCACTCAAAACTTCCCTGGATATCATTGGCAATGTTTCCAGAAGAGAAATACCTGGGCCATTGGGAGTGGCGTGTTCTTCGAAGCTGCAGAAGATTCTTGAACGCAATCCTGGTTTTAAAGATATGAAAGTCATCAATTCAGTATTACAGGGTGAAAAGTATTCAGGAAAATTACCCCTACAACCTAATGCATTAGCATCTATGTACTACGCTCCAATGACGTCATGTTCCGTTGAAAGAACTTTTTCGTCATATAAGAATGTGTTACGTGACAACAGGAAATCATTTACGCCAGACAATTTGGGTATGAACGTTGTTATTTACTGCAATGCCAAAACATAACTTACAAAGGAAACAGTACAGTGTATTCTCTGTGTATTTTTATGAATATGACAATGTAAACTTTTGTGAAATAAGTACATAAATAAATTTTACAGAACTACGAAAAAACAAAAAAATATTGCTGCTTGCAGGCAAAACCCTAAAATAACCTATTTTAAGAATTCAAAAAACCTAAAGTGAAGGTTTATGCCACCTAAAAATCCGGGCCCTAGTTATAACAATAAAATGTTGTTTTTAATGGAGGGACTCATTTGCACACTTATATACAATTAGTTCAAGTTGTGTGTACCATGGAATAGAAACCGAAAATAACTTTCATCTCTCTTGAGGGGAGTGAGGGATTGGGATAATTTCCCAAGGGAGATGTTCAATAACATTCCAAATTCTTTGCAGTTATTTAAGAAAACACTAGGTAAACAAGAGACAGGGAATCTGCCACCCAGCCGACTGCTCTAAATGTAGATCAGTGGTGATTGATTTATGAAACTAGAAATTGTGCCATTATTGACTTGAGGAGATTATGAACGCAATGGATTGTTGGTTTGCACAGAGATTTTAAGTTCTTTAAGTCAAAAAATTACTACCCTAAAACACCTCGGAGTCCTATTCACCATATCCCCATGGTTCGAAATAATTTCATGGCCTTTGTCATAGTCGCTGCTCGTTGAAATGCACTACTGAACAATCGTGGGCACCCATAGGATGGTTTGTACGGGGTGGGGCTAGACTTGGGGGTATGTAGTATTTTTAATATTTTGGAAGATGAATGGCGACTTGTATTCCATGGTAGAATCCAACCCACGGTATCCCCTAACACTTCTACGTAATACCAGCTTTCAAATAATTTTCTTGAAAGAAAAACACCTGACTACATTATTTTTTCCTTTCCCTGAGACTTAGGGGGAGTTGCGTCCCCCCCGCCTCCCCCTGCCACGGGGCATATGCACCTTTGTGAACAATATGTAGATTTGATTCATCGTTGCAATGCGCCCATAGTGAGCATGAGTTGAAATGGGCAGAGTGGACAAACTAAGTACCTGATGGAACATTGCAGACAGCACGAGTCCAACAAGTTGTTACGTCTCAAAGGAAACAAGTAGACTTGACCAAGTAAGGCCGCAGGTTTTCAACTGCACTGGGTGAGGGATAGCGGCCGTAGCCTGAGTCAAGTTTCACCCTGGCATTTGCCTGCATTGAAGATAGGAAGTAATGGAGAATTATGCACAGGGCTCCTGAACAAAGGATTCCGAAATGACAGGTTATGGCTTACACTACATGTACCAGGCAGCGAATCTGCTGGGCACATACATGACTTGCGATATAATCTAGTTGAATTGATGTATTAGCAGAACCATCTCGGGCCACACAGCCTGCGTTTGGGAGGACAACGAGACTTAACATTATACAGTTATATTTTTACTAGGTGTAGTAACCGGCGTTGTCCAAGAAGTTCTTGAATGTTTACCTTTAATATTCGTATTACTTGTTAATTATGTGTGAAGTGAATATTTGAATTCCTTATTGAGACGTTGATTTCTATTTTATGATCTTGATATAGTTTTATAGTTATTGATAGGTATGTGTTTTATTACAATCTTTAGATGAATTCATTTTTGAATAAAATCTTGTCGTTGAGGAAGCCGAAATTCACTGGGAGGTATTTGATCCTTTCAAAAAATCTGATAACTGTATATATTTACCCGTCTCGATATACTATCAAGTACACGATTCCATCTGTAATTAGGACTGTCACCTATCAGCCTTGCAACCCCGAAAATTGTAGATTCGATATTAATCTTGCTTATTTCCGACTATTTACTTTTCACCCTATCTGAGGTCCCGTCCCAATGGAGGCTGAACAGTATTCAATGCGTCATAATTTATCTCAGTGACACATAAACAATGGATTCGACACAAATATCTGTTAATTTCCATTATTTTTACATGTCATGCCTTCCCAATCCCTACCCGCAGGGTTGTTATGGAAATTTCACCTCCATAGATTTTTTTTCCAGGTAGTAAAGCCCTGCCAAGTTTGATTGAGAGCTACACACATGCATCCATAATCTCGGCCACTTTGGACACTCTTTTTCATCTCTTCCCAACCCCCATACCTAAGAGGACTGAACTTGGACTTAAAGGGCATCCGGAGCGTCACTATTCATCTCAGCAACTCGGAATACTATGGATTTGACATTAGCATAGGTCTATTTCGATTATTTTTACATTTCATCCCTTACCCTAGGGATGGTATGGGTGTCTTACCCCCAAATCGTTTTTAACAGATAGTAAGTCATATGTGAACCAAGTTTGGTTAAGAGGTATACCTGAACATACACACATACATCCATAATATACATATTAAAATAGTTTACTAAAAACAGGTTTGACAAATCCGTCCGTCCGTTCTACCGGACCGATCCGCTTCATTTTTGTTATATTTTCCCAGGAATTACCTTCCGACGAATCATTAGACATCGATAGGACCCTACGTTCAGCCAACTGTAAGTAATCATAAAATAAAATCATTAAATGAACACTCCAGTAATTGCAGCTGAAGTTGTAGCCTATACCGCAAAACATTCTGTACACAGCAGCTTGCTAAGCATCGTGCACTTTCATTAATATTCTGATATAGGCCTATGTAATTTGCATCGTTAGTAATGTGATTGCAAGCAGCCATGTTTGATTACTACCTGTCAAGCCAGAGAGTATACACTTCATCTGATCATGGAAGAATAGTATTCTGTGCTATATACTCTTTGATTATCTGGCCTTCTACAGCTTCTAAATGTACTCAACAGATGACAGAACTTTCCTAATAACTTACATGCTGCTATTAGAAGACATCGACGTACGCATAAATGGGAAGGTATCAAGTCGGCTGGCCTCCTCTCTGATCATTACCAGTAAGAAAGCGGAGGGATAAAATCTTGAAAAAGTGGGTGTCTATTTATTCGAACCAGTATCATGTCACGGCCAAGAGTATGTTGCACTTTCTCGGGCAAAGATCGTTCGAAAATGTTAAGATCCAACTTCTGAGTGTGTAAAATATCACGATATTTACCCTAGTATGGGTGTACGTTTATAATGATTCCTAGAAGTGTATATGTTTTAAAACGAAATTTTAATACGATGCCTTTGCAATTTAGAAAATCCTTCTGGGGATCACCGGGACATTAAAAACTCCGCACGCTTCCTATCTCTATATAAAACTAGAGTGAAGCTGTATTAGTTTGCAAGTTATTGTTTGGGTCATCACTCCATAGACTGGTGTGATGCACCTGTCCATTCCACCGGAGGTAAGGCTTTTTGCGGATGATGTTATTCTCTATAGAGTGATAAATAAGTTACAAGATTGTGAGCAACTGCAACGTGACCTCGATAATGTTGTGAGATGGACAGCAGGCAATGGTATGTTGATAAACAGGGTTAAAAGTCAGGTTGTGAGTTTCACAAATAGGAAAAGTCCTCTCAGTTTTAATTACTGCGTTGATGGGGTGAAACTTCCTTTTGGGGATCATTGTAAGTATCTAGGTGTTAATATAAGGAAAGATCTTCATTGAGGTAATCACATAAATGGGATTGTAAATAACGGGTACAGATCTCTGCACATGGTTATGAGGGTGTTTAGGGGTTGTAGTAAGGATGTAAAGGAGAGTGCATATAAGTCTCTGGTAAGACCCCAACTAGAGTATGGTTCCAGTGTATGGGATCCTCACCAGGATTACCTGATCCAAGAACTGGAAAAAATCCAAAGAAAAGCAGCTCGATTTGTTCTGGGTGATTTCCGACAAAAGAGTTGCGTTACAAAAATGTTGCAATGTCTGGGTTGGGAAGAATTGAGAGAAAGAAGAAGAGCTGCTCGACTAAGTGGTATGTTCTGAGCTGTCAGCGGAGAGATGGCGTGGAATGACATTAGTAGACGAATACGTTTGAATGGCGTTTATAAAAGTAGGAAAGATCACAATATGAAGATAAATTTGGAATTCAAGAGGACAAACTGGGGCAAATATTCATTTATAGGAAGGGGAGTTAGGGATTGGAAAAAGTTACCAAGGGTGATGTTCAATAAATTTCCAATTTCTTTGAAATCATTTAGGAAAAGGCTAGGAAAGCAACAAATAGGGAATCTGCCACCTGGGCGCCTGCCCCAAATGCAGATCAGTATTGATTGATTGACCCTATCCTATGTTATCCTTTTCATTCCTGCCTAACTACGGCATCTAATCTGTTCTCTGTACTCCTACCATTGCTCCCGCCTAAACGTCTCTCAAAAACTAATTGAAAAAGTCCTGGGTGTCTTAAGATGAGTCGCACCATTCTATCTCTTCTTCTGTCCGGCTCTTTGGCTGAATGGTCACCGTAGTCGCTTTCGTTTCAGAGGGTCCCGGGTTCCATTCCCGGTCGGGTCGGATATTTTAACCTTAAATTTATTCCCCTGGCTCGGGGACTGGATATTTGTACTGTCCCCAACATCCCTGCATCTCACACACCACACATTACTCTGTCCTCCACCCAATTACACGCAGCTTCCTATACACGGCAGATGCCACACACCTTCATCGGAGGGTCTGCCTTACAAAGGAAGTGAAGCAGACTACGTAGTACTATACGCGAACCTTTTCTTGAGCCCTGAGCTCCCTAGTGCTGAATCGGTAGACCTCGGTTATCTTCGACATCCACATTGGCAACCTTTGAAACACAAACTATGAATCGCTTATTCATCGCTGTGCGACATCTGGCGTACACTTTACGAACTAGTACTCTTGTTGCACGGCCGACTTGATGCGTCGCTCTAGCTAGCTCAGCGAGGTATCCAGTCGGCCGTGCTTGTTGTTTACACAGCCAAGCCAAACTATATAATTCATGCTAGTAGTAAGATTCGCATCGAGAAATGTAATATGATGTTAAATAATGTATGTGTGACACAGTTGTTGACGTAAGATAATATATGTTTAGAAAATTCATATCGATCGATCATATTATCGATTCAATTCAGATTTAATTTCCGTCCAGTTGGCAGTATAACTGGAACCGGCAATGCTCTCTCCTTACTCCTCACCCCCGTAAAAATCGGGCTCAAGAAAAGGTTCGCGTATGGTAATAGCCACACAAAATTATTATTATTATTATTATTATTATTATTATTATTATTATTATTATTATTATTATTATTATTATTATTATTATTATCTCTTCTTCCGGTCAAATTTCACCCATTTTACTCCTTTCACCAATTCGATTCAGTATCTCTTCATCTGCGATTTGATCTACCCAATTCGCCTTCAGAATTACTCCTCAACACTACGTTTCAAAACCTTCTATTCTCTGTCTTTCTGATCTAGTTATTATCCATGTTTCACTTCTATACAATGCCACGCTCCAGACGAAAATCCTCAAAAACATCCTTAATAAAGGCCTTCCTTGCTTGTGCTAGTCTATATTTCATGTACTCCTTACTTCTGCTATCGTTACTTATTCTATTTCCCACATAAAATATTCATCCACTTCCTTTAAAATATTTCCTAACATATAGTAAAATCTCCTGCATCATCCCATTGATTTGTTTCGGATTTGTTTAATCTCTATACTCCTCTTCCATTAGCAATTTCTACGGATCATCCGCAGACTCAGGGAAAATAACAATATCATCGGCAAATCCCAGAGTTTCGAGGTTTTGAAACAATACAAATAATAATGTTACTGTAGGTCTGTGTATACAGAAATGTCTAGTGTATATGACCACTATTACCTACATAGGAAGAGTGGGGGTTACCTTGACCTCAAGACGTTCTGGCCTACTGCGAGACAGCTGGGGACCGGAGAGTCACGTGGGAGGTACCGCATTGTAGCATCAGGTAGTTCTGCGGAGAACGACAGGTAGAGCCAACATCAAACCACCAGACCTACTGCTGCTCTCCTTGTGCAGTTTGACGAACTAGGACGAAACACCTTGGGAACTCGCTTCCTCCCTCACATTCCAAACAGGGAGTAAAGAATACAGGGAGATGTCCGCTACACTACTCTCTGCGGCTATCGCTTGAAGCCAACGGCCACGCCCCTCATGGTTAGCAAAACATGGCAATTCTTACATTGTTGACAGAGTGCGAAATCAGAAAGAAGTGGTGGGGGGAGAAGGAACATAGGGCTTAATTACTAGTGTTTATTTCAGGAGGGGTGGGGGGTATGAAATTCTCCTGTAATTTAATTACCCCCTCCCCCCCTCCAGAAAAATGTAAATTGCAGATCTTTATGTTTGAATTTTGTTGTTATATTGAGAATGATAAACTTAGAACGTTATTCCAATCAGCTGAGAGGTTTATGAGAGACTGTCGCTTTCTTAAGGATGGCCAGATGAGGCGCGATTTGTCCTAATAGGGATGTACTGAAACACTACCGATAGATGTCTCACGTGTAGTATCCGGTATGCGCTTGTCGATCGTCATTTGTTTATATGTGTTTTTAATGGCAGTTACCTAGTTAAATGCTGAAGTTAAAGATTTAATATATCGTTACGACAGCAAAGATGACAAGAAAATTGTGATGCCTGACTATTGGTGTGCCCCAATGTCCCAAAATCAAGGTCGAGCGTATTCATACCATCAATTTCCTAAGCAAGATGCTTTCCGTAAAAAGTGGTTGCATGCGATTCGTAGGCAGGACCTACGAAATAAAAATATGACTCCTAATATCAAAGTCTGCTCGAAACATTTTACAGATGAAGATTATGGCATTACTGAAACTGGTAAATAAGCTAATTATTACTAATTAAGAAATAATTTTATAATAAGGTAGTACATTCTGAAAAGTTAATATGACGTACCTCAATCATTTTAGAAGAAAGACGAAGACTTAAGGAGAACGCTGTACCTTCGATATTGTCATGGTATGGCACCGGTACGTTGGAAATAACTCCGAGAGCAAGAAGATATAGAAGTATAAAAACAGCCATAACACCGTGTGCGGTACGGTACCCTGAATCACACAGTGGCCTATAATTGGACACTGGAGCACCACCAGTTTCAGACTTCCTGAACATTACTTCCAAATTTGAAATTTTTATACCGGTATTTGGCTTATGGTCCGAAACAAGATCCTGAAACTCGTACGCTGCACGGAAATGAAATTCAGTCGTACTGGATGTAGCCCCAGGCACTGCTGTCACACCAATGTCGTGCCTTATGTACGCCTATAACCGGCAAAGAAAAGAAAAAATACCGTATTAAGAATGTTATCAAAATGCTATTTGTACTTTAAGAATTCAATCTTAACAAAAACGCATTTAAAGCAAAAGTTTCGTTTCAATGATCGCAAATGTAGGAATACTCCATATAAGTCTCATGTAAAACAATCGAGCAGCGGAAAGCGCATACCGGGTACTACCATTACGCTGCCTAGCGGACAAGTTTTGCATGATACATCCCTATTTATTGCTTTATTAGTGGAACCTTTCTCTACCAGGGTTAAGTGTTGACTGAACAAATTTGTCGGTTTGTACCCTGCTTAAGTGAATATTGTCCTATTTGCTACCTATCTGCCTTTGCTGGCAGGACCTAGTGTTTACAGTGAGTGCACTATGTCTTCTGGTATAGGCTAGAGCAATTTTGTTACTTTCATAGATCTGTCTCTGTCTTATCCTTGGCTTTGACAATATGAAAGTGACTGAGGTATGAGCGATGCTAGTAATGCCAATTCCTTATGCAACCAGTCCCTGCTATGAATGGTGTGAAAACGTTGCTCATAGGGTCGGTTGATGCATTTCAGTGGGCTTGGCAGACTGATATGTAATAGCAACTCTGGCTCGGTGAGGAAAGCAACGGGAAACTACCTCACTCCTCATTTCCCTAGAACGCCTCTTCAGTGATGCCTAGGCCATCTATGACAGCTGATGGCAGAGCTGTTGGGGATCCAATCAGCCTTAGGGCTGAAGACTGAACATACACATACATTGCTACCTATCGGAAACACACATTCTCCAAGAAGTACAGGAGTGGTGTAAGCTCGAGCAATGACAAAGGAGGAGAGCTTCAAGTAATTTACATTGTTGTCCGGGTTTCAGATGGACTTGTCAGAGTGAAACATAAACAATGGGCTGCAGGTGCGCATTGCCACTGCTGCGTTGTTTTATTGCTCAACGTGTGGCAGTCCATTGATTTATTGCTGATGTTTTTATGAAAATATGTACAGAAAAATCATTAATTTCAGTAATAAATTACATACCTTCTATACTTTCCTCATTATTTTATAATGAAAGAATCCCTCCGGCATAGTGGGGACCGCGCGATTTCGCACCCTGGTTATGGATATATACAAAACTAAGAAATTTTCTCGGGAGTAGGGAAACTTCGAATCGTTCAATTAAGTACAATCGTTTTCAAAATCACACGGCGATTAACTATAACAAAATTTTCTGGCAAACAGACCTAGAGTATTAATGCTTTTTACTGAGTTCTAAGGAAGCGTTTCTCATGACCCGCAACCTTAAATCTACTCTCTCGCTAGTTGACTATCGGTTGTATAAACCGACTATCTTAAAAACAGGAGATGCAAATCTTCACCAGATATCAGTAAAGATAAAGGCATACCGCAATCTGACTGCTTTAGGGGAATGCGCAATAAATCACCAAAATGGGCATAGCAAAATTGCTTACTACATATTTTGGAGTGGTGGTAGTGGTGTTTATTGTTTTAATAGGATGTACAACCACCAAGTAAACCAACCTCTAACACAAGACGAAACAATGCAGGACTCAGCTAAGGACCCCTTGGATGCCAACCCACACTTCGAAGTTAAGAGCCCCTTAGGCCACTTGGACGCCGAACCACATTCCGAAGGTGAGAGCCACTTAGGCCCCCTTGCTCGCCTTTTACGACACGTGGTGGTGATTATTGCTTTAAGAGGGAGTACAACTAGGCAACCATCCTCTATTAACACTATTTTCTTCTTCTATTTGCATTACATCGCACCGACACAGATAGGTCTTATGGCGACCATGGGACAGGAAGGCCTAGGGATGGAAAGGAAGCGGCCGTGGCCTTAATTAAGGTACAGCCCCAGCATTTGCTTGGTGTGAAAATGGGAAATCAAGAAAAACCATGTTCAGGGCTGCCGACAGTTGGGTTCGAACTCACTGTCTCCCGGATGGGAGATCACAGCTATGCGCTCCTAACCGTACTCCCTATTAACACTAATCAGAGGGATATGAAGATATCGGCCAAAGAAAAACAAGGGCCATGAAGGGCGAGAAAATGAGACTCCGTAGTCCTCGAATCCCCTTACAGCCTCCGGGTCAGAAAAGAACAAGGGTCGACTATCGGAGGTCGGGCATGAGATTAAAATTAGTCTGGCACAAGTAAGTGGAAGCAAAGCCAGGACTCAGCTAAGGGCCCCGTAGTTGCCAACCCATGCTCCCAAATTGAGAGCTAGTTGGGGCTCTTTCAGTCACCTCTTACGGAAAGCAGGGGATACCGTGTTACCCCCACCTCCACAGGGACACATATGACAGGTAGGGGATACCGTGGCCCTTACTCTACCGTCCTCACCCATAGGGGAATACATATTTTAGAGGTGGTGGTAGTGTTTATTGATTATTGTTTTAAAAGGGAGTACAACTGGGCAACCATCCACTGTTAACACTAATTAGGAGGAAAAATGGAAGGGATCCGACACTTCGAAAGATGAAGGCATCGGCCAAAGGAAGACAAGGGTCATGAAGGGCGTGAAAATGAAAAACTGCTTAGGCCTCGAGTGCTCTAATTCTGTAGGCAAGAAGGGAATGCTTAAAAAAAATAGGTACTGCATTCACCTTCAAAAGAAATGTCTTCATGGACCGATCAAACAATTCCGGTTTAAAATGTGCTGAAAATATCGTCGCTGCCGGGACAAAACCTCCTATATGTAATATTTTAGCTTAGAACTTTGGCCGGTAAGGTTCTGTTATCTAAGGTGCAATATTGTGTGAATATTGTCAAGGCATTCTCGCTCTTCATGATGTATGTGCTGCGGGTCAGTATATCTTCAAAAATATTAACACATAAAAGGTTTTGTCCCGGCAACGACGATATTCTGGTGTAAGATGAAGGCATCCAATTTTCGCTTCTAATGGCCTTAATCAACTCTGCTCTCCTTTCTTCACGAACATGAAACCTCAGAAAAAATTCACGATAAACAACAAGTCTAACCTAAAAATTCTCACGAAAAGTGGACGGTACTTCTGAGACCCCGAAATACTGGCACAATAACAATGGAGGTAATATAATATTCTGTACCTACTACATATTACAAGCCATACTTAGAATCTTACCTCTGAAATGTTATTCCAGGAATATTTTTGGATTTCTGATTCGTGCAACCGTATGCACAATACGACATTGTTAGAGCTATAACATAAACTAAATAATAGTATCCCTTTTATGTTTTAGCGCATTGTATAGAGTGTGCATCTGAAAATTCCCGCAATTACAATGTAAGTTGACCGTATTCATTTCAGTGAGCTGTGACAGATTTGACTAATACCAATATAAGTGGCCCGTTATTGGACATCATAAATTTGGTTCAAGACGCATGGCCAGTGCACACCGTGCGGCGAAACGTTGGCAACCAGGAATGAATTAGCTGAAAAATTTATAATGTCCAATAACGGACCATACATACTGGTATTATAAATTTACTCATTCGGGACAAATATTTCTGTTACCCTATGGGAATCAGCATCTACATCAACAGATTTGACTATCAAAAAGTAGCATGCGTTCTCGCGCCTATTTACGACCACACCCCTATGTACACCACTGTCATTTGGCTTCAATCTAAGAGCTCCATCTCCCTGTATTCTTTACTGCCTGTTCACAAAATACTGGAGAAGGTTACGAAATTTATATTTTTTTGTATCTTCAATTCTGTTGAATGAATATCGGCCACACCTAGAAATGGTTCCACATGAATAGAAAATAGCCTTTCATAATCTCTCCTAGTAATTTTAAACTGAAAAATACAATGTTATCGTCCCTGTTCTGCCAAAACGGCGAATGTGACAATGCTCTTCCTATCCATTATTTCCCTTAAGACTGGTCAGGCCTTCCAGCCATATTTTGATATGCGGTCCATCAGAACAATTTTCGTTGAGTTCATTTTCCTATGCGCGTGTGCAAAGGAAAATAAACCTTAAATACATCACACTCTACGAGTGGGTAAATGTCATGCAAACATACATTCCTTCAGTATGGTACAGTAAGGTTCATTTACCTTTACACACGCACATAGGAAAAATGAACTCAACGGAAATTGTTCTGATGGACCGCATATCAATAGGCCTATGTGGCTGGAAGGCGTGACCAGTCTTAAGAGAAATAATGGTTAGGAAGAGCATTGTCACATTCGCCCTTTTGGCAGAACAGGGACGATATAGAGAAAGATTCTTGTAATCCAAAGTAATTACGTGATATAATGTAAAGCAGTAATTTTCCTTGCAATTTTTCTGTTAGTGTTTACCGTATCTTCGTGTATGTTGAGTACTCAGCCCGAAGACTGGTTGGATCCTAGAGAGATTCAGCATCATAGATGGTCTAGGCCTTGTTCAAGAGGCGTATGTTTCTTCATTATGTTTACAAATTGTACCTTGCTACATCTGATCCTTACCGCGAGCCCATGATCATCATCGCATCCGAATAAATTCTATGCAAATAATAATAATGGTACATGGTGTGGGTTACTGTAGTCACGTCCTAGTTCGTGAAACATGGCAATGGCTGAGTGGCCTAGTAAGTGGATAGTTTTGTTGGATGAATATCGGCCATATAGAATTGGCTTTACGTGGATAGAAAAAAGCCCTTCATAATCTCTCCTAGCAATTTCAAACTAAAATATACACTGATATAGACAAAGATCCTTGTAATCCATCAGAATGCTACGGAATGGGAGTGGGCATCTCGAACATATTCTGAGTCATGGCCCTCCTTGTGCTCAGGTGGCTTGAACTACACAATCCACCGGTGGTCCCTAACTCGTCAGAGAAGAGGTCCTCACTTGGACTATGTGTAAGTAGGATAGCATCCTGCTTCACAAATTTACCGAGCACAGAACATTTTAAGAAAGCCTCGGACATATGGGAGTAACGGAGTCCCACTCCCATTTGACACGCGAGGAACTCTTTGGAAACACCTTTGCGAACGAAATGGAATTCGATGGGGAGCTATCAATATTAATGGGGCTTATGGAAGAAAGAAAGTAGAACTGGCTGAGTCAGCAAAGACCGGGCGAGTTGGCCGTGCGCGTAGAGGCGCGCGGCTGTGAACTTGCATCCGGGAGATAGGGGGTTCGAATCCCACTGTCGGCAGCCCTAAAGATGGTTTTCCGTGGTTTCCCATTTTCACACCAGGCAAATGCTGGGGCTGTAACTTAATTAAGGCCACGGCCGCTTCCTTCCAACTTCTAGGCCATTATTCATCAAAAATAATATTGCACGCAATGTAGTTTCTGTTAGGCACGTAAATGAGCAAATGATGTGGGTAGATTTGACAAGATTTGACAGACGGAGGAATTAGGACGGGAATTGCCTTAGTGTATTCAACATGTGAGGGTGCAGATGAGGATAAAGTTGACAAGTTATATGAAGCATTGAGTGACATCGTATCAGGGTCGACAGCAAGGTTAGGATAGTGCTGATGGGCGATTTCAATGCGAGAATTGGAAATAGAACTGAAGGATGCGAAATAGTGATTGGTAAATGTGGGGAAGATGTGGAAGCTAATGGGAATGGGAAGCGTTTGTTGGACTTCTGTGCTAGTATGGGTTTAGCAGTTACGAATACATTCTTCAAGCATAAGGCTATTCACCGCTACGCATGGGAGGCTAGGGGTACCAGATCCTTAATAGACTATATCTTAACCGACTTCGAATTCAAGAAGTCTGTCAGGGATGTACGGATTTTTCTGAAATTTTTCTATGATACATTCCACTATCTGATTAGTAGTGAACTAATTATTCTAAGCCTAGGACAGAGAAAGTGAAATCTGTCTGCAAACGAATAAGGGAAGAAAATCTCCTGGACGAGGAAATTATACAGAAGTACATGGATTGATTAGTGAGAAATTTCAAACAGTGGAGAGTAAGCGGGTTCAGGATATAGAAAGAGAATGGGTGGCTTACAGGGAAGCTGTAGTAGAAACAGCAAGGGAATGCCTAGGAATGACTGTGTGTAAAGATGGAAAAGAGAACTTCTTGGTGGAATGACGAAGTGAGAGCAGCTTTTAAACGTAAAAAGAAGGCTTATCAGAAATGGCTCCAAACAAGCGGCGATGCAGACATGAAAGTGTACGTAAGTGAAAGAAACAGAATGAAACAAATAGTTGTTGAATATAAAGGAAAAGTCGTGGGAAGATTTTGGTAATAAGCTGGCAAGGCGAGGTGAAACAGCAGGGAAACCTTTCAGCACAGTAATAAAGAATCTTAGGAAGAGAGAGATAAAGGAAATGAACAGCATTTTGGATAATTCAGGTGAACTCATAATAGATCCCAGGGAATCACTGGAGAGAATATTGTGAAAATCTTCTCAACGTAAAAGGAAATCTTCGTTGTGGCGTCGCGAACAACCCAGCTCATGGGGAGGAGGAAAATGGTGTTGGTGAAATTACGCTTGAGGAAGTGGAAAGAATGGTAAATAAAGTCCATTGTCATAAAGCAGCAGGAATAGATGAAATTAGACCTGAAATGGTGAAGTATAGTGGGAAGGCAGGGATGAAATGGCTTCCTAGAGTAGCAAGATTAGCATTGAGTGTTGGTAATGTACCTTCAGATTGTAAAAAAGCAGTAATTGCACTTACCTATAAGCAAGGGAACAGGAAGGATTGCAACAACTATCGAGGTATCGCATTGATTAGTATACCAGGCAAAGTATTCACTGGCATCTTGGAAGGGAGGGTGCGTTCAGTGGTTGAGAGAAGTTGGATGAAAACCAGCGTGGTTTCAGGCCAGAGAGCGGCTGTCAGGATCAGATTTTCAGTATGTGCCAGGTAATATGAAAAATGCTACGAGGGGAATAGACAGTTATGTTTATATTTCGTAGATCTAGAGAAAGCATATGACAGGGTACCGAGGGAAAAGATGTTCTCCATATTGGGGGACTATGAAATTTAGGGTTGATTATTAACGTCAATCGAAGGCATTTATAGTGACAATTGGGCTGAAGTCAGAATTGATGGTAGAATAAGTTCTTGGTTCAGGGTACTTACAGGGGTTAGACAAGGCTGTAATCTTTCACCTTTGTTTTTCGTAGTTTACATGGATCATCTGCTGAAAAGTATAAAGTGGTAGGGAGGGATTCAGTTAGGTGGAAATGTAGTAAGCAGTTTGGCCTATGCTGACGACTTGGTCTTAATGGCAAATTGTGCCGAAAGGCTGCAGTCTAATATTCTGGAACATGAAAATGGGTGCAATGAGTAAGGCATGAAAATTAGCCTTTAGAAGACTAAATTGATGTCAGTAGGTGAGAAATCCAAGAAAATGAATGCCAGATTGGTGATACAAATCTGGAACAAGTAAAAAATTTCAAGTATTTAGGATGTGTGTTCTTCCAGGATGGTAATATAGTGAGATTGAGTCAAGTTGCAATAAAGCTAATGCATTGAGCACATATTTGCAGAAATCAACAATATTCTGTAAGAAGGAAGTCAGCTCCCGGACGAAAGTATCTTTACATCGGCCTGCTTTCAGACCAACTTTGCTTTACGGGAGTGAAAACTGGGTGGACTCAGGATATCTTATTCGTTAGAAGTAACAGACATGAAAGTATCGAGAATGATTGCTGGTACAAACAGGTGGGAACAATAGCGGGAGGGTGCTCGGAATGAGGAGATAAAAGCTAAGTTATGACTTAACTCGATGGATGAAGCTGTACCCATCAACCGGCTGCGGTGGTGGGGTCATGTGTGGTGAATGGAAGAAATAGGTTACCTAGGAGAATAATGGACTCTGTTATGGAGGATAAGAGAAGTAGAGGGAGACAAAGACGACGTTGGTTAGACTCATTTTTTAACGATTTAAAGATAAGATGTATAGAATTAAGTGAGGCCGCAGTACTAGTTGCAAATAGAGATTGTGGCGAAGTTTTGTAAATTCACAGAGGCCTGCAGACTGAACGCGAAAGGGATAACGGTCTATAATGATGTACATAGGTATGTAATAATAAGAATAAGAATAAGAATAAGAATAAGAATAAGAATAAGAATAAGAATAAGAATAAGAATAAGAATAAGAATAAGAATAAGAATAAGAATAAGAATAAGAATAAGAATAAGAATAAGAATAAGAATAAGAATAAGAATAAGAATAAGAATAAGAATAAGAATAAGAATAATAAATAATAAAGTAACCGCTTATAACTGAATACGCTGTTGCATGCTGACGACAAGGTGCTATTTGCCAGTTTGCAGAATGACTTAATGAGCTCTGTACACCTTCTTAATGCAATAGCTGCTGAGTATGACATAGAAATATAAATTGAATCGGTCATTGTTAGAAGGCACTAAGTCATTTTTGTAAGAATTGAGATAATTGACAAAAACTGTTTCTCTCACTTATTTGTAAAGCATAGTTGCTGTCACGTGCAAGTATCATTGCCTGCAATAATGCTGTCCTAGAGAGGTCTATTTGAACAGATTTATCCTTTTAAAAAGTGAGAAAATAGAAAAAGAAATTTATGACTTAGTTCCCTTTAACAATGAATCAGATCTTTAAACAGTAGTTAGTTCACTTTTATGACAAATATACAGATTTATTTTTACCATTATAGCATATTACTATATTTTCAATGCTAGTAATACAGTAGTGGGCAAATAGAACCAAAACGTTCAGAGAAGAAGTTACAGTTTGTAATGCTTAGGTAGGTAATTGCCTAATAACCTTCTGATGATGACGCTGTGATATGTGCTAAAAACTTTATTCATCATTATCGTGTTCCGTTGTTGGCCACACCAATATGTCCTTATAAAACGAAACGGCTTCCTCATCAACTTCAACATACTTGTACACTTTTTGGATATCCGCAATCTTTTTCTTGTTAATGGGGACTTTCTCCAAAACATAAGCCTGAGGAATATTCATGCTGAAGGTATCATATACGTGAGGTTTCGCAACGGGAAATGTGTATTTAACAAGTCCGTCAATGAATGGATATGCTTCTATAACACCTGGTTTCTCAACTGAATACCTGAATTCCTTGAATGACATGGGGGCCAAGGTGACCTTTTCACAACGAGGAGCAGTTTGAGTTTCATTAGCGATGCAGGTTTTCTTGTAGAAGGAAGGCCACCAGGCACTGAAATTTAGGATTTCAGACAATTCCACCATGTGCACAAGTACATTTGATTTACAGTTTGCCAGCAGACAACAGTATTCTTGTGGGGTATATATATCCTATCAGTCTTCTTGATTTTTCTCCTGAAGATTCTAAAATCCCTATCACAAGGGAGGAAGGAATGGCCTCTCACAGGATACCGGTGAATTATATCCTTAAATCATCCAGACTGTGTTAAACTGAGGCACATGCGAATGACAGCATGGTTCTTATTTTGAGCTACGCAACCGTCTGAGTAAAGATGAAGTTCCGTGATTTCTGGAGTCAAGTAAGCATTAATGTAGTGCATTAGAAAAGAACAAACCTCATTCGCACCTTTGTTTGCAATGCCTTCGTGGTATAAGAAGAGGAAACTGGTTTCAGATTTCAAATCATGCACACAGAAGCAATAAACCCATAGCTGACGCAGATAGAAAATCTCCTGCACTGGAAGATGCGGGAGCGGTAAGTTCTGCATGAAATCAAAAACAAGCCCACCAACATTAGCGTTCATTTTGCAAGCTTCCTGTGTTTTCTTTAAAGCTCTATAAAACTTCGCACTTCGACGTTTATGAATGGCTAACTCGGAGGCGGCTGCGCGCTTCACATTCTCAGCCAAGTGTGGAGATTTCATTTTTACCTGTAGCTCTTCACATGTACTACATACGTCTATCTGTGGCCTTCCAAAGCGGAGAGCGAAGTTTTCATTATAATATTTCAGGTAGAATTTATATTTCACGGTTAAGTTTGGATGTTTCTCTCTGAAAAGGTACATCTGCTTCACATCTAACCTAGCATCCAAATATTTTATCTCAGAACCAGAATAGTGAGTTGATTTTACCGGAAATGTTTCAATGTGATTGTGTATGAGTTGCTCCACTTCCAATGGTGTTTTACGGGTACTTGGATGGAACCCACGCCTATCCCTTGGTGTTTCCCCTCTAAGCAGCAGACTGTTAATTCGGTATATTCTCTTTTGTGACACCGCATGAAGACTTAAGAATGCTCGCCTACATACCTCAGTTTTCTCACTTCCAACAAGCACATGATATTTGAATGCAGCTTGCTTTTCATTTGCTTTCCCATTGACATCTACTTTGCGTGGTCTGCGATGTTTCACCTGTTTTGCTTCTATTAGGCGCTGCAAATGAAGATCTTGTTTGTTTTTAGTCTCAAGGTCATGAAATGCTGTAAGAATATTGACTTGGTTACACTCACTGATACGGAGGAAACATCTCTTTCGGCACCTGTAACAATACGCGAACGAGGAAAATTAATATTGGAGACTAAAATTTCCACCATACCTAGTATCTTGGTATTATAATATGATGCTTTCCCTGCTCATAACCTATCAGTTAAATTAAGCTTCACCTTACTACTTACTGGCAATCTTCTCCAGTTTTCTTGGCTGGCATTATTTTTCCTGTAGCTGTAACATATTCCGAACCTTTCACTCTTGCCTACTTAACCGTATTTCTATGGTAATTACCAGTATTTATGCAACGTTTCTTGCCTTTCTTTATTCCCTCCATTATTACGTTGGGCAAACAAGCTTGTACAACACACTTCCTTGTTCTTCTGTGACAGAAGAACAACACTGCTTGCTGCCAACATAATCTGCTTCACTGTTAAATGGAACTAAGTCAATGACTTAGTTCTCTTTAACACTGAACGTTAAATTCAGCTAGTAGTTTTACAGCATACTGGACGGGCAGACTTAGTTCCTTTTAACATAGCTAGATGCGTCTACATTCATACTATACGTATCCATGGAAATCTCAATTTTGACAAGAATTGACTTAGTGCCTTCTAACAATGACCGATTCAATTGATAAAATACAAACACTCGCTTTTGAAAGTAAAGAAACAGTTCCCTGTAAAATTATACTGAATTATTAGCCATTAAGGACGAACTCCTTCTACTACCCCGGCTACTGCCTGTCATTACACAGCATTGGCGATATCGATAAATACATTAAAAACTTTAATAAATCCATAAGACCAAACCAAACCCCACGGCCCAACAGTCCCGGAGGGTCGCGGCCTATCAAGGGACTGCTGCTCAACCCAAAGGCCTGCATGTTGCGAGGTGTCGTGGGGTCAGCAAGACGAATCCTCTCGGCCGTTATACTTAGCTTTCTAGACCGGGGCCGTCATTTCACCGTCAGATATCTCTTCAATTGTAATTGGACCTCGAACCAGCCTTCATATTCAGGTAAAATTCCTGGCCACGCCGGAATTCGAACCCGGGACGTTCGGGTAAGAGTCAGGCACGCTATCCCTACACCGCGAGGTAAGCTTTTTATAAATACAAACCTACTATGGTACCGTCTATGGTCCAGAAAAACACATGACCATACATTTATTGGACAGTAGCCATACCAGTTCTCTTATACGGAAGTGAAGCATTGATCACCAGGAAGAGAGGTTAATTCCGAATATCAAGGGCGTGGAGGTAGTGGAGTTTTAGGAAATTGGAAAGGAATTCATTTGGAAGCCCATATCGTACGATGTCGGCATGTAGCAGATCGCCTGTGGTGCGATACAAATTAATTAGAACTTATTCAATGGTCGCCCTACAGCATCCCGTTGCTCTGCCATCTGGCAGAGTAAAAAGGAACTGACGCTATGCAAATATATATATTTTTAAACACTAGTCTGATTTTTGCAACTTCGATTTTGAGGGAACAGCTGAACCGACTGACAACGTAAAGCATTCTGACGAGAGCTCTTGGCCTGTACATTTGTAGAGTGTATTTTTAAAGTATAAAAGTATCTTGCCGTATATGTTTAAATTATTAAATAAAAATGTAGCATTCTCACTGATTAATGCGCTCGCCAGTACTTGAAGACCACTTGAACCGTGAGAACTCTGAGCAGGTGGCATAATAGGGGGTGGAAGGGGATAGGCATGCAGGCACAGTCAGACTTCTTATTGGTCAGTTGTACTTTGTGGACAGGAATAGCCTCTGCTTTGCCCCCCAGCAGTTGAACAGTGCACATTACATTAAAAGTTCCTCTAAATTTAAATGAGAGTTCGGTGTCCGGATTAAAGTTAAATTACATAGCAGCTGACGATATTCGATATGCACAACTCAATACGGGATAAAGCGCCAATGGCAAATAGTCATTCATTAATGTGCGTGAAGCGTCTTCTAAAATATATCATAGGTAACGACACTCTACTCCTTCTGGTGCGAAAATTATTGTTCTTGGGGAGAACTGATCGACATTCTACTCCTTCTGGTGCGAAAATTATTGTTCTTGGGGAGAACTGATAAAGGTTTTGCCTGTTTTGCCACATGATTATCGCCAAACAGTTATTTAGTTTGACACTTCTTCAAAATACGCCGCTTACATAAAATATGCAAGCAAAATCACATAAAAAGTTAAGTCGCTGATTATTTTCAAGACATCGATAACGGCAGATATCCCTCGCAGATGATGGCGGATCAAATGCTATTGAAATATAAGCCAGAATATTAGCACATAATGATATCGTGATCGAAATTTATAGCAAAAGTTCACTTCTTCGAGAGACGACACCATTTTCTCTGAAGTTGCCATTCTTAATTAGTTTGAGTCATTGGGCTTTTACCTGGTAGTTCAAAACCGTACACTAGAGTCAATAGATTAATTCTGAAGATGAAAGCTAGCTACTCCATTTCCCTGCGTAATTCTTGAATTTCTTCGAATTAACGGTTTGCCTTCACATATTCTTATTCTAAAAATTGGAGCCATAGTTACGCTGCTTAGAAATCAGAACGCTTCCCAGCGGCTCGTAAACGGAATCAGATTATGACCTTATTCTAAGAAGTGTGTACGAAAATTGTTTATATTTGGAAATAATAAATGGAGATAAAGCTGGAAAGAGAGCTCTAATCTCTCAAATTGACTTAACAAAATCCGACACAACACTTTTATTTTCTTACAAGAGGCATCAATTTCCAATTTGGTTGACATTTTGCATCACGATCAATTAACCTCAAGGGACGTGTAGGTCTCTATTTACCGCAGCTAATTTCCAGCCATGGCCAGTTAAATCTTGCAATGTCCAGAGAGAGATATTTTAAAGCTGCAATAAAGCCAACTTTCCCCGTCCAATCTCCTGGCCAAAGGGAGGGCGTAACCCTTCAGGTGGCCCGCCCCACCCCTTCAGGGTGTGGAATGAAAACATGTCCGAACGAACGAACTCTACTTAGCGGAACACCAAGCCATTCAGTGCTGCCAACTCTTAGCTGTCGCTTTAGTTATTTGTAGTGTTTCCAGCGCTGCGCCTTATTTGAACAATTCTTGGATCATTATATTTTGTTGTTTAAACGGTTAGTATTGAGTTTCTTTTCCTATTTCAGGACGTCTTATTTTGAAGCAGATATTCCTTCCTCTCCTGCTGGGTATCAAAGTGAAGTTGGTCACCCTCATTCCATTATTCTTCGGGGCACTCATCCTGATCTCCAAGAAGGCTCTTATCATTAGCAAGATAGCATTGCTGATATCGGGCTTCCTCGGTCTCAACTCTCTGTTCCTGCTTCAACAACAGCCAAACAGTGGTATATCCTCCCTACAGCAGGACACTTCAGGGATCCTAGGTGTACAGAACAGTCCTCCTCTACTGGATCCACTGGGGCTGTACGGTGGACAGGGCTTCCGAGGAGTGTCCTACCACACCACGGAGGAACAGTTCAAGAAAGCTGACTCTCGCGGAGCCAGGAACTTCGCGTGGGAGCCAGAAGGGGAGAATAATCCCAGGGATTAAGAGAGAGGTGAGTTTGTATATGTCTTGGAATTGAATCGATAACTGGAGAAAGGACATTTGTAAAGAAGTGTTTTACAAGTCACACTAACGCGACTTTGTTGTTTTTACTATAAAAACCTATTTAGATCTCCATTGATTGGACCGCTTTAGAAGCGAAATTCACTAGTAGTTATTAAATTTTCAAAGTAATGAACGTTAGTTTTTTCCGCAGTCATTAGAACCGGGCAGGTACAGCAAATTATTTAATTATTTAATTATTCATGGATGTAAGAGTACGTCAGATATGTAACAACAGATACTGGTTATAGGGAAAGTACACAGCGAAACTTCAAGGGTGGATTCTTTACCCGTTCAGAATAAAAATAGGCTACATTTAACTTGGCCCGATATACCTGCATTCTTAGTTTTTCGACTTTCATGTATGATCTAATTCAAAGTGTTTACCCCCAGTCTGTAGCTTACAGACGTACCATTTTTCTAAGTGACGAAATAACTTTCGATTTTAGCTGAAGATGGCCACAGAAAGGCCGAAACATGTCTTAAGTACTTAAGACGTGTTTTTAATAGGATTATTGTAATTAAGTATTGAATAGTGGAATTTTGTAATACGTGATTTTTTAAGAATTAAGTTCATTATCACTGTCTGTATACGTATTTCAGTTTTTTTATGTACCTTTGTCGAAGTTTCGAATGTATTATACCGAGCTCGATAGCTGCAGTCGCTTAAGTGCGGCCAGTATCCAGTAATCGGGAGATAGTGGGTTCGAGCCCCACTGTCGGCAGCTCTGAAGATGGTTTTCCGTTGTTTCCCCTTTTCACACCAGGCAAATGCCGGGACTGTACCTTAATTAAGGCCACGGCCGCTTCCTTCCAATTCCTAGGCCTTTCCTATCCCATCGCCGCCATAAGACATATCTGTGTCGGTGCGACGTAAAGCAAAATAGTAACAACAACGAATGTATTACAGAATTCTTTATGAAGGTAACTGATGTATTGTACCATGTCGTCGATCTGATCTCCTATCTGTCTACATGGCCAAGTGGTTAGCATGCAACCTTTCATTCAAGAGGTCCCGGTTTAGATTTCCGCCCAGGGAGGGGATTTTAACCTTAGTTGGTTAATTTCTCTGCATCGGGGGCGTGGTGTTTGTGCCGTTGTCAACATTAGAATTCATATTAGGGCGTCCTCCTCACAGAAGCGCAGGTCGCCTAGAGGGAGTCAACTCGAAATATCTCTACCGCTGCACACACACACACACACACACACACACACACACACACACACAAGTCCCCCTTACTGATTGAGTTGGCCGTAGGATCGCGTAGGTGCGAGCTTCCTAACGGTAGATGGGGGGTTCGAATCCCACAGTCGGCGGCCCTGTAGATTGTTTTCTGTGGTTTTCCTCCTAGTAATAAATTTTTTCATTCCTCCCCTGAAGGAGAAGGCGGGCCTCTGTGATGGTGACGCTGTCTCTCAGCCCGGGAAGTTTGTTAGGGCGAAGATGTGCGGAGAAGGTGGGAGGATTGGCGGCAGTGGTCTATACTGGGAACTGTACTGGCATTCGCCTTAGTGCAGAAGAATGTACAACCACGAAAATCTATTTTCAGGACAGCCGATGGTGGGGACCAGCCCTCTCTGTCTCGCGAATACAGAGCCGCAAACATCCCTCCTCTGCTGGGTCTTGATTTGTCGTTTTCACACCGTCCAAACACCTGGGCTGTACCTTAATTAATGCCACGGCCGCTTCCTTCCCAATTTTAGCCCTGTCCCATCGTAGCGTCGCTGAACACACTGGATGTGTTAATATGACACTGAAAACTAGAAACAAAATCAGTCCTCCAACTACGAAATTGGTCTATCTGTCTGGTATCATATTTAATTAGCTAATGAATTCGTTTTCTAATTGAAGCAGCAGTGCCATCCACCGGAAATGAACGACATCAGAACAGACGAAGTACACTTCAACTTCCCAGAGCCAGATAAGTGTTATGGGTGATAAGTTTTAGGGGTTTGTGACATTGTAAGCTATCGGCTATCACAGTTCGATTCCTTCTGGTTGAACAACATTACGGCTTTCGAGTACTATGCCTTTCCTTGGACTGGACAAAAGAGTGGATTAATGGTGGCTAAATTTCTAGGCAATATAGATGAGAGTAGATGTTTCATCTGATTAAGACGAGTGTCGACAGGGCAGTCTTATTTGATCTTTATGTTTTATTACACATACGTGATGTTAGTAGGAAGAGCAATCAGAGAAAAGACTTTTTGTGATGATGTTATACTCTATAGTAGTAAATAAGATACAGGAATGTGGGCGGCTGCAAAAAGACCTCGACAATGTTGTGAGATGAACAGCAGACAATGGTATGATGGTGAACGGAATGAGAATTTGGTTGTGAGTTTCACCAACATGAAAAGTCTTCTCAGTTTTAATTATTATCCTCATAGGGTGGTAGTACCACATAGGGTAACGGTAAGTACTTATGTTAGGCTGGTACTGTTAGTTTCTATTTTATATGAAGACAATACTGAATCGGCGAGTTTTTCAAAAGGTACATTATGACGGAATCGTGTAGAGTCGTAATTTTACAGAGCAATTGCAACAATAATGTTCCTGTACAAGTAAAGCGAGATATGAAATTTGATTTAAAAATATGTTATTCTCGACAACTTAGGTGTTAATATAAGGAATTATCTTTATTGGGGTAATCACATAAACGGGATTTTTAATAGAGGTTACAGATCTCTTTACATGATTATGGGGATATTTAGGAGTTGTAAGGATGTAAAAGTGAGGGCGTATAAGTCATTGGTAAGGCCGAAATTATAGTTAGTAGCCCAGTAAGATTGAGTGAAGCTTTGAATGGTAAGAAACATTATAATATGAGGATTAGGGTTGGAATTCGAGAGGAAAGAGTGGAGGAAATATTCGTTTGTAAGAAGAGAAAATGAAGAATGGTATAATTTTTCTAAGGCAAATGTAATAAATTTGCAAGTTTTTGGAAATAAATTAAGAATAAAGTGGATAAACAATTGCTAGGGAATCTACCACCATTATACGACAGCCCTAAATGCAAGTCAGTAATGGACTGATTTATTATTTATTTTCCTCTAATCTTCGAGTAATCGCACCAATATTCATCCCCTTATTTATATTATCATCTTCATGATCATTTGGGATAAGGAACACACAATTTCAAGCGTATTACAGCAATAAAAAAATAATTTCCTTAAAATAACGATAGACATAAAGCTGAAAATTACAGACCAGTTAGTCTGACATGCATTGCATGTAAGCTTTGGGAAAGCATTCTTGCTGATTATATTAAACATGTTTGCGAAATTAATAACTGGTTCGATAGAAGGCAATTCGGATTTGGGAAGGGTAATTCCACTGAAGCTCACCTTGTAGGATTCCAGTAAGATATAGTAGATACCTTGAATTCCATAGGTCAAATGGAATGCATCGCGATTGACCAGTCTAAGGCATTTGATAGGGTGGATCACGGGAGACTACTGGCAAAAATGAGTGCAAAAGATTGACTGAATGGGTGGCTATATTTCTAGGAAACAGATCTCAGAGAATTGGAGTAGGCGAACCTTTGTCTCACCTTGCAATGACGGGTATTCCTCAAGGCAGTATTATTGAAGCTTTATGTTTTCTTGTAAATAAAAATGATGTGAGTAAAGAAGTAGAATCAGAGATAAGGCTTTGCTGAAGATGTTATTCTGGTATAGAGTAATAAATGTTACAAGATTGTGAGCAAGTGCAAAATTACCTCGTTAAAGTTGTGAGATGGACAGCAGGCAATGGTATGGTGGTAAACGTGGTTAAAAGTTAGGTTGTGAGCTTCACAGATAGGAAAAGTCCTCTCAGTTTTAATTACTTATGCGGATCAATGTAAGTCCCTAGGTGTTCATATAAGGAAAGATCTTCATTGATCACATAAGTGGGATTGTAAATAAAGGGTACAGATCTCTGCACATGGTTATGAGGGTGTTTAGTGGTTGTAGTAAGGATGTAAAGGAGAGGGCGTACAAGTCTCTGGTAAGACCTCAAAATAGAATATGATTCCAGTGTATGGGACCCTCAGCAGGAATACTTGATTCAAGTACTGGAAAAATCCCACGAAAAGCAGCTCGATTTGTTTTGGGTGATATACGACAAAAGAGTAGTGTTACAAAAATGTTGCGAAGTTTGGGCTGGGAAGACTTGGGAGAAAACACGAGCTGCTCGACTAAGTGGCATGTTTCGAGGTGTCAGTCGAGAGATGGCGTGGAATGATATTAGTGGACAAATTGATAGGGAGATGTTCAATAAATAACCAATTTCTTTAAAATCACTCAAGAAAAGGGTAATAAAACAACAGATAGGGAGTCTTCCACCTGGGCGACTTCCCTAAATGAAGATCAGTAGTGACTGATTGATTGACTGAACAATGTTTCCATGTTAGTGACGCTCGCCATTCACGTACTGGATTAGTGAAAAATGAGTTAGGCTGGGACGCTTCCGAACCGTGAGAGGGCATGTGACGAACTTTCATTTTATTCTGCTTTTCGTCTGCTGTCTCTGTGTATATTCTATAAGGCGAAACTAGAACGGCCGTATTGTGCCCGTATGCCGATATACTAGAACTTCATCACTATGTATATAAAAGGAGGCGCATCGCGAAGAGGCAGTCCTAACTGAGTTATGTTCTATTGTTGTTGAGTGCTGTGTGTTGAACAGTCAGTTCGCTGTGTGGAACGGTCACGTCAATTGATTGTGTGAGTTATCGATCTTGTCTGGAGTCGAGGCAAGTGTACAGCAGTTGTATACCCAACATTCGTGTATTCGAACCTAACTGCATGAAGCTGCTGTGCAAAGTGAAGAGAAAGCTGAATCCTTTCAGTCAGAATTATGAATCGGCCGTTGAAGTTAAAGACTGTCAGCCCAACACTGACTGTGAGAACAAAAGCTTTTTTTATAGCCAGTAATTAGTGAACTGTGGTAATTCATTATCCAGTACTGTGTACAGGTCTACGAATTAATAGGTTAAATCTATACAAATAAAGTTGTAGGGGGTCCGCTGTCTGTAATTTCGTTTGTTTTGCCAATTTTTCAGATGTTTATCCGTTTTAGGTCAACTCAAGACCGAATCGGCAGTTTTTATTTTTCGTGTCTGTTTGTTTGTCTGTTTGTCTGTCTATTTGTCTGTCTGTTTGTCTGTTTGTTTCACCACCACGGCGAAACGGCTGGATAGATCTCAACCAAACTTCATATTTAGGTTATACTAGACCGAGGAAGGTTTCCATACGCATATCATATTGAAATCTTTGAATAGACGGTTTTTTCCTTATAATTCCTGTAAATTCGTGGTTTTTCCTTGAGTAGAAAGCAAGAGAGGGGTCAATCGGACATTCTGCGGGATATTGGCGGAATATCGTTGGAGGTTATAACCGTCCTCGAATAGCTTAAGTAATAACACCATTAGTCATAATCTTATCTCTTTACCTAAGAATCCCTGCGCCTGAATTTCTCCTCTGTTACCGCGTTCTTATATCCATAACTCATAGCAGCATAATTTATTGCGGGGAATTTGTTTTTAATAAATTCACTTGGAATTTACATATTTGTACTTATCCCGCTGTCCTCAGTTATAATCCTATTTTCTGTTAATTTCAACTTTCTCAGCTGTATTATTTCTTCTTTAATTACTCCGTATGTATGCGAGTGCTAATCCCGAAACCTGGACAATCTTTTCTTGGAGGAAATACATCTTCCAGACAATGCAAATGTATAACTTTTGGCCCCGGAAAATATCGAAATATGGATGCAATTTTAACCATGGTGCAGACCTTCCTTTTGGAATAATTGGTGGCTAAACCGTAAGTTGTATCACAAAAGATCGCGTTTCAATTCGGAGAGATCTACAACTTTGGGCCTACGACATTTTGTCGTATCTCTATCCCTTATTCGTTAAATAGTACTGCATTTCTTGAGTTCAAGTTGATGTTGTACTTTTTACACGTGTATGTTATTTTGGCACACTTATAGGAAAGATGCAATCATGACATTGGGCAGGCACATTGACATGACCAGTGGCCATTTGTCGCAAAATTTTATGGTTCCAGGGTCACGTGAGTATCAAAAAAATAAATTAGTACGTGAAAACTGTACCAAATTTCACCCCATTCAATGAATAACTGAATCTATCCCATAAATATAGGAGATACGGGAAATGTCACAGGACCAACCATGTAGAATACTAAACGAGTCATCTGATAGTGAAGTCCGTTTGTAGGTGCAATTTAATATAGTCTTACTCACTGTATTTACAGTAAAATACGGAGAACTCCGTATACAATGTAGAATACCCGTAGCAAAGCACGGGTACATTTGTTAGTTAGCTCAATATATGTAGCGAACTCCACCAGCAGGAGGGACAAACGCTGAAGACAAAGAAGAAGTTTAATAAATCACCCACTACTTTATTCGTAAAATCATTTTACACAACTTATCATGCTTACTTTTATTAACGGAGATATTTCAAATTCCTGTTTAGATCCCTTTAATATTGTTATGCCATTGTACTGTAATCAAATAATACACAGCTTAGTGCACACCTAGGCTATTCCTGAACTTAAATACAGAGTTTCCACAAATTTTGTGAAGGTTTTTCTTGTCTGTCATCACACAAACAAACGAACAAACGAATAAATAAATAAATAAATAAATAAATAAATAAATAAATAAATAAATAAATAAATAAATAAATAAATAAATAAATAAATAAATAAATAAATAAATAAATAAATAACAAGCAAGAAACGAAGGAAATATACAAAAGAAAGGAACATAGAGACAAGCGGACAAACGAACAAAAACCAAACAATCACACAAACAAACAAAACCAACCAATCGAACACAAACAAACAAACAAACAAAGAAACAAACAAACAAACGCAAATTTAACTAAATCTACCTTCGACTCGTGTGTCCCTAATCCGAGGTAAAATAGAATGAGGATTAAATTTGAAGTGTGCAGTGTATATTATATAAATTTCCCTCCTAGGCTCACGTGTGAAATGAAGCTCTTTTATTCGTGGTCAAATGAAAAACGAATCATCTGTGAATTTTGCACATATTTCTGACCTCTTCAATCAACGCGGCATATTTTCTTCTTTTCCCTTCGGATATTTTAAGCTGCTTTAGTGATCAGCACAGTTCTATCCGTCACAGTCACAGAATTACGTGGTGAGACAGGATTTCTACGCTATGAAAAGGGATTGTACTGTTGATTCTAAAGAAATGAATTGGCTCTGTATGTGTGGGGCCTGCATAGCCCCATTCTCAGTTCTCTATCAGGGATCGAAAATATAAGCATCAAGACTTCGACGTTTGGAGGAAACTGCAAGCCTCTGTCCTCAAAATGTTATCGATTTAACGTCTCGTTTTACGTTTTTCGGAGTTGCTAAGGTACTGAAATCTTGTGACGCAGGAGTTATACGTACCAGTAAATCTACTGACACGAGACTGGAATACTTGCGGATCTTCAAATATCACCGTTCTGAACAGAGATCGAACCTGAGAACTTGAGGTCGGAAGACCAGCACTCGACCTTCTGAGGCATTCAGTGCTGTAATTTTCATCATGAAAGAAATATTTCCATGTGACTTAAGTAAACTAACCTACCTAACCGTGGATAAATTTGGTAGAACTACCTGGAAAAGCAAAGAAGTAAGAGGCCTGACCTCTAGCGGAATGGGGAGTGCTGGAGCAGAACAGACAAGAATTAAATTCAGTAACAGTAAGATGAAACTGATGGCTTAATGCGGTAATGATGGAATCCGTTCTCCAGCAAGAGAGACTTTCAGCAGAAATACCGCAACATTTCTTGGTGTATAGATGGAACTGAAAAGTACGTTAACAACAGATTTAAGAACGGGGTTCCGGGCGAGTTGGCCGCGCGGTTAGGGGTGCGCAGCTATGAGCTTGCATCCGGGAGATAGTGGGTTCGAACCCCACTATCGGCAACCCTGAAGATGGTTTTCCGTTGTTTCCCATTTTCACACCAGGTAAATGCTGGGGCTGTACCTTAATTAAGGCCACGGCCGCTTCTTTCCCATTCCTAGGCCTTTCCTATCCCATCGTCGTCATAAGACCTATCTGTGTCGTTGTGATGTACACTAAATAGTAAAAAAAAGAACGGGGTGACTCAAAAGACTAACAAAGGAGAGAATCGAACTATGTAATACAAGTACAGTGCCCATGCTCTTCGATAGAACACAAAACTAAATATATCAGGGTGGTTTCCGACAAAGCAGTACTGTTACGAAAATGTTGCAAACTTTGGGCTGGGAAGACTTGAGAGTAAGGAGAAGAGAGGCTCGACTAAGTGGTATGTTTCGAGCTGTCAGTGGAGAGATGGCGTGGAATAACATTAGTAAACGAATAAGTTTGAATGGAGCTTTTAAAAGTAGGAAAGTAGGAAAGATCATAATATGGAGAGAAAGTTAGAAATTTAAGTTGGAATTCAAGAGAAATACGTGATAAATTTCCAATTGTTCGAAAATATTTAAAAAACTGATAGGTAAACAACTGTCAGCTAGTATGCCACCTGGGCGGCAGCCCTAAATGTAAATAATTGATTGATTGATTGATTGATTGATTGATTGATTGATTGATTGATTGATTGATTGATTGATTGATTGATTGATTGATTGATTGATTGATTGATTGATTGATTGATTGATTGATTGATTGATTGATTGATTGATTGATTGATTGATTGATTGATTGATTGATTGATTGATTGATTGATTGATTGATTGATTGATTGATTGATTGATTGGTACAAAACCGGAAGGGTAGCAGAAATACTTGGACAAACGATGTGAACGCGTTCTTCGCTCCAAAATTAAGAAGTGATGATTTTATAAACATACATCCCAAAATGCTTTCTTATTATTATCGTGTAATAAATATCTAGAATGTACATTAAAAATTTGCTAAGTAACATTAAACCCATTTGTATTAAAACTTTGCTACATCAAGTGTACTCTGTGTAGGCTACCTTAACGGAGTTTATCTTTTGTACAGAAGGATAGGGACAATAGATATTGAAGCACGTGCTTCAGTATAGGGTCTTCAGTGCATTCTCATTGATCTTGTTAGCATCGATGTTTCCCCATCTCACTAAGGTTACTTTGGATCTGTCCATACCTGATCTCAACCTATTCAAGGATTTTCATTTTGTCCAGTTCTCTTTGCAGCCAGGTGGTAAGCATTCTTCTACTGCTGTCTGTCCAGGAATGTCGAGGACATTACTTTCCATAGTTGTAATCATGCCCGAAGTGTTCGTAAACATTTAAAAAATGTTCCTAGACTTCAGTCTCTGAGCTGGGGGTAAGTGACCATGCAGATGGATTGTTAGTTTCCCGTTCTACTCTTGCCCTCTCCATGCCAGCAACCACTTCTTTTCGAATGTGTGATGGTGCAATCCCTGCAAGCTGATAGAGCTTGTCACCAACCGTCAGGTCTCATTGAGAGCCACATCCACTTGTTTGGCAATGAGATGACAAGTACCAGAGGAGTAAAAAAGAGCCATTGCCGATGTGTGGATATTTTGTGGTTGACTACCCCACTTCGATAAGCAGTTTGCGTTACAGATTACTCTGGGTAGAGATTATTTATGTTTACAGTTCATACAGTGCTTCTTGAAAGTGACATCGGAACCAAGTGCTACTCCCAGATGAAATTAAATGGCGTATGGCATTTAGTGCCGGGAGTGTCCGAGGACAAGTTGGGCTCGCCAGTTGCAGGTCTTTTGAGTTGACTCCCGTAGGCGACCTGCGCGTCTTGATGAGGATGAAATGATGATGAAGACGACACATACACCCAGCTCCCGTGCCAGCGGAATTAAACAATTATGGTTAAAATTCCCGACCTTGCCGGGAATCGAACCCGAGACCCCTCTGACCAAAGGCCAGCACGCTAACCATTTAGTCATGGAGCCGGACTACTCCCAGATATTTTGATGTGTCACAGAACATTAGCAAGATATGCCCGCATGAATTTTAGCTTTTAATGTGCTTGTTTGTTTTGACATCGCTGGAGGTCATCCGAAAATTTGTGTAACGTTTCGCGACAGAATATGTGACGGAAGCGTAACCATAGACGGTGCAGGCTGTGAAGTAAGGTATGGATGGATGGCCAGACATTGTTACCTAGCAACCTTACAGGCAGTGATGTAAGGTATGGATGGATGGCCAGACAATGTTATCTAGCAACTGTGCAGGCTGTGATGTAAGGTATGGATGGACGGCCAAACAATGTTATCTAGTAACTGTACAGGCAGTGATGTAAGGTATGGATGGATGGCCAGACAATATTACCTAGCAACCGTGCAGGCAGTGATGTAAGGTATGGATGGATGGCCAGACAATGTTACCTAGCAACCGTGCAGGCAGTGATGTAAGGTATGGATGGATGGCCAGACAATGTTACCTAGCAACTGTACAGGCAGTGATGTAAGTTATGGATGGATGGCAAGACAATGTTACCTAGCAACCGTGCAGGCAGTGATGTAAGGTATGGATGGATGGCCAGACAATGTTACCTAGCAACCGTGCAGGCAGTGATGTAAAGTATGGATATATGGCCAGGCACTATTACCTAGCAACCTTGCAGGAAGTGATGTAAGGTATAGATGGATGGCCAGACAATGTTAGCTAGCAACCGTGCAGGTAGTGATGTAAGGTATGGATGGATGGCCAGACAATGTTATCTAGCAACTGTGCAGGCTGTGATGTAAGGTATGGATGGACGGCCAGACAATATTACCTAGCAACCGTGCAGGCTGTGATGTAAGGTATGGATGGACGGCCAAACAATGTTATCTAGCAACTGTACAGGCAGTGATGTAAGGTATGGATGGATGGCCAGACAATATTACCTAGCAACCGTGCAGGCAGTGATGTAAGGTATGGATGGATGGCCAGACAATGTTACCTAGCAACCGTGCAGGCAGTGATGTAAGGTATGGATGGATGGCCAGACAATGTTACCTAGCAACTGTACAGGCAGTGATGTAAGTTATGGATGGATGGCAAGACGATGTTACCTAGCAACCGTGCAGGCAGTGATGTAAGGTATGGATGGATGGCCAGACAATGTTACCTAGCAACCGTGCAGGCAGTGATGTAAAGTATGGATATATGGCCAGGCACTATTACCTAGCAACCTTGCAGGAAGTGATGTAAGGTATGGATGGATGGCCAGACAATGTTATCTAGCAACCGTGCAGGCAGTGATGTAAGGTGTGGATGGATGGCCAGATAATGTTATCTAGCAACTGTACAGGCAGTTATGTAAGGTATGGATGGATGGCCAGACAATGTTACCTACCAACCGTGCAGGCAGTGATGTAAAGTATGGATATATGGCCAGGCACTGTTACCTAGCAACTGTGCAGGAAGTGATGTAAGGTATGGATGGATGGCCAGACAATGTTACCTAGCAACCGTGCAGGCAGTGATGTAAATTATGGATATATGGCCAGTCACTGTTACCTAGCAACTGGCCAGGAAGTGATGTAAGGTATGGATGGATGGCCAGACAATGTTAACTAGCAACCATGGCGGCAGTGATGTAAAGTATGGATATGTGGCCAGGCACTGTTACATAGCAACCTTGCAGGAAGTGATGTAAGGTATGGATGGATGGCCAGACAATGTTAACTAGCAACCATGGCGGCAGTGATGTAAAGTATGGATATGTGGCCAGGCACTGTTACATAGCAACCTTGCAGGAAGTGATGTAAGGTATGGATATATGGCCAGACAATGTTAACTAGCAACCATGGCGGCAGTGATGTAAGGTATGGATATATGGCCAGACAATGTTACCTAGCAACCGTGCAGGCAGTGATGTACTTACTTACTTACTTACTTCTGGACGCTACAGCCCGTGGAGTGTCTTGGTCTCTCGAACTATCGTAGCCCACTCCTCTCGGTCGGTCGCCTTGCTTCTGCATCTTCTTACACCCATCTTCCTGAAGTCTTCCTCCACATCATCCAGACATCTCTTTCTTGGTCTTCATTTCAGTCGTCTCCCGCCTGGTTTACCTTGTTATACTTTCTCTTCAGGCATCCGTTCCACATGTCCTAGCCATCTCAGTCTACTACCCTTGATACCCGTCACAATGTCTGGTTCCCCATATAATATCTTTATTTCCTCATTCCTCCTTATCCTCCATACCCCATTATCATATACGGGTCCATATATTTTCCGTAATATCTTTCGTTCCCATCTCCGGAGGAGTTCTTCATCTGTACCAGTAAGAGTCCATGTCTCTGGTCCATAAGTCACCACTGGTTTTACTACGGTTCTATACACCTTAATCTTCGCTAAGTGTTCTTGTTCTAAAAACCTTGACTAATGAAAAATAGCTTCGGTTGCCTGCAGCTATTTTTGCTTTTATCTCCTCCCTTATATCATTGTCTGAAGTAACCAGTGATCCGAGATACCTGAAACTCCTACATTTTTCATAGTTTTTCCCATTGCAGTTGTATCGTGGGTTCTCCTGTCATTTCCGTAGACCGAGATGCGAACATATACTTTGTCTTCTTCTGATTCACCTGAAGACCTATTTCTACAGCTGCTCTTTCCAACCTCCCCAGGCCTTCCTCTAATTCTTGAAGTCTTCGTGCCATCAGATTTATGTCATCTGCATAGGCTAGATTCTGGCTCAAACGGTTGAGCAGAGTACCTCCTGGGTTACTAATTACTGCTTTCCTCATGACATTTTCCAGGGCTATGTTAAACAACAGTGTAGACATTATATCCCCTTGCCTTAGGCCCTGTACTACTACAAACTCTTTAGTTATATTTCCTCCAACTTTAACCATATATCTTGTATCCGTCAAAGTCATCTGATAAGTCTGATAATCTTCACTGGGATTCCAAAGTCTTTCATCACTTCACAGCTTTCCCTTTATTATACAATCGTATGCCTGTTTAAAATCCACAAATAATTGGTGGATATCTACGTTGTATTCATAACATTTCTCCATTAACTGACGTACCACAAATATTTGGTCCGTAGTGGATCTATTTGGTCTAAAACCACATTGATAATCCCCTATTATTTCTTCTTAAAATGGTGCTACTCTCCCAGCCAGTATCTTGGTGAATACTTTATAGACCATACTCAATAGTGCTATCCCTCTATAGTTGTTACAACACGTTTTGTCATTCTTTTTGTGCATAGGGCAAGATTATTGCGAGATTCCACTGTTTAGGTATCTCCTCTTGTTCCCAAATCTCACAGATTAGCTGATGTAAGTGATTTGTTATTTGGTCTCCTCCATTCTTAAGCATTTCGGCAGTAATATTATCAATCCCAGGGGATTTATTGTTCTTTAAAGCTTTTATGGCCTTATACAGTTCCTCCCTAGTTGGTGATGCTACAATTGTTTCTTTCCCCGACTCTGAAGCTTACTCCCTTTCATCTTCTCCCCGCCACCAGCCTTGGTTTTCATGTACTTCATTGGGATTAAGAAATTCCATAAAATATTCAGCCCATCTATCCAATATATCCTTTGTTCCTCCAATCAGATTTCCTTGTTTATCCTTACAAAACACTGCCCTGGTCTGAAAGCCTTTCCGTTCCGCCTTCATTTGTACTTAGAAATTCCTTATATCCCTGTTTTTCTCTTGCTCCTCCAGTTCTGTTATCCACCTTCTTTCATATTCTCTCTTCTTTCGTCTACATATCTTACTTGCTTCTACTCTCTTCTGTCTGTATTCCTCTGTATTAGCTCTAGTGTTCCTATTGAGCATTCTCTTTCGCGCTTCGTTTCTCCCCATTACTTTATTTCTACACTCCTCGTCAAACCAACCTTGTCTCCGTGTCTTCTTCTCTTCACCTAATATTTTTTTTTGCTGTATTATGCAGTATCTCTTTTATAATCTTCCATTTCCCTTCAATATTATATTTTTGCCACTCTGTTTCCTTACCTTGAAATTGTTCAGTTATCTTTGACTTCAATCTCTCTTTCACTATTTCATCTGTTGTAAGTTTTCTACTGACATACCTCTTCTGTATTTTGTCTACCTGTGTTCTTCTATAATTAGCTATTCTCTGCCTGCACTTTATCCGTACCATATAATGATCTTATTCACATTCTGCTCCTCGGCAGCTTTCCACCTGCATTATATCTGAAGCATGTCTTCTGTCAATCAACACATGATCTATCTGATTCAGTGTAATACCATCTGGTGAACGCCAAGTAGCCTTCCTCACATCTTTCCTTTGTAGCCAGGTACTCCTAACCACCATTTCATTACTTATGGCAAAATCTATCAGCCTCAATCCATTATCATAGGAATGCTCATGAAGACTCACTTTCCCAATTGTCCCTCTAAAGGCATCTTCACGTCCAACTTTAGCATTAAGATCTCGTAAAACAATCTTAATGTCATGGTTTGGTATACCATCTATTACCTGCTCCAGTTGGTTATCTAATTCTTCCTTAATTTTTCGTCCGCTTCCTCAGTCGGGGCATATACACATACAAGTGTTGTATTGAAGAACCTGCCTTTTATCCTCAAGCTGCTCATCCTCTCATCTATTGGTTTAAAATCCATCACCATAGGTCTAAATCTGCTTTCAATCAAAAAGCCTGTGCCCCCACTCGTACCAATATTACTTCCACTATACATCAGTGTATATCTTCCACTCTGAAAGGTACCACTCCCTTTCCATCTCACTTCTTGTATGGCCGCAATGTTTATTTTGTACCTATCCATTTCTTCCTTCGGGGATTGTAAGGCACCTGGTTTCTTTAATGTCCTTACATTCCAGGTTGCAATTGTAATGTCATGTTTCCGTTTGCGAGTACATTTTCCATGCCTTATTCGTCGTCGTTGATCAGTCCGGCTATTCCTTTCGAGTTCCGAAACAAGTGAAGTTTTCACGAGATGGAGTTGTTAGCCCCATGCTCAACCCCCAACCTGGAGGACCAGGGACCCTTCTCTCTGGGTTACAATACCATAGCGGAGGGTATCCCGTTTAAAGGCGCCGGATACTCACCCTCATCCATGTCCCGAAGGAGTAGGATTTGCTGGTACCGTAGGCAGCAAAGCCACCAACTTGAGCGTTTCTCAGTATTTCTCATGGGCGCCCACTCGGCATGTGCACCCACACTGAGACTCATCTACCGGCCATTGACCCTCCTCCTTTATCCAGGCTTGAGACTGGCGCTGGGATTTCCGTGGTATCTCTCAGTGGCGGAGTTAGGCAGTGATGTAATGTATGGATATATGGCCAGGCACTGTTACCTAGCAACCGTGCAGGAAGTGATGTAAGGTATGGATGGATGGCCAGACAATGTATCTAGCAACCGTGCAGGAAGTGATGTAAGGTATGGATGGATCACCAGGCAATGTTATCTAGCAATTGTGCAGGAAGTGATGTGAGCTATGGATGAATGGCCAGACAATGTTAACTAGCAACCGTGCAGGCTGTGATGTAAGGTACGGATGGATCACCAGGCAATGTTATCTAGCAACCGTGCAGGCTGTGATGTAAGTTATGGATGGATGGCCAGACAATGCTACCTAGAAACCATGCAGGAAGTGATGTAAGGTATGGATGGGTGGATGGCCAGGCACTGTTACCTAGCAACCGTGCAGGCAATGATGTAAGGTATGGATGGATCACCAGGCAATGTTATCTAGCAACTGTGCAGGAAGTGATGTAAGCAATGGATGGACGGTCGGACAATGTTATCTAGCAACTGTGCAGGAAGTGATGTAAGGTGTGGATGGATGGTCAGACAATGTTACCTAGCAACCGTGCAGGCTATGTCCTATGGCTGTTTGCTATCTGAAATTAGCAGCCGTTGATGAATGGCCATGACCGGCAAACATATTTATGATCATTTCATTTTTGCAAAGGGAAAAGTGGTTCCTTTTTTTTAAATGGAAGGCACACACTTGTGTCTTTGCAGGTTTAGGCTGAGTTGCTTTATAGCATAATAGCTGGGCACGTTTCTGAGGGAAGTACTGTAGTAAGATTTATTTCCACTGCTTCAAAATTGGTGATTTTTGTGGTCTGGACAAAGTTATCAGCATACAATCAACATCTCGTATTTAGACTTATTGGCTGGTCATTTGTATATATGTTGAAAGTATTGAAGTAAATACACTTCCTGGGGGTAGACTATTTTGCTATATTCGCCATCGGCTGTGCTGCCTTTGGAAGTCAGGTCACTGTTGTTGGACTAAGAAATAAAATGATACATTCGGAATTATCTGTATCGTTATAACGCCTACGATAAAACTGCATGAGAGATAAAAAACTGAAAACGGAATTTTCTACCAAAGTTATTTTTTTTCTTTCTTAATCTGCATACCCTCCAGGGTTGGCTTTTCCCACGGACTCAGCGAGGGATCCCACCTCTACCTCCTCAAGGAGCTTCAGACTCTGGGTCGGGGGATGAAACTGGGGAGGATGACCAGTACCTCGCCCAGGCGGTCTCACCTGCTATTCTGAACAGGGGCCTTGCGGGGGTTGGGAAGATTGGAAGGGATAGACAAGGAAGAGGGAAGGAAGCGGTCTGGCCTTAAGGTAGGTACCATCCCGGCATTTGCCTGGAGGAGAAGTGGGAAACGACGGAAAACCACTTCTAGGGTGGCTGAGGTGGGAATCAAACCCATCTCTACTCAGTTGACCTCCCGAGGCTGAGTGGACCTCGTTCCAGTCCTCGTACCACTTTTCAAATTTCGTGTCAGAGCCGGGAATCGAACCCGGGCCTCTAGGGTCGGCAGCTAATCACACTAACCACTACACCACAGAGGCGGACACCAGTGTTATTACGTAAACATATTAGAGGGAACTAATTGTAACTATTTCGTATATTCCTCAAGGTAAAAACTCGCAAAAATACACTATTGTAAATTATATTTTGCATACTTTTAATTATGTACAGTTTTTCGATTTTGGATATATTAAAGGATATTTTTAACATTTCCAGTTTTTTCTCATTTGATACCGCTTTGCCACTGCCTAATAGACTAGACACAGCTATCGTTCAACTTAAATATCGACTTTGAGAAATCCTCTTGATCTACTGTAATCTCCCCTGATGCTGACAGACAGACCGACAGACAAACAAACAAGCGGACAAAGAAACAAATGGATGAACAAATAGATAAACAGACAGGGGGACTGACGGAAAAGCAAACAAACAAATAAACAGGTGGACAGACAGACAAAGAGGAAGACAGGCGAACAAAACCACATAGAGACAAACAAACAAACAAACAAACAAACAAATAAACAAACGGAGAGGCGGACAGGCAAAGAAATAAATGAACAGATAAACAAACGGACAAACAAACAAATTAACAAATAGACAGACAATCAAACAAACCAACATAAGGACAGACAAAGAAATAAACAGATGAACAGACAGAGAGACAGAATAACAAACAGACGAAGAGACAAATTGACAAACAAACAAACAAACAAACAAACAAACGGACGCACAAAATATAACTGAACCTATTTTCGACTTCCTGCACCTAACCCAAGACAATGAGGCAAGCATTTGAAGTGTACAGATACAGATTATCATAACTGACAAGCACAGTAGCTGAGCTGCTGACTTATCACCTAAACGGTGAACTACGTCGATTCTGGGTTGGAATTTTCACCTGAAAAATCATGTGGCGTCAAGACGTACACCCTGCTTCAAATCCCTCGACAAATCCAGAATCGACCTGGACTTGACATTTTTTTTTTTTTTTACTACTTTTGGTACAAGTTAAGGTAATAAATGTTCCTAATTGCAAAGTCGTCAATCTCTATTCTAATGCATTCCGTGACAAACATGTCAATCAGGGTGTTTAAACTACACTAACTGAATGGTAAGTGTCCACACGAAATTATAATAATACTACTACTATTTATTATTATTATTATTATTATTATTATTATTATTATTATTATTATTATAACAATATTAACGTCATATCGTGTATATTATTTAAGTTCTTTTGAGTCAGTTTGTCACTTCATTACTTATTAACTCAAACATCGGCTCAACTAGTAACGATCTCACCGTTTGTTTGAGCGATCAGGAGAATTTCTTCTCTTTCTACTGGCAATACACATTGTAGAAATGCCCGGAACTCTGCATAACGTGAAAAGTGGATGGCTAGCTCCCCTTAAGACTGGAAATTCCAACACGACAGGCTCTTGTCTGGTTTGAAAGGACTTCCAAACATAAAGTGAAAATGGGGCATGGATGAATCTGAAGTCCCTCGAAACTGCTGAGAGAGAAATCCGCCGGTCCGAGGACCAAAATGAGCCTGTTTTGCTCTGCCGTCCTAGAAATATCAGCGAAAAGTTGAATATCGATCACAAATTATTGGAAATTTTATCTGTAATTTCAGATATGCATGTATTCACTCCTACAGTTCAATTATCTATTTTAAATCTTGAGCATAATAATACAAAATAATATTAAAATTTTCCATCAAGAAATTGTCAGGAAATACCTCAAAGTAACTTCGAGCCACATGTTGGTTACGATTCTGTATCAAATATTAGTGATTAGTGAAATAGACACCCTGTACCTCCTAAATAATTATTATGTCTGTAATTTACCTTTCTTTCTTTCTTTCTTTGGTTCTTTCTTTCTTTCTTAACCCATTTACCGTGCACGATAGCTTTTTCCTCCGGACTCAGCGAGGGATCCCAACTCTACCACCTCAAAGGCAATGTCCTGGAGCGTGAGACTTTTGGGGAGATGGGATGACTGCAAGGGATAGACATGAAAGGGGGAAGGAAGCGGGCGTCACCTTACGTTTAAGTGCCGTCCCGGCATTTGGCTGTAGGAGAAGTGGAAAACCACTTCGAGGATGGTTGAGGCAGGAATCGTTCCCCCGTCTACTCAGTTGACCTGCCGGGGCTGAGTGGGCCCCGATCCAGCACTCGTACCACTTTTCAAATTTAGTGGCAGAGCCGGAAATCGAAGTCGTGCCTCCGGGGGTGGCAGCTAATCACACTAATCACTATACCACAGAGACGAAGATTTTAATTATCATTATTAAATATATGTCATGTCTGCCTCTGTGGTGTAGTGGTTAGTGTGATTAGCTGCCACCCCCGGAGGCTCCAGGTTTGATTCCCGGTTCTGCCACGAAATTTGAAAAGTGGTACGAGGGCTGGAACGGGGTCCACTCAGCCCCGGGAGGTCAACTGAATAGAGGGAAGAACGATTCCCGACTCAGCCATCCTCGAAGTGGTTTTCCGTAGTTTCCCACTTCTCCTACAGGCAAATGCCGAGACAGCACTTAAACGTAAGGTGACGCCTGCTTCCTTCCCTCTTCCTTGTCTTCCTTTCCAATCTTTCCATCCCCCCACAAGGCCCCTGTTCAACATAGCAGGTGAGGCCGTCTGGGCGAGGTGCTGGTCATTCACTCCAGTTGTATCCCCCGGACCAATATCTCACTCTCCATGACACTGCCCTTGAGGTGGTAGAGGTGGGATCCATTGCTGAGTCCGAGGGAAAAACCAACCCTGGAGGATAAACAGATTAAGAAGAAGAACACAAATATGTCATATCTAAACTGAATAAATGCACCTGCTGTTACGCGATGAATGTTTCGATTGGAAGGTATTATTGAAAGAACATTTATAAGGACACATTACCTGTCTGACATCGGCAGCAAATAGGAAGCGTAGCAACTATAAGGAGATGTTTAAAATGTCCTCGTGCATCTACACACGCATGGACTTGTCTCAGTCTTTGCAGTAGACCCTGTGTTCATTAGAATAAACGTCAGAATGCGAGGTAATACTTATAAGAGTGAGCTTCTGTGGCTCAGGACGCAGCGCGCCAGCCCCTCATCACCAGGTTCCGTTGTTCAAATCCCGGTCAGTCCATGTGAGATTTGTGTTAGGCCACGGGGAGGCGAGGCAGGTTTTTCTCCGGGTACTCCGCTTTTACCTGTCATGTTTCATTCCAGCAACAGTCTCCAATTTAATTTAATTTTATCTGTGAGTTATTAATCATTGCTCCAGAGGAGTGTGGGAGGCTTCGGCAGCCGGCACAATTCCTATCTTCGCCTCTAGATGGTGGTTTCATTCATTGCTGACCCGGTCGAATGACTGGAATCAGGATGTGGATTTTCATTTTCACTTATATGAGTAATCGATTCCCTCTGATAATGAATCAGAGTTACGAGGGAATTCTAAGTACAATAATATTCTGATTAGACTGCAAAAGAAGTAAGACATTGACTTTTTGTGGAAATTAAAGGAATCAGACCAACTATCCGTGGGCAGCAGAGTCGAACACACTTTTATCGTACATGAGTAAATGGTTGTGTCAAATTCACTTACCGTAACCGGCGCGACCTTTAGCCTCATTTTGTAAGTATGTTTAAAAAGAGTGGCTTTTAATTCTACATTACGTTAATATATCAGCGTGATTTAATTATGTTTCAAGTAAAGTGCACAAACCAGGGATCAATTATACTTTGAAGAAATTAATCTTCACTTATTATAGAAGAGGTCAAGGACATGCTCGAAACACACTGAATGTATCTTATTATTTTCATACGTTCCACTTGAAATAGCTGGAACTCGTAACCTTACATAGTAATCATTTGTGACAGCGAGCCAGAAAGGTATTATCGAAATAACCTCTAATAGAAAGTAGCGGTAATCTGTATTATTCTTCGCTTTTAACAGAGGCTATAAGAGACCTTACTGAATGTCACAATTTGTCATTCAAATTCAGGCCGCTCTATCAGTAGCATGATCTCCGTCACAGTGTCGGTGTTCATCGCAGCGGTCCTGGCGTTGAGGGAAGCATCTGTTGTCCCGACAACTTATCGTCCGAACAGCAGTTCTTACAACCGCAGTGGAAATCATCAAGATGGCAGCATTTACCTATTTTTCCGAAGAAATTCCTCTCAGCCAGCAAATGCTACTTATCGACTCTGGGGTAAAACTTACATAGGCCATGGATTAAATTTGGACTCTTCTTCCTCTAACTTCTCAGACTGGTTGAGTAGATATCCGGACCAAGAAAGTCGAAGTAGGAGTGATGTCGTGAGTTCGAGTGAAGACGGGGAGTGGATAGAAAATACCGTTAATAATGATATAAGTACAAATGATTCATTGATGAGTGATGCCGATAAGACAGAGGACGTAACATACAGTATTGTGGAGGAAGATTCAGAAGAGACAACATTCCGAAGTGCTGAAAATGAGCCAGATGTGGTGTATCCAAGTGGCAGTGGACCGCTGATCACCTTCGAGGAGATTTCAAACGCTAGCCATCTCGTCATCAGGGCTCGAGGAGTGACTTCGGCCCTCTGGGACACTGTCAACATCGTCTATGGCTGTCTTAAGGAGTACTGGTCACGAGGTCTGGTGCAGTGTCTGGCGGTCAGAACAGCCTCAATGCTAAGAGGTATTCTAGGAAGTCGCTATCGGGCATCCTCTGAGTTCCTTGATGACTTCCGCCCTCGGGACTACAGCGACTTGGATGACCAGGAGGGAGAAGGTAGGTAGATCTTAATTTTGCTGGCTCGCTTTAGTGGTTCGAATGCCTTCGATGAAATATCCGATGTTGTTTTTGTGTATACTTTTTATTAATTAATTAATTAATTAATTTAGTGTACGGCGTTGTCTTTGGAAATTAGCAATACTAATAAGTAAATAATAAAGTAGTTCTTGTAGACAACAGTAAAAATTCTTCAACCACTCGATAACACAAATAAAGACTGGTAAGACCTGAGAGTATAGCAATTCAAAGGTGACGAGATCAATAGCCTCCTTATTGTTTCCAAAATAGTCACAGGAAGATGTTTTCAACCCCACAGAACTATTGAGACAGAACAACCTCCCTAATTCACTCCCACTTAATTTGCAGTAGGTTGTTCTCAATGGGTGGAGCAAATCAAGTTCTGAAGGTGTAGCACTTTGCTGTATGACGCGATGCCGTTGTGGAGGTGTCTCCCTCTTCCCAATTTTGCTCCAGATTGAATACGTTTGCTTACTGGATAAATTCTATAGATACCAGAAGTTTCTTGAAGTTAATCCAGGCTTCAAGAATTTCGGGCCTGAAATATCAGCCACCACTGGCAACTGAGGGCTGGACAATTTATTTATTTATTTAATTTTATTTTATTTATTTATTTATTTATTTATTTATTTATTTGTTTATTTATCTATTTATTTATTTATATAGCTTTCTTTCTTAATCTGTTTACACTCCAGAGTTGGTTTTCCCCTCGGACTCAGCGAGAGATCCCACCTCTACCGCCTCAAGGGCAGAGACATTGGGTCGGGGATACAACTGGGGAGGATGACCAGTACCTCGCCCAGGCAGCTTCACCTGCTATTCTGAACAGGGGCCTTGAAGGGGGCTGGGAAGATTGGAAGGGATAAACAAGGAAGAGGGAAGGAAGTGGCTGTGGCCTTAAGTTAGTTACCATCCCGGCATTTGCCTGGAGGTGAAGTGGGAAAGCACGGAAAACCACTTCGAGGATGGCTGAAGTGGGAATCGAACCCACCTCAAATCAGTTGACCTACCGAGGCTGAGTGGACCCCGTTCCAGCCATCATACCACTTTTCAAATTTTGTGGCATAACCAGGAATCGAACCTGGGCTTCCGGGGGGTGGCAGCTAATCACGCAAACCACTATACCACAGAGGTGGACATTTATTTATCTACCTATTTATTTATTTATTTATTTATTTAATTTATTTATTTATTTATTTATTTATTTATTTATTTATTTATTTATTTATTTATTTATTTATTTATTTATTTATTTATTTATTAAGCAAGTTTCCATTCCTCCCCTGAAGGGGGAAGAGGGACACCTAGAAGGTAATGCCTTCTCTCTGGCCAGGAGATTCACGCGGGTTAAAGCTGGAGGGAGGAATTTAGGAGTTAGGTAAGGGGTGTGTAGAAATTAGGAAATATAAGGTGTTTGGTTTGTTGGCTAAACTTACTTATTTTCTTGTCTTTTGCTTTGTTTAATCTTTTTTCATAGTAAGCTACATAGTTTAAGATATTTACAATTTTTTTTTTTTTTGCTAGTTGCTTTACGTCGTTCCGACACAGATATGTCTTATGGCGACGATGGGAGAGGAAAGGGCCAGGAGTGGGAAGGAAGCGGCCGTGGCCTTAATTAAGGTACAGCCCCAGCATTTGCCTGGTGTGAAAATGGAAAACCACGGAAAACCATTTTAGGGCTGCCGACAGTGGGATTCGAACCTACTATCTCCCGAATACTGGATACTGGCCGCACTTAAGCGACTGCAGCTGTCGAGCTCGGTAATTTAAATTTTATCATGTTGGCTGCAGTGTGGGAAAGGCTCTGACAGTAGATTAAGGATCTGTCTAAAGTTTCTCCCAGGCATTTAGGATGCTTGTTGTGGTAGAGTTGAGCGCACTAAATTGCCCGATAACCAGTCTTCGATTCGTAGTTAACTACACAATTTGAATGTACGTTTATAACTCTTCATAATAAAAAAGTTATCGCTTTCAGCATTTATAACTAAACAAGGCACCTCCACAACCCTATATCTGAAAACAGCTCTGTAGTAACCTGTCTCCCACCTATTACCTCTGCTCCTCTTACTCTCCGGTGCCAGTGTATTTTTTCCCTATTCTCTTCTATTCGTATAATTTGATACAACCAGCGACGCCAGGTCGTAGTAGAGCTTAGTAGTATACATCGATTTCATTCCTAACTTAGCGTTTTGTCTCTTCATTTAGAATATTATCCGGGTATTGTTCCCACCTGTTTCTACCAGCAATCATTCTCTCTATTATCATGTCTGTTACCTCCAGCTTACGGATAAGGTATTCTTAGTCCACTGAGATTTCACTTTCGTACAATAAAGTAGGCAAACAGACCGATATCGTCTAATAACTCACTTCCTCTGAAGTTTAAAGAACCTAGAACAATACATCGTTATCTCCAGAATATGAGTGAAACAGTTGAAAGATCCATGAAGGAGAAGCTGTTAATCAAAGCCGCATTCTATCAGATGAAGTTAAATTCTGGCTAAATATTACTGTGAATCATTTATTCAGAACAATAACCTAATCTCAAATACATTATGTATCTCATCTTTTCCTTAGGTCCATTGGAGACAATCTCATTATTTAGAAGTTGTATGCAACTACTGTATGTAATCTCTGTATATCACCATTTTCACTTCATGCTTGGAATTGAGTAGCATTCTGCAGTTAAGTTTTGTTTTAATAATGCCATGTTACTGCCGTTCGTAGATCTAGAAAATGCATTCGACAATGTTGATTGGACCAAGTTATTTGAGATTCTGAAGATGATTGTCATCAGATACCTACGATATTTACAATCTGCTTTAAAACCAGTCTGCAGTTACAAGAATCGAGGGCTTTGAAAGAGAAGCACCAATCCAGAAAGAAGTGAGGCAAGGCTGCCCTTTGTCCCACCTTCGTTTCAATGTTTACGTAGAACAGGCAGTTAAGGAAATCAAAGAGGAATTTGGAAAGGGAATCACAATCCAAGGAGAGAAAATTTGCTGATGAGACTGCAGAAGATCTCGAGACGTTGCTGAATGTGGTATTACAGAAGAATGCTGAAGGTGAGATGGATAGATCGAATCACGAATGTAGAGATACTGAATCGAATAGGTGAAAGTTCCCTTTGGGGATCATTGTAAATACCTATAAGGAAATATCTTCATTGGGGTAATCACATAAATATGATTGAAAATAAAGGGTACAGATCTCTGCACATGGTTATGAGAGTATTTAGAGGTTGTAGTAAGGCTGTAAAGGAAAGAGCATATTTGTTTCTGGTGAGACCTCAACTTGAGTATGATTACAGTGTATGGGACCCTTACCAGGATTACTTGATTCAGGAACTGGAAAAAATTCAAAGAAAAGCAGCTCGATTTGTTCTGGGTGATTTCCGACAAAAGAGTAGCGTTACAAAAATGTTGCAAAGTTTGGGCTGGGAAGACATGGTAGAAAGGAGAGGAGCTACTCGACTAAGTGGTATGTTCCTAGCTGTCAGTGGAGAGATGGCTTGGGAGGACATCAGTAGACGAATAAGTTTGGATGGTGTCTTTAAAAGTAGGAAAGATCACAATATGAAGATAAAGTTGGAATTCAAGAGGACAAATTGGGGCAAATATTCGTTTATAAGAAGGGAAGTTAATGATTGGAATAACTTACCAAGGGAGACGTTCAATAAATTTCCAATTTCTTTGCAATCATTTAAGAAAAGGCTAGGAAAACAACAGATAGGGAATCTGCCATCTGGGCGACTGCCCTAAACGCAGATCAGTATTTATTGATTGATTGATTGATTGATTGATTGATTGATTGATTGATTGATTGATTGATTGATTGATTGATTGATTGATTGATTGATTGATTGATTGATTGATTGATTGATTGATTGATTGATTGATTGATTGAGGAGATCGATTTGGCTATATTTGACGAGAAGAAGAGATAGAATAATAGGACACATATTAGGACACCCAGGACGTGTTCAGTTGGTTTTTGAAGGAAGTGTACGCAGTAAGAACGGTGAGTAAGTTACGAATATTACAAGCAGATTAGAGCAGTCAAACAAAAATATATGTCTCTTTCGAACAGTTAACAATATGTGAAATAGACCTTGTATGAAATTAAATAATGATTCTAAATCCTGTTAAAATTCCCTAATTGCAGGTCGTCAAACGAGGGAAAAAAATGTATGACCCTCTGACGCGCATGCTAATCACTTTATTTTATTTTAAACTCATTTTCTTCAGAACTACTTCCTATGACCTCAGGTTACTGTGTTATATTCAACTGAATGGATGGAAACATTGATAGTGTAAGCAACATTTTATGTTATTATATAGGCTTTTGGGCTTATGCCGTGTCAAGAAAATATGGTGAAATTCTTAACGTTTCGCCTTACATTCACAACACTACAGATCGAATTGCCAAGGTCCTCCGCAAAAAATATAAAAACCGTGTTTGGCACCGCCACTGAAATTGCTCACATTCTGAATAAAACCAAGGACAAATTGTCCCCACTTTTACATCCTGGAGTATACGAAATTCTCTGTACGTGCGGTAAAGTGGACATCGGCCAAACATGCCGGTCCATTGGTACCCGTATCAAAGAACATGAACGTAATATTCTTCCCAACCAATCTGACAAATCGGCAATAGCTGAGCACGCTCTATTGTCGGCTCATGATGTCAGGTTCCAAGATGCTCGAGCTCTTACCCACACTAGACACTACAGGTCCAGGATTATACGGAGAGCTGTGGAAATACGTAGAAATCCTAACAATTTCAACAGGGACACCGGCTATCAATTAAGTAATACCTGGTTGCCAGCCGTTAAGAAATTTACACTGTTGTTATTTCGTCTCGGTGTTTTCCAAATTCGTACGTTCCTCGTCCCCAGATGTTTTTTCCGGGCTTATGTCTTTGTCTTACACCTGTCATATGCTACGCAAACACGTTATGTGAACCGCATAGTCAGATTGTGATGGTTCGGCCAGTTTCCGCTTCGAACGCTAGCGTTGTGCCACATCCTGGGGCCCATCTGGTGGCGAATGAACGTACCATTTATACTTCTATTATAACATTCCAAATTCAAAGGTGTCATTGTTTAAGAAGCCTTTCTCGTGGACGGTCGAGATTTCTTCTGAGGACGCAGAGCACAGTTTTCTGCGAAACGTTAAGAATTTCACCTTATTTTATTGACACGGCATAAGCCCAAATGCCTATACAATGTCATGTCTATAAGTACGGGCCGTGAAAGCATTAATGGCAAAATTTTATGTTTTCACATAAAAATACTTTTACTCAATGCCAACGTAAAGTCAGGTTTTACATGAAATTACGGATCGAACATAAACATCCTGAAAGCAAGGCATCGTAATTAAATAGTGTATATAGTTCACTTGTACCTCTATGACTAAAGTATTGTTTAATACTGCAACTTCACCGAGCTCGATAGCTGGAGTCGTTTAAGTGCTGCCAGTATCCAGTAATCGGGAGATAGTGGATTCGAGCCCCACTGTCGGCAGCCCTTAAGATGGTTTTCCATGGTTTCCCATTTTCACACCAGGCTAATGCTGGGGCTGTACCTTAATTAGACCACGGCGATTCCTTCCAATTCCTAAGCCTTTCCTATCCCATCGTCGCAGTAAGACCTATCTGTATCGGTGCGACGTAAGGCAAATAGAAAAAAAAAAATAATAATAATAGTGCAATTTCTATCACTGTGTACTTTAAAAAGTGTATTCGGGCGAGTTGGCCGTGCGCGTAGGGGCGCGCGGCTGTGAGCTTGCATCCGGGAGATAGTAGGTTCGAATCCCACTATCGGCAGCCCTGAAAGTGGTTTTCCGTGGTTTCCCATTTTAACACCAGTCAAATGCTGGGGCTGTACCTTAATTAAGGCCACGGCCGCTTCCCTCCAACTCCTAGGCCTTTCCTATCCCATCGTCGCCATAAGACCTATCTGTGTCGGTGCGACGTAAAGCCCCTAGCAAAAAAAAAGTGTATTTATTCGCTATCACTCATTACTTAGTCACGTCCGTTTATGTTAGGGAAGTGTTATTTCTCACCAGCTATTAGCCTCTAGACACATTCCGCTGTTCGACGTTTTGCAGAAAGGACACATGTTGTTGGCGTTTGCCTCGAGGGCGACCAGCAGATATATGTGGTTAGTGCTCTGATGTGTTCTCAGTCGGTGTTAGATTCATGTAGAAGTCCTTATCTACTCAAGAAATAAACTATATTACCAAGAAGTGCATAGCACACATTTCATTGAAAATTAAAAAATATTCTGTTATGCTACATATGTTGCAAAACGGCCTGATTATAAATTACCTTATTGGGGAACATAAACTTCTTCCCCAGCTGAACCCCGTTCGTATTTATCTTCTTCACTTGTTTCAGAACCGCACTGAATAGGTTCCAAAGAACTGTCACTAATATTTGGAAATGAATCGTCAATCAAGAATGAGTCGAACACATGCCTGTAGGAACTGTTTGCCATCTTGTACCGATATTGCATTCCCTTAAGACATGATAAAGATGAATGTAGTTATAACCTAGTAATGAAATGGCGTATGGCTTTTAGTGCCGGGAGTGTCCGAGGACAAGTTTGGCTCTCCCGTTGGCGACCTGCGCGTCGTGATGAGGATGAAATGATGATGAAGACGACACGTACACCCAGCCCCAGTGCCAGCGAAATTAACCAATTAAAGTTAAAATTCCCGACCCTGCTGGGAATCGAACCCGGGACTCCTGTGGCCAAAGGCCAGCACGCTAACCATTTAGCCATGGAGCAGTTATAACCAAGTGCTTAACAGCAATAGCTAACGATATTCACTGAAGCCCCACTGCCATTCTAACTCATGACCTCAATTGTGACTAAAGTACGCTTTACTCATTTCTTCACAAAATATGGAGTAAAATTTCCCTTTGGGAAAATCAAGTGATCATAAATATTTCAATAAATGAAACTCAAACTGATAACGGTTAATATATTTGCATCAAACCTGTCGTTTTCGATAGACAATTACAGAATATGGAATTTGGTTTCAACAAGTATAGGGTTCAGTGAATCGAAAGGGGAAATCCTACTCAGAAAACTACCACGAATGAAACAATCTGTTTCGATGAGGAGAGACCTCTTTAATAAAAGAGCCTTCTATATGTTTCTCGTTCATTGCCATACATTAATACTTCACATCACATCCTGCAAGATCACATCTAGCACGTCCCTCGTTGACAATATGTCTCTCAGTCATTCCGGAGTATCACTATTCATCTCAGCCACCCTGAAAATGATGAATTCGGCTCTATTTTCTATTATTCTTATTCTTATTATTATTTTTATTATTATTATTTCTCACTCCCCCTCGCTCCCGTCCCGAAGGGGACTGAAATTGGACTTTAAAATCCGGAGTGTCACTATTTATCTCACCGACCCCGAAAACTATGATTTCAACACTATTTTCGATTATTTTTTAACTCGTCCCCCAAGGCCCCCCTTTAAGGGTGTTTGTGGTGTCTTTCCTCCACGAGGGTTTTTTCCTGATACTAAGTCATAAGTGTACCAAGTTTGGTTGAAATCGCTCGAGTAGTATATGAGGAGATGCAATAAAAAATAACCGATATTAATGTCGAATTCATTGTTGTGACTCCCTGAATATCGTTTAAGTCGACGTTCACCCTCCATTGGGACGGTGCACTGAAAGGAGTTTTGTAGTGTACAGTATGAAATGACCGAGAATTAGTGGTGAATCCACTGCGTTTGGGGTCTCAAGGCTGATTGGTGAGAGTCTCAATGACAGTTGAAATCGTGTAGATCATATCTATATAGTGACTGATAAACACATGAAGTTATCACCTATTATGTTTTTGAAAGGATCAAATACTTCCAAATCAATTTGAGCTTCCACAAGGATAAAATTTTACCCAAAAATGAAATCATTTAAGACTTGAAATCAAACACATCTAAATAACTCTAAAACTATGTAATAGATGGTAAAAATCCATATCGCAGAAAGGAATTCTATAAAAATTCACTTTAACTTAACTAACTGGTGATACTAATCTTAAAAGTAAACATCCTAAACCAACCGGGCTATGCCGGGTAGTCAGCTAGTATAGTATAGAGTTCAATTCGGAAAATATATTTTTTCGAGAGAAGAGGTGAAAAGATAGGATAAGGTAATAAAGGAGGAGGATTAGTAGATAAGAGAAGATTAAACAGAACTGGACGTTAAAAGAAAATGGGAAAGGATAGGATAGGGAAATAAAGGAGGGGTAGTTTAGAGTGGGTTAGGAGGATGGATTATTGAAGGTAGAAAACGTGGGTAGGAACTGTGTAAGGCTTGGGAAATTGAATTCGTGTTTAGAAATTTAGCATTTTTGAGAAGAAGGATTAGGAAGTCGAAAAGAATATTGTGTTTTTCAGATATGTCGTTTAAATTGAAATTAGGGTTGAAGTATTGATCGAGGTGAATAAAACGATTTTCAGTAGTGTTTTTTTTGTTTTTTTGCTAGGGGCTTTACGTCGCACCGACACAGATAGGTCTTATGGCGACGATGGGATAGGAAAGGCCTAGGAGTTGGAAGGAAGCGGCCGTGGCCTTAATTAAGGTACAGCCCCAGCATTTGCCTGGTGTGAAAATGGGAAACCACGGAAAACCATCTTCAGGGCTGCCGATAGTGGGATTCGAACCTACTATCTCCCGGATGCAAGCTCACAGCCGCGCGCCTCTACGCGCACGGCCAACTCGCCCGGTCAGTAGTGTTTAGAAGGGGGCGTTTGTTAATGATTTTAAGTATTTTTATGTCTTTTTCAATATTGATGAAATGTTTGGAGTCTCGTATGTGTTGTCCTATAACAGAGAATCTGTTGTATATAATGGCGTTGATATGTTCGGAGTATCTGATATTAAAGTTGCGTCCAGTTCGACTGATGTACGAGGAGCTGAAGTTGTTACATTTGAATCTGTATACTCCAGATTTATATTTATGTTGTGATTTATAGTTGTGTAATATATCAAAAGGCCCCCTGATCGCCAACCCACGCTCTAAGTTAAGAGCCCTGGGGCTTTCATGTTCTTGTATAAGCTTCATAGAAATTGTGAAAGTATGTGATGGAGAGTTAAAAAAGGTTAACTGTTATATTAACGTGAGATGTAGCTCGTGGGGGAAGATTTTATATAGCAATGTAAGGTAGTATTTAGAATTTGTGGGACATGCATGTGGACTCTCGGGTGGATGAAAGCCTCGATACGGCCTGTATATCAGGAAGGAAATTCTCTGAATAACTGGAAATGATATTACGGTTCAGTTTTTGGAAGCTTGACATGTCGTATTTGTTTCTAAGGAAACGTATAATCTCATTATTGTCACAAAAACGTATTAATATATGAGAAAGTGGCAGCTTCTCATACATGCGACACAGTGTCACTGATCATTGAGCGTGATGCACCATCTCCAGGACTGAGGTAGAAACATTACTACAGTATTTGATATCCTTAAAGGAAAAAGTGTCCAGAACAGAATGCGAGGGCAGAAGTTTCACAGCCCAATTCAACAATCCTCTGGAAGGAAAGAATATAATATACGAGAGAAACTGAGTTCTATTTTCTTACGACCCTCTTCCTTAGTGTAATATACCTATAATTTTAAGTTCTGGTAGGAAATAATGGAATTGGGAGAAGCCTTCATTCTGCTCCATAATCGCAACACATTCGGTGCACAGTCAACAATAAGACATGACAGAAACATACTATTGTTGAACAGGTCGCTTACTGTGCAGTCCGCATTCAGTTCATATAAGAAGGATAAGAAAAGTTGTCGCTATTTCCCGTTCACCCAGCACGCGTCCGTAAGGATTCCGGGGGCGATCAAGCGTGCTGACTCTCTGGATGGTTGCCACGGGTGATGGCGGGGAGGGGCCATCACTACGGGGAAGCCTGCTGCGATCGCAGTTGGTACTACCCCACTGTACTTGTTAATATCGTCGGGGTGACAGTCGAACTCGACACGAGGTACTGCTCCTCAGAACAGGGGTTTTCTCTGTTTGGGGATTCAGTCCCGAGTGTCGGAAACGACTGAAACTTCGGAGATATTAACAAGTACGCGGGATGAGGTGCGCGTCCGAAAGGATTCCGGGGGCGACAAAGCGCATCGACTTACTGGATGGTCGCCACGGGTGATGGCGGGGAGGAGCCATCACCTCTGCGAAAGCTTCCTGCCTTAGGTCAAGCAGGCATGGTGGAGAAGTTCTACCCACTATCTCACAAGAAAGAAGAGACTTGCGGTGAGTCCACAAAATGACGCATGTTCAGTTGATGTGAAGAGTTTCAATTGTAAAATGTTGGTATCAATGGATGGTAATAAAATCTATGTATGGATAATTTTGTATATCCCTATGATATTCGCTAAATAAAATTCATCATCACTGTTCTTAACTGCAATATTTTTTAATATTCAATCAAATAAAGAAGGCTAAATGTATTTACACTAATGGGTTATTGAAAAGCTCACAACCATAGTGTTAACGGGAGATTTAAGATAAGATAATACATACCTCCCATAATTTCGGAAATCGTAGAGCCGGGAGATGGTATTGAATATTTTAATCTTAATTTTCGATACATGCAGTTTACAAAAATGATTATAGTATAATTGAAAAAACGTGCACTAAAAGCACAAACAAAGAATAACCTGTCCGGAAATATGATGAATAAAAATTCAATACAAGTATTTGTGAGTAATTGAGAAGTTGAACAGAAAAAAGAATGGCCTGAAAAGTGTGTTATAAATATTATTGTAAGAAATGAAACTTCTCGGACATGCTATCGAGAAAACATGGCACCCGCCCCAAAGACGTCATCACAGTAGTTATTTTCAGTCCCTCCATATGCCCGACTCCTGAAATGAATATTAATATTGACTCTCGAAAGAAAAACAAAAAATCGTGCTGACTAATAGAACTATTACGATAAAATTATTATATGCTATAGCTATAATCTACGTACCTAACTGCTCTATTCTTCAACGGAGTTATACTTTCTAGTATATACATACACTGACTGACAGAGCAAATGCAACACCAAGAAGGAGTGGTCAGAACTTTATGCCAATTGCAGGGTAGACTGACGTCACTGAGGTATGCTCATGATGTGAAATGCGCCATTGTGCTGCGCACGTAGCGAACGATAAATGGGACACGGCGTTGGCGAATGGCCCACTTCGTACCGTGATTTCTCAGCCGACAGTCATTGTAGAACGTGTTATCGTGTGCCACAGGACACATGTATAGCTAAGAATGCCAGGTCGCCGTCAACGGAGGCATTTCCAGCAGACAGACGACTTTACGAGGGGTATGGTGATCGGGCTGAGAAGGGCAGGTTGGTCGCTTGATCAAATCGCAGCCGATACCCATAGGGATGTGTCCACGGTGCAGCGCCTGTGGCGAAGATGGTTGGCGCAGGGACATGTGGCAAGTGCGAGGGATCCAGGCGCAGCCCGAGTGACGTCAGCACGCGAGGATCGGCGCATCCGCCGCCAAGCGGTGGCAGCCCCGCACGCCACGTCAACCGCCATTCTTCAGCATGTGCAAGACACCCTGGCTGTTCCAATATCGACAAGAACAATTTCCCGTCGATTGGTTGAAGGAGGCCTGCACTCCCGGCGTCCGCTCACAAGACTACCATTGACTCCACAGCATAGACGTGCACGTCTGGCATGGTGCCGGGCTAGAGCGACTTGGATGAGGGAATGGCGGAACGTCGTGTTCTCCGATGAGTCACGCTTCTGTTCTGTCAGTGATAGTCACCGCAGACGAGTGTGGCGTCGGCGTGGAGAAAGGTCAAATCCGGCAGTAACTGTGGAGCGCCCAACCGCTAGACAACGCGGCATCATGGTTTGAGGCGCTATTGCGTATGATTCCACGTCACCTCTAGTGCGTATTCAAGGCACGTTAAATGCCCACCGCTACGTGCAGCATGTGCTGCGGCCGGTGGCACTCCCGTACCTTCAGGGGCTGCCCAATGTTCTGTTTCAGCAGGATAATGCCCGCCCACACACTGCTCGCATCTCCCAACAGGGTCTACGAGGTGTACAGATGCTTCCGTGGCCAGCGTACTCTCCGGATCTCTCACCAATCGAACACGTGTGGGATCTCATTGGACGCCGTTTGCAAACTCTGCCCCAGCCTCGTACGGACGACCAACTGTGGCAAATGGTTGACAGAGAATGGAGAACCATCCCTTAGGACACCATCCGCACTCTTATTGACTCTGTACCTCGACGTGTTTCTGCGTGCATCGCCGCTCGCGGTGGTCCTACATCCTACTGAGTCGATGCCGTGCGCATTGTGTAACCTGCATATGTGTTTGAAATAAACATCAATTATTCGTCCGTGCCGTCTCTGTTTTTTCCCCACCTTTCATCCCTTTCGAACCACTCATTCTTGGTGTTGCATTTGCTCTGTCAGTCAGTGTATAAATGAATGTTTTTATGTCACAAATGGACTCAAAACCTACTAGACCGAGATGTCACAATGTTTTCTTATTACTCTTGGGAGGGTTTAGGAATTCATTTGAACGAAATCCCAGGGGTAGTATTTTTGTAATGAGTAATTTTATGTAATTAATTTAATTGCAAAGCCGCACCAAGATCGGATCGACTTGATCGACAGACTGTCGCTGGCGACAGCAGTATACGCTAAATGAAATGAAATGGCGTATGGCTTTTAGTGCCGGGAGTGTCCGAAGACACATTTGGCTCGCCAGGTGCAGGTCTTATGATTTGGCTCCGGTAGGCGACGTGCGCGTCGTGATGAGGATGCTATGATGATGACGACAACACATACACCCAGCTCCAGTGCCAGCGAAATTAACCTATGATGGTTAAAATTCCCGACCCAGCCGGGTACCGAACCCGGGACCCCTGTGATCAAATTGCTAATCATTTAAGCCATGGAGACGGACAGTTTACGCATTATCATGATAGTCCGGTGAGAAATGCTGTACATAGGAGGATGGGAACACACCACCAAGCTTTATAAAGTACATTTCTTGCTAGTAGAATCATAACCGTTCCTGTTATTTGGAAATAGCAACCCAATATTCGGCGATGGAGATGTACTGCACTTTCATGTTATAAGACCAACTTTGATAGGTCTGCCCAGTTTGAAGAATATAGCTGCGTATTAGATGTGAAAACGTGAGAGTAATTGTAGCCTATCTCAAAACTGATGGTCACAGGCGTGAAAATTGGTGCTTGGAATCTCCGTTAAAAAACGAAAGATGTATTCTTTTGTTTTAGGAAAATCCACTTAAGGGGGTGCGTGAAAAGAACTGAAAAAGAAGTTGAATTATTTTTATGAAGATACGTATATCTCACAAAAATGAAGATGTTATAGACGTGAAAATTAGTACTGGAATATCCTTTGAAAATAAAGACACACGCATATTCTTTTTTTCGGAAGATAGGAATGGGAGGAGGGGTTTGAAGAAAATGAAGACCGGGTTGAATTACTTTTATGGGGAAACTTATAAAACTGATGTTACAGACATGGAAATTGTTATTTGGAATTTCCCAAAAGAATGTATTGTTTTTCGACTTGAGAGTGGGCTGTTTCTCGCATGGACAGTTCCATCTCACAAGATCCAATGCCACACGCGGTTTTTAAAAAGTTACTGGGGTAAATGAACCTCACTTTTCCGGTAAGTTTTTGTGCCTTAGGAAGTTTCAGAAAACCTCTTAGTGCAGTAGCGAGGAATGATTACTTTTATCGAAGTACGAAATCCACGCGAGCAAAGCCGCGGGTAACAGCTAGTTTCCTTATATTTTGGAAAGATAATTATGGTAAAACATTTTAAATGCTTTGAAACCGTACGATTTGGAAAGTAATGGTACAATATTTGAAATTAAACGGCATTGTGTGCGACATATAAAATAATTGCCTCCATAAACAGAAAATTTGAGTGATGATCGCCCAACATCCAAATTTCGAACAGTCACGGAGTACGACGTCAGGAAGAAGGTCTTATCCCCATCCGCAGAAATCGAAGTCATTACTGTCTGTTATATTACCGACATCATTCACGTTATACTACCAATAATAGCAGATATAACCAAAAAATGACCAAAAGTATGGCTACCGATTTGGATAGCTACATAAAATTTTGAATAACAGATATATTTCACGCTGGCCTTACCACTGGTTATATTCTGATTTAAATGGAAAAGATGCTTATTGCTCTTATTCCAAAGAATTCTCCTACAAAACGTGTATACTATTTACTCCCTGTATCCATCCGTTTGGCTCATTCTAAAGCCTTAGAACGCATAATGCCACGCACAACAGGTGTAATATTCAGGAAAGTTCACAGCACTGCGACGGTCCTAATTATAATTACGCATGATATCAGAAAAGTCATAGACGACCGGAAACCTACTCATAATTCTCATTATTTCATTATCGAATTTGATACAGTTAATACTGTCATCTTACCAGCTAAGTTGCGTCCGACTCGTTGGCTGAACGGTCAGCGTACTGGCCTTTGGTTCAGAGGGCCCCGGGTTCGATTCCCGGCCGGGTCGGGGATTTTAACCTTAATTGGTTAATTCCAATGGCACGGAGGCTGGGTGTATGTGTTGTCTTCATCATCATTTCATCCTCGTCACGACGCGCAGATATCCTACAGGATACCCGTCCTGGGATATCCCGGCACTAAAAGCCATTCGACATTTAATTTCTGCTAAGTTGCAATGACTCTATCTCTTTTTCACCGCACTACGAGTCTTCTCCTCATGCCACAGAAACACACGTCGCCGTACAGTGTAAGAAGATAAAACATTAGAGAGGCGCAGGCGTCCCACAGGGTTCCCTACTAGGACATATACTAGTTATTCATTATGTTAACGATATAGCTGATTACTTACTTACCTCTGCCCAGAACTTCCATGCAGATAATCCGAAAATCTGTAGACACTTCAAAGTTCAAGATATTAATAGCGTCATCCAGAAAATGAATACCAACACAAACTTATTCAACTCCTCTGCCAGTGAGAGCTTTATTTTACATTATCAATGTAATATGTGAGCTATAAGGGTGAGTTAGAACAGCAGTAACTTTAGTGTAAAGACCTCTATCCACACTCATGAATGTGTGGTAAAACCATTGTAAATGTTAGTGTAAAGCTTGAGTCCATTTTAAGTAAATACATTGGAGCTCAGTCATCATTGATATTATAAGAAGGAACATAAAAATAAAATTAATTCAGACGCTCATATTACCCAAACGTAAGTACTACAATGTTGTATAGGTTGATGCTACTGAGGGACAAACAAGGAAATTGTAGAAGGAAACGATCTATTGCATCCTTTTTAATTTTTTGTTAATGTGTATTTCTAAGTGCTGTAAAAGACCAATCTATACAACCTATTAGAATGTTACTTGGTTTAATAATGTACTTTACCTGTTCCCAGCCCGTAAAAAGACGATGAAGAAGCTGTTCTTACCATTGGCGATAGCCATCAAGCTGAAGTTCATCATGATCCTGGTCGGAGTAGCCATTATTGCTGGGAAGGCCATCTTGCTCAGCACCGCGTCCTTCCTCCTGAGCATCATCCTGTACGTGAAGAAGGCCGCAGGAGACGCCCATTCCGCCGAGCAGATCACGGTCTACCCCTCCTACTACAACAAGCGTGTGGACGACTTCTCTATGAACAGCCTCACAGGAGGCCGAGGATTCTTCATGTAAAATACTTCACCCCTTATCCCTGATTTTTAGAGCTAAGGTCACAGTGCAGAGAGGGTAGGTGGTTCGCTGCCGCCTGGCAGGTAGTTTGCACATTCAGTAGTTCAACGCTTTCCATTGAAGACTCCATCTTTAAGTGGATAATTGAATACACTGAAGGGGAGAAATATTTGTGAAGAAAAGCCCACGGAAATGGAGAGTGCCTGAAAAAAACCACTTGAAATTTAATTTAATGTATGATCTTTCTTTTCGTGATCTTCGTGCATGTACACTTCAGTTATTTGTGGTTTCGTTAGTTGCTTCATTTCATGTCGTCTTTTTAATTGTCGGTAGTTTATGACTCACTTATTAGATCGGGGTCTTTCACAAGTTATTTTGTGGGATGGAAGTGTAAGAATCCAACACTGTTCTACTGCAAAACCTCAGCTACACTTACATATATGCATAACTTCTTTAGTCTTAAGAGGAAATCTGGAGCATTTCAGTAAAAGTTGATTAAATGGGTTTTCCATTTATTAAGAAATCACTAAGGACATACTTTCACCTTAACTAATTATGCGTGCATAGTTATAAATTAATTCACATACGTTTATTGAAAACGTTGCACTTTCAAAGCGAACTGACATGGATGGCTGGTATGCTCTCTGGTTTATGAAGAAAGCTCCATTATTTATTTACTTGATTTTATTTATTTCATTATCTTTCATAGCAGGAAGACCAGAAGTGTTTTAATTAAATTATTGATGAATTTAATTTATTGAAATAAATTATTCGAGCATTTTAGGCGTTTCCAAACGTGTAACTGTCAGTGTTTCGTCCGAGTGTTGTTGAGAGCCCGTAGTTGAGTTGCCAGACTTTTCTAAGACGTTAGCCGTTAGTGCACTGTTAAGGCACCACTACGAACTTCCCTTGTAGATTAATGCAGTGACGTTGCACTAGGGGAGTTAAGTACCTTAACTTGTACAAATACTTGTTTTCTTACAAAGCTTCCGGACATTTTAAACAGTTTTCGTTTCGTACATCTTTGTATTTACTCTTGAAATACTGGAGCAAATTTATCATTTCTGTAGTGTTCATATTCTGCTACGAGTGACTGGTTCCCTCGTAGTTCGGCGCTGAGCCAGCCAATTGGCAGACGAAATCGGTGACGGTAAAGGCATGGCATTTGATACTCAGGACAACACACTTCTTCTTATTCTTCTTAAAAAGAATGGAATATTTTTGTACAGAGTATCAAAAATGATACATCAGGTCTGAAGTGGTTTTGAGCATTGACCTTCCGCTGTGAAAATTTATCTCCGTAAAACATTTTTCTTTTTATATTCTTCGCATTCATGCGCGTTTCTTTTGAGTCTCCGATTGCAAAATATATCCACTTACACGTCATTTCTTTCATTTAATTCTTATTATACGGAACATGCATTTTTAACGTTTTTAACGAAGGTCCTAAATGAGCTTGACGGTCAACTTGCGCGACCTCTTAGTTAACTCTGAAATGACCTCACTAGCACGCAAAATATAAGAAAACAATAATGCCATCGTTTTATAGATATAAATATGTCTTGTGACTGAGGTCATCTGAAAATTTGCTTTACCAAATGAGCTATGTAAAATGCGTGACGCGATATTACCTAGCAATCGTGCAGGCCGTGATGTGAAGTACTGATAGACGGCCATGACTGAGAGACATACCTTTTATTTTTAGTTTCATTTATATTTATGATCATTTGATTTCCCCAAAGAGAAATTTGATGCACTTATTAGTGAACATGTTTCTCGCGTCGATCATCTAATCTATCAGTTATTTCTTACAGGGGAAGCCTAGAGAAACCGAGAATCAGTCCACTGGGGTGAGGCTTCATCCTTCTACAAAGGCACGTGTTTCTTCTCCCCCTTTGATTTATAGCGAGACTGTTTCTTATTTCCACTGTTGACTGGCAATATTTGTAGAAATTTATCTGTTTTAATCTTTAAAGACCTTATGCGAAGACCGTTAGTAAGTTCATTTTAATTTTGGAAATGGCTTTAAGGTTCATCGCCTGAATTTACTTTACAATCGGTTGCTAATGTTCTTTAAACCGTTAAGTACTTAAAGCAGAATGCTGTTTCAATGGGCAATGCTTAATTCGTCATTCGTATTTTCTCTTATTTATACTTCATTTATAGCCAAGTCCCTTAAACAATTAAGAGCTGAGATTTGATTGTAGTTTTAGTTTTATAGCTCTCCTTACAGCAATTCAGCTTCGCGTGTTTAGTAAAATATAAGAGCTACCTGCCAGGCAATGTACCACCTGTCATGTAAGCTATTTTCAAAGTGGCCTTAGCTTTAGAGCTACCTCATCATAATTTATTGTGCATTATCTCTATTAAAAAGTGCTTCAGCGTTGGGGATGCCTTCATTATTCATACTATTAAGACTAATATTTATCAAAGAACTTTCATGAGAATTAACATTTTTGTAAAGAATTTCGTCGTAGGTCACACACTGATATGCCAAAAATCATAGGATACCTAATTAATGTCGTGTGGAGCCGATAGAAGCGCAAGATCAAATGTAATGGTACAGTTTCAGCAAGTTGACGGAAGATCTCTGAAGAGATGTTTGGGTAGTTTTCTGCGGTTTCCCTGCATAAGTCGGTGCATTGTTTAACATAGTAATGGATCTCCCCACCACTATAATAAAACATTGAAGCTTTCCTTCTCTCTTAAATTCTAATTATAGCACAAATAACACTTATAACATACTTATAAGGAATAAACACTATTAAACAAAGAATGACAAGTTTCGTGCTAGAAGAACATCCTCAGATTTTATCAAATCACTTTAAATCATGCCTATGTATGTACAATATTGTTTACCTTGGGTGAAGTTTTCAATGATTATGAACTGGTGGTGTTATGAACAATTATTAAAAATAATGAATATAACAATCCTCATCTGACACCTTACTAACTTTAGAAATTGCTTCTATACTTATCTAGCTGTCACTTGTCCGTTACCTTCAGCAACCGTGTTTGGACTAAAAGTAACTACAGCTAAGATAGAAAGTGTAGAAAAATTTCCATAATTTATTTAAGTGACTGTAGAGGACTAATACATTCATTATTTGTTCATAACATCACCAGTTCATAACCACTGACTAGCTTACGCAATGTAATATGCGCATGATTTAGAGAGATTGTATAGTATTTTAGGATCTGCTTGTAGAGCGAAACATGTCATTCTTTGTTTAATAGGCATGTTTTGGTGTTATATATTACGTTTTGAACTTAAGTGTTCGACATAGTGAAAATATTTTAAGTTTCATATTCATCTGCTAAATGCATTTTTTTTTATTTAACGTGTACTTCAGTGTACAGACACTGGAAGGGAGATGTTGGCAGAAAGGACAGAATGAGGGTACCGAAACAAAGCCCCAAACATATGCGCACTGGGAAAAGATCCCCTGGACTTCCCATAAAAATATGGATATTAATTTCCCAGGTAATCAGGTCATATTTCCTTTCTTTAATCATGTAATCGTCTGTGCTGTGTTGTATGCCCCCAGTTTAGAAACCACTGGGCTAGTGTATGTCAAGAAACTGTAAATGGTTATAAAGGAATGCTTTAGCGATCGTCGTGCAATAATGTGATTCGACGTTCAACGAGATACTTGACAGCGACGAACGAGGAATACTGAATATCGCACCATTCATCCAGGGTACTTCGGTCTTATTCAAGTTTAAAAACATGATGATCTTCTCACAGCTGCGAAAGATGTGGGCATATCAAAGCCATCTTGGGGTGGTGGCCTTCCTTGGCATTAAATTGTTTCTTGCTATTCCATGACTTCTGGCACGTCAGTGTATAGCCCAAAGGGTTTGGTTAACGGGAAGAAATGGACAACGTATGCTGTGTCTTTGTTTTGTATATTAAAGTGAACCATGTTACATTCAGTTGGGTTTCCTATTTATGTCATTTATATCAACCATTCTACAAACGAAGTATCCAGCATAGCCTGTAAGTTAGAACATTAAGTAAAATGTTGTCATTCTTGCAAATTATTGGTAAGGAGAGATGCTTGTACGTTAGTGTTATTTATTAAACACGTTTAAGATTACATTAACTTGTATTGGTACTTTCATCTTATATACGAAGTATTACAGCTTAAAACGTTCAATAATTTATTCATGTTATTTCTGGGGCCACTGTGGCCATCATTTATTTTCAGACCGAGGATGTGGTTGGAGTATTTTCATGTGAAAATTATATCCCCGAATCAAGAGATATTCAAACTACAGCCATTTTGATGGAATGCTAGCTGTAAGTCAGTGCACTGAATGCCCTCAGAGTGTAGTATACATTGATCTGTGAATTTTATAGCAATGGAAAGTTAGTGCTTATTGTAGCTGATTGTTCCAGTTTTATCATATTTTTCGCTATAATTCAATTGTAGCTTTTATTCCCAAAGGAAATCCTCCGTGGCTCAGACGGCAGCGCGTAGGCCTCTCACCGCTGGATACCGTGGTTCAAATCCTGGTCACTCCATGTGAGATTTGTGCTGGACAAAGCGGAGGAGGGACAGGTTTTTCTCCGGGTACTCCGGGTTTCCCTGTCATCTTTCATTCCAGCAACACTCTCCATTATAATTTCATAGCACTTATCACTCATTAATAAAAATCACCTTGGGAGTGGCGATCCCATTGTAATAACAGCCTATATATGTTTCATTCATTACATCCCTGATCCGGTCAATGACTGGAAAACAGGTTGTAGGTTTACATTTTTTACATTCCCAAAGGAAACACACAACATTATTGGAAAACCAATCCTCATCTTTATGAGTTAAAGATACAAGTTGCTTTCAAAAATATTACGAATCCCGAACCGACCATCACAATGACATGGAACTGGACACAGGCATAGGGCATATTATTGTAATTAATTCTTTACAATACCAATCAGAAAAAAATACCCTTTCAGGATTCACTTAGAAATGTTTCATACACCCCCTAGCACATTTGGCGATATGATCGGCCTCAGAGCATAGAACCGTTTGAAGTACTCTTGAGGAAGATTGTGCCACAGATTTTGCCAAGACCTCCAGATCCTCCGCATTCAAAACTGACCTAAATTGCATTTGTATTTGGACACAAACACGTTAGTTAGGTATCAGAGCGTAGGAATGTGCCGTAATAAAGCGTACCGACACCACGAAGGCGATCGAGGATCACACGTGTAATATGTGGGCGGGCATTATCCTCTTTAAAACTCAACGAGACCATGCGATCATGTCATGCACCTGCGACTTGCTTGGCGGCAAGCAGCTGCACATGAACGCAAAAATTAAAATTCTATCGGCTTCAGGCACATGCCAGCTCATTCTCCATTGAGTAACCCACCCAACTCGCATCTAAAATCCAAGCTGTTTTAGTCTGATGACGTTATTGAACAACCGGAGCCATTCGCGATCAAGAAAATGTGAAACGAGATGTGAAATATGAACGCAGATCCCAGCATGTCCTATTAGAAGACCCCACTCTACTTCTCCAAGGAACTCGATTGCCAAGAGTCACATTGTTCCGGCTGAACCGTGCACGAACAGGACATGGGAAATGCAATTCATCTCTCCGTAAATGGGACATTCTCAATTTCCCATAGTGTGATTGTGGAGCCCAAGATCCAGCAATTTCTCGCATCATCCTAAAATGACAATGACTGGAACAATCTAGCGAGGGTTGCTTCTCTAGCCTTGTCCTGGCTGAATGCCCTAGGTGGTCAACTGTAACATTTGTTTACATATATTTATGTATTTTTCTTGTACCATAATTGTCCGACTCCGTGGCTGAATGGTCAGCGTTGAAGCATTCGAATCAGAGGGTCCAGGGTTCGATTCCCGGCCGGGTGGGGGATTTGAATCACGTCCGATTAATTCTTCTGGCTTGGGGACTGGATATTTGCGTTTCTTTCAAAACTGTTCTCTCCATATTCAGACAATACACCTCACGACTAACCGCCACAATACTCAATACTCATTACATCCCCTAATACAGGGATGGCGTCAGGAAGGGCATCTGGCCGTAATACAGGGCCAAATTCACATGCGGTACACGGTTCGCACCCGCGACCCCACAGTTCTGGGGTAAAACCGGTGGCAGAAGAAGACTTGTACCATAACTGTAGATTATAAACACCATATGATAACAATAAAAATATCCTGTTGCAATATGGATTTAGAGGTCATCTGTATATAATCGTTGCTGCACACGAAGCCATACCACATAGTTAGCCCAGAAACACCACTAAGGTGTCGTTGCTGAGCTCTTAATAGCAGATTAGACAAAGTCTGTTCTCCTATGCACCTCGACATCCTAGTTATCGCAAGATTATTTAGGGACGGCACCTCATTTAGAAGGAGCATCTTTATGAAAATGTTGACCTTGTTTGAATTATACAGCCTGTGTCTGAAAAGTTCGGCGGAATGTCTCATGAAATAAAGACAACGTAAGTTACACACAAAACTCCTTTACTGGCCTTCAAAGTAATCTCCGTTAGCTGCAAAACACTTTTCACAGCGACTGTAAAGCTGCTGGAAGCTGGAAGCAAATGCTTCTTTTGGAATCTTCCGGAGAACCCTTGTCACGCGTTGTTGGATACCTGCTACACTGTCGAACCGGTGGCCTTTCAGGGCTGATTTAAGACGGGGAACAAACAGTCTGCAGGTGCCAAATCAGGAGAATACGGAGGGTATGGAAGAACATTCACCTGACGTTCAGCGAGAAACTGGGTCAGACGGATCGCGGTGTGCGGACGGGCATTGTCGTGGAGGAGCTTTCACTGTCCACCCCGGTACAGTTCAGGCCGAGCCCGTCTGATGAGTTGCAGTAGCCGTTTCAAAACTCCCTCGTAGAATTCTGCGTTGGCAGGTGTACCCTGGGGTACAAATTCATGATGAATGACACCATTGCTGTCGAAAAGGGCGATCAGCAATCTTGGACTTTGTGCGCCGACCTTTCTTGGAAGGCGGAGAAGGCGCTGAACACCACGCCATTGACTGTGTCTTGATCTCCGGATCATACTGGTAGCACCACGACTCGTCTCCTGTAATGATGGTTTTCAACACCTCCAGATTTTGATCACAAACGTTTACGAAATCTCCCGACGTTTCCATCCAAGTTTGCTTCTACTCGTCTGTCAGTTTGTGCGGTACAAACCGGGCACAAATCTTCCGCTTTTTCAAATGTTCGTGAACAATGGTCCTTACACTGTCCTTGCCTACACCCACTTCATCTGCTATCATTCGTAATTACAGTCGCCGATCATTCGCCAGCGTCTGTCGCACTCGTTCGATGTTATCTGGAGATGTGCTTGTGGTTGGTCGACCCGAACGCGCTTCGTCCTCAACACCTTCCATTCCATCTCGAAAGCGTTTAAACCAGTCCAAAATGCACTTTTTTACCCACGGCTTGAGCGTGGCACACTTGCACTAACATTGCGTGTGTTTCCGTTGCCGTTTTGTCTAGGTGGAAGCAAAACTTCATGTTAACGCGTTGCTCCGTTTTGCACTCCATTGTGCAATGACACGAGTCCTCACACCGACTCCGTTCGATGTGTTGAAGCGTTCAACTCCGTTTAACTGTGTAGAGTTGACCGATAGCGGGCTCTTGGTGTCATGTCTCACAATGCGCGTGCGCGAGCGCACCGTCCAAACTAGCACGGTGTACAACCTAGGCTACCATTCACCGAACTTTTCAGACACAGGCTGTAGTTTAACAATGAACGTGCCTTTATTATTTCATTATTGGAGGAGCCAATACACTTTTCAGCTCATTCATTATGCACTTTCTCCTACTATCCCTCCTTCACGCAAAACTAACAGATGCCTGTTACATAATCTGAGACATTTTGACGTAATAAAATACATTTCTCTTCATTAAATATTACATTTTCTATACCACGAAGTGCAAAACGAAAATGGTTAATTGCACCTTACATTAAGGCATGTCTATCCAAATGTTGGTTGCCTTTATATTTCCTGGTCAAAAATAAATGAGTTTCTGTGCATTTTCCGCATTGTTGTAATAGTAGGGTAGAATTGTTACTGGAAGCTCGAATTGAATGTTACCGACATCGTTTGTGAAATGTTGGAAGACAGTAAGTATCTTGGCATAGCTGATATGAGGGAGATCTCAGGATCTAAATTACGACATAGAAACTGTAGATGAGAAAACTGTGTCTAGAATAAGTCTGTATTTGTTATAACTAAAACATGTAAATTAGTTACTAGACAGGGAAAATCTATACGCATTTACAATAAAATATCCTAACAAATAAACTCCTGCGGTCACATACATGTTGGGCCTTGAGCTACCAAGGCACCCCTGTTCAGCCAAAACACCCGCAGGTTACCAGGTGACGCATGTTCAGCGCAACGATTCTTCTCAGCCGTTTTTCTTGGCTCTCTAGACCGGGGCGACTATCTCGCTGCCAGATGTTCCTGAATTGTAATCACGTAGACTAGGTAGACATCGGGCCGGATCTCAGAAAGGTAAAATGCCCTGACCTGACCGGCAATCGTACCCTGAGCCCTCAGGTGAGAATAAGGCATGCTACCCCAAGAGCACGAAGCCTTCTGCTGTGGTGGATTTGTCAACGAAATAAATAAAACATTATGTGGCTTACGCTTTCATTTTTAAATCAATATTGCAAGTATAATTAGTTTTATTTTGAAGTAAAATACGTATAAATGACCCTGCCCATTTCTTTTAACACTTATTACATGAAAATGCATTGTCATAACACAAGTGGCTTTAGCACCATAGTCTATTTTAATTACGATAAAATGATACTTCTTCCATTGCTTCTTTAGTCCCTTAGTCTTGTCCATAGTATTCTGTCCACACACACACACACCCTAGAAATTACTGGCTAAATGCGTTTGTTTTATGCTTAGGCCTATTAACAAAACTTCTCTCAATTTCTCCAGAGGAGTTGCGAGCAGGGCTATTGATTGTACTGGATGGTAGATATTACCGCTTCCTCTCCAAGTAGGAGTGGTTACCAAGTATGCGGACTCCTGGTCTGATGGTGATGGATTGCCACTTGGTCTTCGTTTTCAAGTTGTTCGATCCTCTGCAAAATCACGGCATGTCACGTTCTTGGATAGGTTCTGAGTTTTTGCCTGCAGAAAACTGATTACAATATGGACCAACGACATGGCATTCAGTAACGTCATTATTTCGAAATTATTGCTGTGGCAAGATTCAGGTTTGCCTGTATGAACTCTATTGGTTTGACTACAAACTATCTAATAAGTAAGTCGTAATGAACTTCATTCCTTCGTTTTGGAGCAGGAAAATAGGAAACGTTACCCCCATAAATAGGAAATGCTCCAAAACATGATAATTATGTAAATATCAGTCACACAGTAAGGTCCGTTAATGGTACGAGTACTTCATAATATTAATATAAGTGTTATAAACTACAAAAATTAAGAAAATGCTCTTACAGAAAATGAAGATCGGGCCCTTTGTATCAACTGCACTTTTAGGAAGTACAGTGGTTCTTCGAAGGGATGAACCAACTCATTTTTCTTTTCATATTGGACTGCATTGCATTTCTTCTTAAAATAATAATTACCATCAATATCACTAAACCACCACCAGTGACATCTTTTATAAAATAGGGATACGGATTACACATACATTTATTATCAATTCATACATGTATACATCAGTATTGAGAATACATGTACTTTCATTCTTAACGAACAATTGTGGGCATATATAATCATTCAACCACCTAAGCAGCTTAACAGCTTAATAGTCATCAATTTAAACTGTTCTCGTTCACGTTCGGGAATATATATAATACCTACTGTACGACAATAATACAGAAGGATTTGTACCTCTTCGGGCGATCACAAATTGTGCTTCTGAACTTCAGTAGATGAAGCACAATCAATAATCATTTAAAAGGTATCAAACCTGCCAAAATGGTAGAGGTAAGAGCAATTTTTCACAGGATTTTCTTTGCGATAAAAGCATATGTTGGCTACTCTTACAAATATTAGTATGCTGATATATCCTTTCAAAATTATTGTAAATCATTTGCATTCAAAGTATGCATATGTTCTTAATGGGCACTTCCCAATAATTCTATTACCTTCAGTAACTTTATGTTTTTCCTGGGATGATAACTCATTGCATTACACGATATTTTACTGGCAATTTGGAACATAAAACTGTCGGCGATATTATAAACAGTGTTTCTGCACACGCGTTAGTGTGTTTTTCCGAACAGCAGATATTATGGACGTTATAGAGGTAACACATTATGTGCAAGTGTTTTAATTTGCTATTTATCACAGATTTTTAAAATTATAATTTCACGAAGATGTATGTACAAAAATTAAATCGGTTTGTTGAAGTTACATGGTAATTGCCGTTAATTGGTGTGCTCTTTTTTTATCTCCTCAACCTTACCTGATTGATGGGCAGCATTGACATCCTCACGGTAGAGGTATTCTCTCCAGTGCTGACTTCTTTATACTTCCATTCTTGATGTTCGTCAGAAATTGCTTCCTTGGTCTTCCTCCTCTCCTATTATTAACCTACGTCCTTCCCTCCATCATATCGGTTCACCAGGCTGAATGTCTTAGCAGATGACCTATGAATCTATTCCTTGTACTTTCTAATCTCTTTACCAACTGGTATTTTTCATTCAAACGTTTCAGCACTTCTTCATTCTTTACCCTACTGCTCGAGGGTATTTTTAGCATGCGGCGCCATCGCCACATTTCGAAGGCCAGGAATTTATTTTTATCCCTCTCCACGAGAGTTCGTCTTTCTGAACCATACATTCCAACACTCCATACAAATGTTTTAATGCATTTCTTGCGAATATCTCTGCTATTTGTCTCAGATGTCAGCAATGATCTTTCTTTACACACGGCTTCCTTGGCTTGTGCTATTCTGTTTCTTATCTCCTTTCGGCTCCTTCCATCAGATGAAATTAATCTGCCAAGGTAAGGGAAAGTTTACACCTCTGTAAGAGCGCAAACAAAATTTCCAGTGAAATACGCTTATAAACTAATCACGAACACCAGACAAGCACCACTATAAATGTATGGCATTGTGAATAACAGTTCTCCTCTATATTTACATGATAAATAGAGGGGTGCAAGCGTTTTCGGGATAAATACAAGTGAAATGCATGAAAGTATTGGTACTTAGCTACCACATTATCATATCATGGATCTGCTCGCAGTTGCACTGCCGGCTTGCCCATGGTGAGGTCTGAACAGTCCAAAGTGTAGCGACAACCATCACTTTCCTATATGCACATTTCACGAGGATCATTTCGGGGTCTAACAGTGGAAACACGTAGCTAACTTTGATGTCTGAACAGTCGAAAGTATAGCAACTAGTATTACTCTCCTATATGCGTAGTATTTCAGGGGTTCATTTTGGGGGTCTAACAGTGGAAACACGTAGCTAACTTTGATGTCTGAACAGTCGTATAGCAACTAGTATTACTCTCTTATATGCGTAGTATTTCAGGGGTTCATTTCGAAGTCTAACAGTGGAAACACGTAGCTAACTTTGATGTCTGAACAGTCGAAAGTATAGCAACTAGTATTACTCTCCTATATGCGAAGTATTTCAGGGGTTCATTTCGGTGTCTAACAGTGGAAACACGTAGCTAACTTTGATGTCTGAACAGTCGAAAGTATAGCAACTAGTATTACTCTCCTATATGCGTAGTATTTCAGGGGTTCATTTCGGTGTCTAACAGTGGAAAAATGTAGCTAACTTTGATGTCTGAACAGTCGAAAGTATAGCAACTAGTATTACTCTCCTATATGCGTAGTATTTCAGGGGTTCATTTCGGTGTCTAACAGTGGAAACACGTAGCCAATTTTCTGCATGCAGCTTCCTCGTTGCACATCAGTTATATCACAAAATCTTCATATTTCTTTACGAAAAGTGTATGCAATATTTCTGTGGTATATTGGCAAAGTGGACGTTGAAAAGCACAGTTTCCCTCTCAACAACAGAAAAATGTAAAGCATATTCTGGTCTTAGAACCACATGTGCGGAACTGGCGCCATAGACTATTCGGTCGTCCCATCAGCTGCTGGGTGACAGACAGCTCCAACGGGTGAGTGTTACAGGCTACCGCAAGTGGGCGGTGGCACAGTGCCATGCACGCGTATAACGCCTCTAAAGGAGAGATGAGAGAAGATAACACACAGCCAACTAATTAGACAATGGTAAAACACTACGGTCACCTAACGGAGCCACACTCTAATGGTCTACATAGGCCCATTTCTCTTACAAAGGACATGTTTTAGGAGGAATTAAACATTATGCTGAGAAGGAGTAAAATTAACTCGTAGCCTCGAGATGGTGCAGCTCTTTATAGGTACACTCACAATGGAGATGAACTGCATGTACCCTATAGCAGTACCGAGAATCAAACCTAGGTCTCCGAGAACGACACCTCCTTTACCGTAACATTACTCTTCAAGACATCGAGTTGCAGATCCAGACAAAACCAGGATTAAACTATGGCACAGTACGTTCTTACTGTGGACTACCTGCAACTAGTTAAACTTGAAGAAAATCTACCACATTGTCATGATTAATCCTGGACTGCATGAAATTCATTAAATAACCTACGGGGCATATTATCTAGATGTTACTATCCTAAAAACAACAAGCATCCCTACGAGCAAGGGATTGGGGTATTGTAGGGTAACCTGAATAAATGGGGTTTTCTGCGAGAATGGCATACCTTGTGCGACAGTGCTGAACATCAGACAACACAGCAGCTGATTAACTGCCCTTTGACCCGATAAGAGTGTTCATCGCTTTATCTGACACTAGCATGCACCAAGGCCATAAATGTCCCAAAATTTTGGACTCTGAGAAGGAAACGAAGTTTAACCCACAAGGGAATGAATATCATTATTTCACCACCATAGTCCTTTTTCCTCTTTGTTCCATGTTCCGTCAAATCAAACGGGCTTTGTTGGCGACGATGAAAACAGTGGCCTTTGTTGAGATACAGCCTCTGCATCTCCCTGGTGTGAAAATGAGGAACCTTCGGAAACTATCTTCAGGATTGCGGATAGAACGACTAGAACCCACGGTCTCCCGAATGTAAGATGAAAGGTAACTGGTGCACCTTACTCGCACGGTGATAATTTTATTACTGAAAAGGTTGTATCATTATAATGACATTGAAGTTCCCTGTTTACATGATGAATGCCAACTTGTGAGACGCAGTGGGGAAGTCCTGCGCGGCAGGTGATTCTGGCGTTCTGCCATTCTATCCCAGACTTCTCCCTCAATCTTCTCCTCTGGATGGAGGTGTTAGAATACATTCATGGCACATCCTGCCAGTTGTAAAAGGCGACCGGAAGCTCCCGGCTTGGGAGCGTGTGTTGTCGACCACGATTCCCCTATCTGAATTGTTTCCACTAACTTGTGCTAGCTCCCTCACTTCCATCTTATCCCCTATCCGACCTGCTTTGGCTAACACTTGTTCTATTTCCATCCCGACGGTATTAGATTTGCGAGGCTTAGGGAGTCTTTCATTTTCAAGCTCTTCGTAGCTCTTGTCTTTCTTTAGCTGGTACCTTCATTCTTCGAAGTGTAGGAGCTCTTCCTGTTCCCCCTGTTATTAGTGTTAATAGTAGGACAGTTCCCCAGTAGTACTTCCTCTTAAAACAGTAATCACCACCACTACTCCTCTGTCAATTCTGTGCAATCCTCCCAAAGAGATGGGACTATCCTGTGTTTCAGGTGGTGGTGATGATTGTTGTTATAAGGGGAAATAAAAAGAAATCCAACCATTCCCTCTAAACTGTAATCGGAAGATTCCCGATCCATAGAAGAATGAAAATATGGACAAAAGGAAAGAAAGGGCTACAGAGGGTCTCGCAAACGTTATATCATCGAGATCGGTATTGCTCCTCCAGACATTCGGCGAGAAGTGTTTGCGAGGCAAGAGAGCTCGAAGGTGGATCTCACAAACACCTACCCGTTATTTGGACGTCGACCTCCGCCCAGAAGACTGAAGTCCAGGAAAAGTTTCCTCATTGTCTCCTAGGCTCTGGATATACCAACAAGAACAGCACGTTGTGATATGTGTCGAGCAAAAGTGGAGAATCTTTCTGACTGGATGGTGCCTTCTGAATCTCCACCCCCTGGTCATCATTTGGAACGGACAATCTGGAAGGCACTGCATCGTTTGAGGAGTGGAGTAGGTAAATCCAAGGATAACATTAAAAATGGGGTTATTTGAAAGATCAGTCTGCGAATGTGACGAGCAACAAACTACCCAACACCTTTATGAAAGTCCGTCCTTCCCTGTTCGTTGTACACTCCAAGACTTGACTCAAGCCACAGAAGAGGAAATTGCTGTTGCCCATTTCTGGGCAGAATTTGTGTTAAACATGTTTGTGACATAAGATGTGCTTTGTTTTGTTTGTATATAATACCTTATTTATATTTTAAGTTTTTCAACCCTCTGACACGAAATAAATAAATCGAGATCGAAGGAGAGAAAGGGTTGACCGCTTGACGTCGGATAGTAAATAAAGGACGACTGTGAGTGGAGGTAGTGGACTCAGCTAAGAGCCCTGTGGTCTCCTACACAAACTAAGTATCCTCTTTTAGTTAGCTCTTACAACAGTCAGGGAATATCGCGGATGTATTCCGTCGGTTCCACCCGCAGGGGCGTGTTGCTTACGCATGAGCTTGTGGTTTAGTGAAGGGAAACTGCAATAAATGTCGTGCTTTCTGCTGTAGTAACCCAGCTTTATCTGAGAGAAGAGACGGCCCCGATGAAGTCATGACCCTCAGTCCGGCTCCGCGGCGTCGAGGTGTTCGGTCCAGAGGATCCCGTGTTCGATTCCTGGCAAGTCGGGAATTTCAGCCAAGTGCCGTTAATTCCTTTGACTCTAGGACTGGGTGTTTGTGTTTCTCCCGGTACTCACGCGTTATAAACATATGCAACGAACGTCGGGAGGGCGGATGGGTTCCTTTTCTTAGGTTCATTCATAGGAATGATTATCATTTTGAGGGAGGTAATAGACACTTATGTTCCTCCTGCACTCACAGATGCTGTTGAAGGGTCTGCAACTATTGTAAAACAGAGCGAGTGGCTGCTCGGTTTAGGTCACTTACGTGTGAGCTTGCATTCAAACCCCACTGTTGCCAGCCATGAAGATGGTTTTTCGTGGTTTCCCATTCTAACACCAGGCAAATGCTGAGGCTGTACCTTCATTAAGGCCATGGTCGCTTCCTTCCCACTCCTAGCACATTTCTATCTCATAGTCGCCATAAGACCTTTCTGTGTCGGTGCGACATAAAGCAAATTGAAAAGAAATGTTCACAACCTCGTTAATGTGATTACCTCAGTGAAACTCTTATATTAACACGTACGTCATCATCATCATCATCATCTGTTTATCCTCCAGGTTCGGTTTTTCCCTCGGACTTAGCGAGGGATCCCACCTCTACCGCCACAAGGGCAATGTCCTGGAGCTTCAGACTCTTGGTCGGGGGATACAACTGGGGAGTATGACCAGTACCTCGCCCAGGCGGCCGCACCTGCTATGCTGAACAGGGGCCTTGTGGAGGGATGGGAAGATTGGAAGGGATAGACAAGGAAGAGGGAAGGAAGCGGCCGTGGCCTTAAGTTAGGTACCATCCCGGCATTCGCCTGGAGGAGAAGTGGGAAACCACGGAAAACCACTTCCAGGATGGCTGAGGTGGGAATCGAACCCACCTCTACTCAGTTGACCTCCCGAGGCTGAGTGGACCCCGTTCCAGCCCTCGTACCACTTTTCAAATTTTCGTGGCAGAGCCAGGAATCGAACCCGGGCCTCCGGGGGTGGCAGCTAATCACGCTAACCACTACACCACAGAGGCGGTCTAACACGTACGTACTTACAGTTATCCCCATTAGGTACTTTCTCCCCATCAGTACAATAATTTAAGCTGAGAAAACTTGTCCGTCCACCTCTGTGGTGTAGTGGTTAGTGTGGTTAGCTGCCACCCCCGGAGGCCCGGGTTCGTTTCTCGGCTCTGCCACGAAATTTGAAAAGTGGTACGAAGGCTGGAACGGGATCCACTCAGCCAATCCTGTAACTTATTTACTACTTTATATAGTACAACAGCGTTTACATATATAAAATACAATGTTTTGACTGCCACTTATAAACGCTCAGCCGAGACCATTAAAGCTAGAGACATGAAATTTTAATGAAAGTGTGTAAGGGACTGTTAGGAAAGGGGGGAGGGCGTAATCCGTGATATCCAAACAAGAAATATCCCTATGAATGTGTTATTACTGAGTTACAGTTACAGGACGGGAGAAGCTAAAAGTGTCCGAATGAGCAGCCTCAACATGGACTGGTGTAGATACTGGGGTCCTGACGAGCAGATGTTGTTTCCAGGTCACCGCACTAGCGTAGGGCAGTATTATTGGACCTTGATGTTTTCTTAGGTATATACCCTATGCTTGTTCAACCCTTCGCACCCGCTGTAAGTCGAATGTAAAGAAAAGCAGAAATTATTTTTAGTAACTTATTAGAAGAACGTTTTAATGCAATAACAAAGTTATATTTTATTTCATATGTATGAGACAAAATTTTGATACTAAAGGGTTAAAATGCGGGCATATTCAAAATTTAACTTTTTTATTTTCTGGACCGTTCGTCCATCTCTTTCCAAGCCTTGTAAGTCAAATTTTAAAAATTCAGAAAGTATATTTCAGAAATTGATATCAAGAGTGTTTTAGGGAAAAGAAAATGCTAGCTGTTAGTTTGCATTCGGAAGATAGTGGGTTCGAATCCCACTGTCGACAGCCCTGAAGGTGGTTTGTTGTTGTTTCCCATTTTCACATCAGGCTGTACCTTAATTAATTAAGGCCACTGCCGCTTCCTTCCCGCTTCTAACCTTTTCCTATCCCATTGTCGCCATATGACCTATCTGTGTCTAAAAATGAAGTGAAAAAACCAGTTGTGTCTTATTTCACTGCTCCTTACAGAAACCGAATAGAAAAGACAAAAGCTCCTGTTTCCTATTATAGCATGAGTCTAATAAACACCCTTTCGTCGAAGTAACAGAAACCACAGCAACTCTTCAAAAGAAATCCATTTCAGCACTGTATACTCAGAGGTGTGGACAAAGGAAGTGACGGGAAAAGAAGAACGTCTATTGTTCTGATGCTAATATATATTGAGACAAACTTGGGTCGTGGAGGGGATGAAGGTGGATGAGAAGACAAGAGATCCTCGAAGAAGACGGGGGAGGCCCTTACTCTGCTGCTGATGATAATGATGATTAACTACTTCTACTGTTTCCAGGGACTCACGGCAATTTCTTAGCATGGGAGTTTTCAGACGTACCAGTAAAGCGTGTGTACTTCAGCACGATAACTGAGAGACCACTAGATTGAACCGGACATGGTCTCTCCACCACTGAACCACTCAGCCCGGTCTGAACGTACTGATGGACGGTACTAGGCCGCGCATTTGACACAAGACGCCCGTTAGCTTGGCCACTGAAGTTATCAACTGAGCCAAACAATTCTGGCCACTCAGTCTATAACATTTCCATTGTGTTAACCTGAAAAAGATCTAGACCATGTTTATCATGAATTTCAGATTCATCATCAAGGGAAATTGAAAGAGTGGGTGAAAGAATCACCTATAATAATAATTCCAACTGCGGTGAGTTTTATTTCCCAACGATAATTTCCAGAGAAAAATCGGCCTTTAATTTGGGACAAAGAACGATGCATGTCACTAAGTTATGCACAGAAAACAGACTACCTACCTCACTTTGAGATACAACGAAAGGAGCACACGTATCCACAATGTTTGGGACGTACCTGCATGACGAAACCGTGGGCCGCAAGGACCTACACTAAGTTGGAAGTATGATCCATTGTTATTTCCAAATTTACTATGCCGAGTGTGGCAGCCATATATTTTTAATGATAACTACAGTGCATAAAACAATAAATTCGTAATGGTGCAATACTTGCTATCAGTACCGTAATGTAGTCTGTTAGGAACCAGAGGAGTAATTTACGCAAGAGCCCCGGAAAGTGATCTTTTGCATTACGAGTAAGATGTTTCGGAATCGAGCGATTTGGCTGTGTGGTTTGGGGTTCGCAGCTGTGAGCTTAAATTCGGGAGATAGTGGGTTCGGGTTCGGACCAGTGGATAGGGGCACAGGCTTTACTGCAGAGGTCCTCTCCTTAACGTTTCGTTCAAGGGCCGACTTATTTCCTGCAGAATACCGTTGACCGTAACTGCCACCTCACAATATTGGCTTCGTTTCACCTTGATTTCATTCTACTTGCTATAGGATACTACCTTGTCTTTGCTGGCGAGACCTACTTCTTTTAGTACACTATAACTTCTGGTAAACGTTATGGGCTAGAAAGAACTCGTTACTTTCATTGACTACTTTCTGTCTCATTCTAGGCTTTGACAATATGAAAGTAACTGAGGTATTAGGGATGCTAGTAATACCATTCATTATCCAGCCAGTCCCTGTTATGAAGGATGTGAAAATGTCTCTCATAAGGTTGGTTGGCCCTGGCATTTAACTGAGCTTCTTCTTCTTAAGACGTCGTCTCCAAAAGGAGGTAGACGATCCACACAGCCAGCTCTGATCTTCACGCTGCAGCGATGCCATGTGAATTTATTGGAATATCTCTCAGGATCTTTAATGCGGTGGTTGTCCGTTGCATTCTGCATCCTAATGCCATTGACCAAACTGGTTCCTCAGCCTTTGGGAACAATTTCTTGTCCCCAGGACAATAGCGTGCCCTTACCCATACCCTCTCATCCACTCAAAGAGACTGTTGGCACTTGGTATAGGGCAGGGATGGCGAACCTATGCCACGCGTGTCACTAGGTCACACGCGAACAGGATTTCGGTGGCACGCCACATGAACATATTAAAGTTTTTATATACGTCTTGTGCTACAGACTATACAATATCACATAGTTCGTATAGTCATAGTGTTTCACGTGTAAGAAATAAATATCGAAAACCTGGCCGTCAGTCAGTCGGTGAGTGAAGTTTGACGCGTGCGTGGTAGCCAGTAGCGCGTAATTATTCGTTGTGTGTTATTTATTGAATGTCGTTTGTATACGGACCTCACAAACATGTTTTCGGTGCCGAAAAAACAGAAACTTAACAAAAGTAGTAACCGGATTATTCAAGAACAGTGGATAACGAATTCAGAGTGATAGAAATAAGCAATAAAGCTTTGTGTTGCCTGTGACTGAAAACCGTCGTGTCCCGCATATTTAATGTAGGCCAAAAGCACCATTTCCGGACGAATCATTTACATGTTCGTTCCATGTCAAATGAAGGAAGAAGAGAGCTCATTTCACAGAAAATCGAAGAACACACAAAGCAAACTATTTGTTTTGTATCATCTTTCAGGCCAAGGAATAATATCAGTGCGGATGTTTCCATCTGTCTCACTGCATATTAGAGCATGGGAAGCCGATTTTTGACGGTGAGTTCTTGAAAGAGACTTTCTTATCGACGTCCGATACATTAATTGAAGACCTTCCTAACAAACAGCAAAAAATTAACAGAATTAAAGAAATGCCAGCTAGCCGAAATACTGCCAAGGGTAGAATAATAAGAATGAGTGAAGATACTTCGGAGCATTTGAAAGCTGATTCGGAACACTCCCAGATGTATTCAGTATGTCTTGATGAAAACACGTATGTGACCTTACAAGAAAGGATTGCTGCTTTGTCTGATTTCCTTGTGAAAATATGATGAGGGGAGGGAGGAATTAGTAAAATTGTTGAGTTTACGAAATACGACAATAGGTAAGGATATAATGAAGGATGTGAAGCAAGAATTTGTATTAAAAATGGGCTTTGACTTACAGAATAGCCTCAAGTATGGTGCGTATTCATAATGGGTTTGTGCAATTTCTTAAAGAAAACGTTAAACACCCTACAATGAACGTTGTGAAGTCAACAGTTAGAATCCGTCTTGGTTCAGACCCATGTGCTTCTTGTGTGTTACTGAAGACAAGAAGTTATGAACCTAATAGAAATGCCATGGGTACTAAATGTGAGGACGATATTTCACTCGAAGTTCATTAGCAATATTAGTATTTTAATTGTTATATCTAATAATATTTAATGACTACGTGTGTTACAATGGGAGCTTATTATATATTTTTACAAGTAATGTTAGGTATTCTCGAAATACTTAACCCGTAGAGAGCCAGACAACGATATATCGTTGTTTCGTATATAAGCGTAAAGTGCCAACCACGATATATCGTTGTTTGGTTAGCGCGCAATTCTATACGAGTTAGTACAACTTGGGCCGTCAGATTGCAACATCTTATGTGTCGAGTCCATAGATAATTGTCATTAGATTTTAACTACGCCGCTATATAGTGCTCAAATTCATTCACTATCATGCATTGAATTTCTAAAGTCCGTGTTCATCTACGACGTATGATCTCCATGCCGCGTGAGTAAAATGGCGACTAGCGGGAGAAGTTATTTTGTTAACGATGACGAACTGGCTGTATATCTTAATACTTTTTAGTGAAGAAGAGGATGATGAAGACTCTAACGAGGAATTAATTCCTCCAACAAGTGAGGAAGGGTAAAGTGAAAGTGTTATTGGTACTGATAACGGCGAGTTTTCTGTAAACACTCAACCACGTGCTCATTGTCCGAATGTAAACATTGAAAGTGGTAATGACCGTCTGAGTGACAGTACGATGATGATGACGGCTCTAACAATATTCAACAGCAACAATTTCCTGTTTTTCGTGAAATTCAATTAGGTCAAGATGCAAAATACCAACCCTCACGTGATTATTATGATACTCCTGGCCCGAGACACGCCCCTTCGTCAGACGCAAACCTATAGCGTATTTTTATTTTATTTTTCACGGCTCAATTATTGAATTTCATAACTACAGGGACAAACAGATATGAGAAATCATGTCTTGTCACCATATGCCAGAGCACAGCAGTGGCGCCCGGTTACATTGACTGAAATGAAGACTTTCATTGCTGTTTTGTTGGAAATGGGTATAACTACAAGGCCGAGCATATTTTCTTATTGGGTCAAAAACTCCCGTTATATTCCGTGGCTTGGAAATATGTTCTCAAGAAACAGATTCCAATTGATCTTGAGATTCTTTCATCTTGTGAACAATGATAATGTATCACCATCTGGTCACTGTGACTACAACCCATGTGCCAGGTTCGATCCCATTGTTGAACATGCCAATTGTATATTACGATACCATTATACATAACTCTTATACTATTGAAGATAAAAATGTAAAACTTTACATGTTTATTCATCTAAAATAGTAATTTCAAAGAAGTCATCAATATTTGCCGTTGAGTAGAATTTTATGTTTTTTTCCTGTTTTGTTTCTGATTTTTAATTTTTGGTATTTTGAAATTGTTTGGAAAATATTTTTTTTTCAAAATACCCAATAGCATTTTAGTGCTGTAATTTAGTTCAGCAGTAAGAGTGTATTCTTGTTAACATTTAATAAAAATTTCAAGTCATAGTTATAATATTTGTGAACTATATAGTCCAGAGAGTGAGAACCTGCCAAATTCTCTAAATCTGTCCGGCACTCTTGGCATACTGTGAGCAACCGGGCCTAGCACTAAGAGGGTTAAAAATGTATTTTTGATGTTTTTGCAAAATAGAACCACGAAACATGCAGTCAAATATTTACAAGATATATATTAAATAAGTAAATAAATCACTAAAAGAATAATTAACATATTATGAAACATAATTGGGAATTAAGAAAACAAGTCGTACGGGGGGGGGGGGGTATAGCAATTCCTTAAAAGAAATAACAAGTGACACAGTGAACAGTTGAGAATAACAAAACAGACTTAAAATGGCACACTAGCTGGAAAAGGTTCGCCATCCCTGGTATAGGGGATCTCCTTATACCGGGAGATAATCGGTCCCTTCATTCGTTAGCCGCCTGCATATAAAATATTATCAATCAACCGCCACTGAACTCTGGTGAGGGCTCTCGCCCACGTAGCAGCTTTCGTATCAGTTGTTTACCTACTCTTTTCTTAAATTATATCATAGAACTTGGTAATTTATTAAACGTGTCCCTTGATAAATTATTCTAATCCCCAATTTCCTATAAACGAGTATTTGTCAGAATATGCCCCCTTGATTTCAGTTTTATCTACATATTATGATATTGTTTACTTTTAAAACTCGACTCAAGCTTATTTGTCCACCAATGTCTCCCCAGGCCACATCTCCACTGTCACCTCGGAACACAAGACCACTTAGTCGAGCAGCTTGTTTCTTTCCTCCCAAGTCTTCCGAGCACAAAGTTTGTAAAACTGTAGTAACACTAATATCCTTTTTTTGTTTTTTTGAAAATCACCCCCAATTATTCGTGCTGCTTTCGTTTGCATATTTTCCAGTTCTCGTATCATGTATTCCTGGTGTAGGTCCCATTAACTGGAACCATACTCTAATTGTGGTTTTACTTTACCAGATACTTATATGCCTTCCCTTTACTGTAAATACGCTTATAACCATATGAGGAGATCTGTACTCTTCATTTACAATTCCTTGTTTAGGATTACCCCAATGAAGATTTTTACTTATATCAACTCCTGGGTGAAACTTAAAACTAGACTTTTTACCCTCTTTTGTGTTGTCCATGTCAAAAATTTGTCTTTTCGTTGTTGCTCACAAATATAGAACTTATTTACTACTGTATACAATGTAACATCATCCACATGAAACCTTATTTGTTATTTCATTCCTTTACTAATATAATTTATATACAGAGTGTATCAGTGTATCAGAAAAATCAGATAAGGCCGAATGGTTTGATTACAGCACTGCGATGCACAGTTCACAACGGTGAAGTAGTTACCTGTGGACTCTATTCAAGATGTGGAAAGCTGCCTGTCTTCCTGGTACAAGTTCATCTTATCTTTCTACGGGGTTCGCGAAGTAGTCAATTTGTGCAGAACAAACTGCACACTGCCTACTGCCCCTGAGAAGCGACTATGCAAAACCAACGAGAATCTTGTGCATTCGCACCGAGCACTACCTCCGTCTCCCACTTCCCACTTCCCCTCCCTTCCCTCCACCAACACACAGCAACAGATACAGGCTGGCTTTCTGGCATAGCAAATATGGAAATTTCGTCAATTTGAATCGAGCGCCCAGAAGTACCAAAGTAACCTCATTTTCTAGAAAAGAAACACTTTCTCCCCCAAACCGATTGCACCATCGTTCTTGACATAACAGGATGAGCATACCTGATATTTTTTAGCCATAGTTCTGTTACACCCTGTATGTACACAAGAGAACACAGAGGTATAATAATACTGCCTTACGGAATCCCAACTTTTTAGTCATTACAGGATCAGCTACTCTAATCCTCTGAGTAATGAAAATGAAAATCCACAGCCTGTTTTCAGTAATTCGATCGGGTCAGGAATGGAATGAATGAAGCCCCAATCTAGCAGCGAGGAGAAGAATTGTGCCGGCTGCCGAAGCCTGTCGCACTCATCTGGGGCAATGATTAATGAATGACAAATTAAACGAAATTATACTGGAGAGTGTTTCTGGAATGAATTATGACAGGGAAAACCGGATTACCCGGAGAAAAACCTGTCCCGCCTCCGCTTTGTCCAGCACAAATCTCACATGGAGTGACCGGGATTTGAACCATGGAACCAGCGGTGAAAGGCCTGCTCGCTGCCGCCTGAGCCATGGAGGCTTCCCTCTGGATAATATTTTCTAGAAATTTAGTGACCCATTCCGTCACTCTTTTGTCTCATTCAATAGACCTCATTATTTCATCAATAGCCTTTCATGACTTACCCTGTAAAAGGCTTTGGTGATAAGGAGTTTTGGAATGAACGGGTCCGGTAACCTAGCTGCAAATAGAGGACTTTTTAGCAATTTAATTAATTCACAGAGGCCTGCAGACTGATCGCTGAAAGGCATAATAGTTGAAAATGAAGATATAACCTATGTTTGAAAGTATACAGTATGTGTACGTATTACTACGTATTACTACGTATTACTAGACATTTTCATCAGGAAGCAAGCTGTTATACGACGACAGACACATAATATTTTGTTTCAGACAAACCCGAACCGCAGGTAATAAATTTTCCATTTCAAGAATCCCGTAGTTATTTAAATGGAAACCATCCAAGACTATTTTAGTAAAAAGTCAGGTACTAGCACGCCTCTCTTCAGACACCGGGAGTAGTTCTGTGACAGGCGCGAGGGGGAGTGTTGGCTCTATGTCGTTCGTGTATAGTTTCTGACACAAAAAGCGGTCGTATTAGTCCCTGAGTACAAGCTCTGCCGAGAGAAAGGAGCACATTATCAAAGGGATTTGATACTTGTCTCCACTTTGCACACGAGGAAAGCATCAATGCTTTAAGAACTAATTTAAATTATTGATAACTTTCACTAAAAATAATATTGCTCTAAGTGCAGTTTTTTACTTTCGTAAGATGCAGTGCGATGTGAAAATTGGAAACCAAGAAAACTACCCTCAGGGATGTCGACGGTATGATTCGAACTCATCATTTCCCAAATGCAAGCTCACAGTTACATGACGCGAACTACGTGGCCAAATCAGTCGGTTTTATCATTTATCTGGAATATGAATCAAAACTTCGAATACTAGAGCCACCCATTTGTAAAAAACTTTTCCGTGATTCTTGAGGCGTATACTTTCTGTCTTAATCACGAGATTACGTCCTTTCTATCGCAGTTGACTTTCTGACACATGTATGCTCCCTTGTTCGTAATTGCCCATTGGGCTATGCAACGATCATCTTGGAATGTTGTTCCTACAGCTAATACGAGAAGAAGAAGAAGAATATTAATGTTATTACTTTGCGTACTATTTTCGAAGCACTTAGTTTTGCGAGTTCTTCCACCAGCCGGTAAATCCATCGACACAACGGTGACGTAGCTGAGCACCGTCCAGTACCACTCGAATGAGACGGAGTAGAATCCACCAACTAGGGATCTGAAAGGCAGCGCTCTGCTGTCCGAGAAACTCACCCTGTCAGCTGAGCTATTCACTGTCTTAAGATAGTAGCCCCTTTTCGGGTGTTCTTGGGTCGTATATTCTGGAAATTGTGTTCGTTTCCTTTTTTTATATATATCAACTCTCCTCCTCACGTTATTAGGTCATTAAATTAAGCCTACGACGTAGATAAAGAAACACCAGTATTAATTTAAGGACAAAGTTTCTTTATTTTAATGTATTTTTTATCCATTTCCTGTTCACTTATTAGATCGTTCTAGTTGCGTGTGTCCTCCGCACCTAAAGCTCCGCGCCTACAAGCTCCGCAGCCCGCCGCATCAGCGATGTTTCCACAGACTACGAGGTGACTGCACTGCGCCTGGCATGCTCGTCTGTGACGTCAGCCAGCGCTATATAAGGAGCAACGTTCCTAGCCTCTCTAGGACTACCCCAGTGTCCAACGACCAGACCACACCGCAAGTCAGACATGGAGGCATCCTCTTTAAAATGTGTTTGAACAGGTGGACTGATTTCTGGCCGTGAGGTCTCACCTCTGGACATTGCCTCACTTTTCCTGATCCTCGTAGCCACGTCGAGCCCGGAGTCAAGCGTTCTGCTACTCCCTCAAGTCCTCCCAGTGCTCCGACGTCAATCTTAGCGTTCTGCTAATTAAGAATATTAATGCAAGTTCCTTGCAAGTCTAAGCCTAATACTGGCTTCCTGTTAATACGGACTCTCGCTACGAGTTATACTCGTTATTACTCAGCAGATAGTTTTCGACTATCCAAGGACATTCTCATTGGAACAGACTATCTCATCAAGATAGGATTGAATGTGTATATAGGACTCTCACTTTGTATAAATGTATATACGCCACAGACCTTCGGTCTACCTTTCAATATCAGCATTAACTACGTGCAGTTAATCAAGCTTCAAGAAAAGTTTAGTTATGTTTCTTGTAAATACTGTATAAAACTATTGAAGCAATAAACTTTATGTTGTGTTACTGTATACCAAGTTCCTTGTATACAACAGTTCTATTCAGTCTGACTGAAACCTTTTGAAGTAGAAGGTCCTTCGAAATTGCAATCATGTTGTTCACCACGACCTTTCTATCTCACTAGTCCAGTCATCTGTCACTTCACAAAGCTCAGCAAAGCTAGATTAAGATGGACAAGGCATCCCTTTTGAATGTACAAAAGGGCGTCTCGCAGAGACTAAATCAGGTTCTTCCATAGACTCCGGATATTCCCGTTGATGCTCTTTATATTTATTAAAAAAATTAAAAGTATCAGTGTGGCTGCTCTGTTCACGCCATACCATTAGAATACCAAATTCCATACTCTTCCTTAGCAAATTTATCGACTGTCGCAGGTGCACTGAACACATTTTGCGCATGAAATGTGGTTCTCATGACTAATCTTGGTCACCCAGCTTTAGTTTAAAGTAAGTAAAATATGTTCTTTTCACAAAAGCCCTTATAAATTGTCTCCGCTGAGAGAACGTTTACTCCGCACAACTGTAACAAAAACATCAGGTTGTTAATACATTTTTTCGTGATGGAGTCACTTATGTATCTGAAAAGAAAAAAACATTCAGAAACATGCAATTTGCACATGCAGATGTATAATGTGTACAAACAATAAACGAAAGTTGGTGGGAGATGGAAATCCACGGTGTCGTATGAGTTGCGCCGAGTAAAAGTTGCGCCGTGTTAAAATCAGTAAAACTTGCGCCGTGGTCATTTATTAATCATTCTAGGAACTAGAGGTCTTCTTTGGAAATTCCACAGGGAATGAAACAACGCTGATAGAATGAACATTTGCGACGGAAAACTGTAAATTTCAGTTCTTCTTCATGACGCTGATGGAACGTAGGCTTCCCATCACTGCTCCGGGGGTTAAATCTACGATCACTTTACATAGCGTTTATGCTGGACAAAGCTGGTGTTCAAAATATTATTTCTGATTTCTTCATATTTATATCAACATCACTGTTTGAAACAATTTCATTTGTCATTTATTAATCTTTTATACCCAGGGGAATGCGACAGGCCTCGCCAGGGCACACAATTTCCTTTCTTTGGCAGTAGCTATGGTTCATTCTTGAGCCCTATCACTTCATAAGGGGTGCATGTCGGGGAAACGTAAGGTGAGATAGTTGTTTTCTGTTCTCACAGGTCATTTTTTATTCAACAAATTCGCTACATTTCATTTGCCATCCATTAATCTTTGTCCGCAAAAGCACATCAGATCTCGCATTCGGCAGTATTTTCTTCCTTTAGAGGTATTTCATTCTTCATTCGTTCTATTCCTGACCCTCTCAGTTAGCTACATACAGGCTGTGGATATTCTTCATAAGACCGAAAGACATTCCATGTTTCCACACTTGGTTTGTAAATTAAGTCAAACTACGTAGTTATACACCTTTCACCCACTGATATAAATACGATGCAGGTTTTCTAAATGTGCAAGAAACCAACATTGATAGAGTGAATACCTAGCTCGATAGCTGCAATCGCTTAAGTGCAGCCAGTATTCAGTATTCGGGAGATACTAGGTTCGAACCCCACTGTCGGTAGCCCTGAAAATGGTTTTCCGTGGTTTCCCATTTTCACACCAGGCAAATGCTGGGGCTGTACCTTAATTAAGGCCACGGCCGCTTCCTTAACACTCCTAGCCCTTTGCTGTCCCATCGTCGCCGTAAGACCTATCTGTGTCGGTGCGACGTAAAACAATTAGCAAAAAAAAAAAATTGAGTGAATAATATTTTTTTATATTAATTTCAAAATCTCAGTACTACAGATATTCACAGGCATTCCTTAAACTTAGAAATAACCCCCTGCGGTGCAGCGCAGGTCGCAGATGCTTAAGACAGCTGTCAAACAACTTCTACTCCCGGCGGGGAATCTCCACGGCGCAAAATTTACTCAGCGCAAATTTTACTCGGCGCAACTCATACAGAATCGGAAATCCACAGCCTGTTTTCAGTCATCCGATCGGGTCAGGAATGAAATGAATGAAGCCCCCATCTAGCGGTGAGGATAGGATATGAAAGGATATTGGAGAGTGTTTCTCGAATGAAAGATGACAGGATGAACAGGAGTACCCGAAGGGAAAACCTGTCCCGCCTCCGCTTTGTCCAGCACATATCTCACATGGAGTGACCGGGATTTGAACCACGGAACCCAACGACGAGAGGCCGGAACGCTGCCACCTGAGCCACGGAGGCTTTTTCTGTCGGAAGATAGTTATCACAAAATTAATAATATCTAAAAACGGAATTGCTAGAATAAAATGGACAGCAGTTTTTAAATCAGCATCTGAAATATACCAAGAATGAGTTTTTAAATTTCAGACCACCCAAAAATGTTATTCTTGCTCCCCAGCTGGAAATCTGTCTGTGACGGAAGAAAGTGCTTCCAGAAAACATGCCTTCATACCTTTTCAAGTGGAATGTAGCTGCGGTAGACAGGCTTGCAGTTAGTATAGTAAAATATTGGGAATATCGGACACTGAACTAATAGTCTTCTAGTGTTTCCTAGTAGAACGTACCTCATTCACTTTAGAGAATGTAATGAAAATAAGATTCGTTGATAATTTTTTGTGACCTGTATGAAATGGCGTATGGCTTTTAGTGCGGGAGTGTCCGAGGACAAGTGCGGCTCTCCAGATGCAGGTCTATCAATTTGACTCCCGTAGGCGACCTGCGCGTCGTGATGAGCATGAAAGGATGATGAAGACGACACATACACCCAGCCCCCATGTCAGCGAAATTAACCAATTATGGTTAAAATTCCCGATGCTGACAGGAATCGAACTCGGGACCCTGTGACCAAAGGCCAGCACGCTAACCTTTGTGACCTGTGCGGACCAAAAATGAAATAGTCATAGGAAATTACTTCAAAGTTCTTTATAGAATCTCTAAACGGTATCAGTTTTCCAATGCTGGGTATGGCTGTGTCTTTAAATTAGCGTGTGATTTTTAATTATTGCATTTATGATAGTTTCTGACTTTGATGGCTTTACTTTCAGGTAGTGGCTGCTAATCTAGTCTTAAATTTTTCAGTCTTAGATTTTCCATGTTGTCTCATGTTCACGCGAAAAAAATTAGTTGCCATGACTTATGACTCGACCCTCTTAATTGAATATCTTCTGCATATAGATGATATTTAAAATGTGCCAGTATCTCATACAAATTATTCATATATAATGAGAAGAGAAGTATGGACAATAAAAAGGCCTTCTTGTGCTATGGCCAACTCAGCGGTCCGCCACTGAGATGGTATCGTTTCCTACTGATGCATTCTGTTGACGCAACTTCACAGACACTTTTGGTGGTTTGCCGATGTTGCCAGGCTTCAGACTATGTCTTTTAACTTACAGTTTTCGTTCTTGGTCATACAGATCTCTGAAAGATTTTGTCAAGTATTCTGTAACTTGGAAGATATTCAGTCACATAGCGGAACGATACAGAAATTTAATGTAATTTTGTTACTGATGATATCGTTCTGGAATCAATATTATGAATAGTAGCCTACAAGTAATGTGTCCGGCTCCATAGGTAACTGGTTAACGTGGTGGCCTTTGGTCCCTAGAGTACCGGGTTCGATTCCCGGCAGGGTGGAAATTATAACCATCATTGGTTAAATTCGCTGGCACGGAGGCTCATCATTTCATCCTCATCACGACGCGCTGGTCACCTACGGGAGTCACATCAAAAGACCTGCACCTGTCGAGCCGAACATGCCCTCGGACACTCTCGGCACTAAAAGCCATACGTCATTTCATTTACAAGTAATGTCTAAAACGAAAAGAGTATATCAACTGACGTCCAGTACTCCATCTGTCAGTGAAGCGCAGATTGAACGAATATTTGTGAAGTCATTTGTTTTTTAATCTGAAGAACTGTTCAGACAAAGAAAAGTAACTGAGGAATTTCAGTGAACCGAAACAGCGGACCTTTGTGGTTTAAATTCTATCTGCCAGTAAGCCACAAGGGAAGTAGAATGGAAAACCAACATTAAGGATTTATTCGCACGATTTGATTCTGGTTTATTTCTTTGGATCCCGAAAAACGAATTCCAAACCACGGCCATAGATAACACACAGTCTTATTAAAATAGTTATGTAGGATGACCACAGAATGAGACAGGTACTCGCCTAGGCATAAGAAAGACCAATCAATGTCATTGAAGATGAGAATTAATGGTGTATTGTGGACTTGCGCAGAAATTATCTGGAGGTCCATGCTACCTAAAGTGAAATGAGGCCACATTCACGACAGGAAGCTCAATCCTTATTTTCTTCTAGGACCGAGCAAGTTGGCCTTGCGGTTAAGGTCGCGCAGCAGAGAGCTTGCATTCGGGAGATAGTGAGTTCGAATTCCACTGTCGGCAGTCCTAAAGATGGTTTTCAGTAGTTTCCCATTTTCACACTAAGCACATGTTGCGGTTGTACCTTAATTAAGGCCATGGCCGCTTCCTTCCTAATTTTAGCCCTTTCCTATCAAATCGTCGTCATAAGACCTATCTGTGCATCGTGAAGGAAATAGTAAAAAAACAAATATTCGCGTTAGGACAGATGACAGATGAGAAAGTCACATTCAGCACCTCGATGTTGTATTGTCTCTCAATGTTATTTTAGTTTATTACCACTGTAGAGGAGGAGATTCTCTATTATTTTTCCGAAATATATTTTCCTACAGTTCGGTGTTCCTAGCAGACCTTTTTTCCTAATATTCAGATGTCCTAGTCGATTTTCAGAAGTAAGGAGATTAGAGGGGTATTTGTATGCAAAAATGTATTCAAACGTTTAAATTAGTCATAAATTTTGTTCAAGAGTAAATCGTTCTATAGGGATCACAAATTTATTTAATTACTAGCAGCAGTACCCGTTCTTCGTACGGGTTATCAGAAACTGACTTTACTTACTCATAGTATCGGTGTGACTGACTTCATTAGATATTGTACTTAAGTACGTAGAAATTATTTGTCATGTTTGGAATTATAGTGTATCTTCTTCTTTTCCTTATTTTCTTCATGGGGGCTCTAAATATTAGTTCCTAATTAACGTCGACCTATAAGATCTTTTGCTACCATATTTTTCCTTCATTCCCACCTAGATATACCTGCTCCCTTTACAAAGCTGCAGGTTTAGTGTAAGTATACTTCCGCTAGATAGTACCACATATATAAATATTATTGAATGTATTTGTTTGATCCGACATTTCGTAGCTATTACAAATGATCAAGGAAATACGCGATGCATAAAAGAAACTACTATAACTATCGAGAATTATAATTCTCAGGGCTTGTCACTCGTGTCGCACATCATATAATGAATCTGAGTATAAATGTTGAGAATTTTTTTCAAGTCATGGGCGCACCATCATGACAATTGTGTACAGTATATAGGTTGTTTTCATGGTTGCAATGATCGTAAAAGTGGACCAAAATATCGGCACTAATAACATCAGTGATCCTACTACTCCATGATTTGATAGAAAATAGTTTAAACTATAGGTAACAGACTCCGCAAAAGGCTGAAACCTAAGCCAGTACGTAAAAACGGAGGCCCGTCGGCAACCGCTGGTCGTTGTACTACAAAGATCTCCGGGGCTATTATTTTTATACTTCACTCCCTTTCCATCCCCGCCCAAAGGAGTGCTACGAGCGTCTTACACAACAGTTTATTTTTTCCAGATAGTAAGTCGTATGTGTATCAACTTTGGTTGGTAGCTATGCCCAAACTTACATGCATGATCTACCTGCTGTAGAATCCTGGAGCTGACGTTGCCATGGTTACGGCCGTTCGTTTCCTTATCCGATTCCTAGATCAGGGGTAGTGTGCTTCCAATATCTCCATAACGGTTGGTTCTAGGGCCTTAAAACATGGTTTTTGGGCCAGGAGGGTTTACCGAATTTTCTTCTTTGTGTCAAGGGGCTTAAAATGAGCTTTGCCCCTTCCTTGTACGACACATTCCATTTCTCCTATACTAGCCTATTATTTTAATATTTTTATATCTCCTCCCGTTGCCCCCTCGAAATGTTTTGAAATAAAATACAGCCCATGTTACTCACTGGTACACGGTTGCCGCCATGAAGGGCATCCAGTCGTAAAACAGGGTCAAATCCACATGTGCGACAGAGTTCGCAACCCACAGGTGTGGGTAAAGCGGTAGAAGAAGAAGATAATCATTTTAAAAGTTCACCCGCTTTTTTTATTCCTTTCACCCTCTTAAGTAGATTTTCCAAAAAGAGTGTGTTCATTTTTAAAGGAGATTCCAACTACCAATTTTAAAGTCTGTAACATCTTCATTTTTTGAGATATATGTATCCTCATATAAATAATTCAACTCCTTCCTCACTTCTTTACACACACCCTCTTAAGTGGATTTTCTGAAACCGAATATTTGTGTCCTTTTATTTTTAAAAACGATTCCAAATATCAATTTTCATGTCTGTAACATGTTAGGTTTTTGTGATTTATTGTAGATAATTTCGCTGCTGTAGAATCCTGGAGCTGACGTTGCCATGATTACGGCAGTTCATTACTTTAACCGATTCCTAGAGCAGGGGTAGCGTGGTGCCAATATCTCCGTAACGGTTGGTTTTAGGGCCTTAAAACATAGTTTTCGAGCCCGAAGGGCTTACCGAGTATTGTTCTTATCGTCAACAGGATTAAATTGAGTTTTGTCTCGTCCTTATACGACAAATTCGATATTTTGCCTATATTAGCCTATTATTTTTATATCCGGCCCCCTTGTCCCCCACCTCGAATTGTTTTGAAAATAAAATACACTGGCAATGTAGCTTTCTATAGGTGAAGTAATTTTTCAAATTCGTTCAGTAGTTTTTGAGTCTATTCGTTACAAACAAACAATTTTTTCCTCTTTTTAATGTTAGTATATATAGATTTATTTACTTTTGCTAGTTGCTTTTACGTCGCACCGACACAGATAAGTCTTATGGCAACAATGGGACACGAAAGGCCTAGGAATGGGATGGAAGCGGCCGTGGCATGCATTAAGATACAGCCCCAGCATTTGCCTGGTGTGGAAATGGGAAACCATGGAAAACCATCTTCAGGGCTGCCAGCAGTGGGGTTCGAACCCACTATCTCCCGGATACGACCTCACAGCTGTCCGCTCCTAACCGCACCGCCAACTCTCCCGGTGATGACTAATTTAGTTGATTATGATAAGCTGATGTTGTGGTCTATTTTTAATACATTACATTGTTTCCTGTTTTAACTTTATACGTTTCGAATACCACAGTGCTGGAGCGCAACCGATGCGAATACATAAGCAAGTGAACAAACATCGTTGGGATAACTTACCAAGGGAGATGTTCAATACATTTCCAATTTCTTTGCAATCATTTAAGAAAAGGCTAGGAAAACAACAGATAGGGAATCTGCCACCTGGGTCACTACCTTAAATGCAGATGAGTAGTGACTGACAATGTCTTCTTCTTCTTTATCTGTTTACCCTCCAGGGTCGGTTTTTCCCTCGGTCTCAGTGAGGGATCACACCTCTAGAGCCTCAAGGGCAGTGTCCTGGAGCTTCACACTCTGTGTCGGGGCATACAACTGGGGAGGAAGACTAGTACGTCGCCCAGGCGGCCTCACCTACTATGCTGAACAGGAGCTTTGCGGGGAGATGGGAAGATGGGAAGGGATAGACAAGGAAGAGGGAAGGATGCGGCCGTGGCCTTAAGTTAGGTACTATCCCGGCATTTGCCTGGAGGAGAAGTGGGAAACCACGGAAAAACACTTCCAGGATGGCTGAGGTAGGAATCGAACCCACCTCTACTCAGTTGACCTCCAGAGGCTGAGAGGACCCCGTTCCAGCCCTCGTACCACTTTTCAAATTTCGTGGCAGAGCTGGGAATCGAACCCGGGCCTCTGTGGGTCGGCAGCTAATCACACTAACCACTACACCACAGAGGCGGACGATTGAAAATGTCAAATTAAAAAAATTACCTTCTCTCTGAGGTTTGGTTGCTCAGGATACAATTTTCTTTGCCCTCAGATTCGGCTTTATCTGAATATCTACTCTTTATAAATTCACGTCTTATAATACATGAAACCATCAAGATATAATAGACTTCCTCCTTTGCGGTCCTCCTTCCATCCCTCTTCTGCTGTTATTGATATCGACCATGAATTTATTTTCTTGTGTTTCATTGCCTGAAAACTATTAACGTTCAAGAAGTTAACAAATTATCCATGGAAATTTTGCATAGTGAACATTTGAAAATGAGGAAAAATGAATGTTAGAAGTACTGAGGAAAACTGACATAGAAACATCCAAGAAAATGTACTTTTAAGAAAACTGATCCTTAAAAAACTAAATTTTGGAAATTTTGGTCGGAAACGTTAGGACGATGCCTCCATTCCTGTATGAACATCCGACTAACTCAGGGTTGGGCAGAGTGTGGGTTGGTTGTCGGTTGGGTCAGGATAAAAAGTCGAAGTTCTAGTCTAAAATATCAGTCAATGATAGGAAATGGAGGTGTAACACGAATGAGAAACAATCATAGGGGGTAAGATGGATTTATTGATAAATATCCCCGATCATATTACGAGAAAACAATTAAATCAATGAAAAAAATATGTCAAAATGAACTAAAAAATATAGAAAATAAATGGAAATTAAAACGTTACTTGAAGGATAATACAAAATTTGAAATCAAAAATCAAGTTCAACAAAGAAAATCTATATCCATCAAGACTGAGCTTCTTCTTATAGTCCATTGTTTATATTGTATGGCAACAAGCGTACGCAAACACTGACATGTGGTATTTCCGTATGGAGTTACACACTATCGCATCACAACGAAACGGTTTCCAAAGTTAAGTTAAATCGAGAGTCGCCGAAATGTTACCGTTAAATAAAAGTTACATTAAAAAGAAAAATTACGACGAAATGAAAAGTAATTAAGACGCAATTAGACGCTATATAAGTTATGCAAAATACTAGTGGCATATCCTATACTATATTTACAACAATTCAGATAATCAAACTAAACACATCTATATACATCGGATATCGAGTAAAATCTTAAATGCTACACAGATTCTAATGTGAAACCCGGTTCACTGCAAAAGATCTAGACAGAACTAGATAAACCACCAATACTTCAGCACTCGGGCTGTTCCCTTTAAAACAACGAGACAAGGTATACAACCACAAATAACAATGTAGAACATCATCCTGTAAGGGAAAACATATAAATAACCCTTGATATCATGAAGAAAGCAATGGGCAACATTGCCTCCTTCTGCTGCATTTGAGCGTTCAACACCGCGGTCATCCGTCATGTACTTCCGGGTAGATTACGAGCTGAAAAGAAATGTTGATCTCAACATTATGCTAAAGTTTGGATTCTGTCTCCCGAGGCTGCCACAAGGAAATATCGTCTCATTCACGCCTACAGATAAACACAGGCCACAAATCAGCTTGCCATGAGATAACGTCTTTCGCCGGCTACACGGAAACTCACATATATTCATTCCTTCTTAGCATGCTTGTGCTATTTAACAACATCAGACTCAATAGTCTGGAATTTATACTGTCCATTCTGATCACAATATCCACTCAGAAGACACTTGACAGGCACACACATCTGCACAATATTCTTTATCTTATCAGGCATACAATCAGCCTGCACCAATACATTATAATTCAGCATGCAATCTTTATCTCTTATTTCTCATAAATCCCATTGGCCTTCCGCATTATGAGACTCAGATCGTGTCCTTTGCAGACCATCAGGCAAACAGAGTCCAACTTAACTTCAAAGATCTTAGTCTAACAACGACGTTCTGCAGCTCCTTCAGTCAGCTTCTGTAAAATCATGCATCATGCAGAATAGCTATACCTGTCTCTCCGAAAAACCGAAATAAAATGAAATAATACGTATTTAACGTTGTATGAAGATGAAACTGTCAATCTAGCCGTTCTAGCATATATATAAGGAAAACTCGGAATATCCTACACTAAGTAACATGCATAAATAAACAACAACTAATCCTATCAATCCCTCATTTTCCCAATCATCTAATCATAAAGCAAAATGAAATTAAAACAAACATGCATTATTCTCGTATCCGAATTTATCATAGTAACAAAATTAAACAAACACATGCCGTCAGGCTTACTTTACACGAAACTTAAAATCCTATCTACACTGCCCTAGTACCTTAACATAATTTACATATCATGCCATAAATAACACATGCGTCTTAACTGAATTTCATCCGACGACTCTCGAGATACCAGGATAGCAGCTTACATCCCCGCTGATTGAGGGATTTACTCCATGTTAATCACAGCATTAACATGTGGGAATGCACTTCCTTCTTCTGCATGCATAGCCATCATCTTGCTGGAAAATAATTCACTGGAACACAGAAGACTTTGGTTGACAATATCTTCGCTGCTCAATGCTACGAGCCGAAATACCCTTTCTCTTTACAAGATCAGCTAAAAACACTGATACATTTATAATACACACTTCACTTAAAGGGTGAGAATACAGTTTGAAAAGCAGCACACGGTTCGTTACGGAAGTTCCTCGCGAAACGCGCCCGTCGCGAAGTAGTGAAACAATAGCACGTCTCCTCTACACTTGCTACACAGCGGTCACTAAACACCGTCTTTATATATTGAAAGTAAACTCTGCCAAAATATACTCTTCCATTTACTCAAGAACAGTAAAATCTTCCAACTGCACAATTTAAAATATCATTAAGAACCAGTTACTGTTACTGGAATAAGACTACGTTAATCACGATACCCAATCAGAGTTTGTGCTTCCGCAATATCGAAGCATTTAACACAGAGTGACGCTCTCCAGAGCTTGGGTTGCTGAGGAGGCTTCGGTGACGCCATTTCAATACTGGGGTTCCCGGGTGTCTGAACCAACCACCAATCAGAAAATTCGTCGTATATGATGACACAATATTTATTGTGATATATTTACAAAACACAGCTCAAACACTAGCATATCTCTTCCACCAATTTATATATATTACATTTCCAAATATATCTGACTTCTGAAACTGTGAAAACCCGATGAACGACAAACACTGACTTTAGCAACTGAGCACGTTGGTCATTCTGGAATTAAGATTTGGCGCGGTGTGGCCTCCATGTTTGCCAAATCCTGAATTTCCCATTGGCTAAAATATCTTGCTTGGTCAGCATCTAATACACGTGTCGATCCTTGCCAACGCCTGGTTACGCCACCCTTTCTCACGGTCATACGGAAATATGAAGCAATATCCAGCGAGTCACTGTCTTGCTCAACATCCGGTATCAACTATCTTGGGATACGATACTTTAACATATTAGGCTGTAACTTGTATGAATAAATTTTACACATTGGTCGAATAATAATATAATTATTATTATGGGCCGGAAGGGTACGGCTCAATAAAGGATAATAGATTATGTAAGAACTCAACACCCTGGCATAACGAACTTTGAAAGTACCTCAAAAATGCAAACATAAGTTCAACAGGCGTTTTAGAAAGAGATACCTTTAGAAACAAAGTTAAAGGTTGGGAAGCTACATCTCAGCAACCACTACAGACCGAAGTTGTCGGCAGAACGTAAACAAGCCTTCTCGCAAAGAATGAAAGCCTATTGGAACAACAAGCAGAACCCACAGAAAAATTGATTGAGTTATTTGCTTAATATCTTCCAATATTGGGAGAATTCGCTAATAATAATTGTTGTCGGGAGAGTTATGAGTATTTCCTTAGTAGGAGTGAAATAAAATGAGCATTCTGTTCAGTAATTTCATTGTCAGAGACTCTCATGTTTGGAGAGCATAATTATGATCACGGGGCCTCAAGCTGCGCGGTCACTGCTTCCATCATTCTGCACTTGTTTCTCTGTTTCATCTTCCCGGCCCGATCTCTCCATTTTTACATTGTATGTTTTTCTCAATTTATATTCATACATTTTAATATTATTTTCATGTCAAGCCAACTGAACTGCTGAGCGGCTCTCTTATTGACACAATAACAATAATTCCGCATGGCTATTCCTAGCTTCGTGGAGCCTCTCTTAGGTAGACCCTTCCGACAAGTGTGGGCAGCGTCTGCCGTATAGAGGAAATTGGGTGTTAGTGTGGTGAAGGATAGTTTTTTCTTGCTTTTGGTTTTACGTCGCACCGACACAAATAGGTCTTATGGCGACGATGGGATAGAAGTTGGAAGGAAGCGGCCAAGGCCTTAATTAAAGTAAAGCCCCAGCATTTGCTTGGTATGAAAATGGGAAACCACGGAAAACCATTTTCAGGGGTGCCCACAGTGGGATTCGAACCCACTATGTCCCGGATGTAAAACAGTATTGTGTATAAGTTTCAGGAATATTGGTGTCAGTACAACAGCCAGGTTGGAAGGCAAAGGAATTAGCCGTTTGAAATTGAAATCCCTTCACCCTACCGGGAGTAGAACCCGGGGCTTCGAGGACCGAATGCCAGGATGCTGACTATTCAGGTGTGGCGAAGGACGGTTGTGGCAAGTGTCTTTCTTCTGATCGGGATGCTTTTAGAGCTTTACGGCCTAGAGATTATTCATGTTTGTAACCTTCAGCATCCTGCTCTCTTCGAAGCGTCGGATTTTTTCATTATCTCCCCCAATAAGTATCAAGAAGAGATAGGTATCTAGTTGTACTTCCCTGTATAGCAATTATCGTTTAGACTTGAGAATTAGACAACATACGCAATGCAAAACAAAGGAATTTAGTCACGTTTTTAGTTGTCCCTAACAACGTGGTTCGATTGCAAAGTGGTACGGCAATAAAATGTCCTGTTTCCGTACAGAAGGCTTCATTGTTCTCTTGATGTCTGAAAGGTGTTCGCGTCCGTTGAAAGGTACTGGTACCTGAGTTCAAATTGTGTACGAAAGTTAGACTGTGTGTAGTGTAACGTTTCCAATTCATGGCCAATCGTGTAGACCAAAAAATAAGGCAACGGGGGAATGAATTATCGATTGAAGCTCCTGCACTTACACTGCTTCAAAAAGTTTATTAGCATGGGAGGTTTGTATGAGTGCTAGAGGTTACTTAGAATACAATTTGATATCTGCGGAATAGTTACCAGAAGACTGGTAGCATGGGCTGCCACAGGGAAACAGCCCTGAGAGAACATAGCTTTATGTGTCTACAAGGTCTCCAGAACAACCACGTTACATCACGAGCACTACAGAAGCATCAACAGCAAGCTTCAGGAATACGAGTTAGTGACCAAATAGAAACAAGCTACGAGAGGCCAATTTAAAATCTCGGTGACCCCCTCAAATATCTAAATTAGACAGACGATAATTTCAGCTTTCTAATGTCCATCCGCACATGCAGATAAGAAGTTGGCCTTCTGTGCTGTCCTGGAATGAATCCCATTTCGCGTTTTATCGCTCAAATGGACGTCTACAAGACTGGATAAGACAAGGGGACTGATTTCATCCGACAGCTGTATAATCTACTATTGCTTATGGAAGTTAATATGTTAATCTCCTGATCTTTCGCAATGAATCCTTAATTGCTCGACGGTACAGTTGCGTGCTCTCAGCGCCACATGCGATTCCTAATTTGAGAAAACTTGCGGAAAACATACTACTCACTTCATTACACCAAAACTGATATGCTGTCTTCAGAATAGTACAGTATATATATCGTGGGATAAAGGTGATGAAAGAGACAGAGAATCAGAAGAAATGCCATTTTAAAACTCACACAGGAGGTTATATGAAAGATAGATCTGTGCATACCGGTAATAATTTACTTCCAATTCAACCACTGTCTAGGGAGTCATTTGGTTCACAGGACCTTCTATGACAAAGACTAGCTATTAGAGGAGCAATCTTTTTGAAATAATGATATGTCATTGACAGCAGCAGATTAAAGGGGTCTGCCGGGACAAAACGAACTTCCCACTAGAAACACACCATGAGAACTCTCACGTGTTGTTTTCCACGTAATGCAAAAAATCATCATATATATTCGTCACTGAATAAATTTGAAAGTACAGGGTAGCTCTAAATTTATTTCCGAAGAAGGGTTACAACTTCCTGTAAATTGATAATTTGTGACAGTAAAAATAGTGTCAGAATTGAAAGGTACATAAGTTTAGCGTCATCACAAACACAATACCAAGCGATCAGCTGAAGACGTTCTTTACTATGGGTACATTACTGTCTGTAAATGAAGAAGACAGTACATTACACAATTACAAAGGACGATTTTTACCCTAGAATCTTGGGGTGGAAAACTAGAAATATTTTCCTTTAGTTCTTTTATACTATTGTCCAGACATTTACTGATATTCTTTACACATCATGTGTTTCCGTGCAGATGAGAAATTCTAAATTTAAACAGGCCAGTGAGGCTCCTGTCTGCGAAGTGGAACTAACATCAAGTTGCGCGCCAGTTCTCATCAACAAACCCGATTTCCATAATAAAAGGAAATACTAGTGCAGCAAATTCGTACAGTGACATGATAATGACATTGCTCGAGACGTGTAATTGTTCTGTACAATCACAATGAAGCCATAAGAAGTTCTAATTTTCTTACCACTGACGGGAACCTATCTCCTTCGAGGTAGAGAAAGCACGATTATTTTTTTACATTAAAAAAATACAATTTGCATTACGTCGCACCGACACAGATAGTTTTTATGCCAGCGGTGGTATAGAAAAGGGCTAGTGGTGGGAGGGAACTGTCCGTGGGCTTAATTAAGACACAGCCCCAGCATTTGCCTGGCGAGAAAATGGGAAAATACGGAAGACCATTTTCAGGGCTGCCAACAATTGAATTTCAACCCCGTATCTCCCGAATGCAGTCTCACAGCTGCGCTACCCTAACTGCACGACCAAGTCGCTCGTTATGTTACTGGCGAGTAGCCTCCGAAGAGGTCTGGTGCAGGTCTTTCGAGTTGACTCCCGTAGGCGACCTGCGCGACATGATGAGGATGAAATGATTATGAATACGACACATACACCCAGCCCTCGAGCTGGCGAAATTAACCAATGAGGGTTAACATTCCCGACCCTACCAGGAATCGAACCCGGGACCCCTCTGACCGAAGGCCAGCACGCTAACCATATAGCCATGGAGCCGGATCTACTTATAATGAATTCTGATTATGAAATACGCTTACACACCCAGCCCCCGAGCTATCGGAATTAACCGATAAGGTTAAAATCCCCGACTCGGCCGAGAATCGAATTCCACTGGACCACAGGCCAGCAAGCTAACCATTCAACCATGAAGCTGGAGTCTGATATCATCGAAGTTTAGTTCTATATCTCTTAAATCATTAGAAACTGAGACTAAACCACCATCGTCTTGGTCTGCCTCTACTTCTTTTACTGTCCATAAATGAGTCCATTATTCTCCTGGGTAACCTATCCTCCTCCATTCACCTCACACGTCCCCACCACCGAATCCGGACTGAGTGTACACCTTCATCTTATCCTTTATCTCGTCATTACGAGTACCTTCCTGCCATTATTGCCAGCTGTTTGTACCAGCAATCATTCTCACAACTTTAATGTTTGTTACAGCTGACTTATGAATAAGATATCCTCAGTCCATCCAGCTTTCACACACCTAAAGCAAAGTTAGTATGAAAACAAACCGACAAATATTAAGTAAAATCCGGGGGCCGATGACCTTCGATGTTAGGCCCCTTAAAACAACAAGCATCATCATCAGCAAGCATCATTAAGTAAAATCCAACTAAAAATTATTGGTTGATGTTATGTCTATTTTTAATGAATATGATAAGTGAATCCTGTACTATGAAATGTCGTATGGCTGTTAGTGCCGGGATATCCCAGGACGGGTTCGGCTCGCCAGGTGCAGGTCCTTCTGTTTGACACCCGTAGGCGACCTGCGCGTCGTGATGAGGATGAAATGATGATGAAGACAACACATACACCCAGCCCCCGTGCCATTGGAATTAACCAATTAAGGTTAAAATCCCCGACCCAACCGGGAATCGAATCCGGGACCCTCTGAACCGGAGGCCAGTACGCTGACCGTTCAGCCAACGAGTCGGACATCCTGTACTATAATCGATTTAGAAGATTTTCGCACGTTTTCAGCATTCTGATGCTCTTCGCAATTATGATGTTCGTAAATTTTCTTTCTTAATAATTATGCTATTTGCTTTACGTCCCACTAACTACTCTTTTACGGTTTTCGGAGACGCCGAGGTGCCGGTATGTAGTCCCTCAGGAATCCTTTTACGTGATAGTAAATCTACCGACACGATGTTGACGTATTTGAGCACCTTCAAATACCTCCGGACTGAGCCAGGATCGAACCTGCCAAGTTGGGGTGAGAAGGCCAGCGCCTCAACCGTCTGAGCCACTCAGCCCGGCAATTTTCTTTCTTAACTGTTGTTAGGTGAACGTGTTTGTGTGTATTCGTTTTTCATTTCGACAGGAATTGCATCCTGTATTAGAGTGGCATTTTCGATAAGCCAAGGATATTCATTTTTCTTTTTACAATGCATTTCATTTTTTTCTTTTTGCTATTTGCTTTACGTTGCACCGACACAGACAGGTCTTATGGCAACTATGGGAAAGGCTCGGCCTAGGAATGGGAAAGGAAGCGGCCGTGGCCTTAAATAAGGTACATCCCCAGCATTTGCCTGGAGTTAAAATGGAAAACCACGGAAAACCATCTTCAGGGCTGCCGACAGTGGAATTCGAACCCACTATCTCGCGGATGCGAGCTCACAATGCCTTTCAAAGTATACTTCCATCATATAAGTTTTTAACATGTGCGCTTGTAATCTGCCACCATTACAAAGGACTGGAGATTGCTTATTAGAGTGATAGTGCGCAAGATATTAATAAGGTGGGGGGGAGGCAGCTCCTCACGGATTCTGAACTCGGGAACGTGGTTCGGCAAGCACTGGGCCCCGTAGATGAGACTGGCATGGCATCCACCTACTTGTCCCAGGCAAGACGAATGATCAGCGCCTTGAGTCCTTGGGACCCCGGCTTGGATTTCCGACCGAGTCGAAGGATATTAATCTTAAATTATCAATTACCTTGGCTCGGAGAATAAATGTTTGTGATGTGCTTAACATTACTGGAAGTAATTCACTACGTCCAACATTACCTTTCACCGGGCGGGTTGGCCGTGTGGTTAGGGGCACGCAGCTGTGAGCTCGCATCCAGGAGATAGTGGGTTCGGACCCCACTACCGGCAGCCCTGAAGATGGTTTTCCGTGGGTTCCCATTTTCACACAAGGCAAGTGCTAGGACTTCACCTTAATTAAGGCCACGGCCGCTTCCTTCCCATTCCTAGGCTTTTCCTGTCCCATTGTCGCCATAAGATCTGTGTCGTTGCGACGTAAAGCAAATAGCAAAAAAAAGAACATTATCTTTCACCACACTAACACTCTGATGCAGGCCATCTTCGACAGATGGTCGACATCAAAATCACTGCATCAAAGTAGCAATAGCTAGATTTGTGCCAGGCTCTTAATTATCATCTCTCCTCTCTCAACTTCCCTGATGAACGTCTGGGAGTTTAGTGGCCATGGTCAACTCTTGTTATCTTCTGATCAAGTCGGTATTAGGTTCACGAGCTTTCGGGGGTCTTTTGTCTTCAAGCCCTTTGTGGCCTTTCCCTTAATATTGTCGGGTCTCACCAAAGTTTTCTTTTTTTTACAAGTTGCTTTACGTCGCACCGACACAGATAGGTCTTATGGCGACGATGGGATAGGAAATGGCTAGGAGTTGGAAGGAAGCGTCCGTGGCCTTAATTAAGGTACAGCCCCAGCATTTGCCTCGTGTGAAAATGGGAAACCACGGAAAGCCATCTTCAGGGCTGTCGACAGTGGGGTTCGAACCCACTCTTTCCCGAATACTGGAAACTGGCCTCAATTAAGCGCCTGCAGCTATCGAGCTCGGTCTCACCAAAGTTAAGCGGGGACGGTTTTGCAGATGTTCTTCCCTTTCATACAGTAATAACCACGACATTAATCGCGTAGAGTCCGTTGTTGACAGACCAAACAGGTTTTAGGCCTATATGACGATTAAAGTTGGCCATCCGGGAAACAGTGGGTTCGAACCCCACTGTAGACAGCCCTGAAGATGGTTTTCCTTGGTTTCCCATTTTCACACCAGGCAAATGCTTTGGCTGTAACTTAATTAAAGCCACGGTCGCTTCCTTCCAACTCCTAGCTCTTTCCTATTCTATCGTCGCCATAAGACCTATCTGTGTCGTTGCGACGTAAAGCAAGTTGGTAATAAATATTTATCCGTTCAAGTACTGGTAACACTTCACGGAAAAAATGTTTAAGGCAGAATACATTTAATACGCTAGAAGACGAACCATAATCTCCCCTTTGGCGCGAGAAATGGACAGTCGATATAATATGATGGAATTATACCATTTAATGCAATGTTGTCAATAAGAATAAGAATAAGAATAAGAATAAGAATAAGAATAAGAATAAGAATAAGAATAAGAATAAGAATAAGAATAAGAATAAGAATAAGAATAAGAATAAGAATAAGAATAAGAATAAGAATAAGAATAAGAATAAGAATAAGAATAAGAATAAGAATAAGAATAAGAATCATTGTTTTTGTTTGTCCAACCCTTGTCCCGTTTCTCTCTACGAAGTCCGGTATGGGATGAGATGAATCTGTCGTGTCGGATTTTTATGACCGGATGTCCTTCCTGAAGTCAGTCTCATTAGAGGAGTCACTGAGTTGAAATAAATGACGTGATACATGATAGTAGGAAGGGAGACTGTGAAACTCGGTGCCGGCACATAGCCTACTCCTGTCAAATAGCACCAAGGGTTCTGCTCAGGGCTTAACATTCGCATCCGACGGAAAAATCACCGTCAAAAGCGTCATATGCCCTCACTCCATATGAGTTCTGCGAGAGGTTTGGAATTTAATTCATGCTTCTGGCACGTTATCTAGTGATTAGAAATGGAATACTACCACCTCCCCTACCCTGTCGGCCAACATTCTAATGGTGACAATTTTTTCGACCAACGGGACCCGACCGTTTACAGTAGATTTCAACGCCTTAAGGATCATGACCACCATGAGGTCTAATAATAATAATAATAATAATAATAATAATAATAATAATAATAATAATAATAATAATGTCTGATTCCATGACTGGCCAACGTCATCGCTTTCCGTCGTCGGGACCCCGAGTTGGATTCTCGGCGAGATCGGAGATTCTTAAACATTAATTCCTTTCGTTCAGGGACTGGGTGTTTGTTCCGGCTGCAGCATCGCTGCAACTCACATACCACACTATCCTTGATCACACAGTTTCTGATACATCACAGTTACCTGTTGGCTGCTCTATTCAGTTCACGTCATGCATGTTCAATACAGTTCATGTCCGCAGAACATGTCGGCCACACCATCCGTTGTATGGCCTGTGTCCTGCGGTACTGATTGACCGCTCTGGCGCTTTGGACACGATCATTATCATCCACCAGTGTAAAGCCCTCGCCCAACCTATACCTGGCCAGCCATGTTACACTGGCTAATAGGAATCAGAGGACTGCGTCGAGAAAGCATCCCACTCCAAAACATGGTAGAAACCTTTTGCTTTTGATGATGTTCCAGGGTGAACGGTTTCGTTCCATCTCACAACGGATCGTCTCCAGACTCTGAATTTTCTTCAGGTCGCACTGATAGGCAAGGACTACGAGTGAGGAGGAAGCGGCCGCAGCATTTGTCTGTGGATCTCCAGACTTTCATGCTCCGGTTGTATGGGTGTAGATTTATGGTGACCTCATCAGAAAGGAGCCCACGCTTATATTGTTTCTGATGTCATGAACTATAAGTCGTTGCCCAGCTCACACGACCTGTCCTATGGTGTGTTTTGAGAGAAGCCTTTGGTACACGCCTCCTTGAAATCAGTCCTTCATAATGCAGCCGATTTCACACTGCCTGATCTGACTCATTCACTGCAGTGTTCCTACAGATATCCCGGTGAAACGATGTGTTTTTAGCAGTGGGCCTACAACGTGCTAATATGTATCCTCCCTACGACTTGTTTTGCGTAATCATCCCCTTCTTTGTCGATCAGCAACAGTTTGTCCCTCCTGAACATTGTCCAAAGTCCGGAGACATCACGCTGATTCACTCAAAAGAAGCAGGGACATCCAGTTGCATCCTTGTTGCAGCTATGTCCCAATTCGAATGCGGTCAGTAAAAGAAATAGCTAATCTTTCATTGTTTACCACGTGCTGTGTGATACAAGAAATGCCTCTTATCGGATGAATGTCGAAACTAATCTGGGTTTAGTGTCACCGTGGGTCTCAGAAAACTTGTCGCAGGGCTCAACGGAGTGAGAAGGAAGGGTGAGCTGTGCACATGCTCTATCGCGTACTCGATATTTCAAACCTTTCGTGATGATATGCCTTTCGCAATATGTTGCCAGAAAGGAGAGACCGAAAAATGACTTCTGGAACCTCTAAATAGGCCGTACAACCAGTTACGCCGATTTATATTTTCAAGATCCGCTAAATACTACTAATAATCCGCTAAAATTCCGCCAAGAATTCCGATCTCAAATAATGATAAAAATGAGCAATAATAATAATAATAATAATAATAATAATAATAATAATAATAATAATAATAATAATAATAATAATAATAATAATAATAAATATCTGCACTCACATGATCTGTGAGTTTCACTGGGATTAACCCCCTGCCTGCGAGCCGGTGAGCTAAAACTTGTAGGCATTTTAGTGCCGGGTGCAAACTAGGTGAATCCCCTACCTCAAGGGCCATACACAAAACAGGCCAGTTCATTAAACGGTCTTCCTTCATAGCATAAATATAAATGCTACCCTCTCACAGTTTCATTATCTGTCGTCATTCGTCAACTAAGAGATAAGAACCCTTTCCCCACGTATTACAATTTTATGATACCATGGTGTCATAACATCAAATACAAATAACACGTTTTCCTCATGTGATTACCAGTTCCTGATAATAAATACGGAATAGCTCGGAGACAGACTGGAGTACAATTTTTGTTAAATATAAAATTGATAGAACACTAAATTCCGCTATAATAAATCTAGAATTCCGCCAAAAAATCCCCTGTCCGCTAAATTATATTTTTCTCCACCGACAGTCTTATAATTCCGCCAAATGTAGCGGAAAATCCGCTAAGTTGGCAACGCTGCGTACAACAGAGTGGTGAGTACTTGGGCGGTTACAATTATTAATGTGTTATTCTTGATTATACCAGATCAAGGAATTCATTCATGCACATCGTTATTTACCCTTAATCAGGAGAGACTGCATGTTTGAGGTAAGAACTGTGACATATAGTCTACCGAGTAAAATCATAATATGCAAAACTTTTTTTTAGCACCATAGACGCATCGGGTTCGCCTCTGCGCTGTAGTGGTCAGTGTGATTAGCTGCTGCTCCCGGACGCCCGGAGTCGATTCCAGGCTCCGCGATGAAATTTGAAAATTGGCACGAGGACTGGAACGTGATCAACTGAGCTTCGTGAAGTCAACTGAGTAAAGAGGAGGGTGGGGGGGGGGAGGCTTCGATTCCACCTCAGCTATCCTCGAAGTGGTTTTCAGTGGTTTTATACCTCCTCTCAAGGCAAATGCTGGAATGGTACCTAACTTAAGACCATCTCCGCTTCCTTCCGCCATCTTTGCCTATCCATTCCAATCTTCCCATCCCCCACCCGGTTCCTATTCAGCATAGCAGGTTAGGCCTCCTGGGTGGGGTACTGGTCCTCCTCCCCAGTTTTGTGTCTTCTCTCTAAAGTCTCACGGTGTAGGATACTGCCCTTGAGGCGGTAGAGGTGCCATTCTTCGCTGAGTACGCGGAAGAAACCAACCTGCAGGGTAAACGGATTTAATAATGATGATAATTATAATATAAGCACATTGTAAATAGTTCTGTCTGTCTGTTAGGTCATCAGCCCAGAGGCTGGTTGGATTCTCAAATAGCACCACCAAAGGTTATGCAGTTATAAGGAAACCCCAAAAACCAATGGCAGCACCAAAATGAGGCGTACTAGGCAAGATGAGGAGTGAGGTAGTTTGCCATTGCTTTCCTCACTGGGTCAGAAAGTACTATTGCAGCACGACTGACCCTATGAGCAGCACCTTTCATAACACTCAGATGCACTAGCCATGCTCTGAATGTCATTACTCAGCACTACCTATACCCCAGCAACTTCCACATTGTCACAGCCGTGGATGTTGACTGGGACTTCGGTGGAAGCTACACTTTACTCTGGCCTGTGCCAAGAGATGGATGCAAAAGTACTGTATCCATCAAGAAATGACAGCAGGCAGTGTAAATAGTTAGGCTACATAATATTGATAAAACAATAACGCACGTGCTTAATTCCTTAGTAGTTGATACTTGGAATAGGTGAACGTGCTTGTAAAAACGAATGAACAGTCGGATAGTAACATATTAGAAATAACGTTTTTCATTCACGATTTCATGTATTTCTAGCCCCTAGTCTCGCTTTCTCGGAAAGGTATCGGGGATGATGTGACATGAGGTTATTTGGCATAATTTTACGGCCGGATGTGTTTCATGTCGCCAACCTCAGCTGAGGAACTCATGAAGATGAAATGATTGATTGCGAATGAAACTGATTTAACTGAGTAGGGAGGTAGAAGGAATCAGCTGTGGTCTATTTTTTTTCTCTGGTTTCATTGTTTTCTCTGCTACTTATTTAAATTCGCACTAGCACATCGAATGCATTCGGCTATCGATGGATGGGGTAAGGCTAGAACTTGGAATGTAGCGTCTATGGCCTTAATTAAGGTACAGCCCCAGCATTTGCCTTCGTTTGAAAATGGGAAACCACGGAAAACCATATTCAGGGCTGCTGGCAGGGGGGTTTGAACCCACTATCTCCCGGACGCAAGCTCACAGCTGCGCGGCCCTAACCGCACGGCCAACTCGCCCGGTGCTCCACTATTTGCCTGGTGTGAAAATGGCAAACCACGGAAAACCGTGTACAGGGCTGCCAGCGGTTGGATTCGAACTCATTATCTCCATAATGCAAGCTTAAATCTGCACGACCCAACTCGCTTGGTTTGTTTCGTTGTTATGAAAAGCGTATTCGGGCCACAATATTTTCATAAAGATTGCTTCTCTTCTCATTACACTTACCTATGTGAACTCTTCTAGTAATAATAATAATTGTACCAGGCGGTACACCTCCACGCCGCTAATTCAAATATTGCGCCAATTGAAACTTCTCTACTGGAGAAACTTGGAACTTTAACCACTGAACTAATTCAACGGTTATTCAGAAGATGTCACTACTGTAAATTTGGTAATTTTGAAATGTTCTGAACTGTGTCTATTTTGATGTGTGTTGTTTGCTCCGTATCAAGAAGTTTGGACATTCCCTAACAGATGTCCCCACCAAAACTTTCATAACGCACTCTGGTGTAAAGGAATGAACTTTCTTGAAGAAATTTAACATTCATAAGTTTTGTTTTTACTAAATTTTGTTCTGTGGTTTGTGGGTTGGCAATATAAATCCTTTCTTTCCGCCCGTTTGAATGTAACCAATCAGGAATTTAGGTAATTAATTTTCCACCAATAAGGTGTTTCTTTCTCGTCTTGTGTATTAGTTTTTGCTGTTATCCAATAAAAGCGAAAGGGTGTGTCTACTCATTCCTGAAAGGTCTCGAATGTTCCACGAGGGTATATAAACTGCTGATTTTCTTGTCTCGGTGCCACTTCATCGACAACTTGCTTAGTGTGTGATTATGTAGCAGGGGGCAGGAAGCGCCTTTTTCTTCGGGCAGCAGTTCATTAACAAGGTAATGGCCGTTTAAGAAATTTATTTCTTGCTAGCTCAGCAGTTTTAACCCACGGGGAAGGTTCGAATCCTTTCCAATGTAAGCCTTACTATATTCATGTAAATTAACCGCAATTTGGGATAGAGAGTGCTTAACCCTCTCGATCTCCCACTCATGTTGTTTTGAGGTGACTTCGTTTTCATAACCGATTTTCTTCTCTTCTTAATGTAATAAATTATTCTTTTACGAGTCACCTCCCTAGTATGGGATCAGCCCCAGTGTAACTGGCCGAGTGCCACCTAGGTTTTAAGAAGTTTCATGTAGGAGTGCAAGCTACGCCTCCAGTCAATGTGGGTTTTTTTGGGCCTTTTAATTAACCCAAAGTTTTGTTTTCTTCATGTGAAGGCCCTGTAGGTTGGGTACAAGATACCCCTGTTTCACTGTATGTGTGCCTTGAGGGCAGTTAGGAATGAAGTCTGTTGTAGCCTTGGATAGGCTTGTAAAATTGAGAGCGGGTCTGCTCTTTTCCTTAACATTGTATTTAGGAGCAAGTGCTCCTTTTACTTAGGGGTTTTCTGCCCTTTAGCAATTGTGGTTGTGAGCTGTGAGCTCAGAAATTAGATTTGGGGCTCGAAGCCCAAATCTTGTAACAAACTGTAAATTGTTAATTCGTTGATCTGCTACTGGGTACCTGTTATACTCTGTTAGTTGTTGATTTTGAAAAGAAAATATAACCTTTGTTAAAGTTTTAAATTAACTTTAATTTTTGTAGTTGAGACCTATTCCCGCCCGCACCTTCTTTCACCTCTAACTACCACGGATATCTCCGTAACAATAATAATAAGAAGAAGAATCACCACAGCCCCTCCCTGTCCATGTACGTCATTGAAACATATATAATGTACCGAGGGTGCGAGTATTTAAATAAGGAGCCTTGTTGATTAGCGAAGCGTGTGTTGGTTGCGTGCTCAAGTCTCTTCCGCGCTGAATTGTTTACAGTGGCAATTAGGAACTATCTCTGTCTGAATCCGATAGGCCCACACATCTGATAGAGTGGTCGACACACTTTGCCAGAAACTGTGAAGAACGCAGCTCATCTAATAGCAGGTTCCGTATAAAAGAAAGGTGAGAATCACAGGCTCACAAGACCATTCCCAGAAATGACACCAGATGTTCATACTGCGGAACGGATTCCGGCATCTTCGAGCATCATTATTTTGGGACAATATCATTTATCCTGGAGCCTCCGTGGCTCAGGCGGCAGCGCACCGGCCTCTTACCGCTGGGTTGCATGGTTAAAATTTCGGTCACTCCATGTGAGATTTGTGCTGGACAAATCGGAGGCGGTACAGGTTTTTCTCTGCGTACTCCGGTTTTCCCTGCCATATTTCGTTCCAGTAGCATTCTCCAATACCATTTCATTTCATCTGTCAGTTATTAATACTGCCCCAGAGGACAGGCTTCGGCAGCCGGCCCAATTCCTATCCTCGCCGCTAGGCGTGGGCTTCATTCATTCCATTCCTGACCCGGTCGAATGACTGGAAACAGGCTGTGGATTTTCATCATTTATCCCCCTCACGGTATGGATGGTAAAATACTTCCACGCTATCTCCCTCTGTCCTAGTCCACTAGTAGGGGTAAATACCTAGTAATAATAATGTTATTTGCTTCACGTCCCACTAATTACATTTCCGGTTTTCGGAGACGCCGAGGTACCGGAATTTTGTCACACGGGATTTCTTTTACGTGCCAGTAAATCTACCGACACAAGGTTGACGTATTTGAGCACCCTCAAATACCAGCGGACTGAGCCAGGATCGAACCTGCCAAGTTGGGGTGAGAAGGCCAGCGCCTCAACCGTCTGAGCCACTCATTCCGGCGGGGTAAACACCAAAGGGTTTTCATTATCAGAGTAATGGCCAGCAGGGTTGGAGGAGTGGATCGTACACAATTTACAATCTCTAGATTGCGTGCCAAAAGCCTGTGTTGAATTCCACCTTTTGTATCAAGCGAGGGGATATGGCGCTGTTGATAGTGATTGGCCTGTCGGATAGTGACATTAAGCCTTGAAAGGGCCCCTTGGTTTTTTACGACAAGAGTAGGCTATGTTCCCACACCAGATTTCATCCTCTCCTTACCTCATTATCATCACACACCTAGACCGGCAAGTCGTGGCGATAAATAGAGAGACCTGCGCAAGATCCCTCTGGCGATCACTGGCAATCAATCAATCAATCAATCAATCAATCAATCAATCAATCAATCAATCAATCAATCAATCAATCAATCAATCAATCAATGTGGAGAAAAATAATCATTTTTTTTACTTCAGTCCCCCAAGCGTGTACCAAGAGTGCGTAACAAATGATGGTTGTGATGCAAGACTCTATTTTTTACAGTGTGTTTCAGCAGTCCCTTCCAAGATTGTTTGCTGCAGCCCAATTAACGTGCACGTTGTTATAAGGGTACTGACCTCCTGCAGGCTTACTGTATGGTACTAATGTTCAGTGAGCACATTTTGCATATGATTCTGAACCCTAGCGAAATGTTATATCATCGGTTCGCAAAACATGACAGGTTGATATCATGTAGCAACGTCCTTTTACCATGTAACTGTATTAAAGTGTCGTGCCCCGTGACCGGGTGTAACAAAGAGAGGAATCAATTCATAAAACTAGGTAAAAGAAATGAAATGGCGGATGGATTTTAGTGCCGGGAGTGTCCGAGGACAAGTTCGGCTCGCCAGATGCAGGTCTTTTTATTTGATACCCGTAGGCGACCTGCACGTCGTAATGATGACATGATGATGAAGACGACAAATACAACCAGTCCCCATGCCAGAGAAATTAACCAATTAAGGTTAAAAATCCTGACCCTGCCGAGAATCGAACCCGGGACCCCTGTGACCAAAGGCCAGCACGCTAACCATTTATCCAAGGAACCGGACATAAAATTAAACAACACTGCGGTAATAAATGTCTTAACCACCGAATTGGATGGCATATGCACTCTATTCTCGTCGTATTACCAGCGTGTTTCCAGCAGCGTAGCCTACCGGATGTGGTTAGGCGTTCGCCTAGCAATCGACGGAATGTGTCCGCGTTCAAATACTTTTACACTGGTTTGATGTCTGAATACGTAAACAAAGGCCCGCGTTTGCCACATTCAAGCAGTAGAATGATGCTGTTATTCATCTTGTGCCCTGCACATACCCCGCTGGTTAGTGCCTGAATGTACTGTAAACTCTGATGTCATTCGGCATGTTTTCCACATAGGAATACGTTGGCATGCTCCTCATTTATGGAGAAGCAAGAAGAAACGTGTGCGAGGCAACACGTCTATACCAGGAATGGTATCCCGACAGGGCACACCCTGCTGCTACGACATTCCGCCGTGTTCGAGGATTCCTAAGGACAACAGGCGGGATTTCCAAACAGCCGCCAGTCAGCGATAGCTCCGATATATCGGGTGAAACAGAAGAGGCCGTTCTCGTAATAATCCACACATCAGTACAAGGGCGATTGCACGACAGGTGAACACCAGCCAGCCGTCCGTCTGGCGAATACTGCATGAATATACATTTCACCAATACCATCTTGAGCTACACCAAGAGCTCCATGGGCGGGATTTCGAAGCTCGAATGGAATTCCGTCGGTGGCTATTAGGCAGGCTAGACAATTCGTATCGCATATCTTGTTCTCGGATGAATCGCGCTTCCACAATAATGGGAACGTCAATCGCCACAACATGCACAATTGGAGTCCGGACAATCCTCACTGGGTGCCACAAGCGGCCCATCAAGAACGATGGGGAGTGGAATCTTGTGGATCGCCTGATTGGACGTTATTTCTTTGAGAGCCATTGGACGGGTCCACCCTACCAGCACTTTCTGCGTCAGGAACTCCCACTGCTGCTGGAGAATGTGCCCTTGCACGATCGTTTGACGATATGGTTGCAACAGGATGGAGCTCCACCACATTCTACTTTGCCCGTTCGTAATCACCTGAACGAGGAACTGCCAGGGAAATAGATAGGACGAGGAGGCGTTCTTCCTTGGCCCGCCAGATCATCGGATTTAACGCTGTTAGACTTCTTCTTGTGGGTACATTTGGAGAACGTCGTTTACAGTCAAGAGCCGGAAAACCCCGACCAGCTCCGGCAACTATCATAGACGCCTGCCAAGCAAATACACGTGCAATGCTTCAGCGCGCAAGACGATCTATAGGACACCGGGGCTGAATGTACATAGACCAAAACGATCATCACATCGAACATTCGCTGCGATAGAACATTGTCAAGGAGTTGTGTTCCTATTATTTCCGGTCTGTAAGTGCCCGCCCTGCTAATTAATCGGCTCTTCTTTGGGCCACGAACACACAATTTGCATGAAAGCTTGTATTGAACTTACATTGCGTGCGGTACCTATTAAACAAATATTTCTAAAACTTGTAATCTTCGCTCCGGACTCGACCCTCCGACCTGATACGCAAGCCCGCTCCGCCTCGCCTTTACCAACTACACTACGGTTGCGTACGGCGCACTGGGCAGCTTATAGCAAGTAGGATATTACGCTTACTGCGGTCACAATATCAATTGTACGACTCGTTGGCTTAATGGTCAGCGTACTGGCCTTCCGTTCAGAGGGTCCCGGGTTCGATTCCCGGCCTAGTCGCGGATTTTAACCTTCATTGGTTAATTCCAGTGGCCCGGGAGCTGGGTGTTTGTGCTGTCCCCAACATCCCTGCAACTCACACACCACACACAAAACTACCCTCCACCACAATATCTCGCAGTTACCTACTCAAGGCAGATTCCACCCACCCTCATCGGAGGGTCTGCCTTACAAGGACTGCACTCGGCTAGAAACAGCCACATCAATTTAGTGTTTCGACGGCGTATCAGGTTCATATAATCTAGAAGGCACACGCATGTCTTCCAGTGTTTAATACGAGTATACCATTACGCCGTCCTATCATGGCGACCGGGCGAGTTGGCCGTGCGCGTAGAGGCGCGCGGCTGTGAGCTTGCATCCGGGAGATAGTAGGTTCGAATCCCACTATCGGCAGCCCTGAAGATGGTTTTCCGTGGTTTCCCATTTTCACACCAGGCAAATGCTGGGGCTGTACCTTAATTAAGGCCACGGCCGCTTCCTTCCAACTCCTAGGCCTTTCCTATCCCATCGTCGTCATAAGACCTATCTGTGTCGGTGCGACGTAAAGTCCCTAGCAAAAAAAAAATAGCTATCATGGCGAGGAGGTAAATACGAATATATCCGGTTCTGTTGTCTAAGCATGCCGACAAGGCAGATGTTTTCAGGTCGGAATTAATTTTGTGGGTCGCATAAATCTACATTGCAAGGGGCTGCTGAATCGCTGAATCACGCTGAACGAGTATAACACTGATAACGTCTACGTTGTCCGGATCCATGGCTAAATGGTTAGCGTGCTGTACTTTGGTCACAGGGGTCCCGGGTTCGATTCCCGGCAGGGTCGAGACTTTTAACCATAAATGGTTAATTTCGCTGGCACGGGGGCTGGGTGTATGTGTCGTCTTCATCATCATTTTATCCTCATCACGACGTGCAGGTCGCCTACGGGGGTCAAATCAACAGACCTGTATCTGGCGAGCCGAACTTGACATCGGACACTCCCGGCACTAAAAGTCATACGCCATTCCATTTCAACGTCTACGTCAAGAATAAATAAATAAACTATCATTTAATGAATGAATTAATGAATGGATTAACAAGGGTTAAAAAACTACAAATCAGAAATGGAGTGGAAATAGCTCTTCTTCTCCTTCTTCTGAATCAGTTTACCCTCCAGGATTGGTTTTTCTCTCGGACTCAGCTAGTGGTCCCACCTCTACCGCTTCAAGGGCAGTGTCCTGGAGCTTCAGACTTTGGGTCGGGGGATACGACCGGGGAGGAGGACCAGTGCCTCGCCCAGGTAGCTTCACCTACTATGCTGAACAGGAGCCTTGTTGTGGGGATGGAAAGATTGGAAGGGTTAGGCAAGGAAGAGGGAAGGAAGCGGGCATGGTCTTAAGTTAGGTACCATCCGGCATTTGCCTGGAGGAGAAGTGGGAAACCACGGAAAACCATTTCCGGAATGGTTGAGGTGGGAACCGAACCCACCTCTACTAAGTTGACCTCCCGAGGCTGAGTGTACCTCGTTCCAACCGTCGTACCACTTTTCGAATTTCGTGACAGAGCCGGGAATCGAACGCGGGACTCCGGCGGTGGCAGCAAATCACGCTAACCACTACACCACAGAGGCGGACGTGGAAATAGCTATGAAGTTTAATTGTAATATTAATGTAGTAATAGATAAAAAATAGTAATAAGGAAAAAATGCATGTATGAAAACACATTTTGTATTACAATAAATGATTACTCAGTCTTTAGATTCAAGTGAGCGAGACTGGGAGATGGAAGTATTCTATTCTATTCTAGTTGAATAACTAATGTTGGTAGAAGTACGGAGAACATAAAAATGTAGATTAGCACAAGCAAGGAAGGCATTTATTAATAATATAAATTTGCTCAATTCAAGCATTAATATACAAATTAGATATATATTTTTTTAAGAATTCCGTCTGGAGTGTAGCATTCTGTGCACCTGAAACACGGAAAATAACTAGCCCAAAAGGACCAGAAGAGAAGCTTTTGAAATGTGGTGTTGCAGAATAATGTTGAAGGTTGTTACGGATAGATCGAATTACGAATGAAGGTGTTCTGCATCAGATTGGCGAGAGGATGATAGCTTGGTGAAATTTGAACAGCAGAAGAGAGGGAAGGATAGGATACATCTTAAGAAACCCAGGAGTTGCTCGGTTAGGTTTCCAGAGAAGTGTAGGCGGTAGGAATGGTAGGTGTAGACCAAGGCATAGATATGACAAACAGATTAGAGTAGATGCAGTATTATGTCGAATTGAAACGTTTATCAGAATTTAGGGTGGCTTGGAGAGCTACATCAATTCAATGTATCGACTGGTAACGGAGACAAGAAAACCATAATGGATCTAAAATATTAACTTTAGTTATGCAGTATTTATCGTTAGGACCACTAATAGAATAGATATTTGAGAATTAATGTTTAGGTTTGTGCCTAATCTATCATTTCACTCAGCGTGAATCAAATTATTTATATTCTAGATTGCAGAGCCCCACTTCCCTAATTTACATACCAATTTTCATTAAATTTCTTTTCAGATATTTTCTCGTGACAGACAGACAGACAGACAGACAGACAGACAGACACAGATGACGGAAAATAAAGAAGTGCCTTTCTGTGTTACTGTGGACACGACCGATGCAGAAATACCATTCTTTTTAAATTCTAAGCAATGCACACAGAAAGCTATTATTTTATATATACAGAATGGTCGGAAACAACGTGAACTGATTATGTGACCGTTAGAGCGTTGGCCATACTGAAAAGTAATTTGAAAAAAATATGTCGATATCTCGCGCCGTTTTCATTTTATCAACTGCTGAAGTTAGCCAATCAGATCGCTTCGCGGCCGATTTCCGATAGGTTTTGCGAGGCGGTGTTGCTAATTCTGCACGTGGCATATGACAGGCTTGAGAGCACCAATAGAAGAAATAAACTTCTCCAGGGGAGGAACTTGAACAACGACCTCCCTGCTGATAGGCTCGGCCCATAGCAAGCACACTACAGTGGTACTGGCTGAAACCCACGGTGTGTTGGTGTTTGATGCTTATTTACCTGCATGACTCTCAAGCCCGACCAAGCCAAGAGCAGATTTAGCAACACTGCCTCGTAAGGCGCACTCAATACGACCAACGCTCTGACGTACATATACTCGGTTCACGTTGTATACCACCCTGTATATATGTTAGAATGAATCTCGGTATCAGTGCATGCTATTAATATAATACGTTATAAGCACTGCCTGATTTCTGTTCAGAATCGCCCACTTTGTCCTGCTGTTTGACGTTCTGATTTCACAGTCCATCATCCTACCAACTCCCTCTGCAATCGGTCTGGTCCAACCCAAGCAGTTTCCTTGTACGGAAACTAAATAATTTCAAAAACCAACGGAGATCGATGGTTTCCCACACTTTTGCATTCCCTCTCGCGCGTTAATATTCGGTATACACACAACATATGGCTCTGAAGGGGCAGTATAGGTTGGTTTTCATGGGGCCTTTAGCTCAGGCAGACAAATCCACTATATCCCGAATAGTGGATACCGGCCGCAT